>NC_088354.1:34385000-35600000 GCF_036884655.1 Musa acuminata AAA Group
CAATACCTTCTAAGCTTTGCAAGAGGGAGAGCACTAAGCAGTTTCATGATTCCAAAATCAAGTTTCCTCTAGTGTTTAAGAAGGTTAGACCTCCAAGCAGGAAGCTGAAAACCACGTACAAGGCGTCAAGGCCAAACTTGTTTATGTAATTCTTATTCAGAATTGCCTATTTTTGGAGCTCAATCAGTAACAAGATGTAGAAATTATAATGAGGTCAAAGCTCATGTAGTTTTGTTTTTCAAACAAAAAACATTGTTCATTAAACACTGCATACGATTTTCCGTGTGCTATTGAACATATTTCAGTGTATTGTCTTTGGAGGATTATGTCTTAGTTTGTAAGACATATTTGGTGGTTTATGCAAAAGCTGAGGCTTGAGGTTCATTAGTTTTGCTGGTCATGTGCACTACACTGAACCTGATGCATGAGGCTCCTGTCTGAGCATTAATGTAAAGCAGCCTCACCCCATGAAGTAGAAAGGCTGTTTTCATAACTCAAGCCTAAGCTACCTAAATTTCAAAGGAGCAAGCTTAATGTTGTAGGTTCATCCTGCGTTTTCTCTTTGAGCTAGTTATCTGAAAATAATTTGTTCAGGCACCTTATCTCATCCTGCATGTTTTCTGTATGTTTTTTCCGTTTGTTTCCTCTGTAGTACCATGATTCATGTCCATATGTATTGGCATAGCTTCTAGGACATGAGTTGCTACACAAACTTGTAGTATATATTTTAGACAATTTCTTTATTGAGATTGCATGTCAATTCTATAGTCTATGTTCTATAATTAGCTTCCACATGTATGCATTTCCTATGTATCTCTACTACAATCTTTTTGTAATATGTGTTGTCTTAAATATTCTAGTTTTTGATGTTTTTTCAAGAAAGTATGTAAAGTCATATTTCCCACTGGCAATTAAGCAACTGCATCTCTGATGGCTAGATGGATATTGACATTTGTAGAAGTTGACAAGTTTTGGCTTGAGTGGCTTTTGAAAAATCATGGGTAAGGAGCTTGTTTAATTGTTAGATTTTGTCAATCTTTCACATGGCCTTATGCCTAAGTGGGTTGTGCTGTATGAGCTTAACACGGGCATATATTGAAAACAAATTTTTTTTGGATATTGTTATGGGTTCTCATAGATCTGTTTCTTTGTTAATCTGTGCTGATGGAAATAAAGCATTTAGAATATCTGATTGCATTATTCAGTCAATGCTCTGAACCCACTTCATGTTTTTGTGTGTGTGAACAAATGTGACTCTGATGTACCAACAAAATAAATGCAGTTATAAGATGGTTCTCAGATATAAACTTAGTGAATTTTGCCACATTGTTAGTCACTTTTTTTTTTCTCCTTGTTGCAAATGCTTCCCACTTTTGTTATTTTGTTCCAGAATATTTAATCCATAGTTCTATTCATAACTAAGATTGGTTTTGCTCAAATTTTTTGGTATGCCTTTTGATCATTGGAAATGTTGGAACTTGAAGAGTTTGATTTACGGGAGCTTTGATTGGAAAATCCAATTATTGATCTCTTAGGAGGTGAATTAACCTCTTCTAAAAGCCTGAAAGTGTTGCTAGATGGCAACATTGCTGATGTTACCAAGTTGATTTCCATTTCCTTCTTTTTCCTGTTGCCCAGATCTCTCAGCATGTCTGGTGTTTGTGTTCCCTTTACCTTCTTGTTGGTTAATGAGAAACTTAGCTTCTTAGATCTAATTGTCAACTTAGTCTTTTGTTATCCTGGTAATTTGATTAATTTATAAGCCCAAAAGTGTTGCTAGACGGCAACTTTGCCGAGGTTACCAAGTTCTTCCGGTATCCTTTTTTTCCCTGTTGCCCAAATCTCATGGCATTGCTGGTTGTTGTATTCCATTTACCTTCTTGATGGTTAATGGTAAACTCAGCTGC
Organism: Musa acuminata AAA Group; assembly: GCF_036884655.1. Classification (NCBI taxonomy): domain Eukaryota; kingdom Viridiplantae; phylum Streptophyta; class Magnoliopsida; order Zingiberales; family Musaceae; genus Musa; species Musa acuminata. Next base: position 34,386,908 of record NC_088354.1, read on the forward strand.
CGACATTTAACCTTCAACTCTTAGTCTTCTCTTATCCTGGTTTATAAGCCCAAAAGTGTTACTAAATGGCAACTTTGCCGAGGTTACCAAGTTCTTTGGGTATCCTTTTTTTCCCTGTTGCCTAAATTTATCGGCATTGCTGGTGTTTGTGTTCCATTTACCTTCTTGATGGTTGATGGTTAAACTCACCTGCCAACATTTAACCATCAACTTAAAGTCCTTTCTTATCCTGGTTTATAAGCCCAGAAGTGTTGCTAGATGGCAACTTTGCCGAGGTTCTCAAGTTCTTTGGGTATCCTTTTTTTCCCTGTTGCCCAAATCTCTTGGCATTGCTGGTGTTTGTGTTCCATTTACCTTCTTGATGGTTAATGGCAAACTGGCCTGCCTACATTTAGTTATCTGCTTTATCTTTTCTTGTCTGTTAATTTACATCAAGTTGCTATTGTCTCATATAGTTCACGCAGTTCACATTTAATTGACAAATATATGATTAGTCTCTCATATTTTAAGACTGCCTATTTGCAAATTTCAAGCCTTAAATGTTGCATATGAGTATCCCTTTTGTTTGTCTGTGCTTCTCTCTTTCTCTGTTCCTCTGTCTTCAGTGGTTTTCCATCCTCTTTAACCTGCTGTTGCTTGTTAATGGTGATCTGTGTGTTCGATTGTGGATATCCTTAGCTTTCGGTTTATTTAGCACTCATATAACATGTCAAAGTATATTGGCAATTGTTCCAATGGTTTCCACATCTGTGACATATAACATGTCTTCTTGTTCTTTTCTGTTTCATTGTGTATTTGATTACATTGCGTGCTCTATGTTTAGAAAACACAGATTCTTCTCGCAATGCCTTGAAAACAAACAATTATGAGAGTCGAATTGATGACATCAACGGCGGAACCCGCCGAGGCACTGTTCTGTTTATGCCGAGAGACGGGATCTTGGCCCGAAAGAAAGAAAAGGTGAACAGAGTTGATGGATGATATGACTGATGATGATGGTTGAGGAGGAGACTTGGATGATCTTGGCTTTGTTCTTGCTGGAAGTGGTCCAGAGCTCAATTAGCAATTGATTTCATCGCTGTCATAGAAATAAGCTTGGGATGTTTTCCCTCTTTTCGTTTTACATTTAATCTGTTCTCTGAGCTCGACTCTTTTGTGCACCCTGGAAATAAACACAGATTAACTTGAATTAGCATTCTAAAGGTTTTAGTATGCTGGGCCTGTTGGACGTCTACTGTTTTGAACATGTTGTCAGAGAGTCAACTCCTCTATAAATTCCTTTTACGTTGATCTAACCGCATAGTGTGTGCATCCCACGGATGATATTATTAGTTTCACAAAGAATGACATGTCGGGTTCTTCGTGTCAGAGGAGATATCCTCATTGACGCAGATTAAGTTCATCTTTTGCCGATGCCGCAGACCTGCTCGACGAAATGCCCCACCCGAATCCGCCCACGGCAAGATTCATTGTCGCTCCCCTGCGCCGAGCAGGTCGAACCGCCAAGGCCCGCCACATCTTGGATGGCGTCAAGGACCATCAAGATCCGTGCTGCTTGAACTCCTCGATTGCTGGCGACGCCCTTAATGGCCTCCGCGGGGAAGGTCTACGTCTCTTTAAACGGTTCCAGACTATGAATCTTGATCCGGACGAGTTCGCACTCTCCAATCTGTTGTCACTATCCGCCAATCTCAATGCGTTGGAAGAAGGGAGACAGATTCATGCTTTCGTGGTCAAGAAGAATCTACCCATGGATGTGGCGGCGAGCAATTCGCTTGTTAATCTTTACTTAAAGTGCGATAGGGTGAGTGATGCAGAGAAGGTGTTTGACAGCATGCCTGTGAGAGATGTGTACACGTGGACCGGTATGGTTTCTGGCTATGCACTGAATGGCAGTTTAGAGAAGGCCATGGATTTCTTCGATAAGATGCCTATCAGAAATGCAGTTTCCTGGAACTCGACGATCAATGCTTGTCAGAGAGAAAAGCATGATGAGATGGCGTTGGAATTGTTCTGTAGGATGAAGATGCTAGGAGAACCTCCCAATGGGTTGACATTTGTGGCGGTGCTGAAGGCTTGTGCTAGCTTACAACATTTGGAATATGGCGAGGGAATCCACTGCAGCTTAGTCAAACTGGGATGGATTAGGAATGTCCTTGTTGGGTGTACACTGATGGATATGTATGCCAAATGTGGTGGTTTACAAGATGTTCAGAGAGCTTTTGATGATACTAAAGAGCATAATGTTGTCTCATGGTCTATCTTATTGGGGGCATATGCTCAGAACGGGAAGATTTTGGAGGCGGAGTCGATCTTTACAGGAATGATGGAGAGAAATGTGATATCTTGGAATGTCATGATTGCTGGTTACGTGCATAATGATATGCAACAAAAAGCTTTCATTCTTTTTGTCGATATGATGAATGATGGCATGAAACCAAATTGCTTTACCCTCACGAGCCTCATAAGTGGGTGCTCAAATCTCCAATATGCAAGAAGTGGCAAAAAGTTTCATGGGTATGTGGTGAAAGAAGGTCTTCAATCGGAAATTTCGGTGGCCAATTCTTTGATAACGATGTATGGAGAGCAAGCAAAAGTCGGAGATGCTCGTTTAATATTTGACATGATGTTTTGTTGTGATGTGGTCTCATGGACAGCGATGCTATCTGCTTATATTTCTGATGGTGATATAGATGCAGCTCATGGCATTTTTTATAGGATGCCTAGTAAGAACCTAATATCATGGAACACAATGATGTTTGGGTACCTGCAAATTTGTAGAAACATGGAGATCAACACTACAGGCAGGATGAGACACCCAACTCCTCTGATGTTCTTTTATAACATGGAACAATCAGATGTCAAACCTGACCTTTTCTCCTATAACTGTGCGCTCAGTGTTTGTGCGAGCATTGGAGCTCTAGAGCAGGCCAGGGCAATCCACTGCAGAACTGTGAGAAGGGGATATGAATCTGACCTAGGAGTGGGTAATGCATTGATCACTGCCTATGGAAAATGTGGAGCTCTTAGTGAAGCAGAAAGGTCTTTTGGAATTATGACACATCCCGACATGATATCTTGGAATGCATTGTTGACTGGGTATTCACAAAATGGACAAGGAGATAGAGTCCTTGGCTTCTATCAGCAGATGCAGATATCAGAAGTGACACCTAATCATGTCACATTCATAAGCTTACTTTCTGCATGCAGTTATCTGGGAGAGGTTAGCAAGGGCCTGGAGTACTTTGAAGGGATGGAGAAAGATCATGGTGTCAGTCCCACTAGGGAGCACTATGCATGTATGGTAGATCTTCTTGGTCGAGCTGGTTACCTGAAAGAGGCCGAATCTCTTATCAGAAATATGCCAATAGAACCAGATGCAGTTATCTGGGGAGCATTGCTAGGAGCTAGCAAAATGCATGGAGATCCTGTGATTGCTAAAAGAGCAGCTGATCAAATTATTCTTCTGGAACCAGATGACAGCTCTGCTCTTGTTTCATTGGCCGAAACTTTTGCAGCATCAAGAATGTGGAAAGATGTTGCTGAAGTGAGAGTATTAATGAAGCAAAAGAAGCTTCTGAAGGAACCAGGATGCAGCCTGATTGAAATAAGGAACCAAACTCGCACATTTCTGTCTGGTGACTCTTGCAGCCATCTGAAGGATTGCATCCATGAATTGTTGAATAGCCTTTATGGTAACATGATTGAAGAAGGCTGTGCAGTAGATTCTGCATTATTGGCTTTTGATTTACTGTGACATGTTTTATTTAAGGGAAAAGGCCACACACCGGAGTATGGGCTCTTGGCTTTTTGCCACACTATAGATAATGTTGGATGGACAAATCTGGACATGCTTATATCATTCGTAGTGAGGTTGGATGATGTAGATGTTCCAAAAGATCCGGGCAATAGAGACACTGGAAAAAATTAACGTATATAGCTACTCGCCTCATAAAGTGATAAGCAGTGAGCTGCTCTAGAAAAGGTATTTGATTTGTTCAACTGAGAAAATTCATTATGATATAATACACTTATATGATGACATATGAAACATATAGAGTTGAAATCTTGCTTTATAGGTGCCAAGACTGGAAGGTACATATGAAACATTCAGGCACAAATTATGCATGATGGATCTGTATATCATTTTGCCAAATTTACCTTTAAACATGCTGGGACAGTTTACTTTCAAATTTTTTTGCCAAATTTAACTTATGACCTAAATGAACCCCCATGTTCAATGCTAGTTGAATCTTATAGATATTATCAGGCATAGTAATTTTCATTGACTCCTTAACGCACAGTTCCTCAGTCTCATGCTGTCTGTTAGATTATTATTTGTATATAGAGACCTCAGAAAATTCCTAAAGCTTCTAAGTAGCTCATGGCTCACCAATGTTCTCTTTAATACAACTAAAGGAAAATAGGAGTTTTCTGTGAGCTTCTCTAATTTTGTGTCAAGTTGGAAGGATTTCTTTGTTCACAGTTCAAAACCAGAAATTGTTTTTTAGGTAAGATGAAAAACTGATCAAGAACCTACTTATGTTCTACTTGTTTTTTCTTTCGCACCTTCCGCATATTTTGCTTTACGGGTGACCATGTGCTCCTCTAACCTTTGGAGCTTCATTTGGAAAGGTAATGTTCTTAGCTGGCAATCTTTTTGGAGGTTGAATCCTAGGAGCTTGTTAGGAGAATTTAGGAATGAGTAGAGTGCCAGGCAGCGGATAATGTTGGCATTGCAACATGATTTCTTATTTTTTTGATAGTAGAGTCCTCTTCCCTAGTGGAAATAAGTTTTGGCTCTTTCCAGCTGTGAAATGACGCTAGACGCCGCAAGTTAGCACCACCTCACCTAGGGGGTTCCTTTTTCATTTGTTTTAGTGTCTGCCTGCTGCATTTCATTACAAATGTTATAGCATGCTAAAGGTTATCTTTCATTTTTCCGATGACTTAGATTAATTAGATCTTCCTGTCATATTGCAAATTTAACTGCAACAAACTTTTATGCGAGTGCTATGACTGCTGACACACAGAAGTTTGTCACCTTCATGAATTTTAGTCGTTTGAGTACGTAAATGCAGCGTTTGCCTTTGCAATTTATTTCACTTTACATTCATGATATAAGAATTGCAGGTGGAAAACATGGAATTGGATGTGGAAGAAATTGTGAATCGTATATTGTAAGCCTACTAGTTTGTGAGTAATAATCAGCTCTCTTGTTCTTAGCCACATCTTCCAAATTCCTATGTTGCACTGATAGCCACCATTAATTTCTGACAGTGCTCCAGAATTGTCTGCACAAATGAATGCTTATGCATGGTAAAGCTGCTTTCATGATCTTGGGATAGCAAGCTGACATGGACAGGTTTGAATGGCACTTGATGTAAGCAACTCTGTCATTCATGTGATATCATCAATATCCAACACTTGAGTTTTCTTGCTTATGCTTTGCATTTGATATCCCTAATGACTCAGATTTCTGAACAGTCATTCAAGAAAAGTTATTGGGAGAACCTCGAGCACTACAAAGATATGGAGTTGCAATCACTCAAATGGCAGACATCTATGATCGATAGATTCAGCGAGCAAAATTCTAATGGGTGCTGCACTAGAGAATCCTTGCTGTTGTCCACTCAGGTAATGTGACTCCAATTTATTGTATGAAATCTCCATGTCCAAGCCTATCTTGTGATCATCTTTAAATCCCCCAAAGGTGAAACTAAGCACAATTACCGGTATCCCATATCTTGGGATGCCCATGTTTTTTACCAGATGAAACTAAGCCATCAATTCATGCTTTAACTGATGTGATTATTGCTACTGGCAGCACCAATTTGAAGCTCCCGCTCCCAAAGCTACCAGTTGGCATGTCGTAGTGTTGTGAATTTTGAAATTGTAGACACTGAATCTTGAGAAACCTCTCCAATGATTGATTCAATCATGAAAGGAATTAGTCTTTTGATTGATTCGGTCGGGGAAGGAATTATTCATCGAATTGATTTAGTCTGCATTTTATATATTTGAAATTATTCTTTCCATAATTCTCCGATGTAATTTTTCATGAATTTAAAGACATGTCGACGAGTAATAACATGTTTCTAATCTACTTGTTGCCATTTATTGTCTCTCTGACAGGCTTGTGATTGACTTGAAGACCTGCCAGAGAATGGCCAGCACGGATGCAAGGGAGGAGGTAACTACAATTAATTCTTCTGTACAGCCTTTGGTTGAATCCTTGTTTGACTGTCTTGTTTGCATGATATCACAGGTCATGGCTACACAAATGGAAAATTAGGTAAATTTTTATATCACTAACATGTTTTTTTGATGAATTTTAATCATATAATTGAAGATATATAATCATCATAATCTTCTCCCAACTCAGTGTCATATGAGCATTCGTCAAAGCTGATGTCGCCCTTCCGCACAACTAGAGAAAGAATTCGTCAAATCACGCATCTTTCGCAGCTAAAAACAAGCTTGATTGCGATTCGGTTGACCGATGCATCATGTCTTACTTCCATTTAAATTGGAATATTCTAATTTAATCGAATTAACTCTAAGCTTTGATAAACTTTTAAGTCAAATCCTTCCTAAAGTCAAATCACACACACACACACATATATATATATATATATATATATATATATATATATATATATCTATATATATATATATATATATATATATATCTATTAGATATGATGGGTTTTTCGATTGGCAATTCAAAATCAACGTTAATTAATATTCAATTGAGATTTATCATAAAAATAATTTTCACCTTGTAAAAATCAGCAGCGGTGGTGGCGAGGGGAGCAGCCCAGAGGGCGGTGAGGGGTCCCCGAAGCACCGGTAGGGAGCGGAGCCAACGCATCTCACGAGGGCGCCCTCCCCAGGAACAGCTGTCGCCGTAATGGGTCAAAAGGATCCGCCCCCTTGCCTTTGAGCGACGCTTTCCTACCTAATCCGCAGCACCCGCCTTGTATACCTTCCACGCGATTACGGCGGATATTGAGGAGATCCACGTTTGTGTCCCGATATGTTACCAATTAAATTGATGGGTACGATTGGGGTAGATCGTCGACGGCTATGGGAAAAATAAATTTGCTCTGTTGGTTTCACCTATGAGCGCATCCAACGTCGGCAACAGCTCTCTCCATCCGTCCCCAACCCTCGTGCGTTGGCTCCGGCTCCTGTTTAATTTCCTCGTCTCCGGTTCTCTTCCGCCCTTCTCCAAATCCGAAACCCTTATCCGAGGTTGCTCTTTGAATCCCCGCGAAACGATCGAGGGGGCGCAAATCCTCCCCATCGAGTCGTTTCGAGGGCTGGCGGGGAGATGCTGAGCGAGGGGGCGGCGGGACGGAGGTGCCTGCCGACCGAAGTCGTAGCGGCCGAGGCGGTCCTTGCCGCCGTCGATGGGGCCGTGGCGGTCGTCGCGTTCTTGCAGGTTGGTTCCCCTATGGTCCTGGAGTTCTCTTCCTTTCCTGCTCTCGCTATTAGCTTAAAGAATTCACTCCATCGCCAGTGGCTAGTTCTTGATGTGCATCGTCGAGGTTCCCTGTTTCCTCGGAGTTAAATATCGCCGGCTACGCAGTGCCGTTTTAGTCGATTTCTACATGAGGTGGTGATTCCTGTGTTTTGATTGCTTCTTCGCTCCGCGGTGCAAGAGGTCTTCGTTGGCAATCGCTAATTTGTCATGGACCGAGGAAAAAAATTGTACTTATCATGCAAATCAAATGGGTAATGCCCGGTCCAGCTAATGATCAAACCATACTAGCGATCACCGTACATGGTCAACCTGATTCTTGAAGAGCCTATCATAGATCAAAACCACATCGGTTTGCAGCTTGTTTTGTCAGTTGAGTACTTAAAAATAGTCCAATCTTTTAAGCTTATCAATCGTAACGCTTTGAGATACGTGGAATCATTTATAATTTAGGACTGCAAACTATTTAATTATTTTATACACAGGCACTTTTGCTTTTCAATGTATTCTTTGCAACAGATCAATTGCGGCATGCTTCTTTGTATATGCCGTTAATTATCCTGTCTTTGCAGTTGCACTGTTCGATCTAACAATCAGATGTGGCTGATTTGCACTTAGTCCTTTTTGGCAGACAACATTTGGCACATCCTTCACGTAGATTGCAAAGAATTTCTGACATGGTATTTTAATGTGAATAGGTCAAGATTAGGTAGGTGATGGTGGAAAAGAGACTTTGAAACTTTGAGTCTTCCTGCCATGCTTTCTGCAGTGTGTGGGATCCCAAACCATAAAATGGTGTTGTAGCCTCTAGCCACTTCTAGTCTTCAAAGTGAAAGTTGTCTTATTAGCATTCAAAGCAAAAGTTTTTGGTTCAATATGCATATAAGAGATGATTTGGAATTATATGATATCCTACAAAGGAAAACTAAATGTAAGTTTGTATAGGATTAGGCCATTTTGGTTGGTAGTTGAACTTGCTGTTTTCAATGAGCCAATTTAAAGGACCTATGAGGTTAATTAATTGCTTCTGAGAACATTATCACTTGTCATCTTCCCGGATGGGAAAGTACAATTGGAAACAGTGACTGGAATGGAGTTGCAGACCATCAAAGACTCAAACCACTAGCAACAAGTCATAATTTAATTCACTTTGCTCCTGTACTTGCTTCCTAATGCTCTGGCTTACTATATCTTGCATGCATTTAGCTCATTTTTGTAATGTGGTGCTTTCATAAATATAATTCAAAATTTTAGATATTGTGTTTCACTGAATATCTAATAACTAAATAACTAGTTTTATATGCCTTAGTATTTGGTGTTTTTTCAATTGTTTAAATTTCTTTTGTTTCTGTAAGTGGCTCGAGTTTAATTTTTCTTTTATTTTATATATGTTGTAATTTTCTATATCATGTAGACTATTTTATGATAATGGGATTAGGACACAAGGATGAGTATCTGAGAGAGTGGCTTGTCTGAGAACTCTAGGGAATGTACTGAGAAAAGTTTAACGTTAGCAGTCACAAGGGAATTGGTTCTTATCCATTCCAGTTTTAGGGGATCTACGTATCTGGAGATACGAAGTAATGCTTGTTCTTATTGGTCACTTGACGTGTGGTAATTCGTTGTCTGAGATTTCAGCTGTACTCTGGCCAAATCTTTAGTGATAGTAGTTTTGTTGTGTTATCCCACCTAGTGATTTAGATGTGTGTGCATATATTGATCTATCTCATTGTAGTCTTCTTACACTAACCATTCTTCAGTTGTATTGTTTACTAATTAATTCTCAATTGACGGCAGTTGTTGAGAATTCACTTACGAAATCGACAACTTGGCTGGACTCGGCAAAAGGTAAGTGAAGAACTGCTGCGAGGCTGTACAATTTTCAATTACTTTTTGTTACTTTGTTTTAAATATAAAGGCAATCAGCATATCCAAAGAAGTAGCACCCATTGTTCTAATGGTTGATTGCTTTATATCAGCCATTTATGTTGGAAGATAGTTCTTAAGATGCTAACATAAATAAAAGCAGAAGCTAAAAATATTTCATATTGTGATGACCCCAATTTTTGAACTCCTTGCTTGATTGTTATATTTTAAAGTGGTCAAACATAAATAATTTCTTGGGTAGCCATCTGACATATGTCAAATAGTGTTTCTCTCCCTGATGAGTTTATTAGCCTCTACTGGAATCTTGGTCCTTTGATCATCTTGCTACTGTAATCCAAATATGTTACTGTATAGGATGGATCAGGATCAATTCTTATTCCTTTATGTGTTACTTATCCTGAATTTTGCATGAAGCATTATTGGTGAGTGTCATCGCTTGGCGATTTCTTTTGTTTTATTGTGTGTCATTAATTAAATTTCTGAATGGCTTATTTGTTGCAGATATTCCATATCATGATTGGCTCATCCAACATAGGTGAGCCACCTATTATGGCAGAACGATATTGAATTTGACTGTAGTTTTATCGTATTTGGTTTCATTCTTTAGTTTGTGAAGCTCAATGTTAATTATTTTACAGTATCCTCCAAGGTTTGTAATACTGTATCGTATCGGTATTTCGATCTGGGCTCGGTACCGGTATGGTACGGTATACCGAGCGGTACACCCAGGTGTGCCGAGTACTGTAGTACTGCTACAATACTACAGTGTACTGCTACAGTGCTACAGTGCACTCGGACAGGTAACAGACGGTCCGCGTACCGACAACCTGTCGGACCGGTATGTATCGCCCGTACCAGGCGGTACGGTTCGGTACGGCAGACCCTACTATCCTCACAGTTGTATTAGTAAGCATAACATCAGTAGTGCCAATTTTATACGAAAGCAAATAGAGTTTGCATGCTGGTTCCTTGATGTCAGCAACTATTTATTGTGGGCTTGTATGAACTTTTGTGATTTAACATAAAATTGGTTATTACGATTGATGCTTTCCACTTGTTGACTTGTTTCACTTGTCTTTTATGTACAAGCTATAAAATCATACACTGAGCTGTAAGTCTTGTGCTGGAAAAATCTGGCTGTATTTTCAGTGATATGGACATAATTTTTACTATGAGAAAGTACTACAAGTTGCTGATGCATGAATGAAGTTCATTACATAGAGTGAAACATTATAAACAAAGCGATGTCTACTAAAGCTGTAAATTGGAGCCTCTTGCTTGGTCCATTTAAAGCCTAGGATAAATGATGATTGCGTCTGCCAGAAGCATCAGTTTCTTGAATAGTTGTTAGCACCAATAATCAGAAATCAATTGTCATATAAAAATGGATTGAAGTCATAAGATCAAATGAGGTAATTGAGATAAAATTGGGCAAACCTTTTCGTTTCTAAAATAGCATATTTTCCCTCCAAATTTTAATATAGCATGTACATTAATCCAAATATTTACACCCTCCAGATATGCCACTCCCTTAAGCATCGATTCAAATAAATTCTGATTGGGAAATAATTGGAATGTCACAATTAGTTTAAGATTAAGACATTTATAATATGGTGGCCCACACAATGCTAGTTTTTCCATGACATGCACCTAAGCTACCTAGCTGCAAGTCATTGTTTTCCTATGGACTTCAATGTAAATAGTTAATTTTCATTTTCTTTATACCTTAAATGTTCTTGGTATGAATTCTATGTTATAATTAAGTGTCAAATCAGCTCATTTTCTTCAGAATGAAGGTTATTTTCTTATGTTATGCTATTTTATGAAGTTTCCCTTTTCTTTTTCTCTTTTCTGCTAGACGTTCTAGAGTTTCTTATTTATTTTTAAACACTAGTTCCAGGATATCAATAGTTCATTGTTTCTAGTATCTTTCATCAGCTATTCTGCACAACTTTCACTGTTGTATTAGAATGAGTTAGGTGAAATCTGTGGCAGGATACTTGGCATACTTCATATCTACTCTTGTTGCTACTTGTGAGGGATGGAAGTGTTGGTCACATGGTTGTGGATTTGTCCTCATGGGTAACTATACTTTTAAAACAGAGCTTTATCACCTTGGTTTAAGTTTCATGCATTTACTTCACCATTACTCATCTTCAAATTCAACTATGAATTCATGACTGATGCTAATATTTAAAATTTTTAAAATCTATTTTGCAGTTTGTCCTCAGATTCTCTTTCTAGCTGCATTCCTTCTGCTTGTGTCTTTCTGGTAAGTAACTAATATCATTAATCTCTGATAATTGACTAAATCGCTTCACACTTCATCTAAATATTTAATTTAATAATACTTAAAGATAACCTACCTGTGGGATACTTCATGCTCTTTGTTATGAGAATCAGATTATATTCAACAAAAAATATGTTGACTATTTTGTCTAACGATCATTTTATCTTTATAATAAACTATTTACCTTTTATGATTTTCTTGGGACATCATGTTGTTAGGAGCGCGAATGAAGTTCATTATTATAATTTTTAATGATATACTGCTATGTATTTCTTTGACACTTTAGTATAGCTCTAGGCTTGATGTACTTGTTGCTAACTTTATTAAAAATACATTTTATTGTTGTATCAGGCTCTTGTCCCTCGATTTTATTTTACATACATGGTAAATAAATACAACAGTAGTGAAATACATTTTGAACATGATGTCCCGAACATCTTAGAGAATATCCAACAAGAAGTGTGTGTCTGAGGATACAACATGAACATGGAATACATTTTGAAGTGCCCATGCTTCATGTATTCTTGACCTTGATTTTCCAGGAAAAGTGTATTTGATGGTCCTAAGAGATTATCTGTACTCTTTTGGTGTGCCCTGATCACCATATATTTATGTTGCAAAAATGCTAAAATACTTTATGCAGGTATTAAGTGTTAAATTACCTGCTGGAGGGCTTTAGATTATCATTTATATGGTGATTCGGTTAGGTACCTGATGCATCTGTTATAGATTAAATGTTGAGGTTGCTTAAACAGAAATCTTATCTTAACGTTTTTTATGACTATCTCTCGCATGATTCAATTTTTATTGATTCAGAATACATTCTATGAGATGGTGATTGATATTGATATGTGTTATATAAGTTATAAAAAATAACTGTATTTTCACTACCTGATTTATTTTACCAGAATAAGTTGCATTGTCAGATACATTTGCATATAGTCCTTAGATTTACTTAATGTTTCTTAATTTTCCATGACTTGCTTATGCATACCAGTTGTGTTTGTATGTTTTTTTAACTTGAGTATGTCAAAAATGCATATAATATCATATTATAAAGATTGCATATTGTCTGATCCCTTTAATACCTTTGCTACACACATAATTTATCTGCCTTCTAGGAAGACATAGTATTGTTATGGAAGAGCATACTGAAACAAAATTTATAAGTTAAAGCTTGTGCTAACATCCATATAAAAAGGAAAAATCATTTGCACCTTATAATTTGGCATATGTTCCTGTAAAACAAATACTTTTACAGGGTTGATCTGTGCCATCAGGCAAATGATGAAGAAGAAGATGATGATGAACATGGGTGTAATGAAGCTTTGTTGGAAAAGGGAAAGCATAAACAAAATCCTCTTCATGTTGATAGCTGCAGGAGATGTTGCTTTCCTCGATCTGTTCATGTTGGAAGTCGACAAAAATTTGTAATCTTGGTAATTAAGTGTTTGTTGAGCATGTCAAACTGTTCGTGCCTTCCTTGGAGTTAACCTTTTTAATCTTGCATTCTGAACTTTGATAGCATATATTGTACTAATGAACTATGTTACACCTTTCTTTTGCAGGTGATTGCCCTGACTTTCGTTTCTATGATTGCTTTTGCTGTCTTGATATGGATTGGTAGAGGGAAAAATCCTATTGATTCTTCTCTTGTGGCTAGGGTATGTAGTTGGCTGTTCTAACCAATCAGAAAAATTCTTTATGGTTGAAAACCCAGATATTGCCTAGATTTGACCAATTTTCTCTATCTTTTGCAAAAATTGGATCTTATATATCAGAGCATGGAGAGCCTGACCTATTTTCTTATATAGTTTATTTTACATATTTGTACTTGTACAAAGTAAGCAACTTAGCCTGCTGACTTAAATTTACATATATCTCCTTTGCCCTTTGCAAATTCCTAGGTACATGCACTTGTGCTCCTTTTGTGGGTTATGGACAAGCTTCATGGGCTGTGTAGATGTTTCTCAATGGACATTGTGGGTTTTAATAGACATTATTATATGTTGTTGTTTCCAATTTACGGTCTAGGACAAGGATTTTAATTTTAAATAATACCGCTCGATACCGTATTGGTCCGCCAGCAGATCAATAAGCAAACTGCTCGCTACTAGGCGGTATCAGCATGGCTGCAGCTTGGTTGTGGCAAGGGAAGAAGCGTTGAGGGAGAAGAAGGAGAAGGCGCTCAAAGAAGAGGAAGAAGAAGAGGGAGAATCGGGAGAACCTTGACGCTTTACGATTCGGCGTTGCCCTCCCTCGACGATCCCGATCCAGAAGGTAACGGAGAGGCGACGACTCGACTTCTTCTTTGCTGGGTTCTTCACCGAAGGCTGGAGACGCCTACGACCTTTGCTGAAGGCCGATGGCTTTTGCGGCCTTTGACTCTTTTGCCGAACGTCGCAGATAAGGAGAAGACTAGTCTTCTCCTCGTCTGACATGACGAGAAGAAAAGGAGGTGACATCGCCGAGGTAGCGTACGCCTCCTTTTTTAAAAAAATTATATATATATATATATATATATATATGTATATATGTATATATATATGTATATATGTATATATGTATATATATGTATATTTGTATATATATATATATACATATATATATATACATACATATATATATATATACATACATATACATATATATACATATATATACATATATATATATATATATATATATATATATATCGAGTAGTGCATCCTGGCGTACCACTCGGTATACCTGTATCGTACCGTACCAAGCAAAGCTCGAAACACCGGTACGATGCAAAATTACAAACCTTTGTCTAGGATGCCCTTTTTGCTAGGCCTTATGGCCTAATTTCAAGGCCATGTTCCTTCTCCAGATATTCACATACTGGAGTATACGTATATGTATATAGGTGCAAATTGACTTGGCACCTCCATTAGAATTTGCAGGCAGGATTCCAGTTTGGTAATTGGACAAACCAAGTGGATATATCATTTAATGCTCTCTGATAACTAGGTAGATGAATGAAATTTTAGTTTCAACACAAGTTACTATTTGCTTTTCTATATCTTCGTTTTGTAGTCCTCAGTAAATGTTTAGTCTATTGCACCGATTTTTATTTATTTATTTTGCAGGTTTATCTGTATATTTTTTCGGTAGCTATGCTCCTTCTAGGCGGTGTTTTGGCATGCTACGGTAAGCATTTTTTGATTTGTTTGCTATTGACTAGTTTAATGGTTTGGTGAAATTTGGTTCTTTTAGTACCTTGCAAGCATGGAAACATGTATAGAGTGTAACTTTAAGCTTCCTATATTACCATTATCATAAATTTGAAAGTAATGAACCATGATGCTTGTACTGGCATTCTTCATTTGTCTTCCAGAACATGAATGGTTCAGATCCAAAGTCAAGGCACATGCCTGTAACCTATGCAATGAATCAGACTTGTAAGATTTTCTTTTACAAGGCACTTGAAAATCAAAGATTTACAGCCAAAAATGCAATCTAAACACAAGTCATAACCTATTTTTTCTAAAAATTTGCAACATAAAAAGGGTATGGACATCAGTAGTTGCACCTTGACAGTTGTCAATTGCTATGCTTATGGATGATCCAATGAAGGTACTGATTGATGGCTATGATTCAATAGTGCAAGGAGGGATTTGATTGGTGAATGGAATTATTGATCAAGTGGAGTTCTGATTAACTGTGTAGGTGTTGTGAAGTCTGCATTATGTATGATGATTCAAGAGAAAGCATTTGGTGGATATTTCGATGGCCAGTCTGCTACATGTTTGGTTGATACTTGACAAATCTGTGTCTATATGCTTGTGAAAGTATTTGATGGAAAACTGTCATCAACAGTTTTCTCAAGAGGTAGAATTTATGGATACTTAAGATCAATGAGGACGGGGCATATAATAGATAAAGATACACTGTTGGAAAGAAAGAAGTATCAATTAACCTACTTGCTTTTGGTATTCAATGTAAGTTGTCAAATTTCGTCTCTGAAGATTGGTGTTTCCAAGAGTAAATTGGATGGTTTCCTGTGTTTATCTAAACATCATATTGCTGAAGGTACAATTCTTACATCCATAGTTGTTCTAAAGAGGTCTTACAGGAAGGTCTTTAATGCAGTAAAGGCGAGGACTCAATGGTGTAGCAAGTGAAGATGGGAGCCATAGACCCAGACTTGTAAAATTCTCCCTATTAGGTGTGTATTCATTCATCTGTTAGGGAGGAGGAGGGGGAAGCAAGTTTGGCAAGTGTAGTGGGTTTTCCTGCAACCCTTGATTGTGATGCAAGTTTTAAAAATTTAGACACATCCATAGCTGTCTAAAAGACTAATGGATGCAACACCTGATTGTGATGCAGGTTTCAAAAAATTTAGACACATCCTGTGCTGTCTAAAAGACATCATGGACACTAGTTGTGAAGGTCACTGTGGTTAAAATTTTGAATTAAATGCTTTCCCTACCCTAGTTGATTGATTGATTTTAAGAGGCATGAACGCATGCCCACATTTTGCTGGTAGAGTTCATTGGGATACTTAATTGTACTTGAGAAGAAGAAAAAAAATTCTGTGCAAGCTGTCACGGTGGACATGCTACTTTCTCTTGTGCGCATTCCAGTCATGTCTGAATGCTATGTACTGCCTATCACAGGACTTTTTGAGTCAATTCTTTTCTCATCTTTTCTTGAGCCACATAAGATTGATTTCCACCATCCCTACTCAAAGGTGTGTTGCTTGTTTCTGTTAGTTCTTTCTGCAAATGCAGATGACTCATGCTCTTTGTCTTCATTTGATCGGCTGAAAATTCTCATCGTCTTATGTGCTCGTGAGATTTTTCGGCTAGAAATTTTGTCATTGGCTAGAATTTTTGTCATCGTCTACTAGAACTTGAATTAGTTTACTGATTAACTTATTCTTGTTGACATCCATGATACAAAATGTAACTTGTAACCTGCAAATCATTGGAGGATTTCATTAAAGAATAGGAGCACTTTCTACAGTATCATTTCCTTTCTATTAGCCCACTGTTCAATCAGTTGTGAACGATGCAGCTTTATCTATATTGTCCCATCAAGATTTAAAACTTTGTTTTTTTTCTTTCAGTGTCCAGTGCTTAGAAATTCGATGTCATTGAATTATATAAATTTCTTGATTTTCTTTGAAGTAAGGGACTAAAAATTGGTGTGCTTCGATATCAGAATGCCTTAACCTATCTTTTCCAGAAGATGAAAGGCAGCCTGCAAATGATAAAAGGACTTTACTTTGCCCTTCTGTATGGAATTTACCTTTCTCTAATTGCCTATTGAATACTTGTTTCCCTTTGATAGAACAAAGTAGTTATGATTGATGACTTGTGCTAATCCAATTTAAAGTGAGATGATGTTTCTTAAAGTCAGCAAAATTATATCGCCACAATATTTTGTCCCCTTAAAGTGCAGGTGACAAAAAGCCAGTGCTCCTTTGTTTGTTACTTTAGCTAGAGAAAATGATGGAGCCTACTTTTGTCAGCTTAATGCTATTCTCTTGTCATTCGTGCCACTTTATCAAAGAAGCAGTTCCATTCAAAATTTTAAGTTCTTTCAGTATGTTAATGTTAGAGCATAACTTATGAGATCAAGGAAGATTGAATGTGTTTCAACTCTAATGTCATGTGTCTCAAATGTCAAGTTTCTGGAAATTTTTTGCTGGGTTGCATCATGCACCTATTATGCCAACTATTTATGATGATGACTAAAATTATTTGACTATTCACCACCATCCAAAAATATTAAATTGGCTTGTTGTTTTGGTAGTTTTCAGTAAAAAAACTTATTCTGGTCAAAAAAGTAAAAGATCTGTCTAGTGAATGTCCTGATGAACCCCATTATTAATTGCAATGACAGTTTGGTAATTTAGCTGAGCCACTTGTGTGCATACCGAAAATTTGTTTGTGAATTAACATGTTTGTGAATTAATCATGTTAAGGGGTGCTGCTGTTCTCAAAGATGAGCAATGTACGCTCTGAAATGGCATCAACTGAAATGTGGAAGGTATCTATTTGGAAAAAATTTTCCTTTAACCTGAATCTTTACATTTTTTGGTTTATAATATTTCTGTCTATTGACTTTTATTTCTCACGGGATATAAGGTAATTTGCTTTTCATGTCATCTGATAAGTAATGAGTGTTAATCTACATAATGGCTTCATCCTATAGAATCAGTTCATCATGGACCCATGAACTTGGGCTAATGTAACATCTTCAAAGTGAAATATGTAAAGAAAAATGATTAGAATATATCAGTTGGTGTTCCAAATATGTTGAATACATCTCAAGAGATAAATTAAAATGTGCTTTCGGAGGATTAACTTTTGCTTCTTCTGGATGTCTTAGTACTAGGTTAATGATCAAAGTTCGTACTATGAATTATGAACTATAGATTGCATTATGAATTGTTAACTTTAATGAAATTTAATGTCATTCCATGTTTTTCAAATCAGCTTCAATACTTGCATTGCTTTTCCATACCTGACACTAGTACAATATACTTCTATCCATGCTTAAGTTATGCTAGTTATATTCTTGACAAGCTGCTGAACATATCCCATGCTTGATGCTATGTGCAGGTTGCAAGTTTGGCAGCTGTCACTGTTATATGTTTCACATCATCTGCTGTGCTATCTCTTGTTACTAATATTCCAGTATGTTGCTGTTTCTTGCAAAGTTGTTCTTTTGCTTTAGTTAGCATCAAGTGCCATCTGTCAGTTACATTATGATTTCCATATTTCTTTGCAGTTGCAGGTTCTGTCGTATTGGCATTTGGCTCCTTCAGACTGCTTAAGCAGTTCTGCTTTTATATTTCTCTATTATTTTATAGGTATGCCAATTATAAGCATTATGGCTGAAGATTTATGGCTTGAATACAAGTGAAATTGTTAGTTGCACAAGCACATGCTCTATACACATCATCTTCACATATGTAGTGCCAGAAGTATTTTGTTTCTTGCTATGAATTTAACTATCAGATAATTTGAACATTCCAAGTATTTCTGTTTTCTTGAGTCACTTTATCTTTCACATGATAAAGTATTAGTTTACTAAAGAAACACAATTTTTGAGTGTTGACTAGGATAGTTTTTGTGTGCTTTAGTGGGGTGTTTCTGTATCTTTATAGATCATCAGAAATAGCATATTTCAAATCATCGAAGAGATGAAATCTTGATAATTTGTCATGCAGTCTAGCTCAAAAAAAAGTGCATATAAGTTTTTTTGATTATCATTGAGATAACTGATCCATCTATCATTCTGCTAGGTTTATTTCCCATCTAAATGTTAATCAGTTAAGGGCTCAAATCTCTTTAATACTATATAATTCTCATGTCTTCTTGATATCGAACTAATGAGTCATTCCACCTAAATGCTGTCAAGAGGGATTCTTATTGGACAAATTGACAACTAGAAATCAGCATTGGTTCGTAAAAAAAATGATATAGTTGAGGATCTATTCCCAAAACCATTGCTTTTGTATTGTTGGTCAATATCTATGGGATATGGGATGCATAAAAGTGATAATTAACCTTTTAAACCAGTGTACCTTGCGGCTTTATATTTTATCGACTTAATAGAACATCTAGAGATCTTTCAAGTTTCAACACTATGAGATGCTTTAGAGCAGACCTTTTTATCTACATACTGAGATGCTCTGGAGCAGACCTTATGGACTTACAGCATTCCTCGAAATGAGGTGAGAATTATCTTTTTCTGATTATTTAAGATTTTATTTTGAGATACCTTTGACGATACCTTCTGATGTTTCACCTCACATTGCACTCGGGTCACTGAGGTTTATTCATTCTACCGATTTCTTCACAAAATCTGATGTATATGTCATATCTAAACTTCACCTAAATATCTCCATAGGTTATAGATTGATAATAGCTTCTGATGTTTCACCTCACATTCCACTCACTTACGGAAGGTGTAGTTGCCCTACTCTACTGATTTCTGCATAAAATCTGAGATTGTGTCATATCTGAACTTCACCTAAATATCTGCAAAGATTATAGATTGCTTTTCCTCGTGATTTCCTTTGCCATTTTGTTTATGAATCTTGGTGCTATGAGTCCTGGGAGAGCACTACTGCTTCATCAACTTATTTCACTTGCCTGTGTACATTTTCTTTCTGCATGTCATGCATGTTCCATTTTCTTTCTGCATTTGTCTAGTTATTTATCCTGCAAAAGCTCATTCTATACAAATTATGTCAGGCTCATCAGTACCATCAGGTTTTGTGTTATGGATTATGAGAGAAATGCCTCCTCGTCTTGTAGCTGATAGTGATAGACCAGCACCATCCACCATAGTAACTTTTATCAGAGAAAGAAGTACACCTACTCAAAATCCGCAGTGGAGGGCTAGTGTGGCATCCTCTCAGAATAAGGTGAAATCACAAATTTTGAAACTTTTCCTTTCCCTTCTTTTTTCGAGCTGTTAATGAGTAACTACTTTGCATTTCCAAAGTTCACACTGGTTCAGTAGCAATGCAGAATACACATTAGCTTTAAATCTCTTCACTGAAGCAAAGGTATCCTCTAGATATCTAACTCTTCAACGAATCTAAAATTTCAAACCTGGTGTCTGAAAAAAATATTTAGATGTCCAGTTGACCATGTCATATGATGAAAACATTATTAAAACCAATAATTTCTTGCTAATCTATCATAGTTGGATGCATTTTTATACTAACATGACATGCATCTGACACTGAGAAGTTTGACGTTGATAGCTGTCAAAATATTTCATTTACTTTTCACTTTGTTTCCATCCACTGTTTTCTCTTTCTCCTTGACAATATTTTGGTTCATGTAATGCATTTTGAATACCAATTTGACTATTTTCCAAAATGGCAATTGCCCTGCTGTTTGTATTGTGTACGTTCCCCCTACCACTGATTCTGAAGATACATACAACCTCTACACTTTCTGCTGCAGGGTCTTAAAGCAAGCCCCATCTAGGGTGTATTTGCCCGTGAATTCTATGTAAGTCTAAACAGGGGACAATTCCATACACGGGCTTCCATCTGTGGAGCCAGTGTTACAGTGGTGGCTGTTGCGAGTCGACCATTCGAGCAAACCATTTCTGCTTGGGCTTGGCTAGATCAACGAGTTTGGATGGCCTAATGAAACACTCCCAACCCATGACAAACTTATTTACCAGATGATATGATGATCAACAGCACTAGGTTTAGCAGAGTCAAAATGTATATAGTCTGTAAGGTCATTGCAGTGCAGGCAAGTGGTGTTCGGTCCTATCTCTCTCTGATCCAATCATATATAATAGCAGTGATGTCTTGTTACTTGTTTTACTTTCATCCTTAACCAAATTTGACGACTTTGAGCATCCGTAGTAGTTACAGGCCCAATCTTTCCTGCTGCGGATATGTTAGACTTAGCTTTATAAGTGATCATGACATTTCCATGTAATAATTTCGGCCGGAAGAGTAGCAATGGCTGTGTTGGTTTTTCTTTTATAAATTTTGTTTAATTTTATTTTTATTTTAGAAAAAGACAAGCTTAAGAATTACTGGGACATTTCAGACTTGTAGAACACCATCCTATATAATGATGTCCAAGGCCAGTCGAGAGAGATGTATCAACTGGTTAAGGTAACAAGACAGAGAAACTGCAGGTGAGTACTTCTTTCATTGTTAAGCTTATTGTTCTTGTAAGATAATGTAAGATGGAGTCTTGCTTATGGCATCCATTACCTACGCTTGCATTGTTGTTAGCTTATCAAACAACAATAGTTGTGTTTTCTTGAAATCAGTCTCCTAATAAATGTGCAAAAAGAAATATTAGCTCTGTTATTGTTAACGTGATTTTATGGCTGGTAAGGTATTTTTACAAGGCAGAGATATTGGTTCTTGGAATATTAACTGTCTTGATAACATGGAATTACAAATCAGGCCTTCATCTTTCCGTTCCCTAAGATTTGTGCGTATCACTAAGTGGGGTTGCAATTGGTGGCTAAAGGAGGCAATCGTTGAAGTAGATGTAGTAGACCTACTTATGTCGGGAAATGCTTCCTCTAGTAAACTTGTGAATGACCATCGAAAACACTCAGTGGACCACAACAACATGAAATCTTAGAAACGAACTCAGATGTCCGTATCCCACATAAATCTCAAGTGACCGCCCAGAGAGGTCATTTTCCCACCATATTAAAAGCGTGCAAATTCTTCGTTCCTTGCGTGGGGACCACTGCCAATCTTATCATTTATCGTATCTTGACACAATCTAAGTATTGTTCCACATAAAGATCGCAAAATCTACCTACAACAACAAAAGTTTCTTCAACGATTCTCGCGTGGCTATGTCGGTAAGAGCTCGGTCGACGGAGATGCGTGTTCTCCTCGGTATCTAAAGCTCGATTCGGGAGTGGGGATGACGACGACGACCGTCCATTATAGATCGCTGGTCATTTTCCGATCAAGAATCTCATGATGATCTCGTGATATCTTCAGATAGGGAAGCCGCAATGCCATCGATGCTCATAGATTGCCAGTATAATGATGAGAAAAGCATCTCCGTATGACTTGAAAGTTGCTGTACCTTTGATCGTCTCTTGTAGAATACTTCTAAAGCTCGTCATCGATTGCAAATTTTGCAGCCTGTTTTTTGCAGGAACATCTCATTTCATTGCGTTAACGGAACAGAACGAAGACGGCACGCATAGAATTACAATTTTTCATATATATATATATATATATATATTGATGGGTTACGGTATAAATGGGGTCAGATTCTTGATGATAATGGTTGCAGTCCCTCCGCAGTTGTCGGCTGTCAATTGTGCGGAGGAGATGCCGCACGCCAGGCCGCAGCTCACGCGGGCGCGGTGGCGCAAAATGCCGGACGAAAATTTCTCGTCCCCTTCGTCGTTGCGTCGTCGTCTCCCCCACTCGACACCAAACCCACCCAACACCATGCAGTCACTACTACTGCACTCTCGGTCAACAATCTCAGGCTCTGTCTCTCTCTCAACCTTTTTTCTTTCGGCGAGAGACATAGCCGTAGAGCATAAGCAGCCGCCCCATGTTCTCGTACTGCAAAGTGTGTCCTCCCTCCTCCCCACTGTCACTCGCTCCACTTCCATGCCTGACAAAGGAATCCTAGACAAATAAACCTGCAACTTCCTGATGAACTCAGCGAACAAGAGCGACATCAGAAGATGAGAATATTAAGGTTAGTGTAGCAATAAAGGTAAGCCCACGCAGATATGCTCGTCCTAACTGATCCTACGGGAACGAAAGTAATTAAGTTATTTATTACGATATATTTTGGTTCTCCGACACATCAAATCTAATGTCACAACTCATCTCAAAGTTTTACTGTCAAAAGAAGAAATGGTTCGACAAAGAATCCTATAAAGACTAGATCGAGAATATCCTTGACAAGAACTCATTCGATACTATGTAGTCATGAAAGGTTCGTGCTAATAAGGTGAAAGTTTCGACTAACATATCGGAATTATCGAACGTCACATCGATTCGATCTGCTGCTAAGGTGATCTTAATATTCGACCGACCAATGTATCGGACAAATCAAGTATCTAACAAGACATGACATGGCATTAGACTATCCATGCGTCCAACCCATTTCAGAATCCACTCTATTCTGCGTGTATGAAGACATGCACTCTAGTCTAAACCCTTTTCGGAACCACACTGACGTCAGGAATGATAATACAGTGTATAATAGTATATATGGGATCTAAGCCCTTCATAGCAGTTATATGTACATAAATATAGATGCACACACTAAATGGTGCATATGGAAGGAGAAGAGAATCGGTTGACTTTCTATACATCCTCTCATGAGAAGCTTGACGGTTGCTTTATGTACCTTAGATATAGAAACTTATCCTAAGATTTATATTCCTCGCACTTCACCTTAAAGCATTCGTCCACCAAATACGATGACTCGGTTCCTGCCACAGTTTCTGCTACGACAGATTCCTCACTGTTCCTTGTAAGCGGCAGTGTGTATGTGATCTATCTTTGTGTGAAATCGATGCGACTGTTTTGTCTGACGAAGTTTGCAGGTAACAGTCAACTCCGCTGCACGAGAAGCACATATCGATCGTAGATTTCGTTGGTGCGATGTCGCGAGTCGGATGCACCAAAATCTAAGATGTCCGCATTGCGTATGGGCCCCACTAGGGTTATGTTTTCCTTTCTGCTTTTTTTTTTGTCCTCGCTGCAACCAATCACCGAGAAGGTAGGAGTGCGGGTACGACGAGGGAAAATGCTCTGTGGACTGTAGTCGGCGGCAAGAGCTTTCGAGCCCTCAAAGTTCGCAATCTGGGACGTCCGATGGAGATCGGAGGGATGTTAGCGGCCCTACGCACCGCCCCCACTCCGATGGAATGGAATCAACACGTGCGGGAATCGATGGGGCCCACGGAGGAGGGAGAGAGGAGGAGAAGGAACGGTCTGAAACTTTGACCGCCGTTTCCGCTTTCTGACCCACGTGACCGACGGCAGCCGATGCCTTGTCTCTGCCACCGACGCGTCGCCGTTCTTCCCTTGCGGGCGTCAACCATTCCTTATATTTTCCCCACAGCAGAGCGAGGAAAAGGTGGAAGAGATCGCTTCATTTGATAGATTAGGGAGTTGTGTTCCAAAGTCGTGCATCTATCTGCCCGCATCTTTGCACCAAAACAAAAGAAAGAAGACAAAAGCCAGCCTCTTTCTTCCTTCCTTTCTCAGACCGTCTCGCTAGTCTTTATTCGCTTCCTTCTCTCCCTGATTGCTCTCTCCATGTCCGGGGAGAGAACCGAGCCCTACCTCCATGGCCACTACGACGATCTCTTCTCCATCTTCTCCCAGAAGCCAGGCGGTGGTAGAGCCGACGGTCTTCAAGGTTTCGATCATCAGATGGCGTCTCATGTCCTGAGCCCGAGTGACCGCTTGCATGGGTCGCCGATGGACTACCTCCTGCTAGCTCGAGGCTTCGATTTCTCGAGCTCGCAGCCAGATGATCTAGTGGTAGGTAGTCGCAGAAGCAAGACCGCTCCGGCAGGGGGAAGCGATGGGAAGACTCTGGTGACGCCCAACTTTTCCACGTCTTCGTCATCGACGGAGCTGGTGGGCGAAGAAGACTCGGGGCCTCGCAAGACGGATCAGCGGAAGCAGGAGGAGGAAGAGGAGGAGAAGCAGGCGGAGGGGGGTGAAGAAGGGCCTGACGAGTTCAAGAAAGCGTAGGCTTCGATCGCTCCCTCTATTGTCTGTGCTGCTATTGTTCTTCTGTTCTTGATGCCGGACAGTTTTGTCAGGCGCCGTATGATGACTGCGTTACATGCGTGTCTTGGGGAAGAAATCTTCAGCTGCAAGTTAGATCCGCCTTGTGATCTTCTTCCCTTGGTTGTTATTCTAATTGGGGTGGCAATTCACTGCCTCTAGGGTTTCCCTCCTCCTCTCACAAAGCAAATCTTACCTTTTAGGTTTTCCCTATTGGCATTCAAGAGATTCAAAGGTTTCTTTTTCCTCTTGTTTATCTTGATAAGATCAGCTGGCTTTTGGAGGGGCATCAATTACTTAGATCATAGCATCTGTACCTGATCTAGAATCTAAAAATCTCAAATACTGTCTGTCTATGGTGCAATTTGGTAACAAGAACACAGGGATCTCCGATTTGGAGGTTCTACTGTGAGGTGTTTTTTTTGGCTTGGATCTTGAATAGGTAGTCATTAGATGAACATGCATACAAATATTGGAGCAGGAGACTGATACTAATGGGTATATGTTGTCCGAAAATGATGGCGCAGGAACAATCCAAGGAGGAAGAAAGGAGAGAAGAGGGAAAGGGAGCCCCGGTTTGCGTTCATGACCAGGAGTGAGGTGGATCACCTGGAAGATGGCTATCGGTGGAGGAAGTACGGCCAGAAGGCAGTCAAGAACAGCGCTTATCCAAGGTGAGCAGTCTGCACCTCATGAACTCGTCATCTTGCTTGCCAACCCATCTTTAATCGATGACATCTGCATCGACTTCAGAAGCTACTACCGATGCACTGCCCAAAGTTGCGATGTGAAGAAGAGAGTGGAGAGATCACACCAGGATCCAACAGTCGTGATCACCACCTACGAAGGGCACCACACTCATCACAGTCCTGTGAACGTCTGGGGCAGCACATACTCGTCGTCACCCTCACCGGCGATGCCGACGGACCTTCGCCACGACCTTCTGTTGCAGCAAGCCTTCCCGGCGGGATACACGAACCCTAATATGCATTTGCCAAGGCCACCAACTCCGGACTATGGTCTCTTGCAGGACATTGTTACCTCCTTCGATCACAGCAGCCAACGATAGTATGAATGCTTTTCTCTACCTTTGCGCTCCTTGTGCGCGTAGTAGTTTAAGTGCAAGAACACTGTCTAATCAATCCATGGCGTGTGTATATTATACATGGAAACTCTGATCGAATTCCAAACTCACTCTATTATTCGGAGAGTAGTCTTGTTTGCTTGACTTGGAGTTAGAAATCCATTGGTGATTAGTGTGAGCCAAATTCATCAGAGTTAATATATATATATTGAGTAGACACCAACTCGATTCAAATACCTAAGCTATTAGATTGTGGGATAGACTCAAACACCGGCATGAAGACTAAATGTGCAGTCAAGGGAAATGGAGGAGGACTGGGGGCTTATTATTATCATGGTTGGTCTCGTTCTCGTTTGGTAGATCCATGGAGTTGGAAGTACAATTCGATTAATTCGGCTCCATGCCTTCTTTATGAGATCACACGTTCGTACAATGGTCATTTGTGCTTGTTAGGGACGTACTATCATAAATACTTATGACTGCTTCTTAGGGACCTGAATTTTTGTGCTTATCTTTGTCGACAGGGCATGACTTAGTGCCTGTGGTTGAGTGATACAAGGAGAGAATGCCTTGCTGAGTTATCACTCTTTCTTTTCGATGAGTTACAATCCATCATATGCAACTCTCATGAATAAGTGGGCAGCTCTTGTTGATTCTTTGGAGTGACTGCTGTCAAAAGCATTTATTTGTTTATAGACTGTTAATATATGTTATTAAAGTTCATATCTCATAATTAACTTATGTTAGGCTTTCCGTAGAATAATAAGACCTAAAGTCTTATCGTCGCTCTAATACCAAATGATAAGACCCTAAAATCTTATCATTTGGTATCAGAGCGACGATAAGACTTTAGGGTCTTATCATATGGTATCAGAGCCACGATAAGATCTTAGGGTCTTATCAATTGGTATCAGAGCGACAATAAGACTTTAGGATTTTATCATTTGGTATTAGAGCGACGATAAGACTTTAGGATCTTATCATAAAACTTCAGGATAGAGGATAAATTTTTTTTAATAATAAAAAATTATTATATCCTAATTACTCTTTTTATTCTTATTTATTTATTTAAGTTTAATTTTTTTTAATATTTTATTTTATCTAATCTTAACTATTTGAATTAATCTTATCACATCCTCTAAATTCTTTGAAGTTATCTTCAAAAAACTATTTTTTTTTTTAAAATAGAGACTCATCTATTGCTTATTGTAACAACGTAGAACACTCTTACATCTGTATATTTTTATTCATTTGATTTTTTTTATCTTCAGTAATATTAGGATCTTATTCATCATATTCAACAAAATTTTCTTATATCAAATTCTATAATTCTTATGAAATAAATAGAATTTTCATCTTAATGGTCTAAAATTAATAATTATCATCTTTAAATATAGAAAGCAATTAATTAGAAATACTTACTCCAATGCTTATCGTCTTCTTGTTTTTTTTTTCTGGATCTATTAATTTTTTTAATTAATGTACTTTGAATTACAATTTTCTTTAGAAAAAGAAAGAGAATAATTTTTTTAATTAATGTACTCCAATAAAAATTTTCACATTCATTTATTCATTTTAATCTAAATTCTTATCTTTTATTTTATCTAATCCTAATTATTTGAATGAATAATATCAAATTAACATTAAAAGAAATAGTAATGTTACTGCTATGTCTCAGAAGTAGCATCCAATCCGCCGCATGCTACTTCTTTAGGCTACTACGTGTACAGCCAAGTCAGACTAAAAAGCTGCTATTTCATCGGTACTGCCACAAACGTATCTGATCTGGTGCGGATAACAACGGAGCACCATGCTCCGATCATACTTCACTTCAGTTTGATCAGCCAAGAGATGATGTCTTAAAAGAGAGATGAAGAATCTGTGAGTCGGAACATAGAGCAGCCATAGCAGCCAGTCTTAACTGCAACAGTAGCTAATCAACATGGCATCTTCAATCGTTCTCAATTTTCTTTGCTTTTTTATCTTCTTTTTTTCTATCTTTTCTTTCCCTTTTTCTTTTGTTTCCTGCAGCACTGGTAAGTCTGAACTCAGTCCTTTTGAAATTAGATGCTTCAAGTTTCCTTCACTCATCTCCTTTCCCAATTTCAAGAAAAGAAAAAACTAGCATAATGTGATTTGTTCTTTAACTGCACAAAGTTGATGTCGGGAGAGAGATTCTCCATTGAAAATTAACGTTGATCGTAGTCGAAATAAAAATTCATGCAAACCCATGTTTCAAGAATTACATGTTTAGTAGTATCATCATGGCTAATTATAGATTACTTTATATAATTAATTATCTTTAACATCTCGATCGATCTATATATTTATGAAAATAAAATATTTAATATTCTTTTGATTTTTAATCTTATGAAATTATCTTTTTAACTCTCGTAGGAATCTCAATCTTTTACTCGCGTAAATATGATTGAGATACTAAAGATAAGTAACAATATGATATGAAGTTATCTAACAATATTTCTTATTTTATTTTTCAGATTTTTTGCTTACAAGTTAATAATAAAATAATAATATTAATATTAATAATTTTCAGATTTAATGATCCACTACACCAAGCATTAGTCCAATGGCTTCATTTCTTGGGGACAGTTGAGGATGTTCCTTCAATTATTCCTGTTGAAGCTAACAACTTCCATAATAATGAATTAATATTCTAATGCAGTAGTTTGAATAAATTTTATTGGTTTAAAAATATTTTATATTTATTATAAATTATCTCATGACAACATCCACTCAACACAACAAAGAACAAGAAATAAATACAAAATAAATGAAATCGGATTTAAGATTCATATTATTTTTTGATAAGTCAAAATTATTAGATATTTAATTTAATATAATAATTATATTTTATTTTATACTTAAATATATAAAAATTAAACTTGCAAGAAGAAGAAAACCTACGTCACATCAATCATTACTGGCAACGTTACATCAAAGATACAGCACCATATGGAAAAAGAGAACTAAAGATTAAAAGAATATCTGATGAGAGAGAGAGAGAGAGAGAGTAAAGAAGTCAAACAAGAAACAAATTCAAACTGTAAGCGAAGATGAACAGTTCCACGAGAGCTGTGCTTACATGCCATCCTTTCTTAGTGTTCCGTCATTTACAGTACGCAGCACAAATTGCAAGTGCGAAGTGGAAGCTTCCATCGCTCTTGCCCAGTCTCGTCATTTTATCCTCTATCCTCTGCATCGTCATCTCCCTGTAGGCTATCTTTTACGTCTGTATGGAATATTAGAGTGCGAGGAACAGTCTCCCCCCTGTCGGTGCTTAGTACATGCTTGTCATGCCGAACTGAACGGTGCCAACATTTCTATGACCAGCACCAGCACCAGCAGCTGCGACAATCCCATTAAAGGGGGATTTCACCTGCAACAGGCTTGCCGCCACAGTGTTCCTCTCGGCTGGCTCAGCCGTGGCTGCTGAGAGATAGAAGGGGGAAGCTCTCATGTCAAGAGCTATGTCTGGAGACACCTTCCCGGGCATGCATGGTTGGGGCGACTTATGCTGCATGGATTCCCGATCAGCCTCCAAGTTTCCTGCACTACCGTGATGACAGTATGCTGGAGGAATGACAGGTTGCTGCGGAAGAACTGCATTCCTGATGTACCGTCTTGGATCATAAGCATCCTTCACACTTCCACTTTCGTATGGCATCACCGGACCAACAATTTTTCCTGGTCTAGCTGAAAAGAGAAGCACATTATTAGACGGTCAGCATGTAGCAGCAGTGTTACTACCAACGGACATCCTGGATCCGAGCAAATACCAGTCGAAATCCTCTGTGCCGCTTGTGAAGCCCTTGCTATGCTTCCGTATGCCTTTTCGATGTCTCGAGGGTTCTTGCATGCCTCATCTGTGCCTTGCCTATCTCTCGAAGAACTCATGTTTGGTTGGTCGGTTGGGGGCGTGGTTGTAGAGTGAACCACCGTAGACCTACCAGGAGGCAATTTGATGATAAAGATATGAAGAAATTAAATTACAGGCAACATGCAACGAGAATAAGAATATGTGTATCGATTGCAAAAGCATGTTCATCACAGAATTAGAGTATTCTGAACGAAGAAAAGGTTAACGATCTTGGAATTTTATCAACTGGTAGTACATTACACTCTTAAATGAATTTTATCCTTCTAAATCATGATAAATCTGGAACTTTACCTACATACATGGAAAAAGCAAAGGAATAACGATCAAAATTACCTAGGGAGAGAAACATGCTTCCTGTCTAATGGAATTACAGGCCCGTTTTTACCGCCATTCTCCTCGAGGTGAGCAAATTGCTTTCTAAACTGATCAACAGCACTGCACAAACAGAAAGCAGGAAATATTACCAATTCATGATAATGTCAGAACCAGGATGATTAGACACTGAAGGGAAAATGGATCTGAAATATAAAACCTAGGATATAGGAAGTTTGTCCTTTCAGTTCCATTAATGTAGTCCTGGAGCAACTGAGGATGATATTCTAATATCTCACGGAAGATAAGTTCTCGTATGTCCTCTTTGGTCAACCTTCGTCGCTCGAACTCAAACTCCATCTTTGTGATTGGCTGGCAAGATGGTTCTCTCTCTACTTTGGCAAGACCTTTAAAATACGGATCAGCCAATGCCTGGTACATGAGAAGGAGATGTGTTAACTTTTGAGGACAGCACTTGATCTATCTGATAAAGATTACTAGATATATCACACCAAATCTCATAAATACTATAAAAAGTATCGACAAGAAAAAAAATCATGAGAACAGATATGAAGACATGGATCTAACTGGACGTGCATACCTCTTCAGCTGTTGGCCGGTCCTTAGGGTCAAATGCTAAAAGCCTCTCTAGAAGTTTCAATGCCAAAGGATCTGCATTTGGGAACTTTTGTCCAAATGGTACAGGCTGTTTTTTCCTCATGCTGCCCAAGTACCTCCTTGCCTTCTCATTCCGGACCTGGAATCAGAAAAGAACAGGAAGGATATGTACATTGAGAATTTTCAGATTTCTTTCTCCTTTCCAAAACAACTGCATCTTAACATTTAGTTTTTAAGCAATTACCATACCCTAGAAATTGTGTCTAAGGAAGGTGTCCCCAGAAGATCAGTCATCAAATCCAACTGATGAACCACATTTTTGCCAGGGAAAAGAGGCTTGCCTGTCAATACCTCAGCAAAAATGCAACCGATGCTCCAAATATCGATAGCAGGGGTATACTGCGATTTCAGAAAAAGCAGTCAGTATTTTTTTTAACAAAATCTCACAGTTCAAATATAGAAACTGAAAAAAAAAAAAACCAATTCAAGTACCTGTTGTTAAAGATATTTCAGCTTACAGGAGTTTCAAAATCCTTCCTGAAGAAGCATTTTTTTAATATATGTAATTATTATGTTTCTTACAAGTTTATAACAAAACCCATCAAAACAAGACAACTGTTAAACTGACCAAACTTATCAAGAATATCCAACTACAACAATTTCGAGTCCATAACGTTTTGACTGTCAGTGGCAATAGAGCATCAAGTAAGTTAATAACTGTAGAGTCCTCAACAGTTCACACGATTGATAACATACTAGAAAACAAAAAACTCTCATTATTGTTAATGCCAACATTCTAGTGGCCCTTGTCCCCCAACTATTTGTAAGCCCATCAAAAAACCAAAAGACATGGTGACACGCAAAGTAAAATTGTCTTTCTAAAGTTCGAATAGTGCTTCCATTACATAATCCTTGATGCATAAAGAAAAAAAATATTTTTATTCTTTAAACAAAGGGAGTATATCACAAAGGGAGTATATCACAACACCCTAATCGAAGCAGAGAATGAAGTATTGGAACCCAAGGCAGTAACATATTCACACTAATTGGTAACTGCTTTAGTTAAATGAGGTGCAAAACTTTCAACAATATATTCAATTAATAGCACATGAGATCATCTAATAGCAAGAAATATTTTAGAAATGTTCATGAAGGAGAGGATTTCTTGATTAGTTGTTATAATTGAAATTTTGAAACACAGAAGCAAAGAACAAATTACAAAACACAAGACCAGAAGTTCAAGCCAAGGTGCATAAGTATATTTGGTAGACGATTGGATCTACATATCATGAAAATAGACCTACCATATGTTTCAACTTTGCATGGCCATGACTTTAAAAAAATGATTAATGCATGAACATACTTGCATGATCGTGTCTGTGTATGCTTCAAGCACCAAACATGATAGTGCAAATTTTTCACAGGGGTAATGACATTAAAATCATCAAGTAATATTTTACCTTTGAAAAGAATGATCCACATAACTCAGGAGCCCTATACCACCTGGTTGCAACATAATCCTGTTACATATTAGTGCTTTAGAAGGTCAAAAAGTGTAGCAGTTGCTTCTTAAATGACAACACACAAGCGAAGGATATCAGTAGATTATAACAGAAGTAGAAAAAAAATCTTCAAACATACCGTCCAAAATATTGTTGTGGGTGTATCACTAAATGCGGCTCTTGCTAGTCCAAAGTCACAAATTTTCAGTTTGCAGTTTGCATTTGCTAATATGTTTTTTGGCTTTAAATCACGATGATACACATTAGCTGCACAGAAACAAATTGAATGTCAGAATGTTGATTCCTCAAGATTACTCAGCATTCCATAACATAGTCGAATTACCATCATAACGAATAGTCATACACAAAAAGAAAGAGACAAATTGCCAGAAGTTGAAACCCAAATCGACAAACATGCATCATATATAAGTTTGAGAAGAAAAAGGCAGGAATTTCATAGAATGAAGGATAAATGGACAATTTGTTATGCATGTGGAAACCAACAAAGACCGTTCCTGGCAAGAGACCGTCACTGACTAGACAAAAAGAAAAGAAAAACAATCAAAAGTTACATTAACTCATATCAAACAATAACTGCATAAATTTCTAAAATATAAGTC
Source organism: Musa acuminata AAA Group (assembly GCF_036884655.1). NCBI lineage: Eukaryota > Viridiplantae > Streptophyta > Magnoliopsida > Zingiberales > Musaceae > Musa > Musa acuminata. The sequence goes on from NC_088354.1 coordinate 34,419,875, forward strand.
TTTACCTGTGTGGATATATTTTAGTGCACGAAGCAGCTGATAAAGAAAAAACTGATAATGTTCTCTTGTTAAGTCATCATTTGCCTTGATAACTTGGTGAAGATCTGACTCCATGAGCTCAAAAACAACATAAATATCTTTGAATTCCCTCCTTGACGGTGGCAATACAATGTGCTTTATCTCCACTATATCAGGATGTCTTAGAAGACGAAGAAGTTTGATCTCACGAAGGATTCTAACAGCATCAGAGATGTGTTCAAAAATATCATGTATCTTCTTGATTGCCACTTTCTCGCCAGTGTGTGTATCAATTGCTGAACAAACCACTCCGTAGCTACCTTTGCCAATAACCTCCTGAATTTTGTATCTATTGGCATCCCCATATTCACTGAAAAAGTCCAATTCTGGTGAATTCTGCAGAAGACAAATGAGGAAAAATAACAGTTCAAATCGGGAAGAAGCAAAAGACGATCACTTGTTCTCAGTTTTCAAATCCAATAATTTGTGCTTGAGAAAAACATTATTGGTATTGTGTTACTCGATCATCAATTAAAATTCAGTCGATCATCTCTCTGAAAAGTAACAAAGATAATAAAACAAACTACATTATAGATGAGAAATTGAGAATTACCAAACTTGTGAACTCCTCCAGTAAACCGTCACTAATGCTATAATGCAAATTACAATTTATAAAAAATGCAACAGAGCTTACAAGAAATAAAACAATCCTCAATGTTATTACCACAGGCATATCAAATCCTGTGAGGAATCAACCGATTAAGCAACTTTTTCCATGCAAGGAATTGCAAATTTAGTACATCACAATTGAAAGCAAATGGCCAATAAACGAATTGATAGTTTGAGTTAGTAAATTGAACAAGCTTCTCAATTAATGAGAAAATTGTGATACACGTATTTACCTTTTTTAATATACTGTAAGGAAATTTGCATATGTAAATGGTATGCATCCATACAAGTCTTTCATGCATGTCTTTCTTCTGTTATAAAGTTGTAACAGGGAATTTGTGGGGCCACATACCTATAATTACCAAACCTGCCTGATACATCGACTTACATATTGCATTGATGCCAACCTATGGCACTGATTGGCATTAAGGACTAAGTCGATTTCCTCAGTCTCTACAGATGACTATATATATGTATATGTTCGTTTCAAACAGCATCAAGGCACCATCTCAAAGCATCCTAAGAAACCCAAGCCATTATATGGACCATCATAAGCAATTTGCAAGATGAGAACACAATCCCAAAGAAGTCCAATAAATAAAAAAATTTTATCACCACCCAAGTCTGAAGAACTATATGGCCTATCAATTTCTTTCAGCCCAAATCATCGATCAAAATAGTGAAATTAATAATAATAATAATACACTCATAAGACCCTTATAAGTCAATATTAGTATTGTCCGCTTATGACAAACAAACAAACAAACAAAACCTGTGCCTTTGACAAAGGTAAGCAAAACCAAGAACACGCAAAAAAGAAACTTGAGATTACCGACTGTAGCTATTTGGACTCGGTTCCGAGGAGAATTATATCGAACTTTTGACGAGTACCAGATTAGTTAGGTGAAACGTACAGACTCAAAACAGGAAGTTGGTATGCGACTTGGTACAATCTTTGACAGAATCTCATCTCGACCAAGCTAATCTTTCCGTTCACAAATCAATGAGTTTTAGCCGTAGAATTGACTCAGTTTAGGTAACAAAAGCCCATTCGAAGAAGGAGGAGGAGGTGAAATTAGAAGAAAATTGCGGAAAAAGGAGGAGAGCAGAGAGATAGAAACAGGATAAAACCAGTCAATAGGAGCAACTCAGCACTCGAACTAAGCACAAACTGACCGAGACCATCAGATCTACATCGTGAGTTAAACAGAGAAAGAGAACCGACAGGCCAAGCACGGATCAAAAGACCCACCTTTTTCCGCTGATCTTGCTGCATTTTTACGGCTCAGCACTTGGCCCTCCTGACGAATAAATCCAAGCTTCTTCCTCTTTTCTCCTCCTCCTCCTCTCTTTCTCCACTATCACCTCTCTCTCCTTTTCACGCACTCCGTAAAACTCTGCACAAGATTGAGCTAAAAAAGAACGGATCTCTAAAAGATCAGCCGCATTTGCCCCACCGGTCCCAGCTCCGGATCACAATCCCCCAGTCCCGCGCTACCCCGCACGGATCTTCCCAAAGGCAGACAGACAAGATCCAATCCTGAATGCACTCGCAGTCCCTCAACGCAAAACGAGCCACGAGGACGCCGTTTCCGCCAAGATCATAACCAGGGATAGCTAGGCCGCCACATCATCTTTCTCCTCCTCCTCCTCCTCGCTTCCTGTACTGCCGCCACTCGCACTCCGCAAGATCCGGCCCCTCGACGTACCGAATCAGAACCAGAGCTCTTCCTCTCCACCGCCTCGACGAAATCCCTCGACTATTCCCTCAAAAATCCCCAAGCACAAAGGAATCGAGCCCGAAGCCCTAATCCGCGGGCTCCTTATAGCGAGAGGCGAAAGAGGCCGACAGAGCGAGAGAGGGAAGAGGTGGTGGGAGTTGTTTCCCGTGTTAATTGTTGTCGATGCGGGGTAGGAGTCGGACTATAAAGCGTTTTCTCCTTATTTCTATGGACAGAAATGTCCTTAGCCTTTAGGCGATGGCTACATTGAAACATGGGCACTGAAGGTAATTATGAACAAACAACGAGGGTAGTTCCGTAAGAATGTGGGAGTCGAACACAGCGGAGCTTTGCGTGCCCGTGTAGCTTTTGCGACCGGCGGTAGCCGCTGTTTGGTACCACTTCGAATCTTCCCCTATTTTTTTACCGTTGGAGGTGGAGAAATATAATATGGTTTTTTATTCATTTTATCTCCTAAAACTAAATATTTAAAATACAATTTTAAATTTATTTTATTTTCTTTGGCAGCTTAAAAAATGAGTCACTTTTGGTTGCAAAACATATTCTAAAACTAAAATGATTTTTGTCTGAGCAAATAATGAAGCCAACAAAAGGATATCTCAACCTACCGCTGCAAGATGCAGCTATTTTAATGAAGTTGGTGTTACTCGAGGAAAGGAAAAGAGATGAAGTCTGGTGTTTGTTGTCTTCCTCATGAGAATGCCAACAGAGGTTAGGTGTGGCTGTTGACCAAGTTTTACCCAAACATGGTCAAAGTTGGTATGTGCACTACTGGAAATTGAGTTGGTCATGCATGCATGAGTCTAGACATCCACCAGGTAATGGTATTTTCCTGGAATGTTCAATGAACCATTGAAAGACTCAGAGGAGAGCTTTAACTGCGGTCAACCTCCCAAGGTAGAAAAGGTGATGCTGATCTCATTAATGAAGTGCAAATTGCATGCAAATGCAGGTAAGCTATTAGTCAGCAGGGCTTCTGAGGTACTACTCTTGGTTGAGTTTACTCATCAATGAACATTGATGAAGTAGCAATTGCATGCGAATGTAAGTAAGATGTTAATATGAAGCCGAGGTTCTGAGGACTTATTCTTGGTTCAATTTACAGATTAAAGGGCAAAACAACAGCAGCTCTGCATCCATGAATCTACTGCTATCTCATCTTCCAGCTCTGCAAGCAAGAAAGACATTTGACATCTGACAAGTTTTTGACTTGTTTGAACGGTTGAATGAGTTTGTCCAAAATAATCTATTCTGCAGAAATGTTCTGATTGCTACCTGTTACCCTTCTGCTGAAAGTAACCCACCAACAAGCCTATTGTGGGGCACAACAAAGCTAAGGCTAATGCTATGCTGTGCTGATTGACTTGCTAAATACACAGGAACAGGAGTATGTTCTTGGTTCAATGAAACCTCATCATCTCTGCATCAGAGCATTGCAGATGGTGAAAGAAGTGAAATAGCATGGACAGATATCATACAACCTGCAGGGATTACAGCCAGTGCTGAATGAAGCTAACAAAACACAAGGTCTGAAGCGTGGCACTCAATGCTTGGCCTCGGTATATTGCAGAGCTATTCATGGTTGAGCTCAAATAAAGTGACTTGTATCAGTGATGGTTGACAACTGTGGTTTCTTGTAGGCATTCTCAGTGGTTGCTTGTCTTCTGCTCCAGCTGTAGGCACCACGAGTGCAAAATAATGCATCAAGATTCAATCACGATATAAATGCTGCTTATCTCCTGTTCATAGGTTGGCCTCAATTATTATATGATCAAACAGGAGCATGCTCTTCCTGACAATCTTTCAAGGGTAAGGAGGTGAAAGGATGGAGATGGAGACCCTGCAACCCCATCATGGAGGTATTGATGGCAACGGCTGAGCTCTTAAATCACCATGTGACAGCCATGGGAGTAAAAGATCAGCCGACAGGGTGGTTTACCGATGCGTCCCTTTCTTGCAGACTCCCCCAACACCTATCCTACAGCCATTACAGTGACTTCAGAGGTATAGCATGTCTTCAGACATATGATTCTTAATCTGTCATCATTCTCGATGTTTCCCTTGTGATATCTGCATATTATAGTCAGAGAAACATGAACGAACTCCTTCGCTTCTGTTACTGCAGAGTCAATAATCTCTTTGAGAACCGACACAATAAAGTAGAAGTTAATCCGATCGTCTCTCTCTCTCTCTCTCCTTTCTTGATGGATGCCTAATCTACAGCGCAAGGTTCTTTCCACGTGCTGCAAGCTGCTGCTCTCTTCTTCGTCAATGGGATGACCGAGGACTTAAAGTGTACAGAGGAGCAACAGTCGACGTAAAGGCTTTTCCTCGCAGCAGCGTCACGCATCTTTCCCTTCATCGCTTTCCTGCCACGTGAAATGGGTGCAGCTTGCATGCATGCGTCGGTGCGTCCGTCGCCACTTGTGAGACGGCACATTAGTCCTCTCTTTCCCGTGCTTCCAAGCTTCGGCTCGTGGAGCCATGGCCGGTGCTGCCATGGACACGGTGTTCCTTTGAACCCGGTCAATCTTATCCTTGGGGAAATCGTGTCCGGAGGAAGCCAAGCCATGGCGAAGACTTTATTTATCGGCAGCGACTAGATTGCACGAATCCAGCAAAATAGAGTCAACGCGTATGCGAATATAAATACTGTGGGTGCCACGTCAGCTCGGAGGTGGTGGGTGTACCGACCCGACCCGTTCGCTATCAAAATGAGATATATTATAAATAAACACATTTAAAAAAGGAGTATACTTTTCATAAATAATGTAAAAAAATTGTTTAAAATAACAATATTTTTTAGGCCCAATGTGTTGAATTAATTATGAACAAACATTAAAAAAATGGAACCTTCAATTGAGTGTTGGATCTAAAGAACCATAATCTAATCAATTTGACCACTGCTTACAAGATGGCAATAAAGATCATATTGACACATTAGAATGAGGGATTGGGTCTCTCATTTTTTTTTTTTTTAATATTTAAGTTCAACAATCAAACAAATAATGAGATGAGGTTTTCCATATATGTATATTACTAGTTTCTTAATGATTTCAATAATAATAATAACAACTTGTCTTCATTTAGACATATTGCACCCAAAAAGTTTGCCTTAAATTATTAGCTCGACAATGTGACCACACATTATAATTATGTGGTTGGTAAGGGACCTTTTTTTGTCTTTTCCTTCTCGTGCCTTATTTATTCTTTGACATTTTCTAAGTAAGATTAAAGTAATTGATATGAAACTCAGAAGGAAAAAGAAACAAGTGAATAATCTAATAATCTATTAGCCCTCATTTCTACTAATCTTATGTATATTAAACAAAACAATCAAATCATATGGTCGGCATGAAATCTCATTGTGAGGCCTACCCTACCTAATTGATAAGGAATATAAAATTAATTACTCATCATTCGTCACCCAAACTTTATGTTAAGCCAATACTCTCCTGTCCATGTCCACGAGAATAGAAGCCTAAAAAGCAGCTTGGGTTGGTTATTGAGTTGTCAAGTTACATCCTTTGAAAAATATTCATAGTAATATTCTCGAAAACCTAAAAAATAGTTCGGATAAGTTATAAATTATTTTCTCCACATGATTCCTTACAAGATATTCTTCCTCCTTAAGGTTAGTATAGAAATACACTCTTAACCCTAGATTAAAAAAGAAAAAAAAAGAGATAGAACTCAATAATGATATAAGCATCGAAGGGATCGACTCGGGAATATCTTAACCTCGATCTTTGTATCGAAAATGAGTCTAAAAAAATTATACTTTACCCAGATGACTTCATGTCAATGATATTTTTCTTTAACACTAATGATTCGAAAATATTATGAGAAAAAAATGATAGTATCATAATACATCCATAATGCTGGGTGTAATATGCTTTCGACTTAGATTGCAATTACAAATGATTTCATCAACTAGATCGCCGGATGTAAGTCGTCGTCCTGATTCGAGCAAAGTAGATCAGTCAACCTTAGTTGGCACCCCTCATATGATGCTCGAGTTGATTTGGTATTCCCCCTAATCGAAAGAAAGTAAAAGAAAAGAAGGTTTCTTTGGTTGAAGCGAGTGAATGTACACCTCAGGTAATTACCGCGTAGGTAGTTGTTTATGCAACTCGGACGTCGACGACGAACACAAAAGTCTCAATGTCACGTTAAATTTACCCCTCACCGACCGACGCTTACTTTAATTCCCACACAAGCCGAATTCTTGATAGAGAAGGCCAAGTACGTGTGGAAAATATGCTCTCATTGGGTCTGCTTGTCTTGATAGGGAGAGAGAGAGAGAGAGAGCTTGGAAATGGCTGGTGAAACGCCTCATTCACCTAGTCATGTTGGTTGGGTACGAGGCGAAGACCATGGATGGCCGGCTTGTCCAATTGCTTCTGCCGGATAGGATCGGTGGAGTCAAGTGGGCGACACGTTTGGCTTGTGGAAGTAGGTGAGATATGGACCGTCGTCTCACACTGCGTCGTCTTCCTCGGTTGTAGCTTCTTCGTCTCATACCTAAACAGTAATGGCGAACCTAACGGTTGCTGGTGGTCTTCTTCACCAACCAATATGTATTAATATAAATATAAATATATAAAAGATCTATTATATATATTGTGTTTTTTCGAGAAGTGCTCCTATTTTCAGAATATTTTTTTTGCCTAATATTTGGAAAACTCTTTTTCCTCTCTTTTCATAGGATGAATTGGTCAAGTAAAAATATTTTTACACTATGTTATATTATTTTCAGTAATTCTAAGAAAACACTATAACATAGTATTCAAAATATTATTATGGATTATTGTTCATCACTGACCCCTCTACACTTGGAGGGATGTATATATATATATATAGGATTAATTTCATGCTCTTTGGTCAATGCTTTCCTTCTGTTGAGGAATTCGGTGAGTACAATCAATGAGTCAAACACTAAGCAAATTGCATAATTCAAAGTCCATAAAAGACGGAAGAAAATGAAGAAACAATCAGTGGTAGGAGAACATATTGTGTTGTGATTCAAAGGTCACTACGGTGAGGGGAGAGAGAATCCACAGCAACAGTAGCTAAGAGAAGAAAGGGCAATGCATGTCACCATAAAACAAGACACAAAACAAAGTTAATATTAGATCTCTGGGGATCATCAGCTTCAGACGCAAATGAAGTCGAGCTATGACAGGCATGCATGGTCCGATATGGCCATGTACCAAGAGACCGTCTCTATCAGCAACCGGAAGTAGTGAGACCCGGAAGTAGTGAGGTCCTTGTGTTAGCTTGCTTTTATTAGAGAAGGAATCCTTACCCCTCAAGGACCACTCGCAGGGGGCGCGCTTGTGGTTTGGCCTGGCGTGGAAGCATCTCTCTCTCTCTCTCTCTCTTTGGTGAAATCTATCAATTGATGACTTGCTATCTTCCAGCTTGTAGGTGTGGCCTTGAAAGGCCGAGAATTAAGTACCCCATGGCAGATGTCTTTGTCACCCGTGGTCTGCACTTTGCAGAGGGGAGCTTCCCCAAATCAGATGTAGGCCATGCGAAATCCACTTCGCATCAGATGAACAAAGGAAATTGAAGTTGAACCTTTCTTTGACAGTGTAACCTGGAAGAGAAACAATTGCAGGCACGAGTACAAACATCTCCTACATGAACGTGAAATGACTCCATGGGCTGAGGAGTCACTGTTCAAGCCCAGGGTAATTCTCAGATCCATTGAACCAGAAGAAGCGAGTGGGTTTGGTCCGATCACCATTCTTGGTGCCTCAGCTGGAGGAGGGTCGTTGACAAAAGGGAGATCAAGATCGACCAGCAACCGGCTCTGAACCTAAAAAGTCAGATGTAGAACTTGGAAGACAGAAGACGAGCATTTCAATGCCAAGATCTGTTGGTGGACACAATCTCCTCAACATTCTTAACGTAGAAGACTGTTAAGTACTTCATTAATTGAAGTCTGCATAAAGTTTGGCAAGTGTAGAATCCAGGAAAAGGAAATGGTATGTTGGATGCTTAGAACCAGGCTCACCTGAATGAGCAAAGAACATGCAGAAATCAAGAGCTGATGTTTGGTGAGCAAACATAATTATTAAATCGACAAATAAAATTATACACAGAGATTCAAACACTTCAGAAATGTAGCATGTCAGTGGTATTAAACTGAACTTTGATCAACCTAATGTATCTTTTAACTTATCCCATAAATACAGCCCATCAGCAGTGAGACAATACTTGAGTAGCTTTACATGTGTGTTTCTGGGAAGAACCGCAAACAAACAAATTGTACCTTCCTCGAATAGTAGATTTGCTTCAAATGTACCACCACATACATGCCAGAACTTATAATTCATTTTGTTCTCCTGCGAAACAAGGCATGAATGCAGGGCTATAGCAAGTGTACACTTGCAAACACTTACACTTCCATCCGTTGTGGCAGCCGTTCTTTGGTGTTGCTGAGGCTCAACTTTGATCGAATGATACAAGGTTCCTAGTCGATCCGTTCAAGATTATATTTCACAATTCCTTCGAGCGAGTTTCTATACTCGCTCTCAGGAAGGCACTGGAGCTTTTGGATAGCCAAATCGGCTTTCTGTTTTGCTAGTTCTTGAGCCCTACTGAGCCCACCACATTCAAGAATCAATTCTATTGCGGTGTCTAAGGAACCAGCTTCACTGAACTCGGAGTCGATAATTTCTCTGAGTTTTGGCTCCTTTTCTAGAGCAAATATAACTGGGGCAGTCAGATTCCCTTTTGCCAGGTCACTGCCCGCAGGCTTCCCCAGCTGTTCTGTTGACTGGGTGAAGTCCAAAATGTCATCGACTACCTGGAAGGAGAGACCGAGGTTCTTTCCATATTCAAACATTTGTTCGCATATACTAGTGCTGACACTGCTGAATATAGCAGCAGACTTTGCGCTTGATGCAATTAAAGATGCAGTCTTGTAGTAGCTCTTAAGCAAATAATCTTCAAGAGTAAGGTCACAATCAAAAAGGCTTGACGCTTGCTTTATTTCACCACTAGCAAAATCCTTGATAACCTGTAGCAAGATAGCAATTTAAGGAGAAAAGGCAAAGTGTATAATTAAAGAACAAAAATAAAGGGGAAAAAAAACGAGATCTGCCTAACATACTTGACTTATGAGCTTTATGACTTCAATATTTTCAAGATTCGCAAGGTACCAAGAAGATTGTGCAAACATGAAGTCTCCTGCTAGTACAGCCACTCGCGTCCCATAAGTTTGATGAATGGTTTCTTTCCCTGAAAAATATTAACACGGTTTGAACTCAAGCAACAGAAATGTCTAAACTCAATTTGATGGTGTCAGAAAATTAACAATTATGCATATGTCTGTGGCCTTTGTCAGATTGTTCACCAACCTGACCCCATTTGTTTCATAGTTGCTGAATATTATGTCACAAATTTGCTCGGCTAGCAGAAAGTAGACTTGAGCAACCAGAGGTTCATAGCATTTTTGTGACACAACCGTATGCTATAAACCCTTTGCTCAATGTTTCATAAACTCCAACAGGAATTCAACTTTGTGGCATCTAGAAAGGTGGACATAATCAAGTCTAACATGACCAGAAACTACCATGAAAATTCACATGTAACTAGACTCTTTTAACATTTTACACATGTAAATTCTATTCATTGGTAACAATTATACTTGAATCACCAAAACTATTGTATATATAAGCTTTCTCCTTCTATGTAAAAATCTGAAGAACATAAATTTGCATCAAAAGACTTAGATCAAAGCAAATTTGGACCTGAAGTTAATGATTGCATCATGTCAATCACAAACAACCTCTTGTGTAACTGTTTCCTATCAACTCAATGTGAGTGACCTGGTCAGTAATACATTTGGTTTTTCTTACATCATTAATCCAAGTTAAACAAATTGGTTAAGACACTTGACCCAGTTCCGAGAGTGATTTACTAGCAGGAGCAGATCTAAATACTCCTGTTGCATGTCTGCCATCAACTAATAAAGGCAACATCATCAATCATCTTGCACCGGTCCCAATATTACATAGGCCGCCACTTGTATGTGCAAATAATTGTTACCATAGCCCAGCACATGTTTGATATGGTGTTTGTGTATCTTTGAATTACAGAACATATCACCCATGTATTCACTGAATTTATGCATTGCTGACATAATATTCATTCTCAGCAACAAAATATACTTGACCTTAATCACGATACCAGAAAACAGATATTCATAGTCTTATTGCAGATTGTTTGTTACATCAATTCATGAAATTGATATATCATTCATAAGAAGAGAGCCAAATGTTGTTAATGTGGAGTGGAATGACAGCCAATAAATTTGATTTATATCGCAGCTTTGCAATTGATAAGCTTTTGAATGAAGTCTTTAACTAATTCTCTCCTTTTCTCTATGATGCCACATATTCATTCAAATCATTTCTAGAAGGTTTGTGTTTAAATGCTATAGCAGAACGAAAGTGTAACTCATGTTAGTTATTATATAAAATAGTACCTCTTCGCATCCCGCTGTCGTCGAGCACATCATCATGTATTAAACTTGCTGTATGGATCATCTCTATTATCTCTGCTAGACGTCGGTGTTGCATAGTCAGTTCCCTGTTTTAGACTTTGAATAACTAAAATCATCCATGGTGGGTTTTTTCTCTCTTATTTTCTGCAGTTGATAGGTGTGGTAAGGCAAATGAAAAAACTTACCTTATGCCATCTATTTGAGCAGTGGCCCTTGACACTAGGAAGACAAGAGCTGGCCGCAGCCTCTTTCCACCAGCACCAAATATTTGTTCTGCTGCAGATATTAGAACTGGATTTTCTGCACCAATGATCTATAAGAAGGTTTATAAGTTATTTCTTGAGATATATTTAATTACGTAGAAGTACAAGCTTGTCATCAATAGAAATATAAATATCCTACTTAGGTGCTGACCAAAGCTTAACCTACAGCCACGACGATATGGTGAATATTAAGAGTTACAGCATAATCTTCTACTAAAAGAATCCCTTTAAGAACCAGCACTAGGAAATAAATCTGGAATATGCTTAGAGAAACCCAAGAAAGCACGAAACAATAAAGTAAATTGTTGGAATTAGAATGGGGAAAGAAGTGACAGACTTCTTGAGAAAGACTAAACTGAAGAAGAACACAATAAGAATCATATACAAGATGATATAAATTCAACATGAGGAAATCCTACTGTTCTAATTTCTGAACCAATTTCTAAACAGATATTTATATGAAATTAATGTTATTAATAAAAGTGAAAATTTTCAAAATGTTTCTAACTTCTACGACTGGATACACTAAATTCGTATTGATTTGTAGAGGAATCACATTTCAATGAACTAGTTTGTATTAGATGATAGGAGCATAGAAAGTGATCAGTTGCCACAATGATATCACGATATTGTACCAGGTAAATATTTAGTGTGTTCCCAAGTCTCTGAAATGTGTATCTCTGGAACACATGTTAGTAAATCTTCATAATATGAAGAAACAGATTAATATCAGAATTTATTTTATGGAGATGAGTACAACACTACTATATACTATCCAACCAACACTCAAAAGGTACTTCATCAGGAAGGAGTACTTTTATTTAATTAAGTTATACTATAGAAAAAATGATTGTATTTATTAGAACTGTCAATATTTTTCTATGAACACTAAGAAAAGGAATTTCATATCCTATGCGACCACTGAGAACTCATCTGGCAAATGTAGCCCACAGTGCATTCACATCGCATAGATGTGAAGAGATGTCAACTATTTCTACAACGACAAGCTACAGCTCCCAACTATTCAGGGTCAATGAGATGGATTCTTTCTTGGCCATGGAGCTATATCAAGAACAAGATCACTAGTTAATTTAAGGGGCATCATATCGTTTGTCAACATCTTCTGGGCCTTCCTCTACCCCATCATAGATGCAAATAAGAAATAAACTCCATATTAAAAAAACATCTTTTGGTACCATAATATCTTTTATGCCTTATCATATATCGTTTGTCAACATCTGTATCAACCAGGGTTTGCTGTACCGATGCATACCACCTGGTACGAGCGGAACATATTGGTCCGACAGGATACCGGTATGCAAACTATCTATTGTCGGGCGATACCAATCACTTGACACTGTATTGAGCAATACAGGGTCTATACCGAGCAGTAACGATCAAAATCCGATCATTATGGACTTGTACCGATCGGTAATGGTCGGATTTCGACTGTTACTGATCAAGGGTTGAGATTGCCCTATTTCAAACTGTAAATTTAACCATTTGAGGCTTAGAAAAGGATTTTTAAACCCTTTCCTCTCTCCTCTTTCAACTTATTTCACTCTCTCAATCTCTTGAACTTTTTTTTCACTTACATCTCTCTCTTATTATTACATATTCACTCTTCTAAACTCAACAAAGTTATGATTTGAGCAAATGCAACAGAGCTTACATGACATTGACATAGAGCGAAGTTCATCGTATTTGTAGCCTTCATATTATGGAGAATCTTATGGCCGGCAGTAGTACGATGACAGTTGGTCATACTTCTCTGAGTAATAATACAATGATCAATCTTATGATACAGAGCAACATATCAATAGCGAAAGTAGAAGTTCTGACATTCTCTATACTCTGAACCAATACACGCCACATTCGTTCTTGCCTTAGGAGAAGCCTCAAACACATGTGGTTCACGATGATCAGACTATGACCATCACCACATTGATGCACCAATGCATACGGTGTATTAGTACACTATGTCGTGAGATCAATTTCGGGATTGAGTCCAACAAATATATCATATTGATATACAGATACATAGGATCGAGGATCCCGATCCACCACCCGTGGAATCTCGTCGTTCTTTTTGGTGGTGGAACCAGGTACATCCATCGACTGATTACTTAATTCATTTGAATCTTAGAGTTTAAGTCATATGAAAAATAATCTAATAATTTAAATAATTTCTTTGTAGATAATTCAATATTAACGGAAGGACGATCCAGAACATATCATAAACCTATTCCTCAAATTTCAAAAAAGATATGTTGCACTATTCTATCTTAATTTACATTATTTTACTAAAATTACACTAAATTTATATTTATTTCTAACTTAAAAATTCTAATCTAACTTCTTTTATTTTTTAGATATTTTTAGAGATTTTTTAATGATTTTGGGTGTACTAATGTGTACTGTCGGTACGTCTTGGTATAAACCATACCGAGTAGGGCTCGATAAATCGATACGGACCGAAATTGCAATCCTTGGTATTAACCACTTCACCTCTGGCATATTAAAACATTTCCTTGGCCATATTCAAAGTTCAAACCATCAGAAACCAACTCCATCATTTTGGTACCATAACAAAATATATCATAGATGCAAATAAGTAGTAGTATAGAGAAAGGTTCGTCATACCACAACATACTGCCCGTGTAGTAATAATATAGAGTAAGGTTCACTGTATCGTAGCAAACCGATCCGATAGGGACTGGTATGAGTGGTAATTATCGGTTTGTCGATATGTCCCATCGTACTATGTATCGGGATGTCAGTACAGATCGGTACATACCGTACCGATGGCCGATTAGTATATTGGCATGGACCAGCGAGGGGAACCATGGTATAGAGTATAAACAACATAACAGGAAAATTTCTAGATTCCTCAACATGGTTGGGTGCCAGAAAATAACCTGCAAGTTGGTATTTTGCCACCTTCAAGCTTAAACAAAGCCAAATCAGGAGTCGAGGAGGCATGCTGCAATCGAATAGTCTTGGTTCTCCAGAAACCATAACTTCTTTTTTTTTTTGGTTTACAACTGGGCGACAGCATGTAGTAGGCCTATTTGTGAGGCAGGCTGTGTATAGGCTGCCGAATTCTTATCCTAATTCATATGCTAAAACAATATCATGGCTTGCAACGTGACCTAAAGCATAAAAACATATCATATCCTTCTCTATACAAGAAGACAATAGAGTTGTTGCTTGATTCTAAGAATAATCAAAGTTGTCTCTTCATTTTAGTGCAATGGTCATAATCGTTTCATCTTATTGCACCCAGAATGTAGACTAAAGATTGAAGTAACAAATTTCGCTCATAAGTCACGATTTTCACCATAACTATCAATTTTTTGATGTTCCAAACTATTGAGATCAAATTAAAAAGAATACATTTCTCCTGAAATTATTTGTAGCAATGGTCATAATCGTTTCATCTTATTGCACCCAGAATGTAGACTAAAGATTGAAGTAACAAATTTCGCTCATGAGTCACGCTTTTCACCATAATTATCAATTTTTTGATGTTCCAAACTATTGAGATCAAATTAAAAAGAATACATTTCTCCTGAAATTATTTGTAGCAATCCATGATTCCAGAACATTTCAGTAACACGACAAAGAACAATTGCAGAATTTACAACACTCACCGACTTTAGGTTCTCATTTAGCATCTTCATGTCGCCAGAAACCACTTCGAGCAACGAAGAAACTTGGACGCGTTCACTTCTGGATTCAGCGGTCACACTCCTGACCTCTCCTGCGCTCGGAACATCTGCGGCAAGTTCAAACACAATCACCACAACACTAACAACTCTCCACGACCAAATTAACCAAGCCAGCAAACCAAAGATACCATGTCGCGTCGTTGAGACCATGCACCGAACACCACCTCTGCGCCTCGAGCCGGACATCTGCAGCGGCCTCAGCCGCCGCCGGCCCAGACAGCCGCTTTGGCAAAGATCCACGCTCGGGCACGTCAGCGACAACATCCTCCGGGTTAAGCCCAAACAAAGCCTAAAGAACGCTCTTTTCCTTCTAATTCGGACACAAAAAGATCCCACCTTCGGCAGCGAGAAGATTTCCCCTGGGAGTGACTCAAACTTGTCCGATTAATATAGCGGGATGTGTGCGCTAAAACTTCCCACGGAACTGGGAGTTGGAGGGGGCTTTCTTTGTGAGTATTCGAAGACTCTTCACCCCAAGCGTGAGGTGGATCCATGAAATCCACACGAGTATATTTGTGAACCGGGATCTCTCTTATCGGGTACCCGTGCGAAATCAAGAGGTGTGGAGGGGATTCGGGGGCTTGCGGGCCGGTAGATCTTGCCACGAGACAGAATCAAAGGCACAATCTCATCGGAGATCTATTGGAACAGGAATGTTGTTGGGATGGCCGAAGAGAGTCATTGCCGTTGACGGCCGCCCCATTTGAGGCCGTTCCATTTCCGGTCAATTCGTCATTTGTGGATTGAGATAAAAGAAAGGCGAGATGGAAGGATACTTTTGTAATGTTTCTGCGCTCATATGTTCTACATTTTATTTATTTGTTTAATTTATGTTTTTTGTGGCCTTCCTTCTCTTCACCTAATTTATCTTTTTTTAAGGTAATTATGAAAGTATATGATGATTCGATAAGACCATGTCACAAGCAATCATAATCGCCACATCTTTGCTTTATTATTATTATTATAAAGCTGACATGATCGATGACATATTCTACGAATATTTCACCCAACCGAAGGCAAGGCAACATAAATATGTTAAGATAACTCAATAATATCTATAAAAATTACGAACTTATTATAAAAAAAATCTGACATGAAACTATTGAAGTCTATGATGATTGGATAAGATAATATCACAAGCAATCAAAATGGTCACATCATCTTTGTATTATTATTATTATAAACCTGACATGATTGATGACATATTCTACGAATATTTGACACAAGCGAATGCAAGGCAATATAAATATGTTAAGATAAATCAATAATATCTATAAAAATTACGAACTTGTGGCGTGTTGATGTGTGCTGTGATGGTTACCTCTTAGACTTGACTAGTAGCTCTTGGCAAATCATCATTGCAAGGTGAGACTGCTGATGAATATTTATCATGTCATCTTAAAGACTGGACTCCCCACATACTTTCCTGTAATTTTACTGCAGCTATCAAATAGCCATACAGGATTAAATTATACTCATCACAATGTTTCTGTCCATCATAAAAAGGTGATCAAGTCACAAAGAACAATGTGGCTACTGCAAACTCCAGTGAGATATATGTCTTAGCTGCAGAAGAAAGTTGCAGTGGCCATATCTTGTTCCATATACAAAAACATCCTCGTTTCTTGTTCATGAAATCTTAAAAATCGGCTCTTCAAAATTCATAAAGGAAGAATGTTAACTACTAAGTCTTAAGAGGTTTACATGAACCTCCACAATATGCAATCACTGATTGTTGTTGTTGTCGTCATCATTCATGTCCTCGGTAACAAGGTTTCCCCCATCTATAGGTTGGAAAGAGATTAGGCTAGAAGGATTTTGAATGGATAATGAGAAAAATAAAGATGGTAAAATGAAAGCAAATAACCAGGTGTACCTTCATTGTCGCTAGATGCGTAGGATGAGCGACGGGAACGTACTTGCTGCTGAGGTGTAGGCTATATATATATAAAACAACAGGATGCAAACTCGATCACAAAGTAACTCTACTTTCGTTTTGACATGATGATGTAATTGCATTAAAAGTATGGCTTATTATCATGTTGCAGATACCAGAATGAATTTTGATGACTAGATTGCCGCTCAACATAAAATTGTCAAAAAGGTCAGTACCTGCAACTTTGGTCGGAGTGCCTCAACTGGTCCTTTGGGCTTCTGAGCATGCCCTCCCTGCTGTAGTTATAAAACCAAGTAGAATTAGAGAAGGCCAGATCAAATTTTAAATTAAACTAGTGTTGTACATATTTAGTCTGATAATATACCTTTCCTAAAGCCCAGTCTGCTGAGTCGAAGTAAGCCCGTTCATGGTCCTAAAAAAGAATTTATCTGAACTGTTGGTTTCCAAGAATGCTTAAGAAAAACTACTTGCAGTGGTTATAAAACGACAGCAAGAAACAGTTCCAACTACGTATATGAACTTGCCTTGGATATGAGTGGTGGTTTTTTGGGTAAGATTCCTCCATACTTTTTCTTAATCGCTTCCTCCTGCAAAAGAGTTTTTCATATGACAACTATAAGTTGATACAACCTGGTCAATATGTTCCCAAGAAGCTATGGCCCAAGTACCATTTGCATGAATCTGTAGATCAAGAGAAAGGAAGTTCTAATATCACCTGTAGATCAAGAGAAAGGAAGTTCTAATATCACCTCTTGTTGAGATGATGGCATGGCATTCTCCTCATCTTGTTTCACAGGTTCATCAACATTCATTTCTGACATGATGGACTCCAGTAACCCTCAAGAAACTGCAACAGCAAAAAAGGTATAGCAAAGTAAGTAAAAATAAATATAGAAAAAAACGGATGATTTTCTTATTTTCTAAAGAGACAACATACTATGAAGATTCTAGATCAAGATGCAACTGGACTATTCAGGGCCGCACATTATAAGCAGAAAGATTGCACAAAACTAAAATTTGGAGACACTAACTGCATTCATATGCGTGGTATAGTTTCTACAGATCGACTGAAAATCTGTGAAGAAATAGTAAACACAAAGAAAAGCAGCACCTATTAGGCTATAATGGTTTCTCAAATCTACAGGCAATTGCCCTCAAATTTTGGCGAACATTTGGTATCTTAAGGCTTTTTCATTTGTCTCCAGAAGTGCTTAAAAGGGTGGTATTTTTGTCAGGGTCAAACACTAATCCTACAAAAATCCAAACAGCGATATTTTTAATAGTTAATTAGAAGCATATCTATATCGACAATGTAAAGATTGGTTTATGCCTGAAAATTTTGTCCTTCTCTGGCTCTACTTCTAACACATCTACTCTCATTCACAAGGATATAGGCATTTCAAAAAGGATTATTTCCATATGCAATGTTTTCTATGAAAATGAAGTATTTCCTCAATTCTAACATTCCGATTATGATCCACATAGACTAGCAATTATTGAGAAAGATCTTTTAGTATCCTCTAGCCATTAATGATTACATCATTCAAGAGGATAAATATGTTTTCATTGTCCTTTTTTAGAAATATGATTTAAAAGCTATTCAGTTGTATTTGAACTTCAAATGCCAATTTAAACTTAGTTCAAATGGTATAAATAATTTTGTTCAATGCAAATAAGATGAATATGAAGATATAGTTCACATCTTGGTAGAATAAAGGAGGTTACTACATCAATGCAATAGCCAGAAGAAAAGCAATGTAGCAAGAAAACCAAAGTAGAAATGGAAAAGCATAACTTAAAATAAAATAATATAAATACAACTGAAACAAAATGAAGAAAGAAGAGGGGTGCACAAACCAATTAAATATAACAGAATTAAAAAAGAACAAAAGATTATAATAGATATATGATTGAAGGTTGTCCACTAATCGATTTCTCCTATTCCCATGGATTGGAAAATTTTAATAGAATATATGATAAAGCAATCAGATTGATTGTCACGACCTTATACAAGAACTACACAGATACACAAGGTGTGCCTTTTTGGCCCTAGGTTTTTGATGACGTGCACAAGGGGCAAGCCTTATTTGTGTCAGTGGGCCTTACCTGAGAAATGGTGAATTAGGGCCTTGGTGGGTCTTATACCCTTCCACACCTTAGTCATGCCATTAACAACACTGGGTTGGTGTGTGGAATTGGTTTAGATGCACATATATGACAGTGATAAACAACTTCTCTAACTGAACTATCAATACAAGAAACAAACGGGTTTACTATGTTCACAAGCAAATAATTTATTCTAACACTATGCAGGCATCCCCAATTGGCCAATCAGAATGTTGAACTTCATTGTTGAAGTTGTTTGTGAAATGACAACTTGATCTAGATTCGAAATTAAGAAGAAAGGAAAATGAAATGATAGTGGAAGGCTGATTAATGAGGATTATATCCATCATTTTATCAAAAAACAATTATTTATAATCTAAGAAAAGAATCACCATTCCTTATGGTAAATTTGGGGCTGCACCTAACAGAGAAGAAAATGAAAGGGAGACAACCTACATTTTTTCTATAATTTTCCTGCAACAAAAAACTGACCTTTTAGACACCAACTTAGGCACGTCACAAGAAACCGTAGACTCTTGTAATACACGAGTAACGAAAAGGCCATCCACAATCCGATCAGCTCAAAACACGCCAATGAACAAGGCACGTTAATCTATCCAATGCCTATACGTCAAAAAAAGGGGTCAAAGGATAACATTTTAACAGGTAGAAAATTTTACCATTGAAAAATCACGCTACTGAGGATTGCGTGACACAAGGGACAAGAACACGGAATGATCCAATGATTAGCGTGCCAAAATAGTTCCTCCATATCAGATGAAGTAAAGGAAACATTTTTACAAATAAATATGAGGATTACATGACAGAAGAGTCAAGTGTATGAAATGATCCTAGGGTTAACATGCAAAACATAAAAGATCATCCAGATCTCTATGATTCACGACGAGTTAACTAACCCTATTTAGTGCTATCTTACAATACCGCAACAACGAACCAACGCCGAGTTTATCCCACAATCCTGTAAGTAAATTCGTAAACGAAGGCAGAAAGACCATGTCCTGAAGAAGGGGGTTTAAAGACCAGATCGGATCATGTTTTGCGCTCGAACAGACTAGAAAAATATCCCGGACCAGCGTCATAACGCTTCTTACGAAAATGCGAGGAGCCGACCATGGAGGAGGAACAATTGCCACTTCAGTGTGGAACTTTATTTTTACCTTCTTGTGCGGAAGAGGGCTCTAAATCGACGACGATGGAGCGATTTCTGTTGTTTCTGTTCTTCTTCTTCTTCTTCCCCCACTTCCTCTCCCAAATTCCTCGATGAGATCAGAGGCCAACGGATGACGCGTACTTGAGAGCGAAAACGAGCGGTGCAAATTGGGCGGAGCTGCCTGTCTCCGCCAAGACAGGGAACACAGTCTCTCCTCTGACGTCAGCAGCGGGCCCACCTCTGACGGTTATCTTTTGTAATTATGATCATGCACATAATAATATTTTGATCCATATGATTAGTGTGGATGTTATTTTATTTCATTAGAAGAGTATATATACGTATAATGTACTAACTACAGAACTACTGAGTAAGCAATACCTCCGTGTCTGGCTCGAGACAGGCGGCTAAGTCAAACTCGCAGTTGCTTACCATGGAGCCGAAGTGGGCCCATCGCTACAACCTGTCGCCCGATGGCGACCGGACGATTCGTGTTCGACGCGTATGTACTTGCTATCAAATTTCTCTTACTAACCCTTTGTTTTTATGAGAAATATAGGACATAATAATAAAACAATGATTTGACGGAGGAGAGAAGGCAAGCAACCATCACCAACTCCGGCTCCGACTCTTCTCCGTATTCACCAACCGCTCCCCATACTCAAACCCGTGCGAGGGCGACTTCTCTCCTGTAGTCGTACGATTATAATCCCTCCACCCACTCTCTGACTCTGTCTCGTGCCCATCATCGGTTGCTTCAGATCCGTGGCCGCTTTGGCGCTTCCAATTCTCCGGAGCCTCCCATGTTGATGAAGATCCACCTCTGAATCCCGAAGAGAAGGTAGGCGTATCTGTCGCTTGATCTTCTTTGATTCTCTTAATTCGTGGATCTATTTGGTTCTTGATCCCGTCGTTTCTTGCAGTTTGTTTCGGGGCTCGGTTCGGTTGTGGAGGAAGATGGTGGTCTCCGGTCCAGTGACCGCCGGTCAGGTACGTGGAATCGTGGTGCTCTTTTGTTGGTTCTCGGGGCCCAGATTCGTAGGGATCTGTTGTAAGGGTTCCATGGACTCTTTGGTGGTTCTTTTTGGGGGTTTCAAGTTCGTCGGGATACTTTGTAAGTGTTTCATGGATTCTTGGGTGAGCTGTTGCTTTGGCGAATCTTGGAAATTCCGGTGTCAGAAATGCTCGCAGTGGTTTGGGCATTAGTATGATTAGTAAGCTGACGTATTGCGGAGAGATAGTTAGATCTAACCTTTTTGAGAAAGCTTGAGAAGTTTGGTGTCGACCCTCAGTTTAATTATGTGCTTTATTAGTTGTCTATTTCTATCATCTGATGCTGGTTCAGCAAAGAACTTGAGTTGATCATGAGTTTTACTAGCATGTTACTTGAATGCATCGGATGAATAGAGCCTATTCATATTGTGGATTGAGTTGTTTCCAATTGTTGGTGTATGCACATGAGAAACCTGTGTGTTTAAATGCAAGTATGCGAATTTTTGTGACATGATGTATAATTGTATATCCTTCGAACTTTTTGATCTAGTGACTGTGAAAGCCAACCCACGTTCAAAGAGCAGGCTATTTTCTTTAGTTGTGGTTGTGATTAATATTTTTTCCACGTATCAAAGAAAAATATGAAAATCTTAGTGAGGGTTCCTTGCCAATACATGGTAAGATTTAGGAAGTGTCTACCAAGTATTAAGAGACTTTACATGATTGTCCATATTGGTCCTTTTTTAGTCTGCACAAAAACTTATGTAGACACTTGTGGTAATGAAAGATCATGAAGTGTCACTTGGATAGTTCTTTAGATGATATCTCAGTTGTAAAAGATGATACCAGATCAGATTGGCATGTACTCCTTTGTGATCAGGGGACACTATGGGTGATTGTGTGGATCACTGGCCATTTGTGGGGTGTGATTAGGAACAATATTTAGAAAAGAAATATCCCTATCCTGAAACAATTATTGGGACATTGTTAAGGAACTATATGGTAAGGAGTTAAATCTTGGTCATGTGTTGGTTTCAACAATTGGTTGGATCAGTGTAGTACCTATATTCCAGGAGTTAGACCGACTTGTACAACATGAAATGACTAAAATATTAATAAATAGTAAATAGTGTTTGATGCATGCTTATATGATCTGATAACGGTTCTTGGTTGAAACCAAAGTATGTAATACCGTACCGTACTGGTGTTTCGAGGTTGGCTCAGTACGGTATGGTACCGGCGTACCGAGCGGTACACTAGGGCGTATCGAACAGTTTTATATATTTTCTTCTTTACTGTAGCACTGTAGCACTACTACAGTGTAATACTGTAGTACTGTAGCACGTTCCGTCTGGTACCTGGCGGTCCGCGTACCGGTATGCCATCGGACCGGTACGTACCGCGTGTACCGAGCAGTACCATTCGGTACTGCATACCATGGTTGAAACAATAAATACCTACGGTACATACCAGTCCAACAAGTATATTTGATTCCTTGCTGGATGGAATATTTTATGGGTTTGTGAAGGATGGATAATTTTAATGAAAGGACATGATGCATTAATTTTTCCCTTTTCTCATGCTTATTTGTTGTTTGTTAATTTCTATTACTTATTTTTCTCTTGAAAACTCAACAATCTTCTATGGCTTGCATGCATTCATTTTTTTTAACAATTATTCACTACAAAGAAAGTTAAAATATGTATGTTATTGTGATTTTTATGTCTGCTATGATCAGCTAACCATAAATTACCAGTGTGGAGGTCTAGTGAATATAATACAATTACTAGATTAATTATAGTAACCATTTGGCATATTTTGCTAACTGGTCATATAGTTTCCAGAACCATGTTGCATCTTTTTTGGGACATCCTTTTTTTGTTATATATGCCGGTTTTGCCTAACTAAACTATTTAGCATGTAAAGGATGCTCAAATTTGGAGATGAAGTAATCTTCTCCATCTAATGGAGGATATTTATTTTAACAGTAAGCTTTGTGCATGTGGAGGTAAAAGAAATCTCTTTTGGTTGAAAAAGTTGGAGCATTTTAATCATTATAGCAACATTTGAAGCTTTCCCACAAGGAAACTCAAATATTGCTGAGAACTTGTTTTTTGTTTGCTAAACAGAAGTTATGTACAAAAGTTTAGCATCTTTTAAATCCACAATCATTTTGTGAGACATTACCCTCTTAGTCTTAGTGATCCTCCTTAGGCCCCAGTCATCCAACAAGGAATAAGGCCTCAACCCTGCCATAACAGAGCCTCTAAGTAACTATATTTTTGCTCCCAATGTATATACCTGATACCTTTAAGATACTTATCTAATACATTGAAACTTATTGTTGAAATAGTTTTAATATTTTTTACTGCTATTGGACTTAAAATTATCAGGAAATGAAGTTATGCATTTGCTATATTTGATGATGAATAAGAAAATTAGGGGAACCCTAATTTAGCCTTGTGGTTGAAATTTTACATGATTTCTTTTTCTGCTCCACAATATTTCTTGTAATATCCAACTGGTTTTTTTTTTTTCAAGTATTTCTAAGTGGCATGTTATTTAAAGTGATGTTTGTCTTCTCTCATATGTTTAATTGCAGGTGTCATTCTTGCTTGGCTTTTTCCCTGTTTTTATTGCATGGTTATATTCAGAAATATTGGAGTACCGAAGGTCTTCCTCTCTTACAAAAGTGTAAGATATCTATTCTGGAATATGATTAATTTTTTTATTCCTGAAGCACGTGTTTCACTCTACTAGATGAAAGACACATTTGTTTAGTGGCTTATGGAGTCAAAGAAGTTTATGTTAAACATTATCTTGTGGATAAGGAAGTACTCAGATAAAAACAATTTCATTATCACTGATGCTAAATTTCTTTAGTGCAATTTGCAACAGTTATAGGTTGCAACTTTGGATGCATTTAGTTACTTGATTATGTAAGAGCAATTTTACTTTTGTTAATTGCCTAACTAGAATGTGTCTGGAGATGTTTTTCAAATTTATAACTCATGATACATTAAAACAAATGTGCTGCATTTGAATGCATTGAGTTTCTTACCATCAATAGAATGGCTTATGACATCTAGTGCAGGATAAAATATATTAAGTTTGTAAAACTCATGAGCAGAGCAAGCTTGTCAACTGAGAAAGTGACATGGACTCAGATGTTCTAGTATTTTCTTCCTATTCTTGAGAAACAATACTTTAGCAAATCAACTACGGGTGGACCTTGTTTAGGATAAATTGATATATATGAAAAGAAGCTTCATATCATAAAATTGTTTGGAATGTCCTCAGCTTACATGCACCTTCCTATTCTTTTACATAAGTTATTAGCATGCATAACTGATCTATAAGTTCAGAGTCCTATATGCCTCTCAGCAACATTATATTGTGTTCTTCAGCCATTCAGATGTAAATCTGGTTGACCTGGATAAAGAAGCAGCCGAGGAAGATGATCGGGCTGCTTTGCTTGAACGAGGCTTATCAAGATCATCATCTACAAGATTTCATAATGCATCAGTCCGAGCAAATTTGATCAGGTTGTTGGAAGATTCATGAAAGATGGTGTGGTTCATCATTCTGTATGTTTCACTAAATCATTGATATGTTTTGGAATTGATACATATTCTAGGTTTATATCAATGGACGAGTCTTACTTGCTTGAACATCGAGCAGTGTTGAGATCCATGTAAGATGCCTTTATGATATACTTGTTTGGTAGGTTTGGTAAGTATGACTATTCAACCCTGATTATTTGGTTAATATCATGCAGGTCGGAATTTGGGGCAATTCTTGTTTACTTCTACATTTGTGACCGGACAAATCTGTTTTCACAGTCCACCAAGGTTCTTGCCTTGTGCTTTGATTTGTTTTCCTAATGTTGCATACCTGCTAAATGATGATTTATTATTTTTTATTTTTGTGTGAATTTTAAATTATCTTGAAGTGTTTGGTTAATATATAAGTTCTGTATAAACTATAAACAAAGTGAATTTTCATTTCTGGAATCTGTCTTGGACCAATTTTGTAGTTCATAATTAATATTGCATGTACTGAAAACTATATGAAATGGGTTCCCAAAATATCGTGTCCAGTATTTCAAAGCTCATTTATGTTTCATTGATTAAAGTTTATAGTTTATACTATTTTCTATGTGATCTGGTTGATCTGAGAATTAAGAAATGTGATTGTGATATTGATATTGGAGAACATATTGTGTTCAGACATCTGCAGTAGATTCATGATGCATGAGAAAGATTTGTTATAGATAAGAACATTCTTTCATAAAAGCACTTCATTCCAATTCTTGATCATTCTTTACTTCTGCAATTGATGAGAGGCTACTAGAATAAATAATTTTTTGTGTTCCTGCTTTTCATAGGCCTGGTTTAAAGAAAAGAATAAACTCAAAAGTTGGCTTCAAGAATAATTAGGGCAGCTTTACATGTAATGCTTTGAAGATCACTTGAACTTTAAAACTATGGTTCACTTGTAGTTATGGTTGTTTCAGATATAACAATTCTTCGGTACCCTTTTTTCCAACTTAAGGTTACTTTTTGTAATATTTTTTCTTTCAACTGTCTCTCCAATTTTACCTGCATCAGGCTGTATGGTTTTCCTGTCTGGTTATTGTTTTAGCATGTGATATAGTGAACAAATGTCAAATATTTTTTACTTGTTTATGTTTTGCTGATTAAATTGTGTAATGAATTTCTAGATTTTTGCTGATTACTTTTTTTCTGATTTACTTGTTTTGCTTTTGCCAGTCGTACAGCCGGGACCTATTTCTTTTTCTCTATATTATTCTTATAATAGCTTCAGCCTTGACTTCTTTAAAAAAGCACCTTGACAAATCAGCTTTCACGGGGAAATCCATACTGTTCCTGAATCGTCATCAAACTGAGGAATGGAAAGGATGGATGCAGGTCTGTTAATTTTCTACTTCTTATATGCTAAATTTTAGTTTTAAGTGATCTCCATAGCATGAGACCGTAGGTGGTAATTATGTATTGGAAAATACATGTTATGATCTCTTAGATAAATCTTAATATGATGATGAATGGTTCCTAACCTGGATTATCGTTGCAATTTATCGTCTTTCGACCTTTCACTGTTTAAACCTAAGTTGGAAATTTTATGTTCCACTTTTATATCACTTTGAAAATAAAATATGTTTTTAGTTAAAAAAAACTTATTTATTGTCTTTGACTCTGTTCTATTAATTAATTGCAAATCTTTGCTCAGAAAATAACTGACTAGTATATTGTTCTTACTGTATGGTGAATACTCTAACATATAAATTTAATTTTTTTTGTCATGGTCAACTATTTGCAACAGAATATGTGGAATACTAATACATGGCATTCTGATAAGAAAGGTTAAAAACTTGTCCATTGTGGAGAAGTATACAGTTCCAAGTTTAATATATGATCAAACTGTTTCATTGTCTCAAATAATATCCTAATGGATGAGTCATTCTTATAATTTCTACCTCATTACTTAAGTGATATTTCCCCCTTCTCATGCGGTTCTACTGCAGAATCCAGAAGGACATTTAGATGAAATGAATTATTTTCAGGTGACAAGTTAGAGATTTTCTTTTTTGAAAAATGTATCCACTGTATGTGGCTATGCAGCCCTTGACTATCTAACATGTGTTAAGCATTGAGCAAGATATATTCCTCAGCATGAAAAGTGCATTTGAAGTACAAACCCAAAATAACAGTAACTTTGTGAGTGTGCCTAGTGCCACCATTCTGACTTTCAGCAGCTATGAACTTCGACTGTGTGCTGGCATGATTATCTGCACATATTGAACTGTACTGAGGGTGTGTGACACACCTTTTGGGTGTTATTGTCATTGTGACAGCATGGCATGAAATTGCCTGGTGCTCGCTGGCACAGGCCCTATCCTGTTAGGTGAAACATCACCAGCACTAGCTGGAGAAAAAATTGAAACTTGCTTACAACATAAGAAAGCAGAGCTATATAGAAGAGAGATAAGCATAGTTATTATCTTGATGTGCAAGGGATGCAAAGTTTCCATTGTGGTTAAAAACTTTAATACTCTGGAAAATGTGGCAGACCTTGGGGTAATTCTATGTTTGAGGCCTTTTAAATGCTTGGAGGAGAAAGGCCAAGATTAAATGCTTTGGTAATTAAAGACATTTGCAATATGAATTTCTATTCTGGTTGCCGCCTTAGAATGTCAATTCTGGGGACTTCACTTAGTAGTTTTGAATTAAATGAACACTAAAGATTTGATGATGTATATTTATGACCCAAGTTCATAATTTTGGTCCGTAACAGCGTACCGAGCCTTGCTCAGTATAGTATGTACCGAGGCATATCGACGATACGCCTAAAATAGCTGAAAACTCTCTGAAAATACTTGAAAAATAGAAAGAGTGAAATGAATTGAAAGAGGGGGGAGGAAAGGGTTTAAAAACCCTTTAGGATGCCTCCAATGGTTAAATTGACTGTTTGAAACTTGATATAGGTCGGTGATGGTCGGTTTCAACCGTTACCACCCGGTATAAGTCGGATTTCGACCATTACTGCCCGGTACAGCCTCGTATCTCATGATACGGGGTCAAAACCTTGGTACTGCCCGGTAGCAGGCAGTCCGCATGCCAAGAAGCTCTCGGACTGATACGTACCACCCATATTGGGCGGTATACATCGAAATTAAAAACCTTGCTTATGACAGATTTTATATACTCATTTGTGAAATGTTCAAAGAGTGTGTGGCACATATGCACATTAGTTTCTAACATATTTCTGATGGTGACACATCTGCTATGGCAAATGAAAAATGGTATGGCAACATCATGGTTCAAGTTCCTTCTCCATGTCAAAAGAACCATTTTCTCATTTGGATCTATGATTCACTATTACAAGTTTGATTTCAGAGGCTGAGACCTTATTATTAATCCGGATGCCACTTGAAGGAGCAAATTCTTTAAATGGATAGTCAGTAGCTGGGAAAAGTTATGCAGGGCTTGACCTAGTTTGGTTAAGTAATGGATCCACTTCACAATAACACATGACACAGATCCAGTTGGATGAAAAGTCCCGATGTCGAAACTGAACCATAAGAATGTTAAGTTATTCCAATAGATCAATACTTTTCATAGCATACCATGTCTGGAGAAAAGCCTATTTAGTTATGATATGGAGATATAACTCTGGAACATACCTTTTAGTTACTGTATATTAATTTTTTATGTCAAGTAATTTCCCATAAAAAATCTTATGCTTTTGTGTTTTGATGAGTCTCTTTGTTTGATGATTGTATCTTCTTAAGGTCTGAGTAGTGTTATTTTCTTATTTCAGTAATAGTCTGTCGTTGAGGCGATGAGGCCTCGGCGTCGTCGGTGACTTCTCCTAATTCGCGCGGGAAGAAGAAGCCTCGGCATGGGGAGAAGAAACCTCGGCGACGTCGCCAAGGCTTCGCGGGGAGAAGAAACTTCCCACGAAGAAACCTCGACGACGTTGCCGAGGCTTCGAGGTTTTCTTCTCCGCACGTGGGGAGAAGAAACGACGTGATGTCGTCCCTTTTTTTTATTTTTTACTTATTATTATATATGTTTATTTATTTATTTATATATATACCGAGCGGTATGCTAGAGCGTATCGCTCAGCATACTCGTATCATATCATACTGAGTTGAACTCAATACTTCGGTAAAGTACGAAATTACGAACCTTGGTTTAGACAGTAATATTTGATACGCCACATCTTAGTATTAGCATATTTTTTTAGAGAACTTCTCTGTATTAGCATGCTCATCTAACCATCTTCTTTCCAGGTTCTGTTCTTAATGTACCACTACTTTGCTGCCACTGAAATGTACAATGCAATACGAGTGTTCATTGCTGCTTATGTGTGGATGACTGGCTTTGGGAATTTCTCTTACTATTACGTGCGTAAGGATTTCAGCCTTGCTCGGTTTGCTCAGGTGCCTGCATCAGTTCCAATCCCTTGATACTTTATGTTATCAATTTTTTCTCTTACTAATCTGGAAGCACAATGTTTATATATCAAAGCGCAGATGATGTGGAGGCTAAATATCTTTGTGTCATTTTGCTGCCTTGTCCTGAACAATGATTACACCCTGTACTATATCTGTCCAATGCACACACTTTTTACTCTCATGGTTTATGGAGCACTTGGCATCTTTAACAAGTATAATGAGATTGCACCTGTAATGACCATCAAGATAATATGTTGCTTTCTGGTGGTGATCTTAATCTGGGAAGTTCCTGGGGTGTTTGATCTCCTGTGGACTCCTTTCACGTTCTTGATAGGTTAGTAACTTTTAACTATGCCTATTTTCTGACACTCAAACCTTGCAATTTTTCTAAGGTTTTCTGATGCAGGATACAAAGATCCAGATCCTAAAAAAGCAAATTTACCACTCTTACATGAGTGGCACTTCAGATCTGGCCTTGATCGCTATATTTGGATCGTTGGAATGTTATATGCATATTACCATCCAACTGTAAGTTTCTTGAATATTTGTAATGTTTTATGTTTATTAATAGTTTTTTCTAATTCGTTCATGGAAGTATCTTTATGGTATTGGTTTTAGTATGCTCATGGATTACTCTCACTTGCAATTTTGAATGTTCATCTGTTTTCTGTTTTCTTCAGCTGCTCATATTTTCAAGTCCATGACAGGCTGAAAGATGGATGGAAAAGCTTGAAGAATCTGATACTAAAAGGAAACTGTCTATTAAAACAAGCATAGTTTCTATTTCCTTGTTGGTGAGTCATGAGCATTTACTTTAATTTGGTAGGATGACTTGCAGAATCTACAGTGATTAAGGACAAATCCTTTTAATTCTTGCAGGTTGGTTGTTTATGGTATGAATACATCTACAAACTAGATAAAATTACCTACAACAAACTTCATCCATACACGTCATGGATCCCAATCACGTGCGTATAGGCTTATCTAAAATAAATTTGAATTTATAAATTATTGCCTTAGAAGAGATTATAACCTTGGTTTTGGTTAATTCCAGTGTTTATATTTGCCTGCGGAACTTTACCCAGCAGCTTCGCAGTTACTCCCTCTCTCTCTTTGCGTAAGTTGCATCATTTGCTCTGAGGTTTGCTTTCAAGATATTTGCGTCTGAAAGCATTCTTTTTAACCATTTCTTCTCTCTTTACCAGGTGGCTTGGTAAGATCACACTAGAGACCTATATCTCTCAGATCCATATTTGGCTGAGGTATGATAACTTCAATCCTGATTCGTTTTGACTAGAATATTTTGAGTGTTCTCCAACTTTACAATTTGACACACCAACAAGCATATAACTGCATAGGACTCGATGTTTTAATACACTTTAGCAATGAGCTTATGAGATCTTTCAGTTGACATTCATGTTCTTTGACCTCACTATGTTTTAACTGAATAATTTTGAATGAGCTAGAAAATTGCTTATAGAAAACTTGATAGGACAGGATATGGGCGGTTTTGGCTTCTCTGTCGTTGGATAGGAACTGGGTATTAGAAAAAAAAAATGGTATCCACTTCTAATTAGCACATGTAAACTTGGGTATGGATATCAGACATACTATATTATCTAACTGTATTTGTGTATATGGTACAGGTATGGTTATGGATTCGAGGATTTAAGGTTGATATATAGATATGAAACCATATGAATTGTATATATCTTTAAGAAATTACTAAGATAATGTATCAGACATATTGTCAAAATTTTATAGCAATTGTGTGGAAAGAAGAAGAATGAGAAAACATAAATTCATCCAGATCTGGAAAATCAATCGAATATCACTTTTCTTCTATTATTTTTGGATTTCTAGACGCAGATAGAATTGGATTCATATCTGGAAGTGTTAGGGTTCCAGAATATGTATATGAATACAGATATATAAAGGGCAAACATACGTGAAACAGTATCCGGCTTCATGTGGATATGAAAGTGCCTTAGCATGGATTTTACCTGACCTACTTTCACCTCATTGACTGGTCAGGCTTAAGCTTACTGCATAAGGCCTTTTGAGTCTGACTGGGGAATGGTCCAGCTAAATCTACTCTATGCAACAACAAAGAGACTGTCTAGGATCCCTAAGGACTTGATAATCTTGGGTGACCATCGCTTGGCCTGAGATTCTGGCTTTTGGCTCACTTTGGCACAAAGCTTGCATGGCTGAATCCAGTCATTTGGTAATACAAGAATCAGTGAACC
This sequence comes from Musa acuminata AAA Group, assembly GCF_036884655.1. Classification (NCBI taxonomy): domain Eukaryota; kingdom Viridiplantae; phylum Streptophyta; class Magnoliopsida; order Zingiberales; family Musaceae; genus Musa; species Musa acuminata. Next base: position 34,451,213 of record NC_088354.1, read on the forward strand.
CAGTCAATTCGTAGAACAAGCATCACCATTAGTGGAAAATATAGGTATTAACTTCCATTATTTGATCAGTCTATCTTTTAGACAGCTAGCCAGTCTTATGGCTGAATACTTATTTCTGCAACCTGAGCCAGTAGTAGAGCTTCTTGCCAGTTAGCTGAAACTTAGTTTCATTCTTATGATTTCTGTCCAAATTCTCACAGATTTTATCCTTCCAGAAGTCCCATATGTGCTCCCTTGGTGTATTTGCTTTGGTTTTTCTTTTCGGATAGGTGCCTGCTTTGAATGTAATTCTTAGATTTCTTCTATCCAACATTATTCTACATTAACACACATTCCTCCTTTTTCAATTCTCATGATTGTATAATAGATATGATATTCCAGAAAAGAAGCAGTGTCTGTATTTGATCCTTAGGGGAGGCAGTACATACCCATATGCACTTGATCTCTTATTTCATTTCATGTCTTCACTCTAGTTTGTTTTATAGTAGTCCCACTGTTGTGCAATTATATTATTTCTCCAGCACACAATTGCTTACCTGACCCACCCTTCTCTACTTCTATTTTAGTAGTTATTCTTCTGTCGTATAGTTTATAATGAAATCATCATTGGTAATATGAAACAGAGGCTAGATTGGCAATTTATATTCAGTCTTGTTCTCATGAACTTAGAGATAATAAGGAACAATTATATGTGTAGTAGATCCGTGTGTTGCTTCATTAATAGTTAGGACTTTACTGTTTTGTTGTTATTGTGTGTTGCTTCATTAATCATGATAAGTATTTGTGTTACCTTGAATAATCAAAACCAGAGTACACCTATTGTGCTATAAGTCTGTCACTTGCTGGCTGGAGTTGACTATAAAATAAATTTTGGTGCAGAATTTTGTGAAGCTGTCTTATTGCAGCTTGACTCTTGAAACATGTTCCATAATTGAATTAGCCAGGAATTACAGGTCCTAACAAACTTCAATGCCTGTCTTTCATGGATATACAGGTCGAGCATGCCAAATGGTCAGCCCAAATGGCTACTTTGTTTCATTCCAAGTTACCCTTTGCTCAATTTCCTACTTACTACGGCAATTTACCTCTTTGTAAGTCAATTTCACATCAAGTGTGCAAAAACTCCATCAATAAATTTGACTGAAATATTTGAAATTTATCGTTCTTGCAGATATCATACAGAATATTTGATCTGACAAATTTATTGAAAGCAACCTTTATCCCTAGTAAAGACAGCAAACGTCTCTCCCATAATTTTATTTCTGGAGCGATCATTTGCGTCTGCTTGTATTTCATCTCATTGGTTTTTCTTCACATTCCTGGAATATCGGTATGACGTTAGTTTTCTGTTATCTGATAACCTTTTGAGGAATTATTGCATTTTAATGATTGATCTTGGTAACAGGGATGACGTTAGTTCCGTGAGGTTTTTCTGATCAGCTGAAAAATTATCATGATTGGGTTAAGAAGACCGTGAGGTTTTTCTGATCAGCTGAAAAATTATCATGATTGGGTTAAGAAGACAACTCCTGTTGGTCACAACATCTGCTATACACTGTTTTTTTGGACATAATCATGCTTTTATGTCTTAAATCAACCGTCTGATTGGCGTGCAGTTATTGAAATAGGATCATAGAGAGGTTAGTGGCAGTTTGTTATGAAGGAATCTTAAGTTGTATATTATATGGATGACACTGAATGAGCATCCATCCCCTGTAATACCATTCCCTGTAATAATTGGATACTTTTTTGTCATTGTTTCATTGATTCTACATTGTTATTACAGAAAGCACCTGAAAGAAAGGCTTCTTTTCATGTGTCACTATTTGGCCAATGAATTATGGCACGTTGCTCGTAGACTACTAATACTGTTAATAGATGTAAAATACCTGGAGATTTGAATTGGAGCAAGGCCAGCAATCGGAGCTCACTGGGCCCAGCCAGCCGGAGCAGCCTAAGTTGAGTTTTGCGCGTCGGATGACTCGAGTCTGTCTCACCGAGCCTTCTTCATTTCCTGGTTGGCTAGTAGAGTAAATTCGTATGAAGCATAGTTTTGTTGACTCCGGTTAGATCCGACCTGAACCAGTTCGATCCTTTTTCTTTTAAAAGACAGAAAGGGTACAGCCCATCACTGCAGTCCCGTTCTTCCTGGTGAAGTCTTTCTAACATACGCATGCAAGTGTACGGCGAATGGCGAGGCACATTGGCCATCATTACCTTCGCAAGCAGCCCAATCCCATTAAGAAAAGCCAATTTGACTGACGTCTTTGACTTAGGGAGATGTGCCCATGTTCTTCTAATATATACAGATACAGATACTTGTGCATTGAACTTGGACCTCTCATCCTTCTCAGGAGGCGCAATTGAGTCCCCTGGTCCTCCGCCCCTTGGACGCCACCAAAGAGCGAGCAACCCCTTTCGTGCCCGCGCTTGCTTACTCCGTTTTCGCTTCCCCTTTCTGCCTTCTAAATTCTTCTACTTTGTGGTGCCGCCGTCGGATCAAAGAAAACCACAGCTTCTTAACACCTCCCCATCCTCCCCTACTCAGCGCAACGACCGCAATGGCTTTGGCTTCCGCCTCCGCCGCCGCTTCCTCCTCCTTCGCAACGAATCCACAGCGCTTCTCCTCTTCCAAATCTCATCCCTCGCCCAAATCCCCTCCTCCCCCCTTTCCCCTCTCCTTCAACATCCGCCCCTCCCGTTGCCCCGCCGTCTGCTCCTCATCCGCTTCCTCGCCCTTCACCGAGGCGCACTCCGCTGCCAGGTACCGACGAGATAGCTGGGTCTACGAACCCGCCTCGTCTTCGCCTTTCTCCGCCCAATGCCATTCCAGCAGCGTTGACGACAGGGAGAACGAGATCGCCCTTCAGTTGCCTGAGCTTAAGAAGCTCCTCGAAGCTCTCAGGGAAGCCAGGCAGGCTGGCGGCGGCGACGGTAGTGCTAGGCCGGGGAGCGTCGCGCTGGTGGGGACGGGGCCGGGGGATCCGGACCTGCTGACGCTTAAGGCGGTGCGAGCGATTGAGAAGGCCGATCTCATCCTCTATGATCGGTTGGTGTCCAATGATGTGCTGGGTTTGGTCAGAGCTGATGCTAGATTGCTCTATGTCGGAAAGACTGCCGGGTACCACAGTCGAACTCAGGTTCGTCACTTCTTTTTGAATTGAAGATCCTTCTTCTCAGCTCAGACTGTATTCTACCGGTTGCAATTAGTGACCGATCAAATGTGTATCATTTTCACTGGTCTCGGATGTTCTTTACTTCTTTGCTGTATTACTGTAGGAGGAGATTCATGAGCTGCTTCTGAGCTTCGCTGAGGCAGGTGCCAATGTGGTGAGACTGAAAGGAGGAGATCCTCTGGTGAGTTTTCTCTGCATTTTACTCGTTGTGAAGGATTAGGGTAAGCTACATCTGGACCATTTAAAGAACATCAAAGGAATTTTATTTCATTTTAGTATTTAGTTTAAGTGCATGGATATTGATAGTGATGTTGGTGATCACTAGTTTATATCAGACTGTTCCAAGTATATCTGTGCTTATTCCAAGTATCTTCATGTTGGAGTCGTCTGATGTGATCCTAATCCTGCAATGTTTTGAGAGGCCAAAATTATGGATATAGAAAAAAAGTTACAACATCCCCTTTTCTCTTTGATTCTTATCTTGCAGTTCATCTCTGACTATCCAATTAAAGCTTAATAGGATAAGTGTAAATGTTACCTCAGGACACTATATTTCAACCTGGTGATGTTCATGAAAATATGAAGGGATTTTTGCAAAAAAAAATTGTGCATGCTTCATGATGCTATGTTAAATCTTTTATAGGATGTATATGTTGGTTGATATATTATTACGCTGCAATAGTCGAAACTAACATAGTTGAAGCTAGATTGAGAGAAAATGAAAACAGAATGACTGTCATATATGTATGTAGGGATGGAGTTTCAACTTTCAGCTATCTATTATCTTGGTAGGAAAAGCCCACAGCTAACTGATACTTAAGACACCTGATGCAAGTCATTTTTTTTGGTCACCCAAGCAACTTACTCCACCTAGCTTCTTTAAAAGAGAAATGGAGAAAAAGTGGTTCTGTCAGAAATTGGGGCATGTCCATACCTAAGGTTAAGAAACACTGCCAACTGCTGATTCATACTTGTTTCTTGCACAAACTTATAATCCTTAACTTCTCTTGCTGTGGATTGGGCTTTAAGTTTGTCACAGCAATGATTGCTGATTGTACATTTTATTTTAGATATTTGGCAGAGGTGGAGAGGAAATGGATTTTTTACAGCAACAAGGAATCAGTGTCAAGGTTATTCCAGGTATGGAAACTTCTAACTCAACTAACTGTTTATATGAATTAAATTTGTTGACCATGTGTGATTATATTGTCATTTATTCAGGAATAACTTCTGCTTCTGGAATAGCCGCAGAGCTTGGAATTCCACTCACACACAGAGGTGTTGCAAATAGGTAAGTGTAACTTTACCCAGAATGATTCATTTGAATGATTAAATGCAATTGCATGTTTCCTGCTGAATTCTATTAGCTTCGTTTTTCCTGAGGGCTGGACATGTTATCGTTGGATGCTTTGCACCTCTTTAAAACCAAAATATAGCGAATGAAGTCTCATCTTGAATGGATCAATTGTTAGTTGTGGTAGAATCGTGTTAGTTTTTCATGGATGCCTGTCTTTCTGGTGCCGTTTGCAGTGACCTGTTCACCTCTGGAACCAACTTGTGAATATTTTTTGAAGTGAAAATTATGATTATCAAATCCCTTTTTTTACAAACATATCTCCTATTATTTTTTGTTAGGCCTAGGTTATTGATTTCATTCCTGTAGATTTCATTATGCTGCCACACTTAGTTAATGGCTAATGATGTTGCATGGTAATATAGTTAATTTTGAGGGCCTTAATCAGTCGCAACGGGTTGCAATGGCCAAATTTGATACATCTGCTAAGGGCTCTGATGCCTCAACTGTGCCTCTTGAATTTGCAATTGTTTTTTTGACTGTTTTACTATTAGTCTAATCGTGTATTCAGATGTACTTTGGTTTCTCTCCTTTGATTTAAACTCATGAAAGGAAAGAAAAAGGAAACTCTTGTCCCAACAATAGTTCTCATTTACTCGTTTTAAGTTCGAGATGATCATCGTGCTGATTTGGCCATAGAATAAGCAGATAAAGTTTTAAAGACCTTTATTCATTCAAATTTTCATTTCTGGAAGAAACTTTACATGGTGATCACTGAATTTGTGTTTTATTAAACTCCATAGTCCATACTATACAAATTGCAAATCAAATTGATCTGCATAGGCTCCAAATGCGGTATGTCCATATCATTCTGGTTGTCATGAATTTTTTGTGGATAAAGTTTTTCATTAGTTTAACCACCGAGAAAGCAAACATAAACTAGTAATGTAGTTTTTTGTTATTTGCAATTTGATGAATTAGTTTTCCCTCTAAACACCTTTTGTTTAGTAATGCAGGTTTTGTCATCAGTTACTGCTCTAGCTAGTTTTAGCCATTTCATAAATTATGTTTGTATTCTTAATGTTTGTTCTTTACTGCAGTGTAAGATTTCTGACTGGGCATTCGAGGAATGGAGGTACAGATCCTTTATATGTCGCAGAAAGTGCTGCTGACCCTGAATCTACTTTGGTTGTCTACATGGGTTTATCGACCCTATCAGCTCTTTCTTCAAAATTGATAAATCATGGGTTACCGCCAAATACTCCAGCTGTTGCGGTGGAACGAGGTACTACACCTCAGCAGCGGATGGTAAGTGCTCTAGTAGTTCCATTGAAACAATAAAATCAGTTTATAAGATTACTAAAAATTTGATTTGTGCTGAAGGTATCTTCCAATGGTAAATAGATTATTGTCCTTTATCACAGGTATTTTCCATGCTGAATAATCTTGCAAATAAGGTTAGACTAGCAGAGTTAGTTTCCCCAACTCTAATTATCATCGGCAACGTCGTGAGCCTATCACCATTTTGGCCTCAATCTTCTGAAGAAACTGTCATTTCCCTCGGAGAAGATGCGGAAATAGGAATAGCTTCGTCTTTTTCACAGATTTGGAACTCTGAAAACATTGTGTGATGGCTCTATGCTCCCTCTTCAAAGCAATAAATTGGTGTGATGGCTCTTCTATGCTCCCTCTTCAAAGCAGCATGCCCATCCAAGTGACCATGTTAGGATGCCGAGAAAAGATAGTTCATCATCAAGATGGAGAAGGCACCTCAAGAGTTTCTTTTAGTACATTCATCAACACTGTAATCGGCCATTTTTAACAGATAAATGAGCTGAATTCTACTGTATTTCTTCATTTTGAGTGATAGTTGAGTGCCATTTCCGATGTTCGTGATGAGCGATTTTTATTTCTTTTTTTTTTGTTGAGAAATTTGGGGGCTTAGATAGAGAAAAAAAAATTATATTCTTGGAGACACTGCAAAATGTATCACTCTTATTTATTGAAGAAAATTTGAGGCTTACAGAGAAGAAATCATTCTTGGAGAAATGCTCTCATATTTACTGTCAAATATAAACAATGATGCAGTATGTTCTCCTTTGCCAGGTCGAGAGTAGCGGGAAGAGGCAGATCAATGGTAGATGCATTGACTGCAGGAGCCCAAAGGAAGCTCGTGACGCCTCCTCGCATAAGGACACTTTTGTTCCTCTCTCCCTGTACATGACATGAGAGTGAAACCATGAAAAGGAGCACATCAATGGCGAAGGGGAATCCAGAGCAACTTGGCGGTGAAACGGGCATGCAGTCAAAGCCTGCGGTAGAGGAGGTCGCCATTCAACCTCACCTACAGCGAGAATGTACGTGAAATCTAGCGTGTGGTTCATATGATTCACCTGATTCTTTCCATTCTTTTGTCACGAGAGCTGCAGCTCTCTAATGGCGTCGACGTGGGGAGCATGTGACCAGAGTGCAAGAAGACGATGGACCATCATAAGTAATCATACCACCCACAGTTTTTCCACAGGTTTGTGGAATGACAGACTGTAATAACCATTCACAGGCTTCGGCAATGGAGGTGTGCACAGTTCATGTCGAGCAGAGAGAGAGAGAGAGAGAGAGAGAGAGAGAGACATCGATGCATCTTCTTCATGGTAACTGTTGAAAGGTCTTCCTCGTGCTAATGGTGTTATCACAAGGCAAGCTTGCAGGAGGGACGACAAAATTGTAAATGTGGAGTTACGCCAGGCAGCAAGCTGGATTTGGAGTCTTTTGTCCTCTCGTCGTCTTTCTCTCTCGATCCTCCTCATCCTCATCTGCATCTTCTCCCATTAATCCCATATTAGTGCCGGGGTCTTTCCGTATCGGGATTGCCTCCCATGCATTCCTCTGCTTTGGAAGACAACCCTGCACCCTTCTCTCGCTTGCTTTCCCTCTACTGCTCTCTTCTGTTCTCACGGCTTTGCCGAGCTAGCTTTCTCTCTCTCCCTTCAGCTTTAAGACCACAAAGAGTTCTTCTTCTTCGTCTCGCCTCACCTTCCTTTCGAGTAAAGGGAAACTTGATTGAAAGAACAAAATCCTGAGGATTGATTCCTTTAGGGTAGGAAATACTTATTGGATTGATTTGGACTCCATTTAGTTCTTACAATCATTCTTTCCATAGATCTAAATCCAACTCACTTGTAATTCTTCTCGAATCTTCACAGAGCTACTCTTTGCTTCTCACATTTGCTTTGGTTCTTCGATTCTTCGCTCGCATCTTTTCTTCCCAGTTTTACTCCGTCGGCTTCTTTAAGGAACCCCCCGTGGGCTGGAAAGCCCTTCACTTGGTCACCGAAGCATCATCAAGATTAGGCCATCAAAACTGGTACGTCTCTTTCTCATCTACTTTTTTTAGGATCTGTTACGTGATCAGCAATTTCGGATTTTTAAGGACGAAACCGATGTATCGCCGATGTTCCATCGAAAAGCCTCGGTTTTGGTGATTCACTGGCAATGAATTCTTTTTTTGGTGCTGCAGATTTGAGTTATGTTTTCGACCGAAAAATGTCATGAATTTAGATATAAAATTCTGAGTTTGGCTTGCATCGTATACATTTGGGGGAAAAAGAAGGTGATTTAGGGTTCATGGAAAGATAACATCACGCTCTTTGTTCCAGGAAGGGAAATGTGGCCTGTTAATTCTCTAAATGCTGAATTATGGGAGAAGACACCAGTCTTTGGCCTGAGAGTTTGGGTTGTGATTGGCATCTCCGTTGGTGTATTGATTGTGTTCATCCTCTCCATCCTGTCCGTGTGGGTCACATCTCGCCAGAAGTCATCAAGGAGCTTCGACGAACTCCCGGTATCTCAAATCCCCAGTGTCTCCAAGGAAATTACAGTAGACAGAGTTGGACCACAGAGTGTTGCTCAGACTCCTCATGAGCATCGGACGCATTGCTTCTCCTCCTATGACTCCGACAAGACGATGATGTCTAGTGATGCTGACAACATGAGCCAATGCAGCTCAATTCACCACAATGACAGGGACGCAAGTTCATATTCTGGTGACGAAGGTAGCTCAGGACATGCTAGAAGACCACATTCACCATACAGCCTTGTTTCTGCGTCTCCTTTGATCGGTTTGCCGGAGTTCTCACATCTGGGATGGGGTCACTGGTTTACTCTCCGGGATCTGGAGAATGCGACGGATCGTTTCTCCAAGGAGAACGTGACTGGGGAGGGTGGATATGGAGTCGTTTATCGAGGTCGTCTTGTTAATGGCACTGAAGTTGCAGTCAAGAGGCTTCTGAACAATCTGTAAGTTACTGACTTCACACTGATCACAGACATTGTGCTTTCAGAATGATCAGCTAATTCTGTGCTCGATTTGGGATTTCCAGGGGACAAGCAGAGAAGGAATTCAGAGCGGAAGCGGAAGCTATTGGCCATGTCCGGCACAAGAATCTGGTCAGGCTTTTGGGTTACTGCATCGAAGGAACTCACAGGTGAAGAAATAGATTTAACTATGCTTTTAGAAATCTTATTTTTACTTGTTAAACTGGTCTGATAAATGCACGATTAATCGGAGACGAAGAAGTATGGCAGACTAATGAACTCCTAACATGTGTAGGATGCTTGTGTACGAGTATGTCACCAATGGAAACTTAGAGCAATGGCTTCACGGAGCTTTGCAACAACACGGTGTTCTTAGTTGGGAGAACCGCATGAAGGTTATCGTCGGCACTGCAAAGGGGTAAGTCTGTGACTTCGCATCGACACAAACATTAATGGTTGTTGATCGAATTCGGGCAATTGTATGGCTTGCAGGCTCGCTTATTTGCATGAAGCCGTCGAACCGAAGGTTGTGCACCGCGATATAAAATCAAGCAACATCTTGATCGATGCAGAATATAATGCAAAGATCTCTGACTTCGGATTGGCTAAGCTCTTGGGTTCAGGCAAAAGCCACCTTACTACCAGAGTGATGGGAACATTTGGGTGCATTGACGTCTTCTTCTCTGTGCCTTACTTAGATCCAAAGAACAATCCATACTTAAAACTCTCTTCTCACTTCAGGTATGTGGCTCCTGAATACGCTAATACTGGACTGGTGAACGAGAAGAGCGATGTTTACAGTTTCGGTGTGTTGTTACTGGAAACTGTGAGTGGCAGGGAACCCATAGATCATGGCAGGCCTGCAAACGAGGTAGAACAGATCTTTCGAATTCCTTGGTGGTGGTGTTGTTTCTCCTGCTCTGATCATGGCAATGTCGTCGTCTCTGTGCGTTTTATTTAACAGGTGAATCTTGTGGAGTGGCTTAAACAGATGGTCGGGAATAGGAGAACAGAGGAGGTGGTGGATCCAAATCTTGAGGCTAAACCCTCGACACGGGCGCTTAAGCGTGCATTGTTAGTCGCTCTGAGATGCGTCGATCCTGACTCTAGCAAGAGACCCAACATGGGTCAGGTTGTTCGAATGCTAGAAGCAGATGAAGTCAGTTTAAATCTTTCATCTTCTTTCTGTTTAGGTTCCATGGCAGAATGAATCACTGATGACCACTTATGTTCTCCACTGAGTAGGATCGGCAAAGCCGACGGAGCCATTCAAGAAACATGGAGATTGAATCTTTGAAGAAGAGCAACAGTTTGAGTGACTAAGCATCGAGAAGAAGAGACGTTTCAGAAGAGCCATTATATATGTATATTTTGCTGAGGAGAAAACAGAGAAGGAACATGTAATGTAAGTTTTGGACTCATCAGGCATGAGAACTCGGTCACTCTTCAGATGTATTCGTAGACGCAGTTACCGAAACCTGCAAAAGCGATGGGTCACACAGGCTTTAGTGCTGCAGATGAAGAAGCTGCTCATGAGAAGAAGACGACGCGAGCGCACTCACTGGGGTCGGTCGTCACGACGAGGGCCGAGTTCTTGAAGTAGCAGTTCCAGTAGTTCCGGCCCCTGGACTGGTAGTAGAGGTTCATGGCGATGGAGGCGTGGGAGATGAGGTTGTCTGGGTAGAAACATGCGCACCCCCGTTGCAGGATGCTGCAGTCCACTTGAGAGCAGGCGTAGTTCAGGTTCGCGGTGAGGGTGGCTTCGTCGGAAGAAGGCTTCGCCACGCACCATGTTTTCTGCGAACAGCACTAGGAAACAATCAATCTAGCCGCTGCTGAATGGGTGAATGGTTCCGGAATTTACCTGTCCCTGCGCCCGCGCGAGGGGCACAGAGAGGAGTAGGAGAGCGAGGTAGAGAGCAGGGAGGGAGAGGAAGGTGGATTCTGCTCTCGGAGCCATGGCCAGCGCAGGGGGGGAAGGGCTCTTGATTTGCTTTGGGTGAGGTGAGGAAGAAGAGAGGGGGAGGGGATTTAAAGGGTGACGGGGGCGGAAGCGAAACGGTAAGAGTCTGCAACGGCTATATTCTTCACCATTTGTCTCGGCGCGGAGGGGGAACAGGGAAGACGAAGCGGCGGCGTCTCCGAGAGAGACGAGAAATGCGCCGCCATGGCGACGCCGTTATGGTGTGAAGACGCCACCATATTTAGTGCAGGAGTAGCTGCAGATTGAGTCATTATGTCACTCGATTCGCACGTTTCCGGTGACATCGAGTAGATTAATTATATATTTTTTATAATTAATTTTTTTTTAAAAAATATTTTAATATTTATATTTTTTAAATATTATATTGATATCAGATAAAAATAAAATATTTAATCTTATTTTTTTTCTTACGTCATTGATTCTACTGATGAAAATACTATAGGGTTTATCATTACGATATTTTCATCGGTAGAATTGAAGACGTTCGTGAAGAGAAACGAAATTAAATATTTTATACAAACTTGGGAGTGATCGAGCCAACTACTAAATGAAATGAGCATGGCACCAACTCGATTGGGAGGTCCCAAGAATTTCTAAAAATATATATAAAAATATAATTTATAAATAATTTTTGAGAGACTAAATTTCTTGATTTAAAAAAGTTATAATAAGAAGAAAAAGATTTTGAAGTGGGAGAACATAGTGATCTCAACTGATTTGACCACAGAACATTATTTGACTTTCTCTCTCTCTCTCTCTCTCTCACTTATGGTAGGTTTTTTGAACGTTGATATTGTGAGAACGTTGGGGTTTCCACTGAAACCTAACTTGTTCATGTGTCATCGTCGACCGTAAGCTCCATTTTTGGTGTCATCTTGCGACTGGTCGTCTATTTCGGGCTGTATAACAATTCACGAAGTGGAATTGTGACCTTCACTGGATCACCAGTACTTTTGTTTTCCTCCTCTTCTTCTCCTCCTCTGATGCGATCGGTCGACCACCCGTTGCCACGACGAGTTCGTGACGCTCTCTCTTCCTTTTCAGCTCTTTTTGACCACTTCCTTCCGTCCCTCACCTAATCGCATTCCATCACGTAACCCCACCCGGCACCCATCAGACCATCGAGGTGGACCGAGCTTCCATTCATGGTGAAGAAGAGTCTAAATGACGGTGTTGACGAGAAATAGAGAGTCCCATAGACAACCGCGTGAGACTACATGTCTATTTCTCATCAGTCTCTCTCTCTCTCTCTCTCACCTTCCTGTCGCCTTCCATTCGCTGCTGGTATATGAAAGCCTTAGGAAGAGAGACACAGGCCTTCGTTGGGAGATCGATGGCAGGGAGGAAACGAGAGTGGTTAAGGAAGAGAACGGTGGCGATGACCTCCGGGAAAGAGCGTGGGTGGAGGCACAGGGTCCGCGTCTTCTCGGCGGCATGGAGGCGATGGAGGCAGCACCGCCACCCCGCCCCTCGCCTCCTTCTCCTACTCGACGCAGCCGCCTACTACGTTCTCTGGGTCGTCGAGGCCGTTGCCGTCGTCGCCACGCTCTGCTTCTTCTACCTTCGCTTCGGGTTCCGCCTATGAGTGAGACGCTCGTTTGGTGCATCGCGGCATGCGATCGACACGTCGATTACAAGGCCGCGTCGTAGTTAGATTCTGAAGAGAAACCATTTGCTGTTGGTCGCGTACGTCCTGTATCCGTTGTGCTTCTCTTGGATGCTATAATTGCTGCACATTAAGCTCGCTCTATATCTATATATTGGAAGAGATGCAGCTATGGAAGAGAGCACATTTGCATGGGAACAAACTCGGAATGTGTTGTTTTGATGTTGTCTGGAAGTTTAACTTGGATTCCATATTGCCTCATCCATTTTGGTCCCTCCACCAACTCTTCATAGTGTTTAATCAAGAAACAAGAGCGAGGAGAGAGTATTGACATCTGTTCTTCGAGTGTTGTAATGTCTAAAGGAGGAAAAGGGATTTGATTGGTTGGGAGGGAGGGAGGGATTTTTATTTTGACAAACATGATTGTATCTTATATCTTAGTATTCCAATTTTATCGAAGGATAGAAAATATATGTATCTTGTATTGTGTTTCGGTTCATCCCTACAAAACAATGATGCATTGATTCCTGTCTGAGTTTAGTGTAAGATTGATTAAAAATAATGATCATACAATTTGAATAATTGTGATTAAGGATAAGGGTTGCTTGTCCCCATAGCACAATATATATATTTTTTTACCTTAACTATTATTACTTGGATTAAAAAAATTATGTAGTATCTAGGTTATTTTCTTATTCTTGATGAATGCATCGAAATGTTTTGGTCATGTCAGACATATTAGATTTTTTTTTTTCATTTTAGGTGGATGCACCACACACAAAAGGTAAACAGTAGTCGAGTCGAGTACTTTGGATGTTTTTTTATCTTCGAAGGATGCATCACGTATAGAAGAGATGCTTTAAACGTGTTAGGTGCTTTGGAATTTTTTTTTTAATTTTATAGGAACACGTTATTGTTGTTATTGTAGAAACACATTGTGTGACTTACAAGTCAAGTTGGGTGTTTCAAATATTTCTTTTATTTTGAACGAATGCATCATGTATCAATAAGATGCCTTAGTCGTCTGTCGTACGAGGCACTTCTTTTTTTTTTTATCCTAGATAAATATATTTTGCATAGGTTCATGGGTTCTTATCGTAGAGACGTAATAGAGGGAGCACCACCACCACAACCCTTGCATCCTTCTCCTCCTCGATACCATTGTTTACTATAGTCTATGGGTCATTGATGCTATTGTCATCGTCGTCATGCTATATTATTTGCTCACCATTACACTACGGGATTATGTATCCGACACAATGTTTATTTCAGAATTTTGATTATTATAACTCGTATTAGAAAATGATTAAGTAGTATTTTAATCAAGCAAAAAGGATGCTTTGGTCGTGCTCGGTGTAGTTGATATTTTTTCATCCGAATGAATGTATCACATGCAGAAAACATTTTGATCATGTCGAGCATATCAAATATTCTTTTTTATCTTGAGTAGATGGATCACAAGGATGCCTTAATCATATTGGACACTTTATATTTTTTAAATGGATGTTTCGGTTACGTTGAGTGCTTCATATATTTGTTTAGCTTGGGCAAACAATAACTCGCAAAAGGGAACACTTTAGTCAAAGTCGAGTGCTTCATATCTTTTTTATCCTCGGTAGATACATGATGCACAAAAGATATACTACGATAGTCTTCAATATTTCAAAAAGTAGTTGACTTAGATGGATCGGGATGTTATAGACTCAGATGGGCGGAGAGATGATTAATCTAGATTCTCGAGATGATAGAAGATGAGATTAAGGATATTCATTTTTATCACTTCTTAGTGATATATTTTTTTTTGGACACGAAAGCTTTAGTTATGTATTTCTTTTATCTTTGAAGTTGGCGTTTTCGGAAGTTATGTATTTAGTGAAATATAGATGTTCGATGCCTATTGATGAAGGTGTGGATTAGTACAAATCGATATGTTTCTATTATTTTTCAAATCTTGTTATTGTTTCTCTTGACATAATCATCATGAACATATACCTCATGAACATATACCCTACCTTGTCTGCTTTGAATCTCAAACTCTTTCGCTAACGACCCAAAGCATCTGATTGAGATGGGAAGAAGGTGAGAGTATAGTTCTCAATGTTGCCTGATAAAAGTAGTTGAAAAAACTTGATACATGAGGATGCTAAAGATGACATGTAAGATCATTTATGTCTTGCCGCCACCAGCGCGCCGGCCACCGCGGAGCCGAAGAAGGAGGAGAAGGAAGAATCCGACGAGGTGGGGCTCCCTCCCATCGTTGTTATACCACGAGCCAAGCAAAAGATGGGTTCCTTTTTCCTCGCCTGCTAACTGTTTGCTCATTTATCGTGGGGGTTTTTTTTGGTGTTTGTGGTGGCAGGATATGGGCTTCTTCAGCTTGTTCGATTAGAGAGGCAGTTGGGCGTTCAGCATTTCTTGGACGTGACCATTTCTTTCTTTTTCTTTTCTTTTTCTGTGATCGAATATTGTTTATGGTGCAATGAACTCGGACTTCATGAAAAGTAGTTTTCATTATTTTCATTACACCAAAATCAAATTAGGAGACTTGTACTATTTTGTGTATTATGCTCCTGGGAAAATACGATTGAGAACAGGCACTGAAGGTGAGCAAGGTGGGGTGTTGTGTTCTTCGACTCCCTTTTCATCGGGTTACTACTACTTGAAACCAGGGCCCAGTGTGATGAGCAACCCCATAAGCTAATACTACAAGTATGAAGAATTAACCGGAGAGTTGATGATATCAAGCTCATTTGTTGATGTTGCACGCTTGAATCATTTGTTGCTCCTACCGAAACAACAAAAAGAAAATGTTAAGGAAACCATGAGCACTATGGTATTAGTATATCAGTGATCCGGGGAGGAGGTATATATCTATCTGATATTAGTATTAGTTGTTGACATGCTAATTGTCAACCCAGTATCACTGAAAAATTAAATACATGTTTGGCGTCAAACTACTGATTATGTGTCTGAAAATATTCATCAAGATGGCCCTGGGAATTCTATTTTTTTTTAGTTAGTAACCATCTGACTTCATAGATTTCTTAATTATATCATTTAATGGAATGCTGGTCTATTTACCTTAAGATCCTTTCTAAATGATCATTTTAACTTGTCTATTGATGTATGTATGCTACAAGGAAAATATAGTTAATAACAACCATAACTACGATCTTATAGTTTATATGAGAATTGGCAAGTTTAAATTGGAGATCTTGATAGTCACTTCAATGAGGTAATTCTAGTAGCTACAAAACTCATTTAGCATGGAGAACCTCTTGAACGTAAGGTTCTCCATGCTCATTAAAGACGAGGACGTCTACACCTTTGCATCATATGTCAAAATCAGGTGAAAGAGAAGCCAACAAGAACCAAAAATTTATGAAGATTGACCCATTTTTCATAGCTTCGACTGTCGACGTACCTACATAGGTTTAAACTCTAGCATGAAAAGCAGCAGTTCGATGAAATACTATTATTATGAAAGAATACATCAAATTTGTTCTAGAATTTATTGTTATATCAAAAGAACAAAGAAATTCATCAAGCAGCAGAAATGATATGATGAATACCCCAAGCAAAAAAAAAAAAGCAACACGCACCTGCATTCAACTTTTGTCTTGAGTGTGGCATTGGGAAAGATAATTGGTCACTTCATTCAAAGCTGCAATTGCGCATTTATTAGCCATTGGATTATTGTATTGCCTTTTTCTATGGTCGAATAAATTGGTTACCTGGGAGGCGTCGGAAATCAGGTTCTATTCCATCTCCATTAATGTCCTTGTAATTTGGTGTGACATATTTTCCAATGGTGACAACCACACCAGATCCATCATCAAGCTCATAAACAGATTGTATTAAGCCCTGCATGTCATTGGTTGAGTGCACATCCTGATGTGTGGAAATAGGCATAGAGAAGGAAGGCTTGTTCAAACCTTGCCAAAAGTCCTTTCTCCCACAAGAACAGCTTTGCAATTATCATGAAGTGCTGTAGCAACCTATAAAACAAGTTGTTTCATTGCACCGACGCACTTTAAGCATGAGATCTTTATCATCATAGGGAGTAGGAGATTTGGACAACTTACTATTTCACTTGCACTTGCAGTCCTGTTATTTACCAGAACCTGCATGAAAACTGTCATTGATTAGCCTCCATGCATGTCATCGTTGAGCTCCTAAAAATCCAGGAGAAAAAGAAGTATGCAATAGGTTATTTCTCAAACAACTCATACAACATGATGAGGAGCACAACAGAGCTTTAAGTCTTATTCATTGCCTCACATATCTCGTGGATGTAGAATGTAATCTGCTAAAAATTATTGAATGGTAAGCATTCTATGCAGTCACAAAAAAGAAACGTGGGTAGGGATATATGTACATTTCACCAAACAAAAAATTCAAGAGATCAGTAAGTTTGGGTATGTAATTGTTCAGAATGATGAGAAAATTTAGTTTGGGCATGCAATGACAGAAGTTTATAGGAGCCACTGTGCAACTTATGGATTTTGTAGGAGATTAGAATGTTCTAAAGCCAATGAATGGGTTCACAATACTAATCACTATGCTCTTAACAGAGATAACAATTCATTCTTCTAAGAGTAACTTTCAAGTACCCCATGAATTTGTTCAATTTATAAAAGGATGTTCTATGTTTCACCATGGAAGTCAAATATTGGCACGTGATTAAACCATCCCAAGGAGTATGATGACCTCACCAAGCAAATATCACCTAATAAAGAAATCAAATTTTGCACATGCAAAGACAATCAACAATTGAAGGAAGAACTACAATACCCACCCATGAGGCTCTCACCTTAGCAAGAATGGGCATTGTAACAACTTTTAATTAGATTCTCATAAGAGTCTTCCAAGAATATTGCATATCCTATATCGTGTTAGCTTAGTCAATTTTTATAACAATGTATTTCAAGTTTCCTTCAATGGCAATGCAGTCATCTCATCTGAAAAAAAGCTAAGTTGCATCCTATATGACAAGTTTCAATCTATAGTATATACTCAAAAAGCCAGAACTGTAAAAATGTTCAATACCAAAGAATAGTGAAGGTTCACAGCAATAAGAAAGTCAGTCAGTGTATCTACTCATCTCACTTGTCAAACTATGACATTACATACTTCACTAGGATTGTTACAAAAATTAGCCTATGGAGTACTGTACAACTATGGCTTTAGAGTTCATGGTATCACGCGAACAAAAAAAAATGGCTAACATTAAACTATGTTAATTAAAAGCAAAGAAACAAGACTGAAAAGAAAAACATACAATCAGAGGACTGGTAATGAAGGGAGAACTTTCTGCAACAATACTTTTCTGGACTTGAGGATCCCTACCGACTGTATGGATAACCTGAAATAAGCCCAAGACAGTAAATCATATTGTACATACAACAAGAATAGAAATTTAAGTTAAACCTTCCAAAATGTAGAAATATTAATATTTAAAATCATAATATAAATTTCATCTTGAAACTACTGTATAACCAATCTAGATAAGATTTGTTCAAACAAAGCTGAGAAAAGTATGACAGAAATGCATGTTCTTTTTTTTTTTAATAATACTTAAATCATTTTTCCTGTGACATTGACCAAGATATTAACCTTTTGCAAGTTCTTTTTTCCATTAGTGCAATAGGGTTGTTATGATAGAACCAAGATCTATCATTTTGATCAGAGGTTAAATAAATCGTCAAAACAATAATTAGCCTAAAAAGATTAGGACATTTCTTAGAAAATGGAATCTCCATGGATGTGAATAAAATGAAACACTTTCTTTCATATATTCGTACAATTGAGAATTAATTTTTTTTGTTGGAAGAACGAAGAATTAAAGAAGCAAAATATTTAAAATTTGTATCTTATTTAATTACAACCAATCCAAATAGTCAATCAATAGTACTAATTGCTTTACTTCCTTGGCCCATACCAGAAGCCATGAACAAAAACATAAATAAAAAGATATAATTTTCCTCAATATAAATGCTCTTATTGACCCATTCACTTCCCTGCTGCCTAATCCAGTATATTGGACAACAATCAAGCATCCAACTTCTAAGTTTAAAACACTAAGGCAATTTTGGGAATTCAGGTTAGGAAGCATAGTGATGAATGAAGATGACAAGTGCTATATATATCAACAACAATCACACAAAAATTTGTGACAACAAGGTATAGGCAAACAGAGCTACTCTCATGAACTTACTGATTACAGCAACATAGTCACTTAAGTGCAATGTAGTGATAAACTGATTAAAAACCCTTGTAAGATTATTTGTTTTTGTAATAAATTGAAGTAGGCAAAGCTTCCAAATTTTATGTTGGACATGAATTAAATGGATTTGCAATATTAACCTGGATGTGGTCAATCCCAACCACTATGGACCAAAATTGGCAACATTCAACCCAAAGGCACCAAATTGCCACGGATTTGAGATCTAGGCCTCAAAAACAGTCAAAATCGGCACATGCCAATTAGATCAGCAGACACATCAATTCCTGGTGATCCCAGTTGGATATGCCAAAAACAATGGCTTGAAAGAGACCAAGGTAAGAATGGAGATATTTAAGAACTAGCTCAAGAGACCATTTCAAACATCACCACAAGTCCAAACTTCTTTTGTCACACCTTAAAGTATCCCACATTGCATTTTTGGCTTAAGTTTGTGATAGTATATGTCACTAATCACCCCCCAAAGAGCAACCTTTGATTAAACCTTTTTGAGGCTTAGCCAACATGGTAACTGAAGCTCTGTCACTATCCAATACAAGATTCGTAACCATTCATGGTTTGTAGGACATATTGGAAAATTTTGCATATTCGGTGAAATTTTGGTTTGACAGAGATGAGTACCAGGTAGGATAGCATTGTTGTCATGGACCATAGGGCCTCTGGACCCCACATCACCTACAAGAGAACCTATTAGTCCACGCACCCCTGCTTTACCTACAGGAATTTTTGACAGACTGTGATGTGATAGAATGTGGCATGTGTTTGACTTGATGAAAGCATTAGGATCTAGTTAAAAAGATTGTAACATCTCAAAATAGTCCCATCTTGCCTATATGCTAAGGATTTTGCAATGGAATTAGAGTCACCACTCACCTCAGAAACAACCTTCGGTGTATTCCTTTGGGGGGGCTTTTTGAGTTGCGACATCTTTAGGGATCAAATCCAACTAAATTAAAGCTTAAGCCAGATCAGGCCCCACTCGAAGCAAGGAGTCAAGATTCTAGCAGTCATCTATTGGTAGTCTTTCCTAGCAAGTAGGGGCATTTCTATTAGATGGACTTCCTATCAGATAACAACACTTTGAGAAAACCACCTAAGAATTCAGCAACTAAAAATCATAATCAGGAAGAATTAAAGGATTTATGGGAAAGAGAGACAACTTGCCTTGCTCCCAAGTTTCTTAATGAAGCTACCATCCAAATGAACCTCAAGTTACATTGTCATGGTCTGTGAAACCATGCCAGCAAGAAAAAGATACTATGAGCTTGAGGAAACTACCATCGAAGACATAGGAAAAGAAAAGAACGCAAGAACAATAACAAAAAAGTGTTTCTATTTTAATGATGATAAAAATATTATAAAATATATTAGCAGAACAATTTGGTTACCTACCGTTTCTCCTTTGTTCAAGAAAAGCTTCGAAACCTCAATTCCAGCCTAGGAAAACAACTACACTGTTAGGTTTGAGAAACCAAAAAATATCAGTTCCACTGTCTTTCAAGACCAATATGCTGATAAAATGGCATGTGACAATTAACAACATACAAGTTGCTAGGACATGTAAAATGAGTTTCTATAGAACACAAGATACTGAAAATTAATGATACACAAATCAGGCAGGAATTAAGAAAAGCATAAAAAATTAATGATCAGAAGCAAATTTTACAGTACTGACAAGGAACTGTAGTATAATGAAAAATTGCATTCCATGAAGCATATTGATATGCTGTAGTGCTTATACTTGTATGCCATCAGTGCATACTGTTCCACTCAAAAGTCACACCATAGAGATTACATGGAAACATAATACTCATTGACATAAAAGGATGGTTATCTATCTAAAGGAAGGCTTATAACCAATAGAATCAATGAATTTTTTCTTTATTTTCTTTCAGTTCTCCATTAATTTTTTTTCCTTAAGGTGCAGCTACACACGACCACTTCAACTGTAACATAACCTTTTACAATCAATAAGTTGACTGTAGAAGGGTGATGATAACAATTTGTAAGAAAGTTTACAGTGTTCAACCAAGATCCTTATTGCAATGACAACAGCATAAGGGCCCCTTTTCTTTCCTTTTGCTCCCAAGTTTGACGAACTAAACTAGTAAACTTCAACTTTTTTGTAACTTCTACATTCCAAATTTTTACACAGTTAGATTGCTCTAGATTTTAGATTAAGTAGGACTAAAATTGAATATATGAGATGCAATTTTAGTAATACTAGGAATAGACAAAAGAATATAGTTAAGTTGGATGGGAAAGATATTCCTTTAAGTAGAAACTTTAGGTATCTTGAATTAATTATTCAATAAAATAAAAAAATTGATTGTAATAACAAGATGGTTAAAATGGCGAGGGAGCGTCAAGAGTTTTGTGTGATCACCGGATACCTTTGAGACTAAAAAAAATTTATAAGATAGTTATGAAACCAATTGTGTTTTATGGCTCTGAATGTTGGACAATTAAAAAACAATATATAAAAAAAATTTGTGTTGTTGAGATCAATGTATGAAGTTACTAGAAAAGATATAAAAAAAATATTTTAATTTGTGAACAATTGGGTATCGCTTTAATAGATGATAAGATGAGAGAGAATCATTTAAAATGGTATGAGCATGTGCTTAAAAGACCTATGGATGCAGTAGTTAGAAGAAACGAAATGATTAAAGTTAGTGGTAAGAGGAGAGGTAGGGGAAGATCTAAAAAACCTTAATAGAAATTATAAATAAATATTTAAATATTCTAAACTTAATTAAATATATGACGTTTTACATATCTCAATGACGATAAAAGATTCATGTAGATCCCAAATAGTTGGGACTTACGACTTTATTATTGTTATTGTATGGTCTAAGCCACATTCTAGTATTCTACATTTTTAAGGTTTCCTTTAGCAGAGGTCCATGTTCAGCCAAAAATCCCAATCAGACAGAACTACCAAAAGGTAACTATCTTATTACCTTGCCTAAGGAAAACTTATCACTCTCTGGGTCTTTATATTGTGCTAAGATTTAAAGAACATTTTCAAATACAAAAATATTAAATGAAGAAGAGTGGGAAATATCAAATTTGATATTCAAGAAATTTCCATAAGAAAACAACGAGTTCAAAAGAATCAATTTCCCAAAAAATTTAAAGATAATATAACAGCTCAAGAAACCAAGTTGACAAGGGCATACAGGGAGAAAAAAAAATCTCTACTATGAATTGTCAAGTATAATGGTAAATTTTTCAATGTTACTTCAAATATAGGGGATCTTTTAACACCATAGCACTGACAGCAGAGATAAAAGTCTCGTTCAAGTGGGGTAAAAGGAAGTTTATACAATATTTCTAAAACAATCTAACTTCTATACCAGTATTGACACATGGCCTTCCATGGCCAGTGACATAAATCACCAAAGATGAGTCTCATACATGTAATGTAACACATATAAGATACATCCTATTCAACCTATTTAAAAGTGTGACCGGTGACATAAATCACCAAAGATAGAGTCTCGTACATGTAATGTAACACATATAAGATACATCCTATTCAACCTATTTAAATGTGTTGTCTGTTTGCAGACAATTGAACCCAATCTAAATTGGACAATTCTAGCTAATCTAAACTGATCTTACACAAGAGAGAGGACAAACCAGGCATGTTACGGGAAAACCAGGATACTTTGGTCAATCATGATGTGGAATAGTAACAGTGAATTTATTTCAACTTTCAATCTTCTCGGCAATAATCCAGTCAATAAGAGTTGCCAACAAAGATGTGAAATAATAAAATCAAAAATCAAGTAATCCATCACTTCAAGAATGATAAAGTTTAATAGTTTAGTTACAGCACTGACTTTACTGATTAAAGTAATTGGCTGAGTGACCACAAAGACTTGGAAACTGGTATACCTGCACAAGACCACCAAGATTATCCTTAAGATCCAAAATAAAGTACGATGCCCCAGCAGTTTGAAGACGTTTTAATGCTGCATATGGAGAAGTATATAAATCACAACTCCAAATCCCTATATAAACTAGGCGAAGTTGAAATTGAATAAATGACTTTTACTGGAATATCCTATATATGAATGCATGACTTTCCAAATCAATTTGAGGAAATACTAAAAACATAATAAATTCATTATTATACTTTTCTGAAATTATTAAAAGCAGGGATCTGGCATACCAATAACCAAATCTTTTTTTGCCAATGCATTGAATTCTTTTATATGTATGTATCCAACTGAGATGTCTCCATCATCAAATTTTTCCAGACGATAGAAAACAGGAGAACGAGCAACAAGTTGTCTTTCAACCTTCATAGACTGGATAGGGCCACAATTTCCATGTTTAACCTACAAGTAAGGTCAGATGAGTTTGCAATTTATAATAATTCCATCGAATTAATCATATGCATTGATTGTAGCACAACCTCAATTGTAACAAATGTTTCGTGTGGACCTTGTAGCAGAGAGGAAACATCAAATGCCGACATCCCTCTTACATCTACACCATTAACTGACAAAAGCTCATCACCCTTTACAAAAACACATAAAATTGAATGAGCAACAATAGTCAACTAACGCTGGAAGAAGCACCTGCTTTCATCATAATAAGATAACCTAAAGATCAACATAATCCATGATAACTAGATGAATACTTGTAAGACAAACAATACTGTAAGGTGAGACTCTAAATCAAGATCACGTGTGTCAAAAGGAACACATAAAACTAACAAAAAGTTAGGATCTTCCACGGACCACAGTTTAGCTCTCTGAATATATCCATAGGAAAAAATATAACACATTTTGCATACTTCTATCTTATATTGTTCAAATATGATTCCATTGAGATTATTTTGTATACAAAAGTGTGAATTTCAATATCCTGCAAGACATCACATGCAAATAGCCAATCCTACGACTTCCATCATGCCATTTCTCATTAAAACAATGAGAAGAAGATGAGTGTTCAAGAGATGCAAACATGTACTTCAATTTTTAATAAATATCTCCAAAACTGGAGAAGAAACATATAGAAGTTAAATCAAACAAAATAATAGATGTAGTTTTTAAGTAGGAATATCTTAATTCTCTGTGATTACTTTCTCTTTAGAATGTAAAATAGAACATATGCAAAAGACTGTCTGCTTCTCATTCTATTCTTTATATGACAAATCACACATTTGTCACATTGATAACCAGATCTATAGTAAATTGCATAGCTCTAATTGGAAGAAAGAGGTTGTCATATACAATATTTTCAACAACAATTTTCTACTAATGCAGACAAAGAGCAGTGGAATCTTTGTTATGAATCGCCATGTATTGCTACTCAGTACTTAGTAATCAAAGCAATATACAAGGACTAAGTCACAAACTGGAAAAAGATCAATTGCTAAATTTAACTGTAAAACAAAGTGATATAAACATAATGACTCCTGGTCCAAATTATTGCAAAAAATATATCAGTGTACTCAATCCCCCCAGTGAAATTAAGAGGAAACAATGAGGAATTAGAAGTCAAAATAAACAACACCTTGGGAGAGGTAGGTTATATGTTTCAACCATATGACATGATCCTTTGACTGGTATCAATTTCTGATGAGTAATAATCAAAAGTACTTGGGGAATTAATTAATAGTTATATGTATTATATAGTCAAATGACAAGGATATCTAGAAGAGGATTATGTTTCACCAAGGTAACTCTGTTTGCCTGTCTAGAACTACACACTACATTGACCATATAGGTGAATGACAAACATATGCAGCATGCTCAACTGACCTAAAAAGCATAAATAGAATGAAAAATTACCTGTCTCACTCCAGCAGAATAAGCAGGACCATCTAGTATAATCCCCAGAACCTTCATCTTTACAGTACCTTTATCATCAGGAACTTCCCTCAGATTTATTCCAATCCCAGTAACATCATACTTTGCCATCTTTGAGAACTTTGATCAACGATAAAAGTACCAAATGCCAACAAACATGAAAATTGCAATCCTTGTCATTATACACAGAAATGAGATTGTCATGAGTTGGTCAAAAAGGAAGTACAATCTAAATTGATCCAAAGCAACCAGAGAATTCATTCAAAAGCACATATGAACAGGTAGATAATGTTGCTCAGTCACAAGTTTGACAATCAATGAATAATTCAGCTAGACTAGTAAAACAAAAGAAAATTGGAAAATAAAATAAAATGATAAATCAAGCAAAAGTTTAGCAAAGATTCATTAAAAATATAAAAGGAGTGATTACAAAAAGAAAATTATTTGATATTTTTTTATGAATATTCCTATAAATGAAAAAAAAAAGACCAACAATGAAATACCTCCATTGAGATATGAACTGACAGTTCCCATAGATTTATTTTAGTTAGACATATCACAAATTTAGTGCTAATTTACATAGCATTGAACTGACAGAAATAATAGTCTTCAAAAGAACTCCATTTTCAAGAGACGAGGAGCATGAAGTGCAAAGCAAAATGATAACATTGTTTGCACACTAGAACCAATTTGTATCTCTGAGCCCTATTACAAGTGCAACCTTGAAGAACAGACTATGCAAAGTAAAAGTGCATTATACAAAACACCAAGCATGAACCGGAAATATTCGCATTAAAGCAATGAATCTACCATAGAGTAAGATTCTAAGCACTCATCTAATGGTAAAGATACTCACAGAAGTGCATAATTAATCATTTTCAGATAAAGATTTGTTGATCTCGATTAAGTCTCAGCATTTCCCTCCTGAACTCTCTGGTGAAAAGTTGAGAAATGTACTCATGTAACTCTATTCTAGGTGTTAAAAGTTATAAGACACCTAATTTTTGGGCAAAATTAGGTAATTATTCACTTTTTATGATGACTTTTTCTTAATGACAACAAATTCATGATCAAAATAACAAAGAAAAGAAACCTGTGGACTATAGAATGACAGATCTGCTACGTGCTTATTAGCATCACTTACTTCTGCAGGAGAAAGAAACCGGGTATAGGGATCACCCAGACTAGCCAGCATCTTCTTGATTACATCATGAGCCCTGGATCTTGTTTGTATTTTGCTATCAAGGATGTCTTGTTTCTTTTGCTATGTCAACAAAAATAGTATTTAGAAAACATTGAAGATGCTCGTATTTATAAGTAGAAATGAAAAAAAGAAAATGGACTTTTGTCATATAAGCATAGTAACTAATTGAAGACTTCAAGTGTCAGATGTTCAAAAGAAGTCCGAGGATTTGATATGCTAAGCAAAATTAGAAAGGGTAATGCCATGGATGAGACTCGCATCAATATGAGGTCTTGGAGTGATCAATGTATATAGTATTACCCCAAGTAGAGAGCCTAACTTTGTACCTCAAAATCTGATCATCCTGGCTACAGGATAGTATCCTTACCATGGTGAGAAGACCCACCCTCTTATAAGTTGAGTGACAAATTAATATTGCAGCAAGCTTGCTCACTCGATCACACAGAAAATAAGAAATTTATTTTGTTATCTTACAGATTAAATGACCACAAACTTCTTCTGCTTGAATCATGTCATTCTAATCAAGTCCCTTCTGATTTTTTATTTTTACTTTCTTTCATTCTCTTTGTTAGTCACCATCCATTTGCAAGTGCTATGATCATTCACAAATAAAATTATTTCTTTCTAAATTATTTCTTCTAAGTATTCCTATCTTCTGGTTCTCTTTTTTGTCTCTCAAAACAAACCTTGAGTTTTTCTGAATAAACCACTTAAATTTGCTAATGGCGATATTATATTGCTACGTCTTCAATTATGGCATCTAGTACACCTCCTCTAAGACCTCTGAATGGTCAAGCCATTCTTCATGTCATTTCTTACTAACTTGGAAGAAGTTGAACACAGAATAGATAGCTTGAATAATTGAAAATATATGGAGATAATTGTGTTCTTGATGGAAACTTATGTTAAGCTTTCTGATTTACCTCTTTGTTTCCTCAGTTAGCAAATCCAATTTGCATAGCAGACATCTACTGGATAGGATGACAAGACACCCAAACTTAGCTACGCATTCTTTCTTCCAAACAGGGTGATCAATAGTGTCAATTAATTAGCAACTGAATCATAAATTTTGTTCCTCGTTTCTGTCACATACCGTATACATAACACTTGAATAACTCACCCATCTCATTGTCCACAAAAACTTTCTTCAAATGTCTCTTCTCCACTTACAATCTCTTCATTTCTCTCACTAATATATTGTATTAATATTAAAATAATTACTACTACGCTCGACCATAGTAATTAACGATATGACTCAGAACTACTCAAGAATACATGCCTACCACTGACTTGTTGATTCTGCATCAGATTACATCAAGATCAAGAAAACCAAGAAACAAATGCATCTACGTTAGCCCTGAAATATTTCTTCCCCTTAACCAAGAAAATCTTAGAGAGAGAGAGACGATAGTTCAAATGATACCATCCACTTCTCTGGGGACCAAGAGCGGCCCCCGGCGTCCGGAAGGAAGCTCTCGTTGACGACCTCCCACGCCTCCTCGACAAGGCCCTCGTTCGTGATCGATTCCGGCAGCACATCAGTGGAGGCCATCTCGCCATCATCTTCTCGACAGAGGTCCGAGGTGGGCGGCGGGAGATCAACCAGCGACGGAATCTCGACGGCCGCGGCGTCAAAGAGGGAAAGCGAGGCGGCGAGGGAGAATGAGAGGGCACCGGCAACCGCCCGGAGAAGAATATTCTGGAAGCATCGCGAGATTCCCATGCCGGGATCGTCGACTTGCTGTTTGCGACTCTTGATACCGAGAGTGCAATTAATGGAGTAGGGGGAGGAGGCCATCGATAGGGGCTGGGTTCTCGGTGGAGTTCGCGGTGCCGATGGCGGCAGGGGGAGTGAGCAAGAAGAGATCGACCTCATCGTTATGTTGTCCCGAGACGATTGGTTTCCTTCCAATCACTCGTATCGGTGGAGTCGCGAAGAAAAAGGAAAATGCCAGGGAAAAAATTTGGGCGAATTTCTTTAAAAAAAATAAAAAACTATTGTTTTTTTCTAAGAGCTACTTTAGTAAATCAGTTCATGGATTTTAGATGAATAACAAGGAGAATATCATCGGTTAATCCTTACATGACATATGATAAACGTTACTCTCTTTCTATTTATCCACTTATACAAAGGTTAAAGATAAAGATAAACAGTTATAGGCTTTATCGCTTACATAGATAAAAAGTTAACAAGTGATTGTTAGAGATAGTCGGAGGTTATCTTTTTATAAAATATTTCATCGATCAAATATAAAAGTTTATATTCAATACAATAGAAAAGGAGATCACTTTTTGACCACTCACGTCTGCACTACCAATTTGAACATCGAAGGGATTGAGTTAGGAAATTTCTCTTAATCTCGATCTTTGTGTATGTGATACCTCAAGAGCTCGATGTTTTTACTTGGGAGGTATCTCAAACAATCCTGCACGTATAAGTCTGGACCACGTAGGATTGACTAGGATGTCAATAAATTCTTCTTATAATATTTTTGGCATTAGGAGGGTTCAATGTCGTAGAAGCACTCGCTTATAGACCATCTCAATGAATGCTTCAGTAAATATATTTTACTCTTGAGCCACAATACTTGTGCCCAAGGTTGGTAGCAACCATTCTTTCTGCACAAAAGTGCATCAACCTTGATTCAGACATTGATACAATATTGACGTCTATTCAACAACTCAAGCCTCTCACCTCCAGGGATGACCCCGAGCAACATACTTATCCCCAATATGGTATTCTTAAATCTCACTCAAGAAGTGTAGATACGAATAAGTATGATGTAGGTCATCGCTTTGCTTTTTCTCCGGTTAGCCCAACAAGTGATACCATTAGCTCGGCCATAGTCACCAACTCAATTGCCACCAACACTAACACTCATCAACTTTGAAATTCAATGGATCGCACCACCACTCTACCCTACCTAAATCCGAGGCATAATCGGTGGAGTCGACGAAGGATTTCCTATGAGTCCAACTATAGTAGATAGACCAATATTTGGAGAAGATGTGATGATAATTATAATAATAAAAAGGGGAAGTGTTGATCGACCCCATCTCAGGTTGGTTACTATTCATCCAAAAGAAGCCAATTCCAATGAATTTTCGTCTCTTATCTTTGGAGGTGCTTGATGATAGTGCTAACTCAATGGAGCATATTATAGCCTTTCGTGCCCAAATATTATTGTATGATACTTCGAATACCCTAATGTGTCATACCTTCCTAATCACATTAAGAGGCTTAGCAGATGAATGGTATGTCTGCCTGAAGTCACTTTCCATCAGTTCTTTTACTTAGCTCACAAAAGCGTTTGAACTTCACTTCATCATCAATAGCAATACTCCTTAAACTCAGGTAAAGAGAGGAATAAACACTCGCAGTCTTCATTATTCAATTCATGAGTGAGATTTGAGGCATGCTAAACTTTTATCATTCATAATACAAACCTTTATAATGGGGCTAAAGCCCTCTCACTTTTTTTAGTGATTGATAGAGAGACCACCGACAACTATACCAAAGACACTTTAAATGATCAATCAATACATTGCTATCGGGGCAATAGTCTTGGACAAACGTGAAGAGGTCGAAACAGGAGTGGCTACAATTAGCCCTGACCCCAAGGTCACTTTAGCGAAAGAGAAATGAATAACCCTAGTAACATCATCCAAGGTCCAAGCTGACCTCTCTAAATATGACTAGAATTGAATGTTTTCTACAAATAAAAGAGAAAGTATTCTTAAAAGACCATCACCCAATGAAGACCCTGTTGGCAAAAAGAGACAAGTTTAAATACTGTTGATTCCACTGAATTACAATCACGACACAAAGGATTGTCACTACTTGAAAGAGTAGATCAAGGAGTTGATCTATTGGGGACACCTCAGATGGTTCATCCAAAAGCATTGAGAACCCTCATTAACCTTAGGGACCAATGGAGAGGTCGATTAATGTCATAATTAGTAGACCTACCCTAAGGGAGATAACTCCTCGGATCGTAAGGCTTATACATGAGCTACCATCACAAAGTACTCAAGGATAAAGAACTACCCGAAAATAACCTTCAAGGGGGAAAAGACGGAACACCTCAACCTGAATCATGATGATGCTTTGGTGGTTTATATAAGGATGATCAATACTCGATTGAAGAGAGTCACAATTGATACAAAAACAAGCCTTACTCCAAAATAATAATGACTAAATTTATGATGGTGGATATCCCTTTGGTGTACAACGTGATCATACCCTAACCCACACTAAACAAACTAAGGGCAGTGATGTCGCCCTATCACATGATGATAAATTTTTCAATAAGAGAGAGGTCAAAACTTGTTGCCTTAAAATGATAAAAGGGATTGTGCTATTGAGGACATGCTACATTATAAATTTAAAGAAGTTATACCCTTAAGGCATCCCTCGGAGTCAGGTCGGGATGACTATATCTTGAGCATCAAGCCTTGATCTACTATGTCTTCAACGCCAATTGTAAAAAAGAAAAAATATATTTTTAGGTTATAGGTGTTATAAGTTGAGAAAAAAAATTACATTACTTAAAAGGACTATACCAACTTGGTCGAGTCTCTATAATAAGAAACATTTCATGACATGATGTATAAGATAAAATATGTCCAAAGCACATGAGTCAGAAAAACTCGATCCACGTAAGAAGAAACTCACTACGATGAGAGGCATAAGATAAAATGTGTCCGAGGCACATAAGTTAGGAAAACCTTACCTATGCAATAAAAGATTCATCAATATGGGAGGCTCAAAACAAAATGTAACCGAGGCACATGAGTTGAAAAAACCTAACCCACATAATATGAAACCTACCATGGTTAGAGGCACAATATCAAATGTGCTCAAGGCACGTGAGTTGAAAAAACCTAACCTATGTAAAAAGAAATATGTCATGGCAAAAGGAACAAGACGAGATGTGTTCAAGACATGTGAGTTAAGAAAACTCGACCCGCATGAGAGTAAATACATTATGATAGAAGACACAAGAGAAAGAATATTCGAAGCAAAGAGGTCGAGCATTGACCCACTTCTTTACTTAAAGTGCATAGCCCACTACCTAACATAACCCATCGGCCTAGAGGCTAAAAAAAAAATGCAGGCACCTCAAATAGAGACGACCTCCCTCCGCCCAAGGTGGGTCCCTCAATGATGGGTGGGGCAAGTCGATGATAGGGAGCTTCGTAGCATCCCTGTTGTGGACCCATTGCCTACACAATGTGGTTCCCTCAATAACGAGTAGAAGAGGAGCCCACCTTAACACCTCCTATAGCATACCTTGACTCATCTCACATCTCACCTTGATGACGAGTAGAAGAAGAGGGTTAGGTCATCGATGGGGGGCTTCACAACATCCCTGTTGTGGACTCGTTACCTGACGTGGGTCCCTCAAGGACAAATAGAGGAGGAGCCCACATTGCACTATTTGTCACCCACCTTAATTCCTCTTATAGCTTGCCTCGATGACGAGCAGAAAAAGAGGGGCAAGTCAGTGATGGACCGTCGCTAGTAGCGCCTCGCCTGTAGTCCTCATTGAGCCAAGGAAGTTAAGAAATTTGACGATGAGCATAAAAAGAAGGGTAGGCCTGCGATGGATCACCTCTAACAATGCTTGCACCCCTTGCTTACGATCCTCACTGAGCCAAGGAGGTCAAGAAACTCGACCTCCTCCTCCGCTCGAGGCGTGGTGGTCGGTAAACTCATCCAGGTCAAGTAGAGATGGGCCCACTCTACTCCCTCGACAATGGGAGAGGTAAGTCGGTGATGGATCATCGATTAACAATGCTCGCACCCCTCGCCTGTGGTCATCATCAAGCCAGAAAGGTCAGAAAATTCGACCCCCTCCTTCGCTCGAAGTAAAGAGGTTAAGCACCTAACCCTTCCTTTTTGTCACTATCGAGCCACAAAGGTCAAGGAACCAACCCCCATTATTGTCGTCCTCCATGCTTGGAGGGTCGGGTTCACTTCGAACCCCTCTTGTGAGAGTCATCAAAGCACATCTTAGAGAAGAGACAAATGATGAGGAGAGCATCGTCAGTCAATCTTCACCTGACACATGGCCTTCACATGGTATCTAAGGTGGAAGAAAAAGTCAAAGGCTACCCTTCGCTTCTTTGCTCACATGGACAGGGTCCAAGACAATCAACTATAGGCTACATCCCCCTTGCTACCCATGTAGATAAAAAAGGTCAAGAGGAGATTGTTGGAGGCAATTAGAGGTTGCCTCCTAGAATGTTATATATAATATTTTATCCTTTTACAATTAGGCATAAAAGTTCATCTTTAATACAAGGGAAGAGGGGGGATTACTTTTTAACCACTCGTTTCTGCACTCATCTACCTTAAGCTACTAACTTTGGGGTTAAAGAGATCAGATCGAAAAACTTCTTCCGACCTCGATCTTCGTGTAGATGGCACCTCAAGAGCTTGGTGTTTTCACATCGAAGACATCATAGACAATCCTACATACATACGTCTGAACCACATCGAACTGACCAAGACATCAACGACTTCTTCCCATAATAATCTATATAATGAATCAATCCTATTTTTTAACTATCATATTTTTAAATAGATTTATAATATTTTTAAAATATTATAAATCTATTTAAGAACATTATAACTTATATGAAAATCTCTCTTTTATTTCTAAACTAATAAAAATAAAATATTTTATTTTTAATATATAAACTAGTTTTTATTGGATTTTTAAAAATTCATTTGCTTCAATTATAATATTCTTGAATATACTTATTTGGTGAAGGTATAAAAAACATAATTAATATAGAAGTTCTAAAATCAATAATGATAATTATTTAAAATTATTATATATATATATATATATATATATATATAAGTTAGTTTTATATTAGATTTTGAGTTAATTTATCTCGATCGTAATGTTTTTAATAAATTTGCAATGTCTTATTAGGAGATTCTATTAAAGAATTATAATATTTTTCAATAATAATTGGACAAGAAACGTTATTGAAATAATTGAAGGAGGAGAGAGAGATAAAAGATAATAAAACGAAGGAGGCGAATGAGAAAGGAGATTGAGGAGGAGGAATGAGATAAGGCAAAAGTGGACGAGAAGAAGAGGAAGATAGAGATGGCGAAGACAACAAGAATAGGAGAAAAACTAGATTAGGAGAGCAGATAGAGATTGATAGGGAGGATGAGGAGAAAGAGTAGGAGGAATCAGTTTAATAAAAATAAATAAATTATGAATTATTTTTAATTTTAACATCATTAGATATAAAATGTGATGATATTTCTGTTCAAATTAGAAAAATGGCACCCAAGTAAAACAGAATTAGGAGGGCATCATCTTTAAAAAACAAATAGTGGGTTTTTTTTATATATTATCCAAAAATAAAAGAGATTAACATATCCTCCACAAAATAAAAATAACAAATATATATAATCTTCCAACATCTTTAAATTACTTAAATGTTCCTGTAAATCTGTTAAATCTTATATTGTGGTTAACATTAATTAGCTTTGATCAGAACACGTATATATAAATGACAATAAATTGTTAAAATAGTATAAATATCAATTATAATTTAATCTAAAATAAAATGCCAGTCTGCCAACGAAAATTTATTTATAAGCGCATTACATATAAAATCGGCTTGGCTCCGGTTTGGCTCCGGTTCATGGTTTGGCTCCGGTTCATGGTTTCAGTAAAATTTCAAGAAACGGTTTTCCACCCTCCGACAACGTTCCACAAAAGACACCCGCCCTGTTTCTGGGAGGAGCGGTGGCCCCCTGTGGGACGTGGCTTCCTTTACGTTTGAGGTATGTGTGGCACTGTGTAGGATAAGTATTACCGCTATAGCTTTTGGTTTTATATAGACCCCAAAAAAGAACCGGCGGTTGACGACAGTATGTGTGCCGGTTCAGTTATAGACCGAACTAATTATATGTTTATAAATATTCTTCCGCGCCCTAAACCGGCCCATTCCGGTCGTCCTTTTATCTTCGGGGTTTCCCTTTTGCCCTTTATGTTTCGATGCCCTAATTCCTGACGAGCGACGCTACCCCGCGATCGCTCTCTCGCCCCCGAGGATCACACCTTTGCCGTCGATATTACCTCTCCGTGGTGGCGAGCCCTCCATTGCCGTCGCTTGCCAAGTGGTGCCTGTCTCTCTAGTGCGATTAGCTTGTGGTGCGTTTTCTTTTTCTCGATCTTTTTTCTTCTTACTCTAATCTGATATACTCGACATCATCAAACGTTATCGATTCAATGAGTCATTTAGGGTTTTGTAATTCCTGTGCCTCCAATTGATGGATCTCTTATTTTTTTGGTTGCCCTTTGGATGATTTGTTGATGCCGGAACGGCTCGAGTTCTGTGCTTGGAAATTTTGGTTAGCTGCTCCAATTTTACTCAATATTAGTTTCTCAAATTTTTGTTTGGATGTTTGATAAATTATTTCGGTTTTAGATCGTTACAAAAGGAACAACTTTTAAAGTTCAAAACGACATTGCTGGCTTTTTGCCTTCTCTTCTGTATATCTATGTTGATTGGTGCTTCTATGTTGTTTAGCAGCCGCTATTCGATTGCAGAGAAGATACAATCTAGTAGGTCCACCTTACGTATTTCATAAATTCGCTTATCACCTTTGGTATTCATAGAATAACAGATCGCCTGCTGTCTTTCATCGATTAGCATTGCCGTGTTGTATCCAGAGAGTTCTGTGTCAGTTTGCATCAGCATCGATGGATTGCATATGTTTATCTAAAGTATTATGAAACTTAATGATACATGTTGGGTTGGGAATCTATTACATTCGTGCAAGTTATTTAGGCTTTCTGGATCTTCTGGTAGGCAGCATTCATGGAGATTGATCTCCTAAGAAAGATCCTAAAAAGGAGTATTTGATTGTTGCGTTCCGGGACACACATGAGATACACAACTTATACATTTTTGCACTGGACTTATTGGTTGTTATTTTTTGTTTAGCTCACGCATAGGTTCTTTTATAGCTATCTTTTATATGAACTGAGATTCTGGGTACTGCATTTTTTAACTAATGAATTATAAGATGTTTGATTCCCTGCAAAATGGCTTTATATCAAAATGTTGAAGCTTCGATTTGGTGCCAATAAGAATATTGTTGCAATTTCAGATATCCTAAGTAGGAGGCATATTAATTAAAAAATTCTTGCAAAAGTCCTTAGAGCTGTGCATGCTCGAGGAGTTGAAAGTTTACTTGATTGTTTTGGATATGTGGGCCTAATTGTAAATTTATGGCCATGTATTATCTGAACATTACTTTTTCCAAAATGTTAAATGACAATTCTTCAATCTTGACCTAGCTTTATATCTGTTTTTTTGGGTTCTAATACGTGAGGCCTCACTAAATTTCTTTTTTCCTTTTAACAGATTCCATTCCTAGTAATGGCAAGTTACTCAGGGAGAGGTGGACCATCAAATGGCTCTGTTTATGTGTGTAAGTTGCCTCCTGGAACTGATGAGACTATGCTGGCCGAGTATTTTGGCACCATAGGGTTGCTAAAGGTATAGGTCTTGCCAGATATCCTTTTGAATCATCTTCCATTATTTTCAACTATTTGTTGTGTGTAACAGAGACACTGTTTTATGATTTCCATCTATAATTATATAATATGGCTGCTCAAAATTTGACAGAAGGATAAAAGGACTGGTCGACCAAAAATTTGGTTGTATAGGGATAAAACTACCAATGAACCTAAGGGCGATGCAACAGTTACATATGAGGACCCACATGCAGCTCTCGCTGCTGTTGAATGGTTCCACAACAAGGATTTTCACGGAGTTCCCATTGAAGTTTATATAGCAGAGTCAAAAACTAAAGACTCAATTGATAATTCAACTCAGCAGGATGGTTTTGAAGAAAATCCAATTATGGAAGTTGGAGGGCATGATGATCTGAATGGTGCCGGAGGTAGAGGTAGAGGTCGTGCTGGTGCATCAGGAAAATCATGGCAACAAGATGGAGACTGGATGTGTCCCAATACAAGGTCTGTGGTATGATATTGGTGAGCAACTCATTCTTGCACTATTAGATAATTTTTCTAATTTGAATATGTTCCAGATGATGCAACTTGTTTTATCATTCTTTCTTTTGCTGGCAGTTGTTCCAATGTGAACTTTGCATTCCGTGGTGTGTGTAACCGGTGTGGGACAGCTCGTCCTGCTGGTGTTGGTGGAACAGGTGCTGGTGGCGGTGGTCGAGGAAGGGGCCGAGGTAGTGGTGATGCTGGAGGAGTTGCCCGTTCTGTTGGTGGTCCCACAGGGCTTTTTGGTCCAAATGACTGGCCCTGTCCGATGTAAGTAACCTTTCTTGCTTTAGAAGTTAGTTTTGTCCCATTTGAAATGCTTTTTTATCACTTAATGTGGAGAGTATCTAATTTCTTGCTGAATAAAATCCAACTTTTTGATATGATTCATGGTGTTTGCTAGAACAAAATACCTTTTTTTAGGCATAAAGTGATGTTCTGTTTTCTTTTAGCAGCATAATTTTATAAAAAAAATTCTGTGAGAAACTCATTTGTTTATTGCAGCTATTTGTTAAGCTTAGTTTGACCCAATGGTTGTTTGCTTTAGCAAAGGATGTTACCACTTGACTTGGTTTGTAAGCATTCAGCAATGATATGTAATAAACTATTCCAGTAGCACTATAGTTATACGGATAGCATTTATCAATGATTTATTTTGACCCTTTCCAGATATTACACATTTCCTAGTGCCAAAAATAATCAAGGAATACACCAGAGAATAGAAAACATATGCTTTTCCCCAAGCCCAAAACATTCCATTAGTTTCATTTAGTTATTTTACTGTTTGATTTCTTACTCTATGCACAGGGAAACTACATATTATGGCAATGTTTTTCTGTTCTTTTTTCTTTTACATCTTTTGAGGTTTTACCAGCTCTGATTTTTGCAGACTAGTAAGCTCTAATTATATTTAACACGCACACCCAACAGAAAGCAAATATGGGTTAGATATTCTTTGTTGCACCCTTTATGTTGGTCAACTGAATTCAACACATGAGAAGACATCTTTATTAACACTTCCCTGCTTAGAGAATTTTTTTTGTTGTGCATGATATGTCATAGTTGAAAGCTGTATCTTGTATGCACATACTGTATAGGGTGTTTGTTGCTTTTTTGGCTACAATGAAGTTATCATTGAAACCTTTTCATAGTACACTGTTCATTAATTTTTATATAGGTTACTGCTTGAGCAAGTGTTTTTTCCCTTCTACATAAGAAACATTAAACCCCTGCTAAATTGGAGCGAACGTCTCATATTGTTGGTTCACTGCTTGGAGATTATCACACTGTCCTGTTTACCATGCGAATAAATCATGAATCGATCAGTAGCACACTATGTTGTAGAAGACAACTCTTCTCTCTCTCTCTCTCTCTCTCTCTCTCTCTCTCACACACACACACACACATGCACACACACTCACACTGTTCATCAAACAGATACATACTCTGAAGGTTATAGATACTCTACATGTTTTGCCTCTCACTGATTTTCTGTGGCCGTCAACCTATCACTCAGTGAAGTGTTGCTTTATCTGACCCACTTACTATGTCATCATGACAAGGCTGATGTTCCATTGTTCAAATAAATGTTTCAGGTGTGGCAACATTAATTGGGCAAAGCGCACAAAGTGCAATATATGTAACACCAACAAGCCAGGTCACAATGAGGGTGGTGTGAGGTAATATGAATCATGCATAGAATGGCCATATTGTAAGAACATTTGAAACTTATTATTATGGATATTAAATGATTTTTACAATTTTTATGTCTATATTTTACCCAACTGTTTAGCATGTTGGATAAGTTTATAAACTGAATTATTCCTTGTTTGATTTATGTTATAATTCTTCATACCATGTGCTTGCTAAGCATAACAGAACCGGAGTTGATAATGATAAGCATGCAAGCATTGTTTTTCAGTTTGGCTTTAGTTATGCTCCACTGATAGTAATAGTGACACATGGAGACAGTCATATTTTCTTCTGATGCCTGGGCATTTATGCCATGCTTATTTCTCGACCTGAATGTAGATGTTGTTGTAGCTTAATTGAGAACCACTTATGTAATTTTGTTGAAGCATTTTCTTGGTTCCATTGCTTTATTTGATAGAGGAGGCCGTGCTGGAGGTTACAAAGAACTTGACGAAGAAGAAATAGAAGAAACAAGGCGACGGAGAAGAGAAGCTGAAGAGGTTGATGAACCTGTAACTTTTGTTGGTGAATTTTCTTTTCCTTTTTACATGTGTACAAATATTTCGTTTGTGTCCCGCAGGATGATGGAGAGATATATGATGAATTTGGAAACCTTAAAAAGAAATTTCGTGCAAAAACACAACAAGCTGAAGCTGGGCAAATGGTTCCTGGCTCTGGCCGTGCTGGATGGGAGGTTGAGGAGATAGGTAACTTACACCTTATTGACTATGTATCATTTATAATGTTATTTATTACTTTTTAAATATGTAAATAAATGTTAATGCATGCTATATGCGATACTGTTTAATTAAAATGCTTATACTGCATCTTATTTCTTGAAGATTTGGATGTATCGGCTTATTTTTATGATCTATCTATATCCATGCTTTGAAGATGTCTTTTTCCTTTTTTTGATCACTTTTATAAGGTGATATTTCTACTTTATGTGCTTGTTGTACATGTTTAAAGAATATTCGATTCTACAAAGTAGATGCTATAAAATCTTTCAGTAACTTGTAATATGCTTCTTATGACTTGCGATACATTGAAGTACCAAGTTCTCAGAATGTAAATGTAAAGAGATTATATTTACTTTTATGTTGCTAAACGACGATGCTACATTCAGTCCTACATTTGCTAGAGTTGAAGAGACAAGACCTTTTGTAGAATTAGGACTTTTGCTCATACATGTGTTTCAATACTATATTAACATATTTTAGCATTTGATGCTGATGGGGTTCTAGGAAAATAACAAATAGAAAACTGCAAAATCTGATGTGCTGGTTTGCATAATAATTTTAAAATTTTATAATGACATTTGCAGGTGTCTCCGAGAGACACGGTGGAGAGAAAAGCAAAGACCGTTACAGAGATTTCAATGAACGGGAAAGCAGCAAGAACCGGGAAAGAGATGGTTCTGAGAGGGAGAGGGAGAGACGCAGGAGCCGAAGCAGAGAAAGGGAGAGGGAGCGTGAGAAGGAACGAGGGAGAGTCTCGGATCGAGATTATGGATATGAAAGAGGTCGGGAACGTGGTAGGGACCGCCACCGAGACTGGTAGTGCTTTTGCCAAGGCTAGGTTTCTACTGCTGCGCATGCCTTTAGTATATTGAAACTGTTTTGTGTCATCTGTAGCTGGAAGCTTTGTTAAAAATTTCTTGCTTGAACATCCACTTTCTTCTTTCTGTTTCCCCCGCCCCCCCCTTTTTTCATTTTACCAACTGATGACATCCTTTCATATCAACTTTTGAAGCAAATGTTTTGATTATTCTAGTGATTTGAGTGATGCTAGACTATTGCAAAATGCAGGCGCTGATAAAAAGCCAGCTTGTGAAAAGCTTTCTAGTTCTCGAATGTATCTACTGAAGGGTAGTTTAACATTCAGGAGATTGATGTTCCATATGTATAAACCTGCATTGTTCTTACCTTTAACATATGCTGTTGTCTTCAGGGTGACTACATTTTGATCAATGTCACTGATGCATATGGTAGTTCTCACTGTAGCTAGAGACTCGATGCAATTTAACATTAGTTCCTTTGCATGTCAGCTCAACTTGCAGAGGGCACTTGGTAAACCCCTAATCAGCAAAGCAGCGGCAAATCTCCCCAGAGGAGGATCTGAATCAAGAGAATTGAACTTGGCGATTAGTATGAAATCATTTTTGGTAACTCCTGAACTTACCATGGGATGACAATGCTTTTCATTTTTTCCTTACAGTTTGATTAAGAAATAAATTATTTTGTTGGCTAGAAAGAAAGTCCATTCGCCTACTATGCTGATAAACATTGTCATTTAGAGGATGTGTCATTGATGAGGGGATGTCCGAGACAATTGGATAGAGTCTTAGGATAAAGACAAGCAGTGCATGTTGTTTTTGAGTTAGATATCAAGAGAATATATGTCCCTTCAATAGGGTTATTTTGGTGTAGTTAAGACGTTTGGAGGGCAAAAAGGCAGACATGAGTTAGGCAATGGAATCCAATCATAGGATGTTGGCTTGCCCAAGACAAGTCATAGTTTCTTTGCTGCTTGTTCTCTTTTCTGTGATGGCACATACGAACTTTAGATTGTTATCCAAGTGTACCAAATTGAACTTTCTTCCCCCCAGTATGCCTGAAAGATACTGGTGTTGTCAGTTCACTTAAAAGAGACCTTCCTTGGAAACTGGCATTTTATCTTGTCCTGCGTTTGTTTCATTTTGTGGGTTAATCTTTTGTTTATGTTAAGCTTGCCATAAACATGGACTGCACTATGTACATGGGACATGTATTCTTCTGGATACCAAACTAGATAGATCTTGATGAGTCCAAAACAAAGTGGTCAAAAGGTAAAAGAAGGATCAAGGCCAAGAGACTGGTCAGCTAAGAAAAGGTCGTTCCTTGGACTCAGGCAATGGGGTCCTGATAACAGTAACATTGATTACATCAATGCTGGCAATGTGGGATGTGTTTTAGGTCGAGACAGTTGATGACAAGGGTGAGGAGTTTGGAAGAACAAATGTTTTCATCTTATTAGGGGATGCAGAAACATCTTGTTTCTTTAGGATCACAGAAACCCAACATATGTCAGAGTAGTGTGGCAGCACAACTTAATGATCTGGAGGAACTTATCTGTTGAGAACCAAGAGGGAGACAAAGGCAACATAATAATAGGAGCCTGTTGGATCTTGTTTGTTGCTTCAGCATCTAATATGTTTGAATCCCTGTCCCCTAATTAAGACAAGCTCGGGAGTTAGGACATTGCTTTCCACAGGACATGTTGTTTTATAGGTGACAGTCCAGTATTAATGATGTGGGTGTGGTGAGAGACCTGAAAGATAAAAAGACTGAAGACCGACGTAGATGAAGAATGCATGACAAAAGATTAGTTTAGTAAGAGGAGCCATGCTACGTAGAAAAGGAAGTAATCTTATGCTTGGGTAGAAGACAAACGGAGCCGAAGGCAAAGACAAATCCTGCATATGTTATCATTTGCATGAAGCACTTAGCAGTGCAATAGGCCAAAGCTATTTTATGTTCATCGATTATAGAACTATAAGATGCACTAAGGATGGGTCAGAGGGCTCTGTCGAAAAGAGAACAAAGGTGATGTGTTGGCTTGGGTAATAAATAAGAAGAAGATCCATGAGTGGACACCAACATCCCAAGGCAAGGCAGTCTTCCCAGTGGAGACAATGATACAAGTAAAGAAGGTAGTAGAATCCTCTTTAGTGTTGAATGCAAAGTTGGCTTTATCCAAGTGATTTCTGCTAGTGATTGAGTAATTATCAGACAGATTAATGGAGGCTGTCATGATTGTGCTGGTGATTATTATTGTTGCCCAGTTTTTTTTTTTGTTCCTGCTCGTTATTGCTCCAATGCTGATGAATTTTGTGGCATCTAATGAGGCAAGTTTTTAGACAAACTAATGTTATTTTATGTGATGTTAGAGTGGGTAATGATGCTTTTTCATGTGATCATTAAACAATGAGCAAGTGGACGACTAGTGTTGTTTAAGATAAAAAGGGATATATAGTGCTGACAATGGCAATCGAGAACTTAAAAGCCGTCTCAGTACTACGTTAAGGATAAATAAGTTCCTTCTTTTGGGGGTGTGGATAATGTGTGGGATATCTGTTAGTTTAATTTGAATTAATTTCTTACGAATTATTTGAACTCGAATTATGTTCAGTAATTATTTCTTACAACAAAATCTGAGTACCAAAAATTGCACATTTATCAGAGAGAGAGAGAGAGAGAGAGAGAGAGAGAGAGAGAGAAAAGAAGCATTTTTTTTTTGCCTTCTTGAGATATAGGAACGCTAAATTCGAACAAAGTAGTGATCGCTTATCGCACGGATTTTAAAGCATTTCAGTGGTCTGGTAGTGCTGCGGAGCAGATTAAGAAGGGCGGGGAGGCGATGGCCATGCGCTCCTCGCGATGGAACCTGGTTTGCTTCGCAATGAAGGCCTCCACCGCACGCCGGAACTCCTCCGCGTCTTCCGCCTGCACCTCCTCTTCGGATGCCTCCGTTGTTGTCGGTGGAAACATGTCCCTTTTCCGGCCTGCCACCACCGTCTCTGCCCGACGAAGCTCGGGCGGTGGCCCGCGCCGCCGCTCCATCCTCTGTGAACGGCTCTTCCGGAATGCTCGCGTCTCGACGCACACGGCCTTGTCCTCGTACACCACCACCTCCTCCTGTGGCGGCGGAAGAGAGAAGGAGAACCGGAGGCCGCGGCTCTCGAGGAACTCGTCGAAGAGGTCGCCGACGGCCGCGGAGGAGGATGAGGAGGAGGAGGAGGCAGAAGAAGTGGTGGTGGCTGAGGAGGAGGAGGGAGAGGGGGATAGGTGGCCGGACTTGGCGAAGAGGAGGAGGACGATGGCGTTGCCGAGGAGGAAGACGAAGCGTGGGCTGAGGAGGACCGCGGCGAGTCGGCGGAGGAAGTCGACGGAGAGGCGGGCGGCTGCCGGAAGGCGGGCGGATAACCAGGAGAAGAGGAGGAGGCCAGCGACGGCCTCGAGGTAGCGGAGCAGCGTCCCGATCTTTTGGAGGCGACGGTACCGCCGCATCGCGGTCTCCTTCTCCGCTTGGATCGCGTCCATTCCCGGATCGGACGGTCCAGAATCAATCACGACGAGCAGAACCTCCTCAGAAGCGGAGTAAGCCCTGTATGAGTGAGCTCTTCGGGAAAGCGAAGCTCGATGGCCCGTCTTATAGGGATGAGTGGCCTTTTGCCATATCACCACTATATATATATATATATATATATATATATATATATATATATATATATATATATATATATATATATATATATATATATATATATATATATATATATATGATTGAAGAAAATATTTAATTATCGAAAACATAATTAATTTAGACAAGATTTTAATTTATGAAAACAACCGATTAGGGGTGCAATTAAAAATAAATTAAGTTCTAATAAAGAGTCAAAGATGAATCTACTCCAACATTATTGCATGC
Source organism: Musa acuminata AAA Group (assembly GCF_036884655.1). Taxonomy (NCBI): domain Eukaryota; kingdom Viridiplantae; phylum Streptophyta; class Magnoliopsida; order Zingiberales; family Musaceae; genus Musa; species Musa acuminata. The sequence continues at coordinate 34,494,088 of NC_088354.1, forward strand.
GACCCATTTAAAATGGACAAACTACTCGTTGCTCAAACAGCTCACACACCACATCAAGCTTCATATACTTTAGACAGAATGATAACTACGTATTAAAAATATATATTTTATTTTTTTTTCTTATTTTCATCAACAATATTTTACACATCTCTGATCAAAATGATACGATGCTTTTTTAACATCGACATAAATGAGATCCTATCAAAATTAAACATCAATAAGTTTAATTTAATATTGGGTGAGTTTATTATGTTCGATTGACCCAAAGCTGGATTCCAGTGCCTCTCATCGGTGAAACGAGTTGGAGTAGCTTGTACATTTCATAGACTTGAGCCACAATTTATGATTCCGGAATAGCTTTATGTGAGAAGCAATCATTTTACGTATCAGGCCAAGTAGAGAATTATCTTTTGCTCCTACGTTGAAGCTGAATCCAAAAGTTCGATCAAGATAGAATCCATGAATCAGTGAGTTTATTTCTTGTTTCTTATGTAGATTATGACAGGAAGAATGGATAGGGCTTTTAATTCAGGAAAAAAGCTTGATCATCATCGGAGTCACAGACAGCTGATGATCATGACAGTGGTTCCGAGGAAGGAATCTGCTGGGCTCTAAAACGCATTAAAGACCCTCACCAAATCCAAATCTCAAACCACGGAGGCAGCAGCTATATTATGAGGAACTGTTGCTGTAGATTTAGTGTAGGTATGTCGGGTGGAAATCTAAAACCAACCCTAAGAGAGAGGAGCCCATCCCATTCCGCATTTCTTATAGTTCCCGGTCAAAGACTAGAGCTTGATTGATGCCAGAAATCTGCACCACCTCTACGTATACGTTTGCATGGAAGAGGAGACCATTGTGGTGTTGGAAATGGTGGTGTTCACTCTCTCGGAGCTGTGCGCACGAGTGCAGTATTGGAAATGTATTCTCAGATGCGACTTGTCAAAGCAACCAGATCTCTCTCTCTCTCTCTCTCTACCTAAACCCCTGCGGTGGGTAACGTATAAACAAGCGCCTCCCGGCCGAAACAGTGCGAAGAAATGAGTAAAGAATGCAACATCATGACTCTCTGCGTCAGAGTTGAGGGGACCGGAGCTCGAGGCTGCCAACTCGAACGCTGCAGTATTGACGCAGGTGGCAGCGGATGTCCGGAAGCCAACCACCACCACCACCACCACCACCACCTTCCACTCCTCACCCGCAAGGAGGGCCGCCACCGCCGCGGCCAGGCGACAACTTTTGGCGCCTCAGGACGGGCGATGTGGAGGGAAGAGCGAGATTAGGTGGAGTGGAAGGTGGCATTCTTTGTGCCAGTGGGTACTGCAGCTTGTGGTGTGGTTATTGTGTTGACGACTTGTCTAAAATATCATATATATTTTCTTTGTTGATATTTAATGCTATTATTTTTTGATCGATTTTCTTACAAAAATATTTTCTTCCCCGTTTTTGTTTTTTCAAATCCATCATGTCCTATTTTCAACCTCTCAAAAATATTCTGCAATCGTCAACGTAGGTTGCAGAGGCAGAAGAAGAATCCACTTCATGGCAGGCTTTGGATTAACATGGCGTTGATGCGTAATATATGACGTTTGTCAACCGCCATGTACGTGACAGTAAAAAGCTTTACGTTGACCGAGGGGGTACGGCCTGGGCTCGCCATCACGGGTTTTATTACCCTAAATGGAAACTACTAACCAACGGCTGAGATCGTCTTGGAAGGACACAAAAAGATTTGATCTATTTACCCCAAAGCCCTTCATCTTTTCAAAAATTACCAACGATGACTGACGGCGGCTATGGTTCCATAAAACTGGGCCGGTCTGCTACTTCAGTAGGCCCAATACGGCCCAATTAGTAGTGATGAATGGGCTTGGCTCGGTGCCTTTGATCAAAGCGGGAAAGAGAGAGAAGATGTGTTGGAGGAGGTATAAGAGGATGGGCAGCCATGCTTGCTTTCCCCATCGATGACCTCCATGTGATCGTATAAACAAATCGAGAGCTTATAGAGAAGAAGGGAGTAAGATATTCGAGCAGTTTGCAATGATACCGAAACAAGCAAGAACAGTCTCATGAACAGCGTATAGAGCTGGTGTTTGGTCCGAAGGGCAGGGAAGAAAACATGAATCCTTTCTCCCGTGATCAGTCCATTCGCCTACGATGCTCCCTCCCGCAACAATCCAAACGACTGCCTTCATTTCATATACATGCAAGGAAAACGAGGATCCTTGGTGTTGCCGCTCGAAACAGTGCTGCCGTGCGATGGAACCTCGGTGCACATACGTGCTTGGCCGCACTCGTCTCCGGGGAGCAGTCCCATGTGTGTGATCTCTGCGTCTTGTATCGTCGCCTCTTGTCCTCTTGCGTGATTTGATGGGCTGCCTCACCGCGGCCGCAGCTTTCCGGCGCAAAACTTCGGGTCACAGTGCCCCCATTCTTGTCCTCGGCATCTACGCCAGTGATGGCTTATTGAGAGGGAGCTCTCCAGACTGGTGTATCGACTTGGGTAGTGACCCGAGCTCGGTTCGGTAGGGACAAGCAGATCTGCAGTTGTTCTCATGATCATGATGAGGATATGTGCGATGGAGAAGGAATGTTTAACTGTCAAGTATTAATTGCAGCACCAATAAACTCGATGACTAATTCGAACTTTTGGAGTTATCGAACGTGGCTGACACATGGACTATGAGTGCCACAGGATACGATCATCTGGTGATTGATTAGCCAACACTTTTATTGCCGACCACGTGTGCCGCTCAGAACGACCTGCACTAGGATCTGCCGGATCCGGCGTGAGACGTCGTCGACGTGGGGACGGACGTACGGGTCCATCCTCTCAGATCGCCATCGCGGCCGTGCGTCCGCCAGTCTGGCGTCTTCCCCCTCCTCGTCTCTAGCGCACCTAATAGCGATATCCGCCGTCGATCTACGGATCATCCGTCGACCACGAATCCACGATCAGAATATTCCTAAGATTTGATTTCGAAATCTATAAATGCTAAAATGATGATATTTGTAGTAAATAATATCTACGGCTGGAAGGCAACACTGTACTTGATTGGGGCATTACCAACGTGCACAGTGACCGACGTATCGAGGACACCTTATCGAGGCATCCGGCGACTCCACGAGTGCGTGCAAGCTTTTACAGCACGATCGAGTTCATACCGGTGCGTGTAATAAATCGGCACGGGAAGCCTGAGATCGTTAAATTGCTGCCGCGTGCGAAGAGATGGTTGGATAGAGGACAAGAATTAGAGCATGCAGAGGTCTCATATTACATTAGAAATCGTAGTGGTAAGAAGGATTCCAAGTGCACGGAGATTATGAGAGGTGGTTGAGGGCGTGCCGTGATGCATGGGATGATGGGAGAATTGTTTCGGGGATCTGTGTGACATGGGAAGTCTAGAACAAGTCGCCGGATTCCAAAACAAACAAAAGAGCCACAGGAGCCGATTTTAACGTGACCGATCACATGCCAAACGCCATCGCCGCTAACCGCAGTTACACCTTTTGCTCCTCTCCCTCCCCTCTCTAAGTAGTAGTAGACCCGCTCCACAGCGGCTCATTGCGTACCCACACACTCGCTCTAGATTTCTCTTCGGCTCTCTCCCTCTCCTCTGATCTTGTGACAACCCCCTTGTACCTGTTCTTAAGGTGTGGGGAGTTGGCGTTGCAGTTGTTGTTGTTGTTGTTCTGCAGTTTGTTTGTTGTTGCGGTAGGGAAGCTTCGGAGGCAGCTGCGATGGAGGTCTGCAGTGTGGGAATGAAGGCGAACGTGTGTTTCGGCCAAGTGAAGAGGAGAAGCGTTGGTAGTGGGGAGAGTGGGATTTGGGGAGAAGGGATTGGTGGTGGTGGTGGTGGTCTAAAAATTAAGGTGTGGGAAACCAAGGTGGTAAAGGGTGTGAAGAGGAGGAACTCGTTGGGAGCTGCAGTCGCTGTTCTCACTTCAGATGTCAGCGAGGAGACGATGGTAAGCGATTTCTTGTTTCTGGTATCCTCATTTCCTGTCACTTCCGCTTCTAATCGATTATGTCATCGCTCCAGGTTTTGCATGCTCCGATGTTTGGTTACCGGACGGCAGAGCCCAAGAGCGTTGCATCCATAATACTGGGTGGAGGGGCAGGCACTCAGCTCTTCCCTCTCACTAGCACAAGAGCCACGCCTGCAGTAAGAATCAAGCTTCCATGTCTCTCTCATGACTGCTTTCTTATTGATTTGAATTGTTGTGCTGGAATTCAAGTTCCTTAAACATTGGGATTTCTCTTCGAGAGCTGCCCCATGTCTTTGCAGTTCTCGACTTTAGCTACGGTTCATCCGGATCATGCTTGTTTCAAGGTTTCTGAGCCTCTCTCTTTGATGCAAACATGAAATGAATGCATGATTTTTCACCTGTAGGTTCCCATCGGTGGATGCTACAGGCTTATTGACATTCCAATGAGCAACTGCATCAACAGCGGGATAAACAAGATCTTCATAATGACGCAGTTCAATTCGGCTTCACTGAATCGCCACATTTCTCGTACATATATCTTCGGCAATGGAATCAACTTTGGTGATGGATTCGTCGAGGTAACATTCTTGAACTGGTATCCACCACTCTGTTTGCCAATCTACACCGCAATTTTGTTTGATTCTTTTGTCGACCGGACTCATTAGAAGCTTATAGCAAGCAGGTTTTAGCAGCCACACAGACGCCTGGAGAGGCTGGGATGAACTGGTTTCAGGGTACAGCAGATGCCGTCCGGCAATTCACTTGGGTATTTGAGGTGAGCAATCTGATTCGGCAAACGACAGATTCAATCAGTCGTAATAATTATTCATGTGGAGTTCTTTATGATGCACGAAACTTGGGAATTATGTTGAACTCTGGTCTCGCATTTTCGTTCAGGATAACAGGAACAAGAACATCGAGCACATAGTGATATTGTCCGGTGACCAGCTTTACCGCATGGACTATATGGACCTCGTGCAGGCAAGTCTGAGCTCACACCATGAATTCTTTCGAGCCTCCTTTAGGATTTCGATTGCTTAGATGATGATGCCTTCCAATATGCAGAAACATATCGATACTGGTGCTGACATAACAGTGTCATGTGTGCCCGTCGGTCACAGGTAGATCCCCTTTTCTTCTCTCCTTTGTCTGCAGTATTTTGTTTACATATGCGCTTGAGCAGGAATTGTGCGGATTCTTTCGGTACTGATCGGTGTTTTGTTGCCTAAAAGCCGAGCATCTGACTACGGACTAGTGAAGATCGACAAGACGGGCCGCATTTTCCAATTTTCTGAGAAACCAAATGGTGCAGAATTGGAAGCAATGGTGAATTAATCTTCTCAAAATTATTTGTTCTCGAGTAATTTGATGGATATCTGCCATGAAATAACCCACTGTAAGGGAAAAAAACATTTGATGATCTGCAGAAGGATGGCGGAAGCTTTCTCAGATTGTCTCGTCAAGATGCCATGAAGTACCCGTACATTGCATCCATGGGAGTCTATGTATTCAAACGAGATGTTCTTTCCAAGCTTCTACGGTAAGAGACTCTCGATCTCGTTCTCCGGTTGCGTCTTCCGCATCTTTATTCTTTGTCTTCTCTCCTTAGGTGGAAGTACCCGAAAGCAAACGACTTCGGATCGGAGATCCTTCCTTCTGTTGTCAAGGAGCACAATGTTCAGGTAACAGAGAACGCCTGTAAGCACACTCTGCTCGTAGTTTAGATAGAGGGGCTGATGGATCTCAGCAACTTGGCAGGCATATATATTCAATGATTACTGGGAAGACATCGGAACAATTAGATCCTTCTTCGATGCCAATTTGGCTTTGACAGAACAGGTTGGTAATAGCTTTCGCAGAACGCATGCAAACTTCATGCTGAAGATATCATCTGAACTTTTTGTGCAGCCACCAAAGTTTCAGTTCTACGATCCGATGACTCCTTTCTTTACATCTCCTCGATTTCTACCTCCGACAAAGATCGAAAAGTGCAGGGTATGCCGTCATGAACACCCACTTTGGCCTCACTGTCATCGAATTCCTTGGGCATCATGAACTAAATGTTCATACGTACAGATTGTGGACGCAATCATCTCACATGGATGCTTCTTGCGGGAGTGCAGCGTGGAGCGTTCCATTGTTGGAGTACGCTCACGTTTAGATTTCGATGCAGAGTTGAAGGTTTGCATCGCTCTCCTCGTTTGATAGAATCGTGGATTTGTGCTAATTTCCGAAGGGCACCGTAGGATACGATGATGATGGGTGCTGATATCTACGAGACCGAAGCTGAAATAGCATCTTTGCTGGCGGATGACAAGGTTCCGATTGGTGTCGGACAGAACACCAGGATAAGGTGAGACCTCGCGGTCAAACTCTTTTTGGCAAGAGCTTGGTCAACTCTAAGGTTCTTCTTTGATTGATGTCCAGGAACTGCATCATCGACATGAATGCGAGGATAGGGAAGAATGTGGTGATAGCGAACAAGGATGTAGGCACTCCACTGCATCTGACATGCTTGCAGATGGATTCTTTTCCCATGCTAACTTGCAGAAAAAATTCCTTTTGTTGCAGGGGATTCAGGAAGCAGATAGGCCATGCGAGGGCTTCTACATACGATCTGGGATCACAATAATCATGAAGAATTCTACCATCAAGGATGGAACAGTGATATAGAATGATAGATTTGAGGTGTAATATGAAGAATACATAGAGGAGAGGATGCTACGGCCAGAATGGTAACCCATGCTGTCAGGATGGAACTACTCGGCTGATACTACTGTCTCCATGATGTCTCTTGCGTTTTGCTAATAACAAGCTGCAATGATGCAGCTGCGTCCTTGTATGTAATCAGTACGTTCTTATATCATTTCATCAGCATCATGCTCCTCTGTTCTGTAAATAAAATGATCTCTAGATAACCTATGTTTGGTCTCATTAATTAGTATCAATGTGATTCCACTGTTGCATCTTGTTGAACTATCTTCTTCTTCTTCTTCTTCTTCTTCTTCTTCTTCTTCTTCTTCTTCTTCCAATTTGTTGGTATGAAATGTGATTACAAGCTTGAGAAGGGACACAAAATCCTTCTACATGCTGGCTGAAACCAGCAGTCATCTTCTAGCTCAGTGTCCTGCATCCTTTCTCTTGTTTGCAGCCTTCTAGTGTTTGCCTTTCATGGCCTTTGCCCTCTTCAGCTTAGCAATGGTTCGAAGTTTGTGAGACTGGAGCGTGATCACTCTTGTCGTGGATGGTGATTCACCTAGAATGACTTCATAGCCATCTCTGTATGAATCCATCCCTTGAGCCAGCAGCTGCCAGAACAAGCTACCTGCGGTTGCACCACCAGTTCTAGCCGACAAATATACTTTGGAGTACACTGTTCTGAACATTGCATCCCTTTCGTCATTGCTGAAGCCGGGATCCTTGCAAGACTTTCCGAACTCAGTCACCAGCAATGGCTTCTGAAGAACGTCGCACGCGTCGTGGAGGTGGATATCTAGCCAGTTCTTCAAGAAAGAAAGCTGCGATCGATCGTTCGAATCGGGTATCCTGTTCATGTAATACAAGATCCATCAGTGAAGAGATGGAGGATATCGTATGAATTGGCACTGATGTGATGATCGTAGTCGTTGATACCATTGGTCAGGGTAAGAATGAACGGTGGCAAAATCGATTCCTGGAATCTGGTTATTGGAGATGAAATCAGTTCCAACTTGAAAGCCGGGGTTGGATTGTTTCTGAGGTGATGATTCACCATAGAACCCCTCGAGACCAGCTTCCAGCAAGTGCTTGTTGTCTATGGATTTCAGGTAGGCAGCCATCTCTGTGATCCATTCCTAGGCAACAATCAAAATGAACGAATCAGCTATCAATGTAAAACACTACTGCCGAATAGCATAATCCTTGATGAGGATTGGCCCCAAAAGCTTGTAGTTTCTGGAAACCTGTATGCTCTTCCCTGACAAATCTGAGGGGCATCTGGGCTCATTCATGAGTTCCCAAGCAAAGATTGTTGGATCATCCTTGTAGGCAACTCCAGTTATGGTGTTGACTCTTGTGACAACAGTCTACAGAATAAGAAGAAACACTTCACAAATGCTAGCTTTGATACAACAAGTGGTACAAAGGCTAGTTTCTTTTACTGTGTTCTTCCATGTTGTTCATATGGATTGGTCCTTTCTCTTACTGTTTCCTGTTGGATTTGTCCAATAAGATCTCTTCTTTTCAGTTTGGCTCGAGATTAAAAGTTATGTTAGGAGATAAAAACTGTGATTGTTGGTAAATTGCAGTGATGACGAAGAATTAGAGGCAAGGAAGAACACAAAATGATATTGACAGGTAAAAGTAATTCATCATATGACCTTGATATGACTTTTGTAGTAACCTTTGACAACAGGGTTGGTGAAGAATTCATCATCAGATCCAATGTTCTCCCCCTGATCTCTTGCCCATTGGACATACTGCTTCTTCCCTCCAAAGCTATCGTAGTTGTTAACCAAGCTCAATATGAGCTTGATGCCATACTTTCTTGCCTCAGACACCACAAAATCCAACCCCTTGACCAGAAGAAAAGAGAGAGAAAGAGACTTCAGAAATCAAATAAGAACTGGCAAAAGCCCACAAAGACAAATGAAGATAAAAGGAAGGAAGTATGAGACCAGAAAGATCTGTTCACTGTAAGCTCCTGGGGAGTTCTGCAAGGCATTGCTCCCTCCATCGCTGAAAGCCCAAGTCCTGGCCACAGAGAGGCCATGCCTGGAGGCATCACTCAGAGCAGAGGAGACCTTGTCTCTTCGAGAAGGATCTGAGGCCAGGGTCATCATCCAGTAGGCATTGAAGCCATTTGCAAAGAATGGGTTCCCATTGAGAACAAAATGTAGCCCCCTTGTCTCGATGAACCCTCCTGCAGCCTCAACACCATGATGTGAACCCAACAGCAGGAGCAGAATGACAGATAAAAGCCTCAGCTTCCTCATATCTCTCTTCTTCCTGCTGCTTCTCCCTCCCTTGAGATGGCAATGCAGGTAGAGGAAGCCCTGATTGGAAGGTAGAAGTTGCAGCTGGTGCAGAGCACCCAAAGGATAACCTGAGCACAACCAACAAGGGTTAGGCTTGTCAGGCCTCCATGTGACGTACCTCATAAAGTACTGTGATGGTCATTTGCACCTTGACGAATGTACTGAACTCAACACAAACCATGCATTTTGCGTTGGCTTGGCATGTTTGTATTTACAAGATTTACTGTGTCAGCTTAATGAAATCGCCGATGACATTCCTGTGTTTGTTACTTTTGTTTCTATCGTAAGCGACGTATGTCCTTTTATGATTCGTTGCTTCTCACTAGGGTTTGAGCACCTTTGCACGAAGCAGAACCTCTGCTTTCTTAGATCTGCTGATGAACTACTAAGGAATCAGGAGACCTGTGATCTACTGCACTTCTCCGGATTCCTGGAACACAAATTAAAAGAACGTTGGTTGAGCTGCAGAAGCGCAGGACGACCACGAGAAGGAAATGGGTGTAAAGGTCAATTGGAGTCACAGATGAGTATTTGGACACGGAGGTTCTCTTATAACACCCAACAAACTTGACCGGAAGCTGCAGAGCAACCATTCCATTCATCGGATCACCGTGTACGTGCACGTGGGAAGCACGTGAATTCCAAGAAAGCACGGCCAATGAGCGATGGTTCCGCAGGGTTAGCTTCGAGATGCGTGTGAATGCTTGATATGCGTCAGCCGCAGGATTGATGTCTTCCTCCCTTCGTCTCTTCGCCGCAAGTGGGCGCGGCCCGAGCTTCAACGGTTCGATCGAACCGGCTTCCGTTTCCGGTCTGATCTCGACCAATAAGAACCATTAATCACCCATCAACGTGCCTCGTGGGACCCGGATGGAGCCCGCGAGGCCATATTACTGCCGTTGCACGTGATGTGTTCCTCTGTAAACGCCCTCGGCATTGCACGTGATGTGTTCGACCCGTGACCGCGCACATCTCTGGGCCTCCGAAGCAGACTGCGGCGGACATGTTCGACGGTAAAGGATCACACGAGTTGCCCGTCGAGGCTTTCACAAGGCTCGTATTTGGTCACCATAGCCGAGGTATCTCGGAAGACCTTCATCCTGTCTCCGATGTTCTTTCGCCCACCTGCCCAACCTACAACAAAACGATGAGATAACTTAAGATCCTAATCTTTCTCTCTCCTTTTTCTCTCTCTTTCCTCTCTTTCTACCGCCATGTACTTTTTCCAACTGTAATTCTTTCATCTCATGCACATCACGAATCCAGTGATATCTCACATCAATATGCTTGGATCTAGAATGATATATTGAATTCTTAGAGAAGTGAGTGACACTCTGACTGTTATAGTAAACAGTATATCCTTCTTGTTTCAAGCCCAATTAATGTAGAAATTTTTTCATCCATAAAACTTCCTTGCATGCTTCAGCAATTGTTATGTATTCTGCTTTTGTGGTTAATAAAGCAATACCATTCTATAACTTTGATTGCCAAGAGTCTGCTCCCCTTACAAATGTCATCAAGAACCCCGAAGTGGACTTCTTGGAATCAGTGTTACCTGTCATGTCTACATCTGTGTAGTCTTCTAACATAGGTTCATCACTGTTAAAACATAAACATAACCTGGAAGTACCTCTTAGATATCTTAATATCCATTTCACTACTGCCCAATATTCTTTTCTAAGATTAGAGAGAAATCAGCTAACAATTCCAAACTGCATGAGCTATATCTGACCTAGTAAAAACCATAGCATACATCAAAATGCCTACTGCAGACGAGTAAGGCACTCTAGATATTTCATCTTTTTCTTTCTCACTTGTATGACATTGTTTCAAACTAAGCTTGAAATGACATGCAAGTGGAGAACAAACTGCTTTGGCTTTACACATATTGAATATTTCAAGAACCTTTTCAATATAAGTCTCCTGAGATAGCTAAATCTTTCTTTTCTTTCTATCACGAAAAATCTTCATGCCAAGTATTTGTTTCACCGATCCCAAATCTTTCATGGCAAAAGACTTACTTAGCTCTCTTTTAAGCTTTTTAATTTTTCTAGTATCATAGTCAACAATCAGCATATTATCAACATATAGCAGTAAAATAATAAAATCATTATATGAAAATTTCTTCATAAATATACAATGATCAAATGTGGTTCTATCATACTCTTGGCTCATCATAAAGGAATCAAACTTCTTGTACCACTGTCTAGGTGTTGTTTGAGTCCATATAAACTTTTCCTAAACTTACACACCAGATTTTTTTCTCTTGAGTTTGAAACCTTCTAGTTGTTTCATGTAAATTTCTTCTTCTAAGTCACCATGAAGAAATATTGTTTTCACATCAAGTTGCTCAACTTCTAAATTCAAGCGAGCAACCAAACTAAGAACAACTCGGATAGAGGACATTTTCACTATAAGAGAAAATATTTCTTTAAAGTTAATACCTTTCTTCCGACTGAATCCTTTCACAACTAGTCGTACCTTGTATCTTTGTTGTGAGTTATTATTTTCAGACTTTAACTTATTAACCCACTTATTCTTGAGAGTTTTCTTCTCTTTAGGCAACTTTACCAAGTCATAGGTATGGTTCTCAAGCAAGGATCTCATCTCTTCTTACATGGCTTTAACCCATTCATTCTTATGCTAATGTAAAATAGCTTTTTGGTAAGTTTCTGGCTTTCCCCCATCAGTAAGCATAACATACTCATGTGGAGGATATCTGGTAGATGGTTGTTGCTTTCTAGTGGATCTTCTCAATAGAATCTCAACTGGTGGTGGAGGTGTTTGTTCAGTTGGTTCAGCATCATCAACTGTAGGAGTATCATCACTTACATTCTCACTACAATCTTCTTGTTCATCTCCTCCATGATCATCATGAACTATAGTTGAAGGAACTGGACCCAAACTCTAAGGAACATAAATAGAGGTTTTTGGCTTCTCAACATTATCACCATCATCAAACAATTGGTCTTCAAGAAATATAATATATATGCTTCTAATAATCTTCTTATTCATTGGATCCTATAATCTGTACCTAAACTCTTTATGACCATATCCCAAGAAGATATATGCTTTTGCCTTATTATCAAGCTTGGACCTCTCATCTTTGGGAATATGAACAAATGCTTTACACCAAAAGACTCTCAAGTGATTATAAGATATATCTTTTCCTTTCCATACTTTCTCTGGAACATCCTCTCTCTGGAACATCACCTTTCAAAGGAACTAATAGAGAAAGATTTATTAGGTCAACTATAGTTCTCATAGCCTCCCCCCAAAATGACTTAGGTAACTTGGCATGAGAAAGCATATACCTAATCTTTTCTTCAATTATTCTGTTTATCCTTTCTGTCACACCGTTTTGCTGAGGAGTTTTAGGAACTGTTTTCTCAAGCCTGATACCTTGGAACCTATAATAATTCTTAAAATGACCCCTGTACTCGCCACCATTATCTGATCGAACATACTTTAGCTTTCTGCCAGTTTCTCTTTCAACACTGACATGAAACTCCTTAAAAATATCGAGTATTTAATCTTTAAATTTCAAAGTAAGAGCCCGTACTTTTCTAGAATGATTATCAATAAAAATAATAAATAAAGAGCACATCCAAAAATTCTAGTTTGCATAGTACAAACATCAGTATGAACTAAATCAATAACATATGATCTTCTAGATGATGGATATGTATGAAATGCAACTCTATGTGTTTTTCCAACTAAGCAATGATCACAAGATTTAAGATATGTACCTTGCACCTCTGGTAAGAACTGCTTTCTAGCAAGAGTTTGAAGTCTCTTCTCGCTGATATGACCAAGCCTCTTATGCCAAAGATCTATACTTTCATATTTTTGAATTGCATTAATCTTTCCTTTGTGTAACTTAGCTTCCATGACATAAAAAGAGTTAAGCTTCTTTCCTCTGGTTATAATTAGAGAACCTTTAGTAAGTTTCTATTTGCTTTCACCAAAATAATGCGCAAAGCCCTCATCATCAAGTCTGCCTATAGATATCAAGTTAAGACGAATATTTGGAATATGTTTGACATCTTTGAGTATCAATTTGCTTCCAATACTAGTCTTCAAGCAAATATCTCTACTACCCACAATCTTAAATGTACCACTATTTTCCATTCTGACATTACCAAAATCACCAGCAGTGTAAGATCTGAAGAAATCACCATGAGAAGTAACATGAAATGAAGCACTAGAGTCAATTATCCAGTTACTGTCCTGAGCTGCAAGACTGATACAACCATTATCATAAACAATAGTGATATTACCTTTAGTAGCAACTATATTAGTTTCTTTCTCATTTTTCTTCATTTCATTCTATTATCGCTTCCAAAACCTACACTCTTTCTTCATGTGACCTGGTATATTACAGTAAAAACATTTGATATCTCTTCTAGACTTGGATCTTCCTCTATAACCATGTGGATTTCTGCTATGACTTATTCCACGTCTTTCTTGTTTTTCAGTAACAAATGCACCAGAAGAAGATTCACCATGTTTTTTCCTTCTGGCATCTTCATTTAGCAAACTGTTTTTAACCATATCTATAGTTAGAGTCTCCTCTGGCATGGAGTTACAAATTATCACCACATACGTTTCCCAACTTTCTGGTAAAGAGCTAAGAAGTAATAATCCTTGCATCTCATTATCTATATTCATTTTCATATTAACCAGCTTGTTTGTAAGACCCTGAAATAGGCTTATATGCTCAACAATATTATCACCATCTTTATACTTCAAATTCACAAGCCTTCTAAGGAGAGAAATTTTATTTCTCACTATCTTTTTCGCAAAGAGATTTTCTAACCTTTGCCAAACAATATCAACTCTGGTTTCATCAGAAATATGCTCATGCAAGTTTATATCCATCCATCTTCTAATATAAGCAATAGTTTTTCTATGTTAAATTTCTTATTCTTCATCGTCCATAGTAGAAGGTTTATCTTTAACTTTGATAGGCTTATACAAATCTTTGTAATAAAGCAGATCTTCCATCATACGCCTATAAGTAGAATAATTTGATTAGTTCAATTTAATCGTACCATCTGACTGCTATATTTCAATCACACAAGAAAAACTAGCATCAAAACACTTGTTGCTCTAATACCACTTGTTAGGAAAAATCTGTTAAAGCAGAATAATTTTTTTCCCTCTTTGTGTAACAAAATGGATTCCTCATCAAAATACCAACTTATCGAAATGTAAATATCAACCAAAGCAGTATAAACAGTGGAGCAATAAATCAATCACATAGTGAGACCAAATCTTTTAACGTGAAAAACACAATGTAGAAAAAACCAAGGGATCGTAGTCCACCTCAAACTTCCACTATCAATAATAATGATAACAGATTTACAGTAAATCTTCTCTAGAATAATTAAAGGATCATAATAACATTAAGAACATAGATCTTGGTTCAAGAATAGCATATCATCATAGGATGGATCTGAGAATTCTAGGTCTCACAAAGTGGATACAGTAGGAAAGTACCTCAGAGAGGGTAAATCGTATATCAACACAGTTAGGATTGTAGAGTTTACTGTAAGGATTCTTCGTATAAAATTGGGGTCAAAACTGACAAAATTGATAATGTTTAGCTACTGATCGTTAAGCAGAAAACTTAATATCCTAATCTTTTTCTCTCTCAATGCGACTGCTCGCGTTCACTATGCATGCTCGTTGATCTCTTGTTCGCTACCCTATATCTCTTTTGTCTTTTAATTAATGATTTGGGCTCAAAAAGCTCAATTGTCCAAGCCCACATATGGGCTGGACCCAACAGACCATGGAGGAGACGAGTAAACACAACGGAGATCAGGGAGGGAGCAGGGATAAAAGGTGGCGGTGTTACCGGGTCGAATCCATAAAGGTTCATCCGGATCCGATATATTACAACAATGAAGTCGTGGATTCGTTATATTATCGGGTCGGATCGGGTCCATCAAATTCTAACCCCAACACGTAGCTTTTCTTTTTTTGTGGAAAAGAAATCATAAAAATATCACGATATTTTTCCTTCTTTGTTATGATCACAACAATAAGCATTACAAATCAACGAGAGAAAGCAACACCCGAATGCATCAAAGCTGCTACTTGAAGTAGATCGCAGGCGCGTCGGAGTTGGGATGCCACGTACCGGCCTCCCTCATGTACTCCAAGTATCGCAAGAACTCCGGCGTGGCTGTTGCCTTCTTCGGTGGCTTCTCCATGATTCTGATGACCGGGTGCGCCTTTATTTCCCTGGTGGTGTTCGATCTCTTCATTTCGCTCACCGTCGCCGCCGCCGCCGTCGTCGTCGCTTCGTCGCCCTCGGCCAGGTCGAACGAGGACTGCCGGGACAGCAGGCGGCGGTAGCCTCGCCGGCTCCTCCGACGACCCGAGGCGTCCGACATGGCTGCTGAAGGAGGGAGGTCGTGGTCTTGCTTGCTTGCTTGCTCTTCGGGGGTTGGGAGACCTTTAAAGCATGAGATATGGCTGAGGAGGTGGGTGGGGAGTTTAAAGCATATCCAATCGATGAGTTGCAGGTGGGACGTCTCAGTCAAGTACGCTTCCTTGAAACCCCACTTTGGATGAGGTAGTCTGACTTGGTGTGCTCGTCCTTTTGACCTTGCCTCGCCTTGGCGGCCATCGTCCTCTCCTGGACGACAAAGTCAACCGAAGTAGACACAGCTTTACTGTGCAGGGCAAGTATAAAGACAAACTGATGTGGTCTCACATTTTTATTCCTTTTGCTTTTAGTAGAATATATGCTTTGACTCCATGGATGATTTCTCACTGGGTTGTCTGTTTCTTCCTCCTCTGCCATTGCAGCTTAGCTGCCAGGAAATCATGGATGATTTCTTTGGCTGGGTCTTTGAAGCACCAACCCCCCAACTACTGCCAATATCTTTTTCAACCTATTGCCATTTGACCAATCGACATATTTGGCTCTGCTTTTGATGATGCAGTGCAAAATAAGAGACTTGGCGGTTGCTTCTTTAGCAGCTAAGCTGTGAAAATTACTTCTGCTGCGTAAGTCTGCATGCCGAATCGTTCTTTAGTTTACGCCTTTGTCCCTGACCAGAATAGGTCTACCATTTTAGAGAGATGTGGTACAAACTTCATGACCATGTCCTTACAAGAACGTCTTTTTCTCTGCAGTCATTGGGAGCTTGAAAGACTTAGTGCTAAGTTGAATATGTTCCAAGCTTCTTAATACTCTCGTACATTAGTTTTGGATGTTTAACGGACATAGGAAAGATTTAATTAATAATGAGGCTAAATTGCATGACAATATCACCGTAATAATGTTAGTTTGGCAAGTTTCCCGTATTGGGAAAATCAAGCTTGTTATCTCCTATTGCAACTATAAATAAGGGTATGGGCTTTGAAGCCAGATGCACCACAAGAAAAACTAATTGTTTACTTTAGATTTAATTTATATTAAGTTCACACTTAGTTAAAATAATTTGGATTTTTTTTGTTTAGTAGTTTCAGGTGTTTTATGACCTAGGAACATTTTCCTAAGGCATTTGTAATTGTCCCTTTTATAATAGAATTTTACTCTTCCACGTAAGTCAATTGACCAAACCATGTAAATCTGATACCCTTGTTTCTTTTATTTTTCTGCTTTATTGTATTTATTGGATTGCCGAATTATTCTTTGGTAAATTTTCTAGGGTCAGCTCTAACAAACTGGTATCGATATGTGATAGCTCAAGATGGAAGTCATTCTAGTTCAAGACGGAGTTGATTTGGCACTATAGAAAATTGAAAACATTCCAGATGATACGTCAAAGGAAGATCTTGCAGGTATGGATAAAAAGGCCCGATCAAGCATTATTCTAAATCTCTCTGACGAGGTTTTACAAGAGGTAACTACGGAGACTACGGCTAAGAACATGTGGGACAAGTTTAAAGCCTTGTATATGAAGAGGACAGTGGAAAATCGTCTCTACTTGAAGCAGAGTTTGTATATGCTTCGGATGACTGAAGGTACATCTATACTCTCACATTTTGATAAATTTGATTCCTTAGTTATGGATTTGGATATTATAGATGCAAAAATTGATGACGCGGATAAAAATAATGGTTTTCTAACCTTTGACAATGGAAGGTTTTGATTGAGAAGCAAACAGGTAAACAAATTAAGCAGCTTCGAACAGATAATGATATGAAATTTTGTGAAGGTGACTTTGATGAATTCTGCAAAAATGAAAGAATTGTTTAGCATCATATTGTTAGGATGACGCCTCAGCAAAATAGTGTGACCGAACATATGATCAGAACACTCTTAGAGAGAGCAAGGTGTATGATCTCAAAATTTTTGCATCAATTTTCGCATCTATATTCTCCAAATCTATAACTAAGGAATCAAATTTATCAAGATGTGAGAGTATAGATGTACCTTCAATCATCCGAAGTATATACAAACTCTACTTCAAGTAGAGACGATTCTCCATTGTCCTCTTTATATACAAGGTTTTAAGCTTGTCTCACATGCTCTTAGCCGTAGTCTTCGTAGCTACCTCCCGTAAAACCTCGTCAGAGAGATTTAGAATAATGCTTGATCGGGCCTTCTTATCTATACCCGTAAGATCTTCCTTTAACGTATCATCTGGAATGTTCTCAACTTTTTGTAGTGTCAAATCAACTCCGTCTTGAACCAGAATGACCTCCATCCTGAGCTGCCACATGCCAAAATTAATATTTCTATCGAATTTCTCGACAACAATCCTTGTTATTGTCATCGTTACCAAAAGATCTCGAAACCAGGCTCTGATACCAGTTTATTAGAGCTGGCTTCAAGAAATTTACCAAAGGATAATTTGACAACATAATAAAAACAATAAAGCAGAAAAATAAAAGAGACAAGGACACCGGATTTACATGGTTCGATCAATTGACCTACGTCCACGGACAGAGGAGTAAAACTCTACTATAAAAGGGACAATTACAAATACCTTAGAAAAATGTTCCTAGACTATAAAACACCTGAAACTACTAAACAAGAAAAGCCTAAATTATAAGCCCAAACTATTTTAACTAAGTGTGGACTGAATAGAAATTAAACCCAAAGCAAACAATTAGGTTTTTCTTATAGTGCATCTGACTTCAAAGCCCATGCCTTTATTTATAATTGCAATAGGAGATAACAAACTTGATTTCTCCAATGTGGGACTATATCACCATAATAGTAATAAGTATTTATCAAATTATTGGTATCTCTCGGGTCACATTTTGTTTAAATAAGGAAAAGTATACGTGAAAATTAGGATCGATTTTATATAATGCCAAAAGAAAATTAGGATCGATTTTACGTAATGCCAGAGGAATCATTACCGCATGGCATAGAGGGGGAGGTCATCAGTGTCTATAATGTAAAATCGATTTTCGACGGAATGAAAAAGATATTTGGTAGAATCGTAACCATAGAATACGACCCTAATCGAAATGCATGCATTTGTCTCATACACTATGGGGATGGTGAGAAGAGATATATTTTACATCCTAGAGGGGCTATAATTAGAGATACCATTGTTTCTGGTATAGAAGTTCCTATATCAATGGGAAATGCCCTACCATTAAGTGCAGTTTGAACTATTGATTTACGTAATTAGAAGTAACCAATTAGGTTTACGACGAAACTTAGAAATTGATCACTGATCCAATTTGAGTACCTCTACGGGATAGACCTCAACAGAAAACTATTGAGTAACAGCAGTAAGTGATTGACTTCAGTAGTTCCTCATAGAAAATTATTGACTCAAGAGATATGATAATATGGAGAAGACAAAATTGTTTGAAGCACGGACAGAACCAGAAACACCCCTTGTTTTAAAGAGAGGAGGACGAGTTATTCACATTTAATTTGATGGTCAGAGACGAATTAAAAGCTAAGCAATGGCAATTAAGATCCCCCTAGGAAAAAGAGAGATGTCTCCTATGTTACCCATAATATGTGGAAGTATCGATGTAATTTCATAAAGTCATTCGGTCTGAATGCTACACGAAGAGCATAAGGGAACAGGGAGATCTAGGATGTAGAAGATCATATTAAGTGATTCAGCACATTTGGATTCCTATATATCCACTCATGTGGTACTTCATCATACGATTTATATAAGATCCATCTATCATATACATCTAGAAAGCTAATGAATATGCTTGTGTAGGAATTAAAGAATTTCAAATATTTAGAAATCAATAATCTAAAAATATATCTAAAAAAAAATTAAATCTTTTAATATGTGAGATTAATTATAGAACCTTAAATTATCATCACTCACTTCCTTATAAATTTTCTCATATAAATTCTAAAAAAATTATACCCTTTCTCTCACCCTACAGAGAGTACCTTATCATAGAGAGAAATATAAAAGCATCAAAAGTATTTTTTATATTTTATGAGATGTTCATATAAGAACACAATCTTAATTATTAAGATTTTTTCCCTCACAAGAAATTCCTTGTATTAATTATCCGAGATATTGACGAATCCCAACATTCATGTGATACATAATTGACCACATCAAGCTCAATTCGAACTAATTTCATATGCATTACACTAATAAAATCATATTAACAAATATTATTTAAGATAATCAGTTATATTAATAACTAATTTTAAAATAATTACAAATCTCAACACTCATGTAGAATAATAACCTAAAGCATGGATACACAATTGACCACATCAAGTTCACTACAAATTAATTTACACTAATAAAATCATATTAACAAATCTAATTTGAACTAAACAAATAAATTAGTGACCATACTATCCAAAAAAAAAAAAAATGAAATGATAACATAGAACAACACGGATATCAATTTAAGATAAACAAAGATAATCTCATACCATCATCACTTTCTTTGCTTCTACCCCAAATACATACAAATCCTCACGTAAGCGAACTCACGTTATAAAGGACTACTTAATCAAATAATAATAAGATTAATATCTTAGCAGAAAACCCCAATAAACATGAAAACCCAATAAACAGACTTCACTGACCTTCATCTGCTCCTCAACAACAGCAGGCGCAGCGGCGGCGGAGGCAGAAGCACCACCTCCGGGGCCGGCAACAGCGGCTGACACAGAAGCAGCAACACCACCTCCTCCTGTACGTCCAAAATCAGATGGGCAAATAATAAAGTAAAGATAATCTTTCTATCTAAAGCCGTTCAAGCAAAAGCTGATCCGACGCTCAAGATGAGATCATCGACGTTCTTCTTCTCGACGAGCTTGGCGAAGAGGGGCGGCCAGTAGGAGTCGATCTTCACGTTCTCTGCCTTCGCCAGGGTGGCGATCCTCTCCGCCTGATGGTATATTTTCCAGAAACGGCAAAGAACAACCGCATCTCTTGAAAAGAAACCGCAGTTTCTATTTTCAGAAGAAAACAAATCAAATGCGGAAGAATAAAAAGGGGAAGAGGGAGAACCGTGATGGGGAGGTCTTCGTCATGGAGGATGAGAGCAGCGTATGTGCATGGGAGCTCCCCGATCGACATGGCTGGACGCAGCAAACAAGAAAACACTGACTATCTGCAAATAGAACTCGGAAAAAAAGAAAGGGGAACATCAACCTAGCCGGAGTTGTTCGATGTAATACTAAGAGAATACAACTGCAGAAGCGATCATTACCTGAAGTAAGAAGAAGGATTTGGCCGCAGCGAAGGAGAAGTTCTAAGTTAGGGTTTGCGCTGGGGAGCGTGAGGGAGAAGCCCGGGAGTTTATATATGGAGCACTGCGTGTCTATAAAGCGTGATTCGCGGAACGAAGACGGCGTGGGGGCGTCACGCGATTGGAATGTCACTCGTGGGCCCGAGGGTCCCATACTAGGATCCAATCAGAATGCAGCAGCGCCACGGGTCATCACAAAACAGGTAGAAAATTTCGTTTCCTGTCTCTCCTGTTACGAAACGGGATGCTATATATATATATATATATATCAAAACCATTCCTCCAATTAATTTATGAAAGAGAATAACAATCACTAATTGATGTCATAACCGGTGGGCATATCATTTACATAACAAACCACATTATTATTTACATGAATCAATAAGAATGAAATTATCATATTTTTCTTTACATTGGGATATACAGTATGCAATATGATACGTGAGGAGCTACAGGCCACCGTCTGAGGAGTTTGTTGTGAGGGCAGATGATCTCCTGAAATAGCGCGGGGTAGGCCTCAGCCAATCTTGACCATCGATCCAAGACTTCGTAGCAAACGGCTCGGCTTCGAGCGGTGTCAGCCTGTGAGACCACGCAACCCTTCCTGTGACATCTGAGCCACGACCAAAGCAGCTGTACTCCCCGTAGTACGCCGTCCTGCTCGACACCCAAAGTAGTTCTGTGAGAGACATGCAAGCAGACCAATGGCTTCAACCACCGAAGCAGTATGCCAATGTTACCTCTGGTTGCGAGGGTCGTTCCAATCGTTCCAACCTTCAGGTAGCACTGCGTCGGACATGTAGGTGAACGCAAACACCACCCTGGAGTAGGGTCCCCATGGCCGCCCGAGGATTGCAGTTCCAGCTCCGGTGCCGGTGATCTTGCACTGCAAGAAGCTATACCCTGTGCTTTCAGCTGCACTGGACCGGCGTTGCGCCGTGATGGCTCCGCCGCCCGGTGATGTCGAGTGCAAGTGGCATTTCTGGTGGCGAACACATCATCAGAGTCGACATCAGCTGCAGTGACAAGGATCGGATTCTGAGTAAGGACTTACTTCGAAGAGAGCGAGGCCGTTCCCGCAGATGAAGTCGGTGGCGCCTTCGATGTAGCAGTTACTGTAGTAGTGGCGTCCGGTGTCGTCCAGGAGAGTGTCCTGGAAACCGATGATCCTGCAGGAGTAGAATGCTGCTCTGTCCCCAGCAACGTGCAGGGCGATCGCTGGGCCATTTGGACCAAATGTGTTCTGGAAGAGAGTCTCATCCATTACTAATAGCTGCTCGAAAGAAAGAAACACTCTTCTTTCATGCAATGTAAGAGTACCTGAATCGTGAGGTATCTTCCAACGAAATCTGAAGCTAACACTGAAACCGTGGGAGATTCTGATGATGTCCAACCTTCACCCCATGTTATGACTGTGGACATTGCATTTGAGCCGCTCAATGTTATGAAGGGCTTGTCAGCTGGAACAGTCACCTTCTCTCTGTACATACAGTTTGGAACGAGGCAGTGCTGTCAGATGTGGTTTGCATTTTAAATGAACAACCCGTGCATCATCTCGTTGTTGCAGAAGAAAGGAGCTTTGAACAGAGCACCTGTAAGTCCCAGGCGTGATCAAAATGAAGACGGGCTCGGCGTTGTTGGAAGGCACAGCATCGATGGCGGCCTGAATGTTTCTGAAATCTCCCTTCCCGGACTGGTCGACTCTGACGAGAATCGCGGAGGATGGATCCGAAGAACCTGCCGCGGCGGCCACCGCGAAGAAGGAAGAAGCAGCCAACAAGGCCAACAGCGCAAGGCGGGTGTCTCTCAAAGTCTCCATGGCTCTTGCAAACGTAGAATTCTGCATGCTAATGGAGGCATACTTAAAGAAGGAGAGCAGTGACAGGAGCCAGCCACTCTCTTGCTCAACAAGCATGGCGGATGTGTGATCTCGAAGCCGTCTGCTGGCGTGTTGTGTGGATGAAACATTCGAACTCGCTGATGTTTGTGTGCGCTAGCAATCAATTGACTTCGTGGGCTAAGATGCATGGATTACGTAGTTGACCAACCTGAAATGAACCATGAGAAGATCGACCATGGAACATTACATGCGCTGCACATCCTAAGCAAGAACTAAAAAGATATGACATGACACGACACCTGTCCTCCGCAGCTGATCTCCTAACCTGGAGTTTACACAAGCGCTATTCTTCCTCCTCAAGCTTAGCTTGTTTGCAGGAACAGAAACAGTAGCTTGACATTATCTGTGATATGCTCGTTGGCTGCCAAGTCTCAAATGGGGGCTGCATTGCTCAACATGCAAGAAAGATTTGGCTCATAATCCACACTGGATGATGGCATGATCTTTGTCAAAGTCAGCTGATGTAACTACAGAAGCAATTTTGCTGGCTTACAATTGTGGTTACACATGTTTCCTAGTCTCCTACTCCCCCACCCATGTTAAGAAACCAATAAAAATATTTGAATCAAGATTTTTGAGCGGAGAGAATCAAGATTTGAGAACAATGATCATACAGGTGTTATCTTCTTTTGACATATTTATTATTTATAGGGAAAATATTATCGATCAATCATTATTCGATATGTATTCATGTTCAAACTTGAAGAAGAAGACGAAAGCTACCTCTTACGGATCTGTTTACGTGGACATAGGTCTAAGACAAATAATTATGGGTTGTCTTTATCCTTATCACTTATAACGTTCGAGTCTCACACATATTGAATTACAACTAGTATATCAATAAAAGGATAAATAATATGTATATATTACTCTTATTTTATGTTATGATTTGTAATGTCTATGCTTTATAAATATGACAAATAACATGTCTAAATTTTTTACTTTTAAGATTAAAGTGTATACTTTACAAAAATATCATTCTTAGTTTTTTACGAAATATTAACTAAGCATGCATAAGTATGAATGTCTATATTAAGTATAGCACAACAAATCAAAGTGTGCTAGCAAACCTAAATATGAGGTTAAGTTATGGTAATAAACACACATATAATGACTAGAAGTAACGATTGAATTGTAATCGATCTTGAGTGAATTTTAAGGCTTGAATGAGTTTAAACATAATTAAAGGAAGAAAATTTAAGTTTTAAACCATATATAAGATACTTAGAGATGAACAGAGTAATGAAAAATTAAATGAGGATACAAATAAAAGAGGAATGTTATACTAAATGTTAATATGCTTAAGTGAGGTTGAAGAATGAGTTTAGATTTAAAAAAATATTATCTTTATCCAAATCCAATTAAACTCAATTAAAATTATTGTAACATTAAAATTATATTAGTAAAAGAAGAAAATAAAAGAAAAGAAGAAAAAAACTTGAAATAAGATCGAATGAGATTGAGCTTTACACCTTAATGCAATCTTTTAAGTACCTCTACTTTAATTTTAGTCTCATCCTCTTTACTCAATTAATAATCCATGATCATTTCTCTCTTTTTTTAATCATTCTCTAAACTTATCTTAGGAAGGCCGTGAAGCCCTAGCTCTATGGAAGATTAATTAAGAAAAACTTAACTATTCCCTTGTTATACTTAGGGTTTTGGTTTTGTAGGCTGATATTTTTAACTACTTTTGAGTAACACAAACGTTGAATTTATTTTTAATTTTTGGATATGTTTTGGATAATTCTCTTATGGTTTTAATATCATTAGTATAACCTTACTCTGAGATTGGTGCATAGAGTTGTTATGGTCCCAATTTGAGGTACTTAGAATCTCCTATTTTCTAAGAAGGGATTCTGTTCGAATTGAATTAACCCCTTAGGAATATAATTAGGCTTTGGTCTTTAAAAGATTCTATTAGAGTTCTTTAAAAGATTCTATTAGAGTTCTGTAAGATTTGAAATTGAGTGAATACCATATTTATAAACCAAGATATGATGTTTATAAGTTTAGACAATCTCAATCTAGTTTCATAGAACAAAATAGGTGTTGGTAGTTGAAATAGGTGTTGGTAGTTGAAGTAGGAGGGTAATTTAGCCTCCAAATAATTCAGTTTTATGTTAAATTTTGATATGTATTTAGTTTTATATGTCTCCTAGTCTTCTACAAAAGTTCATGATAATTCAAAATCATTTAGTTAGCTTGAATAGTGAAGTAAAACTTCTCACATAATTGTGTAATGTTTATGGAGTGAATTGTTAGAAAATTTATAGTGAAATTTAAATGAACTTTTAGGTTAAGTATAGTCTATTTTATAAGAGATTTTATCAAAAAAATTTATAAATTATTACTATAAATTAATAATTCAAGAGGTAGGGTTCTTAATTAAGATATCTCATGATAATTATAAATAAATAATTTTAGCACTTCATCGCACACTCAATCACTAAGGAACGTGATCTTTTTTTGACATCGTCATTTTTTTAGTTTAATCAGGTAAGTATAAATTTAATTCACTGTAAAATAATTGTCGTATAAATTATCATATGCATAATATATTTTAAAAAGTATGTTTCGAATGATATGATTGTCATCAGCTAAGAATGAGTTAAATATAAATATATATTTTTTGTAAGGATAAAAATCTATGAATTATGATAAAAATATATTTTACACATGCATATACGATGATATGTGATTGCACAAGTTTTCTATGACGTGCGTTGTGGGATTTCATGTGTTTTCTATGACGTAGAGTATGAGAGTACATGTATATATTATGATGTGCAATGTGAGAGTGCACAGATATATTACGATGACGTGTGATGTAAGAGTACATGTATATATTATGATATAAGACGTAGAATTTCACGAATTTGCTATGTTTTCTACCTGAGCATATAAACATTCTAAATTATTTTACCGTAAAATTTTCTCTTTATTTTGCATATACTATGTTGCAGGATTATACTTGCTAAAGAAATATATGATGAAGTGTTTATTGTTAATTGTTATATGACGATGATTTTAAAATATGATATACATGATACATGCTCACTTGAATAAAGCTATAAAAGATTATACTTATTAAGTGATTACTTACTATAGACCATATTTTGCATGTAAAGATATTAATACCTAACCCAAGTGATTGTCTAGGGAAGTACGCACGTGCAAGCCAATGCTAATATAGATATGGATGATGACCACTGAACATTTTATGTATAAATTTTGAACATGTTATGTTTGGATTTTTTTAAATTTTTTTTTACATGTTATAATTATGTACAAGTGCCAAAAACACTATATATAAGGGAAATCCTATCATTTTGTCTAGTGAGTTAGCATGTTTTACTTTAGTAGTAGTAATATATATGGGAAACACTATATACAAATGCATTCCTATCGATAGATAGTAGTAATGAAAATTAAAATATGACATCCTACTTTAGTCTAGGGTATGAGTGAAATAAGAGTACTACGATATTACATCGAACATAGAAAAGAAGCTATATTGATATTGTTAAAGGTCATTAAAAGCTATCTCCGAAGAATATTGCTCAGCAAATATAGATGCTAACATGCATATATTGATATTGTTAAAGGTCATTAAA
The DNA here is from genome assembly GCF_036884655.1 of Musa acuminata AAA Group. Lineage (NCBI taxonomy): Eukaryota > Viridiplantae > Streptophyta > Magnoliopsida > Zingiberales > Musaceae > Musa > Musa acuminata. The sequence continues at coordinate 34,520,286 of NC_088354.1, forward strand.
AGCTATCTCCGAAGAATATTGCTCAGCAAATATAGATGCTAACATGCATGATACAAACCATCATACTACTTTTGCCCTAATTGGTCCAATAGGTGATGTCACTAACTTAATCACAGTCCCCAACTCCATAGCCATTGGTACCACCGATCGAGATTCCCTAACTCGACAAGGTGTCGACATCTCAAGACCGCTTCAGGCCTATCAAAACAATAGTCAAAGGGGTACTTTGGTCCCCGATCATAGAATTCAACAAACCATACCACCCCTCATTCTACCTTGCATAAATTTAAGACTCAATTAATAAACTCAACGTAAGATTTTATATAAATCCAACTACAACAAATGGACCAATATTTGGAGGAGATACAATGAGAGTTCTAATAATCAAAATTAGATACACTGATTACCCCCACCTTGGTCAATCACTATTTACTCAAAAAATTCAAGAGGAACTAATTTCAATAAGCTTCAATCTCCCATCGTTGGAAGTATTCGATGGTAGCACCAACTTAATGAAACACATTACAATATTTCTCACATTATAATATTTTACGCTCATATATCATTATGTGACACCTCGGATGTCCTAATATATCATGTCTTCCCAACCATATTAAGAGGCCTGACATAAGAATGATACGCTCGCTTAAAATCAATTTCCATCTACTTTTTCATTCAATTGGTAACAAAGTTCGAACTTCATTTTCTCAAGAATATATGTCATTTACCTTTAGTGACAATACTAATCTAACTCAAACAAAGGGAAGAAAAAAACGCTCGAAGACTTTGCCACTTGATTCACAAATGAGAGAGCTCGCCCTCATCCGAGATGTCATCCTTTATTCTAATTTTATTTAAAAATCCTTAAATGATTTTGATAGATAATTAAGAATTTGTCATCCTTTATTCTAAAATAAAGAATGATAAGTTCTTCCTGTTTATATGTAACCTGAAATTAAAAACTCATAATTTTAAAAAAATTATAATCTTAATTTTATTTATTAGAAAATAATAAAAAAAATGAATGTCAAGTTGGTTAATTCTTTTATGGGGCACAAAAGATGCAGAAACCCAGACAACGATCTCAGCACCAAAACTCCCCGTCATCAACGAAAATAATGCGACGATCAGATCTTTTGCCCAAATGTTGGCAACGAAAAGAGAAATAAAGAAATACTAAGAAACTAATTCTTGTACCGCATAAAACCAAAACAGAGCATCCATAGACCAAAGAAGAACGAGTAAGAAAACATATCTGGGGTGGGATGAGAGAAGACAATTGACGGGCGAAGAGGAGAGGAGGTGCTCAGAGATCTGAAATTGAATGGATTCAATGCTGTCCTCACGAAGAAAAGAGGTCAGATTAACGAGAAACCATCATCGCACCCTCCTCCTCTACGCCTACTGCTAATTCATACGAGAAAAGACAAACACACACGGCGATGGAGATTTCCCCTTCGCTCCAGCCTCCGGAAACCCTAGAGGAAGATCCCCCTTTCGCCCACCGAGAGAACCCTAGCCGAGCCACTATCAACGCGGATTAGCAACCCTTTTATAGGGTATTTGGCAGGCTACTGGGCCCGGTAACCCGTTAGCCGATGAACCCGGACCCGATACTTCCAGCCCAGCTCAGCCCGCGAGATCCATACACCCATCAACGGCCCGATGTAGGCCATGCAGGTGTGCAGCACGCATCATGTCGCAATTCTCAGGGCAAGTGGGGGCCGTGATTGGAGTCGTGAATTGCTGACATGGACACCAACGTATCGACCCAAGCACATCTACGTGGAAGCCGAGTCGTCCATCAGAGAATTCCTATATTTGGACCGTGGAATAATTGCTTTATGTTGACGGGACCGAGAGATGAATACTTGGCTCTTTCCCGCTCGTCCGTCGCTGGTTTGCATGGGATGCATCAGCATGCACTGGAACAATCCCTTTTCCTGCTGAACATGGAGTGAGCTGAATCCTGGAGCCACCTGATGTCTGTACGAGTACATATTCCAGTCCGATGACTTCCGTGGAATCAGGCAAGTTGCTTCCAGCAGGAGGAATCTGTGTCTCTCGGACCACTTTCTGGAAGCACTGATGCGATGCAAAGCTGGGCTGCAGTCTCAATCTTCCCACAGTTCCAGCTGAACTTTGAGAATCTTTTCTCCTCCGGGGTCGGAGGAGGAGCACAACACAGTTGGTGAAGATGAAAGAAGATCAAAACCATTGCCACCACAAAGTCGGTTGCTGTTGAATCATCCTCTTGACAGTGTCATACAGCCAAGGATCAAAGCGCCAACTTGCAGAGGAAAGGATCAGCATCGCCCTCAATTTAAAAGATTGAGGTTCTCCGGATTGCAACTTGCTGGAATCACCAAAGGTGGCATCTGCCAAAAGTTGAGCTGATATTTCAACCCCCAAAGCCTACTAGTTTTCTATCAGATGATGGAAATGGCGTTCGATCACCTTTGACCACCATATTTGTTGCTTGATTGGTGCAGCATTCTAATCACAAAAAAGGTATAGGCGAGGGTTCAGCCATAAGCATGAATTATATTGCATGACAAAGGAAGAGAGAAGATTTGGCAGGCAAAGGGGTGAGAGAAAATTTACAAGGGTGATTCCTTCTCCCAACCCACCAATTCACAAATCCCTTTCTATTGGTCATCTAGAAGTCTTTGTTCTCCACCACAGAACAACCCCCACTGCCTCGGCTCTCCTGCCTATAAGGAGCACCGCCTGGCTGCTTCCTCTTCGTATCAGCAGCCCACACCGAGCTCGTCAGCTTCTCTCACCCACATCAGAGCTTCGAGATGGCAACCAGCTCGGGGAGCTCGTGCTGGACCGCGAAGCAGAACAAGATGTTCGAGAAAGCCCTCGCGGTGTACGACAAGGACACGCCCGACCGCTGGCACAACGTGGCGCGCGCCGTCGGCGGCAAGTCAGCGGAAGAAGTGAAGCGGCACTACGAGCTGCTGGTGGCGGACATTATCCTCATCGAGAAGGGCCAGATGCCTCGAGCCAATTACCGCTCCTCCGGCCACAGGGGTACTCCCTTCGCCTCTGCCTCTTTGTCCAAAAATTTGATGGACATGATCAAGCAAACTCGAACTGTACCATCTGAACATTTCTTTTTCTTTGTAGCAGGATGAAGTGTCGACTGGATCAAAAGTGTAGAAACGGGCAGCAGTCTACTCTGGATGATCAATTACAAGAAACAGATACATACATATATGTGATGAAGTATCAGACATCCCTGCTCTAAGTAGTGTTCTGTTCTCTTGTCCCCCCTTCGATTCTATGTTGTATTTAAAATGCAGGCAGCCAAGAAGACATGTCCTGTTCTCTGTAAATTTACCTACTGGAAGCACAATATAATCCTGTTTGGCAACAATGCATATCTGTGTTTTCTCCTCTTCAATTCAAAAGATTAAGTTGATCAAACGAGATTAATACAGAGTTTTGAGGGCCATTTGAATGGTATTAAGAACAGCTGAAAATTTTATAACACAATATCATGTTCTTTTGGCACACTGTCGTCTAAATCACATACTAATGAATAAAAATGAAACATAATGATAATGTTAATAATGAAATGAAATATGGTGTTATGATGATTATTTGCTTATCTATTTAAACAAAAAGTATATAAGCAGTCTATGCTATCTATTTAAGTGGAGCAGAGTCTCCATCCAGCCTCTTGAAGTTGTCTTCTCTTCTTATGCACTGCTGTGTAATTTCTTTCGGAGGAATGAAGTGACAATATAGATCTAAAATTCTACAGAAATCTAAATCAGACATAAACCTTTTCAGAGGAATGGAAGGATCAATTTGCAGCATCAAGTCTTGTTCAGCTCCTCTTTTTTCATTTAGATGGTCCAACTCATTCCTGAACCTTTTCAAGAGTTGTGTGGCCTTCACAGACATGATGTGTGAGGCTTACATCCACACCTCAAAGCCAGAGATCATAGCAGTGTCCCCTTGTGGTTTGGCCCTACATGAATGAACACATGCAGATGATCTCAGTCCATGAGGTGGCAGGAGGTAGTCCTTTGAAGAGAACATCTGATACTCTCAAGTGGAGTTCCATAAAGAATTTTGTCTCTCCAAAGAATTATGCTCCCAGGGTGCCATAATCATCATATCATGGCCAACAAGCCTCACTCACAGTCAATAAAAGAAGAACATAGCATTACTATCCCAACCTCACAAGTGAGCCACCATCTGGGGAATTAATTATTTGGGACCTATACTTGAGCATCAATACTACAATAATTTTAATCCAGAACCTCTCTAGTTGTATCCCAAAGACAATTAATCAGAATATTATATTATTTTTCCTCATTTTGTTTCTATAAGTTGTTTATATTAGATAGATAATAATTAACACATGTGATCCAAAGTGAGTTCAGTCTCTGAACAATAGGCAGGGAACAAAAAAAGGGCACAAACCTTTTCACATCTACAAAGAACACAAGTTTTCTTTAGAAGAATCTCTGGCTGATACATATCTCACTGTTACAGTAAAGCTCTGAAACTGATGGGAACAGTAGACTCTGGTACTTGTGTACATTGCTTGAGGTCCTTTAGTACAATACTCATGCATCTTTGGAACTCTTTGCTGGTCCCTCTCTTCCACATGATTCCCTGCAACTTTACATACAGCCATGGAATCTTCAGTGGTGCAAGTAGGCAAAAGCAAGCAGCAATTTGCAGAAGCTTGATCCAACAGGTCCCGAAGAGGTGAGGAAGATTCTCTCCGCCCCAACTTGCAGGTACCTGTCATTGCGAGGATTCCAAGAGAAACTAGCCTTGGTTAAAGATGAACACCTCCATGCATGGAATCAGCTCTGAGACGGCCTACAAGAAGCAAGTACTCCAGTTTCAACCAAGGGTTGAATCTTAGTAAGTAGCGTGATGTGACATTGTTGTCTCTCTCCCTTCGTGTATCTATTCTTCCTCATGTGGGATCGTTGGCTTTCTAACTCTTTGATCCCTTTACCCGGGATCATCTACCATTCCATGAGATCTCTTATACGTCAACTTTCAGATTCGCCCTGCTTATATGCCAATCTTGTTTCTCAATCTATACTCGTCAAATCCAATATATTCCCCCCCCATGTGTGCGCCGATACCTCCCTGTATCTTTCCACAGAATCTACTCTCCAGGATCTTTTCTTCTCTCTCTCTCTCTCTCTCTGCCTTATAATTTGACTGCAAATAATCATCAGGGAAGCATGAATTAATGGCTGTATACGACCTATCAATATCCTTTCAACCCAATAACACTTGAATTCTTTGGCACTCTTCTATCACTCAGCATCTTTCCTCGTCGTGAACTACTGAAATGCTAATACGAAAACTCAAACGTTGTCAGAACCGCGAGGGCATGCAAGTGTTGTGAGATCAAGAATACCGAGGAAGAGAGTATTGGAGTACTTAAGATAAAAGTTGGGAGGGAGAAATGGCGATTCCTTCCACTTCCCCACATAGATCTTATTGTTCTTTGGCCTCATTGTGGCTCCAAGAGGGCACCAGTACTCATCTCATATTCTGCCATCCTTCCTTCCTCCTTTAGTCCTTTTGGAAATGCTATTCTCCTGCTAGTTAGCTCCAACGAAGCACTACCCCACAACTCCCACTTCCCTCCTGTTTATAAGGAGCGCCAACCCACGGAAGAAGCCAACGCAGGAGTTCGTAGAGCTTAATTAGCGTCTGCTGCCAATTAGACTCCCCTCCATCTCATTCCATATATAGCCGAGATGGCGTCCGGCTCCAAGAGCAGCTCGCGCAAGCTCCAGGACTCGTGGACCAAGGAGGAGAACAAGCGCTTCGAGATGGCGCTCGCCCACTTCGACCTCGACACCCCGGATCGCTGGGTGCACGTCGCCAGGGCCGTCGGCAACAAGTCCGTCGAAGAAGTGCAACGCCACTACGAGCACCTCCTCAAGGACATCGAGCTCATCGACTCCACCCAGGAGCCATTCTACAGTTACCCGACCACCAATGACAGGCGCCGCAACGGCACCAGCGACCAGCAGAAGAGGTGGTTGCTTCTTCGGTACTCCAAGCTTTCATCTTATTTCTTCTTCATCTCTGGAACACCCCCACCTTTCCGTCGTCGTCCTCAGTCTTTGCCTTTCTGAAGAATGAGACCCGCGGAGCAGCATTCCACAGCATCTCTTAGCTTTCCACAATCTTTAGGGGTCACAGTCACATGCAGCACTTCATTCTTTCATATATTCTTATTGTCTTGGCTAACTTATCTCATGGATTGCTCTGTCTCTTCCTTGTCTGCTGCATGCCAAAGCTTCAAATCAAGTTGTGGGTTAAATTAATGGTTCTTGATGAGTGAAAACTATTCTGATCTCATGGCTCTTTCCATTTTTGTCTTGTTTGGCAGGCTGAGGTTCTTAAAGCTCCAGTGAAGCAGAATCTGGGGAGCGTACAGTAGCAATCTTATGATGCGATGTTATGATGGACAGCCATACGTATAGTCTTTAGGTGTCAGGTTACGTATCAAGAAGCATCAAGTGTCGAAGCCATGAAGAATCAGACAACACTGATGTTGTAGTGGTAGCTGTGTTACAACATATGATGTATGTGACCGTATCACAGACTATGTATGCTGTATGTAATTTGCTAAATATTGCTGGTACTTTAATTAGCATCTGTGTTGCCTTATGAAAGTATCTATGATATGTTTCTTCCTGAGTCATCGATGTTCTAAGCGTTGGCCTACGAGACAATATATTTTGGCTTAAGTTTGCTATGTTATTGATGGTATGTTTTGGGTTGAGCCTCAATTAAACAGTATATGACTCTACCATTTGAGTGATCTATGCAGAAACCTATTTAGTTTACCTATTATTTAAATAAATTTAATTATTTTAGAGATATTTTATGTAAGTATCTCAATTTCAACTTAGGAAGAGAAAAAGGAAGTAATTACATAAAATAAAGAAATTAGATTTGATTTTGATTAAAGATAATAAATTTTGATTGAAGATAATAAATAATCTTGCCGAGTTGTGAGACAAATATTCTGGGAGTGTTCTACTTGGACCAAAGCGACCATGGCATTTATTCCATTATATTTTTATTATCATTTTCTTTCTGGAATCACTCTTTCTTATTTCAAAAAAGAAAATTAAAGTTACTTATCTGTGCCTTTTGAAGTATTGAAATTACACATTAATTCTTACAAATTTAACGTAGCATATATGTCCCTCCGAACTCAAGATTATTCACGTATATACTCCCGTCCACTTCCATTCAAAAAATCTATACTAAATATTCTTAGATGTGGTTTATATTTGTCACAGTTAAATTATTTATCATACCTAAAATTTATTAAAAGAAATCTTACTAGTATCATAGGATCTTTTTAAAGGATAATAATATCGATTATAGTTTCAATTAAGAGAAAACAATATTCATATAATATAAAATAATTGCATGAACACATATGTATCTTTTTAGGTTCAAATGGGAGTATATATATATACTATATATGCTTAAATCAAATTTAGTAAAAAAAATAACTATAGGCGAGCATATATTTCATGCTTCAAGAGAGAGGGTTGTATACATTTAACCATCGCATTTGTTGCACTCAGCTCAGCCCACAAGCCACACTTCAGCCCATGCAGTGATGTCTACGGCAATATAATTTAGATGTCAGTTTCTCTTCAAAGATGAGACTCACTACATCAATTAGCATTGTCATCTCATATGGTGGACAAATATGATGTTCCATGCAGAGCTAAGGAAAATACTCGTACATGTACATGAGTGCGAGTATAACAATCCTAAGAGGAGACTTCCAGGTTCTATACTACTAAAGATGACCGATGAAGACCCATAGTTTGCTCGGTTTGGTGTCAAAGGTTGATTAGAAGTTTGTTTAGTATTATTAGGAGTTCTAATAAAATTAGTGTATGTTCTATGTGAATTATTTAGGTGAACCACCTTCCCATATTATATGAATATTAGCTTTTGGGAATTCCGAACCGGTTGATATGCCTTCGGGTGTTCGAAGTGAGCTCGATATGTACTAAGACGGATGTCGGATGAGGTTCTTGATATGATCTTTTTTAACGCTCGATTAATGATCAATGATTTTTGTCCTCTTCTACTAAATAGAGTGCGGATTAGAGATGAATATTTTTCCTATAACCAACGTATACATGATTGCTTAATAGGTTCAAATTGCAAGAAACGTACAACTTATATACCCAATGGTCACAAGAAAATAATTTATCGTCAGCAACACAAATGCCTTCGTCCCTGAATTTGACACCGAAGGTTAAGCAAAGAAGCTCTCTGTTTGATGCTGAATTGATACTCTAGAAAAGAAACCAGTATGTTTTACCTATACATAAGATTTCAGCCATGAGCAAGAACCATGAAGAACACAAAAAAGTGGAACAATATGCAGAATAGCATAAAGAAAGGCCTATTCTTAGAACTCCATTTGATGCATCGTGAAAGAAAATTCAATGTTCCTTATAATAAAACTGTTCCTCTCAATCATCCATCAAGATAGAATGGGTTGAATGGTTCAATGAATGCGCTCATTACAAAGGTCTCAGCATCCCAACACCATGAACATGTAGAAGGGAGAAATGGGACGCAACTGACATATCCTTGCTTTAATTTCTGATCTTATCCCAATGCTATCATCGGTGGAATCAACTTCAAGAAAAAGACAAGATGTCCAGCAAAAGTGAAACTGCCAATGTGGCCTCATCCATGCATCTTTAGTGCAACAGAAACGAGGACGGGCATGATGCAAAACTCGACACAGAAACAAGAGAAAACGACATGGATGGATCTGCAAGATTAGGAGAGAGAGAGAGAGAGAGAGAGAGAGAGAGCCGTAGCAAGCAGGTGATCATGTTGTACACGAGAGTGATACCTGTTCGGTGCCGACATTAGGGTCCGAGTGTGATGCTGTGAGATGACAACAACATAGTCGTCGATCATTCATGCCATGCACTTGTGAACTCTTCCTCCTGTGCGCAGGAAATGTTGAAACGTGGAGTTGATGGAGGAAGAAATTTCCACAAGTTCTTTGACCGCATCAGCTTCTCCTCCGCCCAAACCACAAACAAGAAAAGCAAAGGAACGGTTCCAAAGCTCTCATATGGTCGATCAACCCTTTTGCTATACCAACCTCATGGTGAATGAATGAGGAAATGGGCGGGCTTATGATCACACCGAGAACTAAGTAGCGATACATCTAAGCAAGTTAAGTTGATGACAACAGTAATGCAGATGCAAACCAAGAATTCGAACGCAGATGTTTCAGTACCCTGCCTCCGCCTACGATCTCATGGCCATCACATCTGCTGCTGCGATTGTTGCGACGAGGAGTGCGGCTGGTGTTGCTGCGGCAGTACTACTTCATCCTGCCCCGGTGGTTGCTGTGGCTTCCTGATCAAGTGCTTGTTGTTGTGCATCCAGACCTTCAAGACTTGCCTCCTCACCCCAGTCTCGGCGCAGAATTGCTCCACCAATCCCTCGTCTTGCTTCTGAATCCTCCATCCCATCCTTTCCGCGAAAGCCAGCATCTTCTCCTTCTGCTCCATAGTGAACTTGGTCCGGAACCGCTTCCTCGGCGTGGTCGCCGGGGTCGGCGCCCCGGCAGTCATCCGTTCCTCGCTCGAAGACTCCGTCGTCCCTCCGCTCCCGCTGGCGTTGCCACCGAACGCCACGATGCCGGAGGACGGGGTGGTGGGAGTACCGAATTGGAATTGCTTCTGGTAGTGGTTATGGTGCTGGGATTGGGGATGGGGGGGAGGAGGGAGGAGGAGAGGAACACGGGCGGCGCCGCGGTAGTAGGAGTCGGCGGCGGCGGCGTCGCCTTCGGCCTCCTTCCGATGGAAACTGCGGTGGCAGCCGCAGGCCGCGCACTTCAGCGCCTCCGGCGAGGACGGGTCGCCCTCCGACATGAATTCGCCGCAGCCATCGAGAACGTGGCCGCCGATGGAAGCCGCGTGGTTGCGGAGGCATTCTCGGTACCTGATAGAAGCTGATGCAGCGGCCTTGGTGTTACTCGGCGCAGTTGCACCGCTGACCGGAGCTGGATCTGTGTTCCTTGCAGCAGACTGATACAAAACATCCACCGCTGCAGCTGTTGATGACGGTGTGGTGCTTCCAAAGAGGCTAACATTCTCCGCAGTTGATGTGCCACTTCCATTTCCTCCTCCTCCTCTTAGGGAGATTAAAGAGGAAGAAGGAGAGAGTACAGGTTTGGAGAAAGCAGATCCTCTAATGGGAGGACGAGCGTTGAAACTCAAAGCTGTGGATGAACGCATCTCATCATCATCATCATCATCATCATCAACAACAATTTGGTCTTTATATTCCATGAATCGAACTCTTCCTCTCTAGATTTCGTCTTCAACAGAGAAAGCAAAGCTAATGGAGCCGATCAGTAGAAGAAATCTTCGAGAGAAGCGACAACACTGTTCAAGCTCTTATTGCACTGGGAGCACGGATGAGGTGAGAGGGACAGGACGAGAAAGTGCTGCACCAAGAGACGCAGACACCGGAGGTGTAATAATAATGAGAGAGTCATTTAGAAGGGAGTGGCCTTGGGATTTGGTGTCCTGCCATCCACTTCTGAGGTGGAAAGAGACGACGATTAGTTCCACACTTCTCCCCTAATCTCAACCATTAAACTCAGCTCCTCCTCCTTCAACCACATCAATTCTAGGAAATGGCTACAACATGACACTCCATGTGTCGTTCATCGCTTCCAAGTCAAAACCAGCTGCCAAAGAAATCAAGACACATGATGAATCATTTAAGACATGTCTCCATGTGATCTTCACCGGAATCTACATGATTGAGTTATGATGAGTGCAGGCTATCATTTTTCACACGGCTACATTAAGATCGGGTTGGCCACTTGATGTTGCTATCAATTGCTTGCAAAGTACTCGACGTGTCAGACGCACAAGTATAATATTGTGCAGGTCTTTCCTGTTAGGGCATGTAAATGTCTCATTCCATCTGGATTAACCTCAAGTGATTTGGATGTTTGTTTGGATGAAGACATAATGAGAGAGAGAGAGCGAGCGAGAGAGCATATAATAACGTGGGAATCAATTTGTCGACAGGAGCAGCAGGAGACAACCAAAAGGTTGACTAGTACACACAACTTGCCATTGATTGGCGGACCACGTGGCCCCCATGCGCGGGGGCCCTTCCTGTGTCAGGATTCTGGAAACGTGGTGCAGCCCCAGCCACCGGTAGTGGTGTTTTTTTTGTCTTGTCGGAACTCGTGCCCATGAGCCGTCAACACTCGCTCGCCCCTGCCATTCCACTGGCTTTTCATGATCGATGAATGCTTGTGATTCCTTAGATGCCTGTGTCTCAGATATATGTGTATATATGCACACACATATTGGTCTAGTGCGACTCTTGGAAGGTGATGAAAGGTAACACGTCACGTTTGCTAGCTGGAAACCACGCCTTGGGTGGAATCCAATGGATGGAAAAGGTCTCTTGTCTTGAATGCTGACCTGTTGCTTCCGCGAAGAGTATGTGTGAGGCGTGGATGTTTGGTGACTCTGTTTCTTCCATAGGCGAATTGAAGAGCCAATTATGAAAGATATCATATAACAACTTTATAATGCGGCCAATATAATTAATGGCATGCCCGATAAGATGTATGGGCCATCTTCTCCTTACAGAGAACCAAATATTTGCAGTGTCACGAAGAATACCGGATTTGGGCTGTGTACTGATCGGCCCGATCCAAATCAAACATTAGGTTCAGATCTACTGGGTCCGACTTGACCTTATACTTCCGCTTCTCCTGATTCCCTAGGGTCATGGGTGGGGCCAGACCAGGCTGCTCCAGTTTGACCTCTAAACCCGTCGTGTTAATCTATTAAAACATGCTCGAAGTTGTCAACGTCCAAGTGTTCGACGGAAGGCCGCTGTTGATTCGGCAGCAGGCCAGCGAGTCATCACCACTGGATGGTAAAGAAGTACTTACTACTCATGGCATGCAACGATATTTAACGTCGATCGGCGACGGAAGCCTTGGCTGTGGCCGAGAGATGGCGAGGAGCAAACGGCAGTCCCTTTGTCTTTGAAGTGTTATCGAGTCCGGTTGGTAATGCCAAGCTTAAAAGACTACATGGTTTTCTTACTTGTATTCGCCGATCACCTGCATATGATTGCGTGTGATGCGAGTGGACCTGAACGAATAAGCTTTTGAAAAGTAATTACCATTATCTTTGAGATAAGGATAATTCGTGACCACGTTCTTTAGAGGGGATGAGAGAGAAAGAAGAGGAGGGAGAAGAATATGGAGTGTGTAGTACGCTAGTAACACCAACACAAGCCAGAAAACTCCCGGTCCGAACTGAGATGATGCATGCTTTGAACTGTTAAAAAGCAACCAATGAATGCCCGGAAGTACGTCTCGTACGGTAACTCTTGATTGGATTCTGCTGTTATCCCATCATATCAGGCTTTCTGTTGGCCTTCTCTCATGTCCACCGGTCACTGGCCGCTGCCACCTGCAGATGCCCTGTTCATGTCATCCCCTCGATTCCTCCCCCCCTTCCGCCAACGACACCGTCATCAGCAGAATCTATCTATTCATCCGTCTAACACACACACACACATGTTGACTCTTAAACCACAATAAGAACACCCATCATTTGATTCGTTACCTAACGAAGAGACTTATCATCTCTACTACTTGAGGCTACAGAGTATACATGAAGAGGTTGATCAAAGAAGGCCACGAACAGGACTGGTTTTGATGCTTCGTTGCTACTGGAATTCGGAACTACTAATTGTATTGGAATAGACTGGGGCGGTCTCGAACCGGGAACTGGGTCGGCGGCACCAGGTTTAGCCGCCAGGAGAGATAAGGCACGTCGCCCTCGTCCGCCGTGTCGTCATGCACCGAGATGGAAGGGCCGCTCTTCGTCGCCGTTGGAGCGTAGCATCCCCAGGGTGACTGCTGCGGCTGCTGCTGTCGTATGTATCCGTATCCGATCGTCTGCTCGGCAGCCGCCGTTACCACCGATGTCGACGAGGACGGCGATGCCGCCGCCCGCCTCTCTTCCTTCTTGTAACGGATGCCGCACGCGTTACACAGTGACTGCATTGCTGTAACATATTAGATTGCTCGAGACGGAGATACAAGTTTAAGGCGAAGCTAGTCACTACCTTTGGGCCTCTGGGACCGTTCCTCCACAAGGGAGTGGAGGTGGTGTCGCAGTTGGCGCACCTGCGGGCTAGTAGATGCGGGTCTCCGGCCATGTTCGAGCCGATGGTGTTTCCACCACCAGAAGCAATGCTTCCACCTGTTCCCATGGACGCGTGCTTCTTGGGATGAGATAGGCTATCCCAGCGAAAGCTGGACATGCACGAGGGTGGCTGGATATGTGCAGTAGGTGAGGGCAAGGTTTTGTGTTCAGTCAGGCGCGTCGATGGGGTGCCGAGAGACAAGGTGCAGTCCACCGACGAGGAAGCGTCGGACTTACTGCCATCGAAGGCATCATCATCAGTAAACTTGCTACCGGACGCCGGGAAGAAAATGGAGAACGAGGCGGCGCCACCGCAGAGCAACCCACACGAGCACTGCTGCGTGCTGCTCTGGTGGCCGCACTGGTGCAACATGGCTGTAGTCCTAATCGAAAGGCTGCAACAGAGAGGAAGCAAGAGCTAAAAGACTGGGAGAAGAGGGAGAGAGGGAGACGCGGTTGAGCTCATATAAAATGGGAGGGCAGCAGCACGTACTACTTCTACTACTACTACTTCTGTGGGGATGACACGCATCGGGATGGAGGAGGGAGGAGGAGGAGGAGGTGGTGGTCGTCCAACAACTACGAACTACATAGTGGTTTACACGAATGTAGCGAGTGTTTTTATATGTGCAGCCGAGGTAGCAGACAAGGATTAATGAAGCATATTAATGATGCTTTGTGGCAATAATAGCGTGTGGGAACTTGGGAAGTGGGGGATCGGGGCTTGTCGGTTCTTAAGCAAAGAGGATAGAGTAAGCAAGCTTAAACGACACATGAAAAGTGGAATATGACTGACTACCAAATGTGTAGCTGCTAATCTATGGAAGGGCTCATCGGGGGTTGGAGAAGACTAGTCAGCTGCAGTACGATAGTGTTTATGTGGTGCAGTGGGGAGGGCTCCACTTATCCACCGAGTCAGTCGAATCAGATGAGTTCACCCCTATTCGCAGTTTGGGTTTCGTGTGCTATCTCCATCATACACCACAGACAGTCGCTCTCTCTCCTCGCTGGGGGACTTCAGCTTCCACCTAACAATCTCTCAGCCTGTCCTCGGTATAGGGGGAGCGGCCAGCATCACCAAGTCGGAGTTGTGGCGGTTTCCTCTGCACTGCTTCTTATACAACAATGACGTATGACTGGTTCGGGGCTGTACATCACAACAAGACGATGGATCATGACACAGCGCGTTAAGGGACTGCAGTGAGAGAGAGAGAGAGAGAGAGTGAGAGGGAGTTTTTGGAGGCGCAGCAAACAATGCGGGTCAGAGGGGACAGACGGGGTTGGTCATTGGGCGGTCAAAAGTGGCCACGTGACTCCGGGAACAGTCTTCCACATAACATTTCTCTATACCCTTACGCCTCCTCGCCGATCACGAGACCGCGCGCCACCCCGCCAGCGACGACGACGGATGGTGGGTGTGCATCGAAGCAGAGGAGCAGCAGAGACGCAACACTGAGCCAGACACGAGCGCAGACCAACTCCACTTCAGAAAACGTTTGCTTGTGGACGACACTCTCGAACGGCACAGGAGCCATTTTTAGCTCACGTCACCATCTCCATATGTCGCCAACCGCTGCCACAAACCACGGAGACTCTACGTAGGAGACGACGACGTATCCGGGAAGAGGTGATGGAGTCGACATAGGAAGCGTATCCCAAAAGCGAGAACGGTGTGTTGTATAAAGAGGGAGAAAGTAAAAGACAGGAAAAGATAAAGAGAAACAAATGGGAAGGACGAGAGAATATAGCCATGGCTGCTGGCTGCTGGCTTCTGCATAGGGAGGGAAACACCGGCAGCAGCTCGGCTTAATCGGCCCCCCTCATCATTACCGTCGCCTCAAAAGGGGGGTCAACTTCTTGAACACATCCCCTCGTTGGACGCCATGGTTATACATTACAGTGAAAGTTGCACCGCCGCGTAGCTAATCATCGCCGGCTACAGCTTGCTCGCTTTGCATTGTACGATCTCCCAAGTGAATCGGAGATCAAAGATAAGATTAAACAGAACCAACAGTGATAGCACGTACTGCATCCATGGCTTACGGGAGCTGCCACTTGCCGGCCAACTGCCGGTTATCATGCAGGAAAGTGAGACACCGGAACGATGATAGTATACGTACAGCTTACTCCTGTGTACAAGTGGCGTAGGTGATCCAAGTTCATGTTCAAAGAGGGTTTCCGAGACACGACCACAAGTCTAGAGATCGCTGTCTAGGTTTAGATTTCTTATGTGTGTAGAGAGAGAGAGCGAGAGAGAGAGAGAGAGAGGCATCTTTTGGAAAGCGGTAGTCTCCAAAACCGATCAGTTCTGTGTGTCGTGCTGCCCATAAAATCCAATGGTGGCGAACTACGAGCGAGCGGCGTCCCCGAAAAAGAGAGAGAGAGGGGGAAGAATGAGAAAGAAAGAGAGAACAGGCAGGAGGGATTCAAATGCTCCTACGATGGGCGTCTCGCCTTGAGAACTGAGATATCTCTCCTCCCTTTCTTGACCAGAGGCGGAGCAGCCTTATGTCTGCGTCCATGAACACCAGACGAAGCCATCATCGTCCACGACGGGTGACACGAACCTATTCACAAGCGCCAGAGCCCGGTCAACAGCAGACGGAGCGGCTATTGCGTACTTGGAGTCGTGTCATTAGCCGGGGCAGGTGTTGGGTGTCAGGGACCCAACCAAACTGCGTCGCTGCGAGGTGCACAGACTGGGGGCGGAGGCGGGTCCCACACGACATGACCAATCCGGCGTGGTCCCTCTGTTGCTCCCCCGCCCCCGGTACGTTGGTGGGGTTGGTGCCCTACGCCGGCTTTTTAGAGCCCCATCCATATCGAATCGAGATTGACCGGCATCTGAAATTGCGCGGATTTCGTTGACCAATGCCAAAACAGAGTCATGCATTCATGTAGGAGTTCTATTAGTTCCTTTTTGTTTTCCTTCATCAGTATGCATGCCACTAATCAATCTTTACACATTCCTAGGATTTGTTTATAAGCAAGGTGTTCTTGTTGCATGGTTATAGCAAGGTGTGCTTGTTGTATGTTTGTTTAGTATTGATTTTGTGTCATATAACTTCATTGTCAATCCATCTTGTCTACCAAAGGTTTTTCTTTAACATTTCCTATTCTAACAAAAATACTAATAGAAAATTAACGCAACACATTATCGTCATGTATATATCATGTGACCAATACCTCATCGTCATTTTTCGTATGACATAATAACCAGTTTAGCTCTACACAAAAAAGTTGACCCAACCGGCAATTACCCCATGTTTGAGTTAAAGAGTAAACGCTTCAAACATTTAACCACGACCTCAAATACAACAGTGCTAAATCACACTTTAAAAAGATCATTCGAGTATGTTCTCCGATACTAGAATTTTTCAAATACATTTACTCTCAGACAATCTCACACTTGGTTGAATCCTTCGAATCCGAAGGAACTTCAATACGAGGACTTAGTTGGGTATTCCGCTGACATAATATCGTAGGGTCTCGACTCAGATTTCTCTTCGTTCAACGCCACATCACTCAGAGACATATATAGAGTAGGACTTCGGTTGGCTCCAAATTTGCATCAATGTTGGACAATCAGAACCTAAATTAACAAAGGCAAAGTTAACAACAAAGAAGAATTAACATGTTTACATTGTTTATATAAAAAAATAAAATGGAGATCTTAATGGATTGACGCAACTCAAAGAAAACAACTGACGTTTATGAAAAATGCATTCTGATTCAGCAAGTTAAAAAACTCGCAGACTGAGCAGAGAGCAGAAAAATGTAGGTAGGATGCCATACTTGCACATTTAAAGACTCGTCGCTTATAGAGGATCAAGTTCCTTCTCATCTAAATTCTTTTGATACTAATCACATAGTTCTATGATTTGGGCCTTACATAACAACATTGAGTATTGATACTAACAGAAAACAAAATCAACCTCAGATGCAAAAAAAATAAATCTGCTCATATTCAATGTGTAGACAGAAACTAAAGCACTGGTTTGATTCAGTTCATGAGAAAGATCAACCATGCAAGAAGACAAGGATGTATATTGATATATGAAAAAGATCTAGATATTAAAGATTCAGTTGAACTAAGAAGAACCAATTGTTGAAGACCTATAATTAAACTATTGGTGTGCCAATGCAAGAATATATAAAGCAATTTATTTCATTACCTGCGGACTTGAATATGAGACCTATCACCCTTGCAATAATGTACTAACCAACTTATTTCAAAAAGAAACATTAGAATGAAAAGTGATCACCACATGTTTCAAGCGGCTATCATCAAGTAGAACTGAAATATTATAATGGAATTTTTACCTAAAAGAATTGAATCACCAAATTAAATTAATACATGTAAAACAAGTTCCCCACTCAAAACAAGGCGGTGTATTTTCTTATAATTTCATCAAGAGTAGTTCATATCTTCTTCCACGAGCGGCACACTTGCTTATAATCTATACTAATCTATACCATCCATACATACCGTAACACTACACAATACATCTGATTTCTTTGGGTTATATGAGACAAATTGGTTTGCTACAATCCTTTACAATTACTTATGAATAGATTGATCTTAATATCAACTATTGTAATTATATGAAAAATGAAGAAGCTGACCTTGGTGGAAAAGCACTAGAATGAAGAATTGAATATCATGATTTTTAAATAAAACTGACTCAATCATTCGTGTAGGGTGAAGAAAATTTATTCCAAATATACAAAGTATCACAAAGTGAAACACTATGAAGGTTGATCAATTGGAGATTGATAATTGTGTGCTACGAGAATGCCTCTACATTTTAAACCCGTAATTCGAATGTTCTATAATTTACAAAGGTTGAACAATGCAAAAGCAAAAACTCAAATCAACACATCGGTGAAGACAACATTCAGCACCAATTGGTCTACATACCTGAAATCAAGCCAACAGAAATATCAACCACAGAACATTTTGAGAGGATGACCAGCTTGAAAATCCACAGAATTTTTTCCTTTGAATGCACATTGCTGTATAGATACATAAAACAAAGAAGAATTGAGTTGTCAAGTGATAACAGAAGAATAAACTAGGCTCCAGACATATGCATCAAAATCATGATTCTCGTTAGTGATGAACAGAGGTCACAAGACACAAAATAAGAAGGGTTATGCAAACACAATGTCCTTTTCCTTTAATAAACTTTCTATCAGGGCCATTTGTTCAATCAAGTGTATTTGATTGCAACAGTACTAACTGCAAAATTAAGAAAAAATCAGAACCAATCTCATATAAGACAGCTTCAATCTTTGGTGCAGCCTTATTATTGTGAACTGTATAGATTTGCTCCAAAATGTGTCCCTGTCACAATGCAAACAATTGGTTTTTGTTCTACATTTTATGGCATTGAAATGCTTTGTAAGGAAGATACAAAGACCCTTTAGTACATTCTTAATCTCAAAAACCATCATGAACAAAAAGATTGGAGTACACTGAAGTAACCAGTTGGAGAATCACTACATCTTTCGTAAATACAAAAGTACCACTGGCATTACGACAATTATGTGCTACGAGGATGTTGCTAAGATTTTTTATGTCCTCATAACTTCAAATTCTAAATATTTGTCAGTTAATACAATAATCTCTTCTGCTTTTGTATCTCTTTTTTAAAACTAGCTGGATCTGAAAGTATAAAAATCTTTGCACTGTCCCTTCCAACCAAATCTTAGTCAGCTATATTTCTAGAAGACAAAAAAAATTCCAATTCAACAAACATGAGAGACAATGTCTTCATTTTTTATTGACAACACTAGCTGATTAGTGATAGCTTGATAAATATTGAGATAAGTGAAATGAAAAGATTCAACAAATTCACATTTATAATTTATTAGCTTAATTGAAATTGAATGAAGAACACCACTTAGTACACCAAGAGGTAGGAATAGATAACCATGGGTCATGTGATGATGACAACTTATTTATCAAGTGAGAAATTAAGCAGGCTTCAGTTTGGTGTTCCAAATGAGACAAGTAGTTCTTTATCAATATACATATATAACTCTAGAAACTCAAAAGCATCTATGCCATCTTATAAATACAAAAAGCAGCTGGAAAATCATCAAGGGTAGCACATTATTCCACACATTAAGATGACATCTTCGTGATATAATGATTAACCTGGTATGGACCGCTAACTCTCTGCCGAATAGAAGAGAGAACCCTGGTAAATTTTCATCATAGAAATCAGAATAAAGGCCTTAAGCAGGAATTCATTACCAAGGTTTCCAGTAATTTTTCTAGTTCACCACATGTGCAACAGTTATAGCATAGAACATATACAAGTACGTGAACAACATATTGAAAGCAAAATGATCCATCTTTGATGACAATATGATTATGTTCAGTGTGGAAATTTCATGTGATGGTACTCTGATCTGATGATTAGGAAAACATAGATAGAGAGGAAACTAATATCAATTTGGTTTTAATATATCAATGAAGACTACTAACCTCTTAAGATATGTTAACAAACAAAACTTTGCATTAACACTGGAAAGTAAAGACCTTTAACAACAAATTATCAATTTGCCTATGGGTACTCTAGCTTCTTAATGACATGTATGCACTTTGTGTCCGTGTCAAACTTCCACCTAGACACAAATAAGTGATTAATCTCACAAGGTCTCCCTATAAATTTAACTCAGCTTCACAATTAACATCAAACAGGTACTTCTGCTACATCAGTCAAAACATGAAAATACCAACAAGGACAGGTTGTTCCCAAATTTATGGGTTCAGCTACACCTGCCATAGCAGATTAGAAAGAAAAGGAAAGTGAAACTAGCATCTCCTGGGCACAATCAATTATGATTTGAAACTACATATGCAATTTGACATCAGACAGACCAACATCAGTAACTAGCAGGTTGATTGTGGTACTAAACAGCAGAGGAACCAAAAAAAAAGAGAGCATAGCACCTGTCAAACAGCAATTCTTCCATCTGATGCAGCTAGACACTAAAGACATTACAAAGACAGCTGACCTCATGACTTCCATGATCAGATCACAGAGGAAACAATAGGCAGATGACATCTTTGTGAAGAATGGCCTAACGATCTCACAAAGGGAATTGCCTAACCAGATAATACTATCATTTTGCCAAGTTTCTGAGGAAGCCACTATTGCTCCTGTGGTGGCTGAGGAAATCCATCGACAATCTCCACAGGGTACCTATGGATGCAGTCCTCCCATGGACCATCTGGAGAGGGCTTGACACTACGAAGCGCCTGCCACACAGCACTATTACACTTGAACCCACTCCCGAAGGCAATCTGCCAAACACGGTGGCCCTTCCGCATCCGCCCCTTTGCCTCAGTGTAAGCGAGCTCATACCAGATGGAGCTGGAGGAGGTGTTGCCAAACCTGTGAAGGGTCATCCGGGAAGCCTCCACATGCTCAGGCCGGAGCTGCAGATTCTTCTCTAGCTCATCGATTACGGCCCTTCCGCCGGCATGAATGCAGAAGTGGTCAAAGGCAAGCTTGAAGTCCGGGATATAGGGCTTCACCTTGCCATTGAAGAGCTTCTTGGCCACGAGGGTCGCGAAGAAGAGGAGTTGCTCGCTAATTGGAAGGACGAGGGGGCCAAGGGTAGTGATGTTGATCTTGAGCGCTTCCCCAGCGATGGCCATGAGCTCCTTGGAGAGGGACACGCCGACCTTGCCAGCCTCGTCCTGCTCCTGGTACACGCAACGGAAGGCCTTGTCGTCGGCACCACGGTGCGTGCGGACGACATGGACAAGCTTGTACCTGGCACGCCGGCGATCCACCGTGCGGTTGGAGAGCAACACGGCGGCGGCGCCGACGCGGAACAGGCAATTGGGGATGAGCATGGACTTGCGGTTGCCGAAGTACCAATTCTGGGTGATGTTCTCGGTGCTGACCACGACGGCGTAGGTGGAGCGGTGGACCTGGAGGAGATCCCGCGCGAGGTCAATGGAGATGACGCCGGCACTGCAACCCATGCCACCGAGGTTGAAGCTCTTGATGTTGCCGCGGAGCTTGTAGCGGTTGACGATCATGGCGGAAAGAGACGGGGTGGGGTTGAAGAGACTGCAGTTGACGACGAGGATCCCGACGTCCTTGGGCTTGACGCCGGTGTTCCTGAAGAGGGTATCGAGGGCGCCGAACATGACATCCTCGGCTTCCTCGCGGGCGTAGGCCATGGAGGGACGGGGCGGGATGTAGTGCAGGGCGGAGGGCAGGCAGGTCTCCTGGCCGAGACCCGAGCGCTCGAGGATCCGGCGCTGGAACTCGAGAGAGGACTCGTTGAACTCGCCGGAGAGCTGCGAGTGCTTCATGAAGCGTCGGAAGGGAACCTGGAGCTTCGGCGGCGGGCGGTAGCAGGCGTAGTCAACGAGGTACACGGGGCGGGGCCGGGTCATGATGTAAACGGTGGCGCCAAAAACGAGAAAGGCGGAGCAGACCAAGACGCTGACGAGGTTGTACTGGAGGTGGAGCCACAACTGCCGGAGGTCGTCGGGTTCGGTCTGCGCGGCCTCCAAGAGGATCACCACCATCAGCGGGATTAGCAGCAGGGCCAGCAGGTGGGTGATGAGGTAGTGGTAGCCCAGCTTCACGTACTTGATGTTCACGCTCTGCAAGAAGTCCGGCAGCCGCCGACTCTCCCGCCGCGGCAGCACCGGAGCTTGCTCAACCGCCGCCGCCGCTCCCCCTCCCTCCATCCTTGCTGCTTTAGCCAATAAGGTGTCTAAGGATCTGAGCCAGAGAGAGAGAGAGAGAGAGGGAGGAAGGGCGAGGCGGACTCTCTCGAACCCTTCCCACCTGCCTTATGGTCAAGCACGTCTTTGTTGGGAGCCAAACCAAGTAGCGGATTAAATAGGAGCAAAAGGACACTCAGCGTTCACCACCATGGTGTTCGACAATACGAGTGGTCTCCAAAGTCCCGCCCACATGGAGCCTCTCCTCCCTCCCTTGCCCTCTCGTGTTCGCAGTGGGGGACAACCGAGTTGACGCCCCAACACGTTAATCGAGGGGGGGGGGGGGGGGGAAGAAGAAGAAGAAAAGAGACGGGACGGAGGGAAAGGTGATTCGAACCATCACGTAGCAACGTGCACAGGCTGGCGGTCCCGCGTTTGTAGCCGACGAGAGGCAGCCCCGTTCGCGGATACCCCGAACCACAAATCCAAGCCGCGTGCCCTCGCGTGCCTCACCCGAGCCACCCAAAGAGACGCGACGCCACATTAAACCCGCCCCCTCCCGGCCTTGATCCAACACCGCGAGGATCACATCACCGTCGGTTGATGCAACCTGTACACCGCCAGCGTACACGGGAAGTAACCAATCGCACGACGCAATACCAGGCTGATCGATTACTATGATTAAGCAATCATTGGTCTTATCGATCGAGACCGAGACAATCCGTCCCAGTTGCGGTATTAGATCAGGAGGGGAGTGTTGATGCCATCGGCCGACGCACATGCGACCTGCTTATTCTAAAAGGTGGAAACTTTGTGGATCTCCGCTACTTAATGGTCAAACTCCGTTGCTTCTCTATCCAATCAATTATTGAGAACGAAACTGACAAAGATGACGTACAAACGATTTTAAGTCAATAATAATAATAATAATTATTATTATTATTTCTCCAGAACCCACACTTGATTTTATACTAAATTAAAATCGAATCCATCTAAATCGAGATCCAAACCCATCAGTAATTTTATAATTTTTAGTCAAACTAAAGGTTTTTTATTTGATTCCAACTCCCAACTATGTAACAAAGAATTTATGATATTTGGAACCATCATAAAACTAGTTTACATTTTTTTAATAATTTATGATATTGTTTTTTATATTTAGAGTGAATGATGATAGCAAACCTTTCTGCCCGAGGGATAGATAGTGACTCGAGCAATGATTGATGCTCCATAATGATCTCCACATGTACTTGAGACTGCAGCCCTAACTCTGCCAGCCAAAATCTAGAAGCCCCACAAGAAGCTTCACCCCCACCGCCAGCCAAAATCTAGAAGCCCCACAAGAAGCTTCGCCAGACTTGGTCTGGGTCAATAACTGCTTAAGAATCAAATCTCACATCATATAACCATACATTGGTCTTTCAGTAGATCCAGCAGAGGCATGTAAAAGAAGCTCATTTGGTTTGAACTGTTCCGAATGTTTTGTTTTGTCCAACTTAAGCCGGCCTTCTAAAACAATGCTGACATCCTCTTCCGGTTTTCTTCAGAAGATGAAGCTGTCATGATGTTGACATTAACAGTACTGAAAGCTTTTCGAAGAAGAGTTCATCCTTCCCCCACCTAATTCTGCGGCTTCTGCGTTGAAGACGATCATGCATCGGAGCTTATTAGACTGTCGAAGTGTTCTTCTACGTGTTCCTCCCCACCAATATAAACCTAGGTAAGCTTGCATGGCCTTCTGCCAAACACCGTGATGACACCATGCAAGCATTGAAGGAGCTCCACCTAGCATCATAAATAGGCACCTACTAGGCTTCAGGTGTGAGTTAGTGGATCCAGTGGAGTAGTATCATCACCGGTTCTTTCAAGATCAAAAGATCATGTCCTAGCACATGTATACTATAATTTTCTAAAGATTGACTTGCAATAGACAGATTGCAATCAAGAATGAAAACCAAATATTTACTGATCAAACCCATGATTAGTCTAGTATATGTTGATAGGATCTTACTGTATAAGGTCATGTTGCATGGCTAAGCATTGAGCATGTTCAAAGGTCATGAATAACTTAGGTAATCTCCTATCCTTATTACTACAACCTATGAACCTGTGAACCTCAAACCCAATTTGAGTTCATGCCACTGCAAGTTAGATCAGTTGTGGCCGGGGACTCACATGATGATAATACATGTCCCAACATTTATACACAGGTTTAAGTCCAAATACAAGCCAACACCAGCATACCTACTGCTTGTTGGTTTAGGCACATGAGCAAGACATAGTATTATCATTGCGCTCGAACATATGTTTAACTAGACATAAGAGTGAACGAGTGATATTATCCAAACACTTATACGTTTGACATCATCGTTTATATGTCGATGTGTAACTTTTGTTGATGTTATGTCATTGTCGGTGTATCATCCTAAATAGGCTTGTCACTAACGTGTGGGCCCAACCAAGACATTGATATGTCTAGGTTTATGATTCGCACCTATATCAAGATTTATAAGCCTTGGATATATAACTAACTTATATATACTATTATATGCTAGAACGTGAGCTTGTAGTCCTATAAAATTTTTGTTAAAAGATTGGAATTAGTTATCATATTAGATACCTAGGGTAGATCACCATATTTTCATTTTCTTTCTCTCATAATTGCATTTGTTAGAATATAAAACTATCGACAACTCATATATATATATATATATATATATATATATATATATATAAAGAAATATTTTAAGGGAAGATAACCTATAAACGTCTCCAATAGTCTCTCTTGGCTCTTTGTCCATGTGAGCGAAGAAAGGGGGATGGTGATTTTATCTTCTCTTTCCACCTTAGACACCACATGACGGTTGTGTGTCATATAACGATTAGCTGATAGTGATTCTCTTTATCATTTGTTCTACACCAAAGGCATTTTTCAGTGCTCTTACCAAAGGGGTCCAAAGTGCAACATCTAGTTCATCCAGCACATCGACCTCATACCTATTTGATCTATTATCGACTTGGTAGCATGTTTAGTTCATCCATTATGTCTAGTCCATCATGCATCTCACATAGTCTGGAATGAGTTTGTCCAATACGTTCATATAAGATCTCCTCCTCCAATATTATTAGTAGCAATCCATTACTAACTTGCTCCTTGTATCATCGAGGAACATGAATTAGTTGGATGAGGTTAGGTTTTTTGACCTCCACGCCTTAAGCATAGGCAAGGTCAGACTTCTTAACTTCTTACGAAATGTTGGATGGTTGATGATGCTTTATTGTCAGACAATAATTCCGTAGTCTCAATGGTGTATCTTGTCCTTAGATTTGAGACACCAATGATATCCTATATGAGTACTCCACTCTTTGATATCAGACTTATATGTTTGAAAGTTTCAAATCTAATACAATCGGTTATCGGGAGTGGCAGCCAACCTTCTGAGGACTATTAAGTGTCGATAGAGGATCATCCGCTCTCGGTGTAATGAGAGGAATATCTCATGTGTTCTTACTCAAACAAATCCCTGGCCAGGGTCATTCGGATTGAGAGAGAAAGAGTTCTCTGGGAGAATTAGATTAGAGCGAGACTCGAGTAGAAACCATATGTGTTTGACAACACTATGCCCGGTATACGGTCTTTGGGATATTAGATGGATGAGAGACTATAGGTATACGGTAACTAAGGATAAACATGTCCAATAGATTGAATTCCTCTATATCGTCTAAGGACTACGACATAATGGCTTAGTACGTCCACAATCGATAAGTCAAGTGAATTATTATGGAGATAATAATTCACTTATCCAGAAGAAGTTCTGACAGGTATGACTCACTACCAGCTCGATATTGGGCGTAGAGAGTCACACATATATGATAGGCATTGCGATGAGTAGAGATTCGAATATGAGATATTTGTCGAAGCCCCTATCTTATTAGATATCCAGTAAGCCCCTGAATTATTCGATCCTATGGATGAAATTCAATAAGAGCTAATGAGAGATTATTAGATAGAGATCCACTAATCTAATAGGCTTGGGTAGTTGAATGAAGATCCAAAACCCAATATAGCAGGATCCATTAGGGTTATGTTGATAGGGGACCTCTATAAATAGGAGAGAACTAATGGTTCATAGGCCAGAACCTCTTTTGGTTATCACCTCTTATTCTCCTCTCCCATTCTCTTCTTGAGATAGTAGGATTGGAGACTTAAGGAGTATCATTGTAATTCTGCTATATGGATCACCACTAGAGTGGTGGATGCTTGACCTCCTTCAACTATTAAAAGAATGGGCAAAATCGAGTATCCCAATTCTCTTATCTATCCAATAGAGGGGCTTTACAAATATTCCAAGACCCTTCAAAGAAACCAAATGGAAGATAATAGTTGTTAAATCCTCACCAATGGTGATCAATGCTACTGAGAATAGATTATCCGCTTCATTTTCTAAGAGAATACCAATCGAAAGCAGAAGCGATGCGAACTTATTTGAAAGTGACAACTAAGTGAAAGAAAAATTGAAGGACAAATTTTGTGGAGGAATGACCCAAAAACTTTAAAAGTTTGTAGTGTGATGCTCATTAAAACTTCAACAAGCATCCACCCAATTCAAGCAGCATGAGGTATTTAAGAGATTAGTGTATAGTAAGGATGGTCTTTTCCTTCATCTGAAGGATCCCTATGAACCAACAGTGATCAACACAACTCAGCCAACCCCATATTAGAGTCAAAGTCATTGGTGAGTTGAAGCAGTATGACAGATCAAAAGTTCAACTACTCAAAAATAGTGGCAATGAGTAGTTGGGAGCCAGGAGACATATTGTAGCTGGTGCAGAAGATTGAATACTCAGCAAAGATAAGGAGTTATAGTGTCGGTAAATACTTCAACGAGGACATCGAAGGAATAAGTGGGGGAGAATGTCATGGACAAAATTATAAATAGGATGTTTGATGTAATGCTTATGTATGTTCGTATCTGTTGGTTTGTTCATGCTTTACACAACATGTAGAGAGATGGTCGAAGGCTTAACAACCTCATTTTAGTTGGGTTTAGTGGCCGTTTTAAGCTTGTAAATAAAGGTTGTGTTATGTGGACACTTGTGAGAGATGTTTGGTCTATAGTGGACCATTTTAGATCCTTTGTTGTGCGACCGTTCAAAGCTTATAAAGTCTGTTTATAATTTACATTGGCTATGAAGTGTTTTATGAAATGTTTGCTTATGGATCCTGAGTGAGGCGATTTCTCTAATTTGTTTTCTCTTTTGTAAGTCCTAAGGGACCATGAGAGATTTCAAGGAGGTTGACCCTTGTGAACAGACATACAAGGGTACCGTACGGCTTAGTCAAAACTGCTAGTCATAGGTGCCCAGCAAGCCAATCACGTGAGTGATGGCACGTGTGACTTGATACAGAATCTTTTTGCTTATTATATTTTGGCGTATATCACTTTATAACTATTGCATAAATGCATACATATATTGTGATGTCCTTGGATTTGTGCAATGAGAATCGAATCGTGATGAGATCATGATAATGAGATCGATTCACCTTTAAACACATATCCTAAATAATCCCGGTCATAGGTTACTCGAGAGGGACATCGTGATAACCGGACAGACTGGTGTGTTGTATACCCATCCATATGATGGATTCAGTTGGTCTCATAGCTGCTCGTGTAGGGACACTAGGGATACAGTATAGGTGCTCATTGGAGAATAAGTTCACTGATTGATCCGCTTACGGAATGCTGGATGGTTGATGATGCCTTATTGTCAGACAACGATTACGTAGTCCTAGTGGTATATCTGGTCCTTAGACTTGAGACACCAAGGATGTCCTGTATAAGTGCTCCACTCTTTGATACCAGACTTATAGGTTTGGTTGTCCCAGATCTAGTACAGTTGGTCATTGGGAGTGGTAGTCAACCTTACGAGGGCTATTGAGTGTCGATAGAGGATCATCCACTCTCGGCGTCATGAGAGGAATATCTCATGTATTCTTGCTCAGACAAATCCCTGGCCAGGGTCATTCGGGTTGAGAGAGAAAGAGTTCTCCGGGAGAATCCGATTAGAGCGAGACTCGAGTAGAAACTGCTAGTCATAGGTGCCCAACAAGCCAATCACGTGAGTGATGGCACGTGTGACTTGATACAGAATCTTTTTGCTTATTATATTTTGGCGTATATCACTTTATAACTATTGCATAAATGCATACATATATTGTGATGTCCTTGGATTTGTGTAATGGGAATCGGATCGTGATGAGATCACGATAATGAGATCGATTCACCTTTAAACACATATCCTAAATAATCCCGGTCATAGGTTACTCGAGAGGGACATCGTGATAACCGGATAGACTGGTGTGCTGTATACCCGTCCATATGATGGATGCAGCTGGTCTCATAGCTGCTCGTGTAGGGACACTAGGGATACAGTACAGGTGCTCATTGGAGAATGAGTTCACTGATTGATCCGCTTACGGAATGCTGGATGGTTGATGATGCCTTATTGTCAGACAGCGATTCCGTAGTCCTAGTGGTGTATCTGGTCCTTAGACTTGAGACACCAAGGATGTCCTGTATGAGTGCTCCACTCTTTGATACCAGACTTATAGGTTTGGCTGTCCCCAGATCTAGTACAGTTGGTCATTGGGAGTGGTAGTCGACCTTACGAGGGCTATTGAGTGTCAATAGAGGATCATCCACTCTCGGCGTCATGAGAGGAATATCCTATGTGTTCTTGCTCAGACAAATCCCTGGCCAGGGTCATTCTGGTTGAGAGAGAAAGAGTTCTCCGGGAGAATCCGATTAGAGCGAGACTCGAGTAGAAACCGTATGGGTTTGACAGCACTATGCTCGATATACGGTCTCTGGGATATTAGATGGATGAGGGACTATAGGTACATGGTAACTGAGGACAGACAGGTCCAATGGATTTGACTCCCCTGTATCGTCTGGGGACTACGGCGTAGTGGCCTAGTACGTCCGTAGTCGATGAGTCAAGTGAATTATTACAGAGATAATAATTCACTCAGTCAGAAGGGATTCACAGCCTGGAGTTTTGAGGAGCGTCGTCGCAACCCTGCTGTGTGGATCACCGCTAGAGAAGGCAACCCTGCTGTGTGGATCACCGCTAGAGAGGAGGACGCTTGACCTCCTTCACCCTCTCCTAAGGATCTGCAAGGAAACAGGGATATACGATCTCCCTAGGTAACACAATCTCTATACGCAGTTTTGTGTTTTGCGGATTTTTGCACACCAATCTTCGCACGACGACGAACATCTTTTTGGGAATCAGGGATTTTGTTTTTCTTGTTCTTCCGTTGCGCATATGATGTCGCCCTCAATGATTTTCCAACAGTGGTATCAGAGCCAGGTTGTTCGTGCGAATGATTGGTTTTGAACTGCATGTGTTGTGTTTAGGAAGAATATTGACGTCAAAATCGTTGACGCGAAAGCGAGAAAGGGCAACAACAGTTGCTGCCCTCGATTTGCGTGCGTGTAGCGCAGCCGCAGGAAGGCAGCACAAGGGCTGCGTCTGCAGCAGCCAGCCGGCCGGCGGCCTGCTTGCAGCAGCTTGCGGCCGGCGGGGCTGGCAGCCCGCGGGTAGAGGCGCCTGCGGCCGCTGAGCCCGCGGGCAGAGGCGCCGCGGGGCAGCAGCGCAGGGCAGCGGCGCCTGTGGCCGCTGCTCCCACGGGCCAAAAACCCCGCAAGGGGCGGTCGCCAGCGAGGCAGCACCGCCTGCGGGCGTTGCCTCGCGGGCAGAACCGCCCGCGGAGGCGGCGGCGCCCGCAGGGGCGCCAACCTACAGGGGCAGCACCGCCTGCGGGCGTTGCCCCGCCGGCAGAACTGCCCGCGGAGGCGGCGAAGCCCGCGGGGGCGCCCACCTGCAGCGGCAGCGCCCCCAGCGGGCGTGCCGCCCGCAGGCGAGGGTAGCACCCCGCCCCTCGCCGCACAGGCCGCCGCCAGCATTGTGGCGGCGGCGGCGGCAACAGCAAAGGTAGTAGGGAAATTCAGAAATTCCCTACATGTCCCTGATTTCAGAAAATATTAATTAATTAAAATGTTTAGTTGATTATTATTTTTATTATTATCTAGTAGTCCTACATGATGATGATTATTTATACATGTGATGTATGATGTGTGAACGGATGATCATGAACCGTGTGATGTGTGTACTTGTGATTATTATTATTGAGGTCTACGAGCCTCCATTATATTTCTCGTTTATTGTCGGACCTGCGTGCCTATGATTAAGTTGTAATCACATGAGGAGGTGCAGCGGGAGCGTGGATCCGATAACGGGACCCACGAGACGGACGATCGCGATGCATGAAGATGCATCAAGATGTCGACGGAATCGATGAGGACGAGATGGACGATCACAGGGCATGGAGATGCACCGTTGCACACATAGATCTTGATGTGAGTGATTAGGCCTACTGGCTCAGGCCTAATCACATTAGGTTGTGGTCCATGATCATCTGGTGTAATTGATTATACACATACTAGATAAGTATATATATTTGCATGCGATGTATATATATATTAAATATGTATATGTGTGACATGTCATATTAGGAGACGAAATCTTAGAAACATCTCTCGATAATATTAAGTCGGTAAACGTAAGGCAATTAGATTGACCCACGTGGCCTTCCATCGTTATAAGTAGGAACCGATTCCCGGTGTAGGTTGAGTTGGTCGAGTCCCTCGAGACTCACCTATATCGCGATTCGCTATCTTGCTTACGACATAGAGATGTCACCGGTGACCTGAGGGCATGGTATACTTGGTCGAGTCCCTCGAGGGTATATCATCAAATCAGACTCATCTTGTAACGAAGGTGTTGACTTAACCGAGCATCATGGTTGGTCGAGTCCCTCGAGGCTATGGTGATTCGGAGGCCGAACAGGACGGGAATCACAAGGAGTTGTGATTGGTAAGAGTTGCCTACCTTTTAGGCTTAGTGTGATTGGTCGAGTCCCTCGAGGTTACACTAAGACGTTGATTGGATCCTGATCCCCACTAGAAGTCTGCCGGAGACTTCCGTTTCACGTGCTGAGGGTGTCGCGTGACTCGTTAGTAAAATAGTGGGAGCATATTAAGATAGAAGTCCATATCTTGATAGTTTATTTCTTGCAAAATCTGCATGTTATTCATTTCTGCTGCATCTTTATTTTCAGAAAATGCCGCTTTTAAATCCCTTACATGGCATACTTGATGTCAACCGCCTCACTGGTCCAAATTATACAGATTGGCTCCGTAACTTGAGAATTGTTCTCACAGCGAAGAAAATCATGTACGTCCTTGATTCAGTGATGCCTAAGCCTGAAGAAGGGGCAAACGAGGATGAGATCGCTCGCTATGTGAAGTACATTGATGACTCCACTCTTGCTCAGTGCTATATGTTGGGCTCTATGACTCCAGAGTTACAGAGACAACATGAAAAGATGGATGCCAGATCCATTCTCCTACATGTCCGTAAATTATTTGAGGAACAGGGAAGGACTCAACGATATGAGATATCCAAGAGCCTTTTCCGCGCTAGGATGACTGAGGGGACACCGGTTCAGAACAATGTCCTAAAGATGAATGAGTGGATAGAGAAACTCACAGGTCTAGGAATGATCCTAGAGGATAACTTGTGTATGGATATTGTGCTTCAGTCCCTACTAGATTCATTTTCACAGTTCATAATGAATTTTAATATGAACAAGCTTGAGGTGCCTCTCCCAGAGCTCCTCAATATGTTGAGGGAGGCAGAGAGTACTATTAAGAATGAGAAGCCAGTTCTCTACACTGGTGAGACCAAAAAGAAAAGGAAAGCAGAAAGGTCCCTTAAGAAGGGAAAGGGCAAGGGCAAACTAGGTAAAGCAAAGGTTGCTAAGAAAGACCCAGCAAAGGACAAAGGCCAGTGCTTCCACTGTGGTAAAGATGGACACTGGAAGATGAACTGCAAAGAGTACCTTGCAGAAAGGGCGAAACAAGAAGCTTGGTGAAGCTTTAGGTACATTCATGATCAATCTCAAATTGTTAGATTTTTGTGATAGTACATTGGTATTGGATACCAATATTGCTTATCACATCTACAATTTATTGTAAATTCTAGCAAAGCTAAGGGGAGATTGACGAGAGGAATATTGCATAAAGGTTTGTTTATGCAAGACACTACTCCACATATCATGAATGTAAGTGTCTAAGAGGAAACGAGATGAGGTGAATAGTACATACCTATGGCATTGTAGGCTAGGTCACATCCATGAAAGAAGGATTCAAAAGTTGCTAAATGATGGATATCTAGATCCATTCGACTACGTGTTATATGCAACTTGTGAACCTTGCATTCGTGGAAAATTGACCAACTCTCCATTTAGTGGAATTGGAGAGAGAGCCACTGAGTTGTTGGAACTCATACATAGTGATGTATGTGGACCCATGTTAACTCATGCCATTGGAGGTTACTCCTACTTCATTACATTTACTGATGATTTCTCAAGGTATGGATATGTGTACTTAATGAAGTACAAGTCCGAGGCCTTTGAGAAATTCGGAGAGTATAAGAATGAGGTGGAGAACCAGACTGGAAAGAGTATCAAAACTCTTCGATCAGATCGAGGAGGTGAGTACTTAAGTACAGAGTTTACTCAGTTCCTCAAGGACCATGGGATATTATCCCAATGGACACCTCCTTACACACCTCAGCTCAATGGTGTCTCTGAAAGGAGAAATCATACTTTATTAGATATGGTACGGTCCATGATGAGTTTCACTGACCTACTTCTAGGGATATGCCCTAGAGACCGCAGCTTACCTTCTGAACAGAGTTCCAACTAAGTCGGTAGTGTCTACACCATATGAGATATGGAAAGGGAAGAAGCCTGATCTTAAGGTTGTTAAGATTTGGGGCTGCCCAACCCACGTTAAAAGACACAACCCCGATAAGTTAGAATCAAGGACAGAGCGATGCATATTTGTGGAATACCCCAAGGAAACTTGTGGGTATTACTTCTATCATCTCGAGGACCAAAAGGTCTTTGTAGCTAAGAGAGCAGTGTTCCTTGAGAAGGAACATATTCTTGGCGGAGACAGTGGGAGAATGATAGAGTTGAGCGAAGTTAAAGAACCAAGCTCAAGCACCACTCTACAGCCCGAGTCTGTTCAGGTACCTAATACACAAGTTTCAACTTTACGCAGGTCTGATAGAGTATCTCATCCTCCTGAGAGATATGAGGGACATATTAGAGGAGAGGATGCTGAGGATATTGATCCTCAGACCTACGAGGAGGCTATTATGAGTATAGACTCCGGGAAGTGGCAAGAAGCCATGAATTCTGAGATGGATTCTATGTACTCCAATAAGGTTTGGAACCTAGTTGATGCGCCCGAAGGTATTGTACCCATCGGTTGCAAATGAATCTTTAAGAAAAAAATCGGAGTAGATGGAAAGGTAGAGACCTATAAAGCAAGGCTAGTGGCTAAAGGGTATCGTCAAAGGCAAGGTGTTGACTACGACGAAACCTTCTCACCCGTAGCAATGCTAAAATCCATCAGAATTCTATTGGCTATTCCAGCACACTATGATTATGAGATCTGGCAGATAGATGTGAAAACCACATTCCTCAATGGGAACCTCGAGGAGGAGGTGTATATGATGCAACCTGAGGGATTCGTGTCCAAGAACTGCCCAGATAAAGTGTGTAGGTTGCTTAAATCCATTTATGGACTAAAGCAAGCTTCCCGAAGTTGGAACATAAGATTTGATCAGATCTTATGACTTCGTTAAGAACGAAGATGAGCCTTGTGTGTACAGGAAGGTAAGTGGGAGCGCTATCACCTTTTTGGTGTTATATGTGGATGACATCTTGATCATTGGGAATGATGTAGGAATGCTATCCACAGTAAAGACTTGGTTATCTAGACACTTCTCCATAAAGGACTTAGGGAAAGCATCCTATATCTTGGGGATTAGAATCTATAGAGATAGATCCAAGAGGATGCTTGGCTTGTCCCAGTCCAGGTACATAGAAACCATTGTCAAAAGGTTTGGCATGGAAAATTCCAACGGGCAAACATGAATATGATACCTTATGCCTCAGCAATAGGGTCTATCATGTATGTCATGCTATGTACTAGGCCTGATATAGCGCATGCTCTGAGTGTCACGACCAGGTATCAGGCGGATCTAGGCTTGGAGTACTGGAAAGCAGTAAAGTGTATCCTTAAGTACTTGAGAAGGACTAAGGATCTTTTACTAGTATATGAAGGTAATAGCCTTAAGGTTAAAGGCTTCACTGACTCAAGTTTTCAGTCTGATGTCGATGATAGCAAGTCGAATTCAGGGTATGTGTACACCTTGAATGGAGGAGCAGTGTGTTGGAAGAATTCCAAGCAAGATACCACTGCTGACTCGACCACAAAGGTGGAGTACATTGCTGTATTAGATGTAGCAAAGGAGGGAGTCTGGTTGAAGATGTTCATCACAGATTTGGGAGTCGTTCCGGATAGCGAGAAGTCGACTTCCTTATATTGCGACAACTATGGGGTGATTACTCAAATAAGGGAACCCGGGTCTCATCAGAAGTGTTCTGAGGAGGTTCCAGCTTATCAGAGAGATCGTAGCCCGAGAAGATGTAGCGGTGGAAAGAGTTCCATCCGAAGATAACATTGCAGATCCACTGACAAAGCCGTTGTCTCATTTTGTCTTTGAGCGTCACAGGGGTCTGATGGGGATCAGACACATAGGTGATTGGCTTTAGGTCAAGTGGGAGATTGCTAGTCATAGGTGCCCAACAAGCCAATCACGTGAGTGATGGCATGTGTGACTTGATACAGAATCTTTTTGCTTATTATATTTTGGCGTATATCACTTTATAACTATTGCATAAATGCATACATATATTGTGATGTCCTTGGATTTGTGCAATGGGAATCGGATCGTAATGAGATCACGATAATGAGATCGATTCACCTTTAAACACATATCCTAAATAATCCCGGTCATAGGTTACTCGAGAGGGACATTGTGATAACCGGATAGACTGGTGTGCTGTATACCCGTCCATATGATGGATGCAGCTGGTCTCATAGCTGCTCGTGTAGGGACACTAGGGATACAGTACAGGTGCTCATTGGAGAATGAGTTCACTGATTGATCCGCTTACGGAATGCTGGATGGTTGATGATGCCTTATTGTCAGACAGCGATTCCGTAGTCCTAGTGGTGTATCTGGTCCTTAGACTTGAGACACCAAGGATGTCCTGTATGAGTGCTCCACTCTTCGATACTAGACTTATAGGTTTGGCTGTCCCCAGATCTAGTACAGTTGGTCATTGGGAGTGGTAGTCGACCTTACGAGGGCTATTGAGTGTCAATAGAGGATCATCCACTCTCGGCGTCATGAGAGGAATATCCTATGTGTTCTTGCTAAGATAAATCCCTGGCTAGGGTCATTCTGGTTGAGAGAGAAAGAGTTCTCCGGGAGAATCCGATTAGAGCGAGACTCGAGTAGAAACCGTATGGGTCTGACAGCACCATGCTCGATATACGGTCTCTAGGATATTAGATGGATGAGGGACTATAGGTACATGGTAACTGAGGACAGACAGGTCCAATGGATTGGATTCCCCTGTATCGTCTGAGGACTACGGCGTAGTGGCCTAGTACGTCCGTAGTCGATGAGTCAAGTGAATTATTACAGAGATAATAATTCACTCAGTCAGAAGGAGTTCTGACAGGTACGACTCACGGCCAGCTCGATATTGGGCCTAGAGGGTCACACACATATGGTAGGCATTGCGATGAGTAGAGGTTCGGATATGAGATATCCAACAGAGCCATTGTCTTATTGGATGCAGATCCAATACCCACTAGGGAAGGACCCATTAGAGTTTGACACGGGATCTCTATAAATAGGAGGGATTCACAGCCTCATAGGCTAGAGTCTTTGCTTGCCTTTCCTATTCTCCTCTCCCTCTCCACCTTAGAGTAGGCCTGGAGTTTTGAGGAGCGTCGTCGCAACCCTGCTGTGTGGATCACCGCTAGAGAGGAGGACGCTTGACCTCCTTCACCCTCTCCTAAGGATCTGCAAGGAAACAGGGATATACGATCTCCCTAGGTAACACAATCTCTATACACAGTTTTGTGTTTTGCGGATTTTTGCGCACCAATCTTCGCACGACGACGAACATCTTTTTGGGAATCGGGGATTTTGTTTTTCTTGTTCTTCCGCTGCGCATATGATGTCGCCCCCAATGATTTCCCAACAGAAACCGTATGGGTCTAACAGCACCATGCTCGATATACGGTCTTTGGGATATTAGATAGATGAGGGACTATAGGTACACGGTAACTGAGGACAGACATGTCCAATGGATTGGATTCCCCTGTATCGTCTGGGGACTACGACGTAGTGGCCTAGTACGTCCGTAGTCGATGAGTCGAGTGAATTATTACAGAGATAATAATTCACTGAGTTAGAAGGAGTTCTGATAGGTATGACTCACGGTCAGCTCGATATTGGGCCTAGAGGGTCACACACATATGGTAGGCATTGCGATGAGTAGAGGTTCGGATATGAGATATCCGACGGAGCCCTTGTCTTATTGGATGCAGATCCAATACCCACTAGGGGAGGACCCATTAGGGTTTGAAAGGGGACCTCTATAAATAGGAGGGATTCAAAGCCTCATAGGCTAGAGCCTTTGCTTGCCTTTCCTATTCTCCTCTCCCTCTCCACCTCAAAGCAGGGCTGGAGTTTTGAGGATCGTCATCGCAACCCTGCTGTGTGGATCACCGCTAGAGAGGAGGACGCTTGACCTCCTTTACCCTCTCCTAAGGATCTGCAAGGAAACAGGGATATACGATCTCCCTAGGTAACACAATCTACTCTATACGTAGTTTTAAGTTTCGCGGACTTTGCGCACCAATCTTCGTACGACGACGAACATCTTTTTGGGAATCAGGGATTTTGTTTTCTTGTTCTTCCGCTGTGCATGTGATGTCGCCCCCAAGATTTTCCAACAAAAACCAACTAAGTCCATGACAGATTGGGTTTCGGATTCAGGCAGGATAGTGTGGTACATTGAATTTTACGATTGGGGACCAAATTGCCTCCTTAGTTGACGATTCGATGGGTCTCAGGTGCTCGTAGGATGTCAGCCCCACATCGGGTGGGGGAAACCTTGAAGGGTGCTGGCGTTGGTAGTAGTTAAGTCAATGATCGCGATTGAGTTGGTGGTGTAGCTTGTTGGGGTAACTAGGGCAAAAGTGGAACGATGATCTGTATCATGCTCGTTAGGGTTTGCACTTAATAGATGAGATTCTATAACACATCGACAAGGATGAGAATATGGCTAAGGATCATCCTCGGGGGTGAGAGGCCTAAGTTATTGAATAAATGCCAATATCACATCAATGTTTGTGCCGAGGTAGATGCATCTATATGCGAAAAGGGTGATTGTTACCTATATTAAGTAAAAGTACTATAAGTTGAGAGTAAAGTCTCTTCCCTCGCTCGTTTATTGAGAAGGTCGACGGGCGAGAATTCATATAACATCGAATCCTCCTTCTAGCACCAAAATAATGAGGGAAGAAATCATTAACATCTTGGTCAGCTTGACGTGGTCCGAACTCGTATGCACAGGATTGTCCAAGGTGCCTCCGAGGTAAAAATGTCAAGTTTTCAAAATGTCACATTTACGAAAACTAAGGTCGAAAATGATTTTCTAATCCGATCCCTCCAATACCCAAGTTAGTAATCCGATGTGTATAATTACGGATACGAATAGTCAAAAAAACGAAAGCCCGCCTTTTTTATTATGTTGAAGATAAACTTTTATATCAATTATAAATAGATAAAATATTTTATAAAATATTATACAAGACAATCTACAATTGCCTCCAACAAATTTTCTTTCGTGACATTTATTATAAATGACATACTTTCTATCAACTTTTATCATAAATGATCGAGAGAATGAAGTCTATACTCTCACAATTACATCTCTATCAT
This sequence comes from Musa acuminata AAA Group, assembly GCF_036884655.1. NCBI lineage: Eukaryota > Viridiplantae > Streptophyta > Magnoliopsida > Zingiberales > Musaceae > Musa > Musa acuminata. The sequence continues at coordinate 34,558,275 of NC_088354.1, forward strand.
TCGTCTAAAATAAATAGAATTCATGTGCAAGACTTGCACGGATTAAGCACAAACACAATACACTACACATACAAACGATAGTTGACATTAGGAAAAAAGAAACTACGATTGCAATATATATGACACGAATTCAAGAATATGGTTCTTATGACATGACTTTTTATTTCAATATTTCATAGTCAACTATTAACTTTTGTTCGGATTCAACTCGAATTGATTTGAGGTTAGGTCAGATATTGTTAACCATTTTTTCTGGATTCAGAAAGATATAAAACACAAACAAATCATATGAATGTTTAAATTACATAAGCAGAGAAGAAAATTGAGGGGAACAAATCATTGGGCAAAAATTGCCTTCCGCATATAATATTCCTCAGATCGGACAAGAAAAGATTCCGACTTCACCGCCTGGGTTTGAGTCTGCCTTGGGATCACAATCACAGAGAAGCACTGGCCCGCGCCGCCTCTCCCTACCATTGGAACAGTCGAGCACTTGGGATGGACCACAGCGCCGCGATCGTGCTTCTGCCACGAGGCCGAGGCGCGGGACACCGGCCCGCGGTGGCCTTTCCTCCGGGACGGATAGAAATTCCAAGGGTTCCGTGGTTGCTGGGCCTTCTTCTGGTGCTGTTACTTGACAGGGATGAACTTGCAGTACAAAATTGAAAGAAAGAAATAAGAGAGCACAGAAATGCACCGTGTTAATTCCTAGAATTACTGGAACTTTCTTCCAAGTCTGCTTCACAGAAAAACTCGAATTCCACCTCTACCACAGAACATGATTGACCACAAGTCGTTCCACTCTGCAGAACCACCACATTTTGAATGATCGACAGCCGTTCATTCCAGTTGCCAACGAAACACTAATTGTCAACAAACGGGAAGTCATCTGCTACAATCCTCTTAAATAAGTATAAGAGAAATAAAGATAATAAAGGGCTTAATAGATTCAATTGATCTATTTAAGGTGGCATGCTGACCATAATCAGAAGAGAGGAACATACAAACCTTCCACAGTCTCTGTTTCCATGGCCTCCGGTGCTCCTGCAGAATCGCTTGGAGGCCAAGTGAAGAAGAGAGCTTTCGTAACATTCCTGGCAGGGGACGGCGACTATGTGAAGGGAGTGGTAGGGCTGGCAAAAGGCCTGAGAAAGGTGAAGAGTGCTTACCCTTTGGTGGTGGCGGTGCTGCCCGATGTGCCCGAGGCTCACCGCCGATTGCTTCAAGCCCAGGGCTGCACTGTTCGGGAGATCGAACCCGTTTACCCGCCTGAGAACCAAGTGCAGTTTGCCATGGCTTATTATGTCATCAACTACTCCAAGCTGCGGATTTGGAATGTAAGTGAGCCAAAACGATACTTCTTTAGGTTGTCATTCATGTTCCTTTTTTCCTTTCTCTTCGGGTATCTATATGGAGGAAGCTGAACCCTACAGAAAGTTACGCAAATGATGTCTAATTAATGATGATGACTCCTTGGTTGCTGCTAATTGCAGTTTGTGGAGTACAGCAAGATAATATATTTAGATGCAGATATCCAAGTGTATGACAACATCGATCACCTGTTCGACATGCCCGATGGCTACTTCTATGCAGTGATGGACTGCTTCTGCGAGAAGACATGGAGCCACTCTCGACAGTACTCAATTGGCTATTGCCAGCAGTGTCCGGACAAGGTGGCATGGCCTGCTGAGATGGGATCCCCTCCTCCGTTGTACTTCAATGCAGGGATGTTTGTATCTGAACCAGCTCGACCAACTTACGATGGCCTTCTTGAGACTCTTATGACAACACCTCCAACTCCCTTTGCCGAGCAGGTGAGTCCTCCAACTGGGTTAAGTTTTTTGGAGTTAGATACAAAATATAGAACAGGATTATTTACATAACTAAAAAAATCTAGTAAGATAAGGAGATAAGTTAGTGGACCAGATTAGAAGAACATTCTCGCAAACAGAACTTTGAGTTGAAACTTGAAAGATCAAGAACTAGACATGCAAATAAAACAATCTGATAGTCCAACCGTAACAATGATTAGAACAAAAACACAGTTCATTTAGTTATTCTACTTAATTAATTTCTACTTCTAGGTAAACACCTGAGATATCACAAAATTAACCCACTCCAGGTAGGTAACAAAATTATGAACCATGCAAATCTGGAAACAGGTTAACACATGCTTTCATTATGTAAGATCCACACAATCATTATCCTATAACCAGCATCTTGCTCCAGTCCCTAAAGAGGTAGGAGTCTTTCTAACCTTGGACATAGGGAAGTACCGTTAAGTCAACAAAACTATACATTTTTTCTTATTCAACAATTACATGTGGCATAAAAATTGACCATATATTCTCTACATCCTGCCTTATCTCTTGCGACTGGTGCAAATATTCCTTACAGCTAATGTTGTTTATAGAGATTATGAAGCTAGGGAATGTGACAATTATGACAATGACATCGGTGGTTTCCTTGCGTAGAGTTAGCATCGACAGTTTTTCTTATCTGACAAATATGAGGATAACTGGAATTCGATTTAGTCTATTGGAAAATATTAAGAACCATGTATTTTTCACTCTATTTCTGACCTCATTTTTGTAGGACTTCCTGAACATGTATTTCGAGAAAATCTACAAGCCAATTCCGCTCATCTACAATCTGGTTCTAGCCATGCTATGGCGACACCCTGAAAATGTTGAGCTTGAAAATGTCAAGGTGGTCCACTATTGCGCCGCGGTAAGTGCTACATTAGTCACTTATCACAAGTACCAACATCATAATCCAACGTTCCACAAATTAATATTGTATTTATCGACCTGCTGTTGCTTTCCAATGATGGTGATATAGGGTTCCAAGCCTTGGAGGTACACTGGAAAGGAAGCTAACATGGACAGGGAGGATATTAAGATGTTAGTAGCAAAATGGTGGGGTATTTACAATGATAAGTCTCTTGACTTTGCTGCAGAGGATGCAGTCCCAGAAGGAGAGACCTGCTTACCTTCTTCGATAATGGTGGCCATGTCAGAAAACAATATCAACTACATCTCTGCACCCTCTGCTGCCTAAGACAGAATAAGGGGAGGGAAACAAGAGCAACTATGAAAGATATAAAGAATATGATATGATTCTATAAACTCTCCACCTTTCAACACCTATCAGTAGCTAACCATAGCATCCTCTTGATCATGAGGTTCCCTGTAGTTTTCTCCCTTGATTATAAAATCTATAGCAGCCTTAACCACTTATTTTCCCATTGTCCGTTTCTGAGTGTAGGCATATCTATGCACCAGCAAAGTAGTAAAAGTTAAAGCTCGTAAGGTGACAAAATGCGTTGCTCTATGTTTCTAGATCCATATATATATATATATATATATATATATATATTGTAAGCTTCTCTTTATATAGAAGATAACTAATTGGTTCAGTTCCCATACTTGATGAGCTTCTTTTCTGTTGGAATAAAAAACGTTCTAGTTTATAAGAATGCCAAGCATTACATTTAAACAAGAACATTCAAAAGAACCACCTCTGTTACCGTCATTATGGAAGGAAAGGAAACCTTTTCATTGATTTTGAATGAAGAAACATGTGAATAGTGAAAAATAAGGAACTCTGTTTCAAATGCTATTGATAAATGCTATCAAACTCTAGCCTCGGTTTTTTACTTGAATTTACTTCATGGACTGGTATTTGTTCCAAGTTAAATAGTTCAAAAATGAAAAGCACCGATTAGTTCAGGCACCACAAATATCGGGGTTGTACCATAGGACGAATCAAGGGGGAACAATCTTCACAAAGGGGCCACGCATCCTCATGGCAGAGCAAAGTTTGCTTCGTTAGACTCGATTTCTAACTTATATTTAAATGTCTACTCTTACTACAACATTGATTGCATGATTTAAATCTTTAATTCTCCAACAACCTTTTGATAGGATGCTGAAATATCAGTGTGTCAATTTCAGATCCTACAAACACAGCACTGGCACTGTCATTGAAGCACATTGTTCTATGAGCAACTAAGGTTCTTGCATTTTTTGATGGTTTCATATATGCATATGTCAGATAAATCGATCAACATGAAAACACTTCCAAACAACAGTAACTCCTAATCGAAGCCTAAACCATTCCCGTAATTTGCTCATTGCCCCCTAATCACCAGATATACTTCTCAAATGTGACCTAAGCCTTTGCAAAGGTTCAAGAAACAGAACGGACTCGCCTTGATGGGCCGAAGCTTAGCCCGACCAAGATGGTCATGTTCCGCAGTTGCTAACGCCTTATCTTCCCTGACCAAGTGATGGGTTTGGGCAACAACTCGATTATAAACCGCAGGGGGCTGCTAAATTTCGGCCGGAAAAGAACAAACTGTCGTTTCGACAATGATACCAATTGTCAAAACCCCTTCTCAACCATGACGACAAGATCGAAGGAGTTGGAGATAGGGTATCAGAACTACTCTTCCTTCCAAGAAATCGAATGTAAATGAGTTAGATACGACAAGGGAAAAGTCAGAACTGAACCTTCTAAAGAGGCCGAGGAGGATAAGGCCGACCAGATTCCGATGTGTGCCGGTGGGGGTGAGCGGGGTCGGATGGAAGATGAGATCGAGGCGACCGACGCCGATGGCGGGAGGAGCGGCAAGTCTCGATGGTTTCCTCGATGTCACGCGATATATAACGGTGAGGAAACCTCCTTTATAATCCATGTTATGTACAACATATGTTATCTTTATTGTATCGGCTGTTATAATGACGATAGGGGAAGTGTCCGCGAGAGGTTCTATTGCGCACATGGTGCGTGTCGCCCGGCTCACGCCGGGTCCACACGAAGACTAATCATATTATCTGTTTTCACCGTGGGACCCAATACCAGGTCTGGTTCGGAAGATTCCTTCACCCGCGTGCGACAGACACGTGTGCGCACTGTAAAGTTTGCTTCATCTCCTTCGACACTCAACCTAGAGAGAGAGAGAGAGAGAGAGAGACGGGTGACATGCTTCGACTGCTCGTGCAGTGAACTGGTAATCTCTATAAATGGGGCAGTAGTGTCTTTGGTGTAAACAATCATGTTATCATCTCTATAAAGCCTTGCAACCACCTCCTTCACCATTCCCATCCCCATATCTCCTGTTACACTCCCTGCGTCGTTCCCCTTTCTTTTATCTCTCCTCTTCCCTCCTCTTCCATGGACGGGAAAGGTAACAGCAACATGAGTAACAAGAGCGTGAACAGCGGCGAAGAAGCCGACGTCAGGAAAGGGCCGTGGACCATGGAGGAGGACCTCATCCTCGTCAACTACATAGGCAACCATGGCGAGGGCGTCTGGAACAGCCTCGCGCGTTCTGCAGGTACGTCGTCTGTCTACGGTCGCCGTTCTTCCATTCCTCTGCCTCTCACTGCTTCTTGGTGCTCGTTGAGAAGGACTGAAGCGCACGGGGAAGAGCTGCCGGCTTCGCTGGCTCAACTACCTGCGGCCGGACTTGCGGCGCGGTAACATCACGGCGCAGGAGCAGCTCCTGATCATGGAGCTCCAGGCAAGGTGGGGAAACAGGTGAGCCAACAGCGTTAAGATTCCATGGGGACGCCCATGTTTTCTTGCATGTTCGCAAGGTTAGTGGTCTTGAAGGTCAGCACGACACGCATGGAAAACATATACTTGTGGCCAGGATGCTCAGCCACAAGTGAGCACGTGCATGGAGTCACACGCACAGAAATCAGCAAAGTCTAGTTTCTCTTCCTCTCTGTTTTTGCAGAGGAATGTGCAAACGCTGCTGTAAGTTTCAGATGCCGCTTGTTTCTTTGTGTGGCAATTCATGCCTTACTTCATGGCAAACATGATATGGCAGCTAATCATTACAATGGCAAGAAGAAACAGAGTAATGTCATACTAGCTGTAGGCTGTCAGCATCACTGACGAGTCCAAGAATAAGAACCGACAGATACATGCATGTAGTTTATTGATTGTTGTAGCAATATATTATAAATTCCATTTATTTGTACAGCCCTAGCTAATTATGCCGTTGTTTTCTCCAATAAGGTGGTCCAAAATTGCGAGACAAATGCCCGGGAGGACAGACAACGAGATCAAGAACTACTGGAGGACCAGAATACAGAAGAGAGTGAAACAGAGTGACTCGCCTCAGTTCCAGAATGCCATTCTTATTGATGAAGCTAATAGCAGCACTAGCCAAACACATATTGTCGATGCTGGGAGAGTTCAGCCAAGTCTCCTTGATGAGCCGGCTATCATGAACACTGATGGCATCGAACCTCAATTCTTCATTGATTTTAATGACAACTTCTGGACGTTCGACGAGTTGTGGTCGATGTAATCACCCGATGATGATTATATGAAATAAATCATGCGATGTTATGGACGAGAGATATGTATATGAACGATGGAAGAGCTTGTTTGTAGCATGATTCTGATTGGTAATACTGCTGCAAAGTTATTGTCCGTTGTTGTACAAAGCACAAATGATTAAACTTAATTATTTTGAGATAATCTTCATGGATGTTTTCTCTTACTGATTGTTTCATTTCATGCTGCAAAACTGTGTCCTAATTCGTGAACATCTGAAGCGAAGCAGGAGAGAGAAGAGTGTGTGTTTTCTGTACTTGATTGTAATGGAATTTGATCGCAAACATTTCATCTGATAAGCTTCTTATTTGTTTTCCCTGAGCTGAGGCTCCCCAGACAAGTGCAACGTGCAGATTCTAATGGCATATGTTCTCTCTTGCTGGTGTCATACTCGCAGCAAAACCACACGATTGCCTCAGCAATGATTTTGCATACGTTAAGAACTGTCGCCAGCCATCGCAGTCCTGTCGGTGTAAATCATGTTTCCTGTATCGAGAAGAGAGAGAACTGGCGTTGAAAGCAGAGCAGCTCAATGAGAAGAGTGACATACAGAGTAAAAAAAGATGGAAGCAGAGCAACTCAAACACTTCTTCCTTATCTATTTGTTCGTTTTAGACATTGGCTTGAATCGTTGCCATAGACTGCGAAACCGCGAGATACGACCATCACAAGACATTCCAGGTATGCACTTCGAGCATCGATGGGCATCAAGTGTTCGTACATGGGCCTAATTCTTAGGTGCTGGAAGACGATGGCGCCGACCGACCTAATCGACCACGTGCACGCAGAGGACAGAAGTACGAGTGGTCCGCAGCTCCTAACAGCGACGTCAATGGCCGCGAGCCAGGAATTTGATCCCCGTGGAGAACAGGAGCCATGGCCGGGGAGTTCCTGGCCATGGGTTCTGAGGCAGATGGCGCCGTCAAAGGGCCGAGGTTGGCACATGCTCGATTTGGTTACTTCAGGAAGCGTTGGGCATCTCTTTCCTTGGATGTGCCGATGGCTTCACCAAGGTGGCCATGTGAAGTTACTGCCTTGGGAAGGGGTGGCCTCACTTGATGGCGTCTATACCTGCCCTATGTTGTCTGAAAGTGAGGTGTGTGAGATGGGGGTGATGTGCTTTGAGTCACGTTTGGCTTTCTTGGATAGCAAAGGTCTCCATCACTGGAATGAGTTGGAAGAAGATGAGACCACAAGCGAGGAATGAGAGTACGAGGACTTGACTTGGAAAGAGAAGCAACAGGGGATGATGATTCGTGGCTGTGAACTCTTCCTTATCTTGCATGTGCTTCAAAGCCTGTGGTTGGTTTGGCTTGGTTGTTCGAGTCTACAAGAAAGACTGGCCTTTTACAGCAGTGTCTAAAAGCTTGCTTGGGATACGTGATTCACCTCCCTGTTTGAATCATAGCTTCTCTTTGAGAAGGCACAGCTGTGCTATGTGCATTAGACACACAACTACGAAGAAGACTGCAATATTAAATATGAGCATTGCCTGATGTCGTAAAACATTTGAGATAAGAAGCAAGAGAAGATTGAACCCTAATAGCTTCATATATCCATTCAAGCAAGAACAGTACATGTACTGTGAGCAAATGGAAACAGGTACTTCCATAAATCTCTCTCTCTCTCTCTCTCTCTCTCTATTTGATCACATGAGTGATAGATGCCGACTCACATGTTTAACATCTTGAAGTACAATCTTCAGAATTGTCCTTATCTTAACTCATTGTTATTGGATATGCAACATCTGCACCAGCATCAATCATACATCAAGGCCATGTCGCTCATAAGGACCATGCAGCTAGCCAATCCTGTAACACCAGCACAGGCTCATGGATTTACTCATATATTTCTCCTGATTTGACAGCTTTACTCATCATTTCTTGTTGATGTCACTACCCTGATAGTCTAACTCTGATTTGCTATGAATCGACTGATATAACTCCAGACTAAATCAAAAAGACCTTACCTAAATGCTGGTTTGACATGCTAAACTGAAAGCTCAATAGGGAAGTAACAGAAGGCAATTGGAAGACCACAAAACTGTGATCAATCATGTTCAGGTTATTCAACACCACCAGTACAAATCCTCTGTTTAGTTCTTAAGAAAGTGCACAAAGTGAAGGATGCTAGAACAGAACACTCTCCTCAAAATTCTCTCTCTAAATATTCTTTTGGATAAACCAGACAGTGGAGCAAAAGAAGAACAAGAAAGAAGAATTCTTCCCTAACAAATCTTGTATTTTACATCTTCTTCAAACGAAGTACTAAAATAGTTGCAGAAATGCAACAGAAACTGCAGCCATGGAAGAAAGATATCATGAGATCACTAAGATGATGGGAGATTGGGCCATTCAAATCAGCATGGATGATCACAACACAACCGTTGATCTTCATGCATAGATCTGAAAACTCCAAGCACTGTCATAAACCAGGTTTTGACTCCAATTAGGTTTGGATCCTGAGTGAGTTTGGCTTGGATTTGGGTCAGTTTGAACTCAATTCAACCAAAGGGACGCTCTGCGTATGCTTCGGGACCTTGTATCGTTTAATTCCCACTCAGCTTCATGGGATGCCGCTTGGCCTCCACGCCTCCGGTCAACCCCTTCATTTGGCTGCTGTGCCACACCGGCGAGCTATTGAAATGGTTGCTGGAGAGCAATGAAAGAGTCAGGCGACATATATTTAGTTCATCTTAGAATTGACATCATTGATCGCTGTTTGAGAGCAATTCTTCAACGAAAGGCTGTTAGTGGACGGGGCTAAGGATCGTCGGGATTGCAGTGGGAGCGTTGACAGGTTTATCTGAAAGCGCTTCTTCTGCAGAATACGATGAAACCAGACTGTTCAGCTCGTCCACAGTTCTGCACATTAAGCTATACCATCGAGTGCGATGTATAAGACGTCACTGCTGAGCAAAATTCAAAGATGCAAAACCTATAAAAACCACAACGAAGTCTTCGAATCGGTCAATGCTCCAAAAAGTGACGTGTTATGTTTTATGGACCATGAACTGGTTGACGACTGCAGACAGGTGCTGGATTCCACGCTCAGGAATTATATTGTTGAAGACCACGGCGACGAAGACGTTGGAAGCGATTTATCTATATTTTTCGTTGATCGGGAAAGCAATGGGTTAGAAGCAAAACTGCTGATTCGATCGACCATAGGCCCATCATTTGGAAAGCCACACAAGCGAGTGGTTTACAACAATCAGACCCAACTTCTCAACTTTCCCTTGATCACACCACCATTTAACAAGTGATCCATCATCCGTAGCCATAATTTTAGTGGGGTTAGAACGCTTAATCCCAAGGAGTATTAATCTTAGACGGCATGACTCAACTCTTGCCAATCCTCATTTTCTATCTGTTTCAAGTATGCTCCAGCCCTGATAGATGATATACCCCCAGTTGTCTTTCCCTGACATAATCAAACAAGAAGATCTATTCACTAACCGTCGACATAAATGAACCCTTAACAATTTGGGAAGCTAAAGAGAGAATAAGCAGTCAGTCACTCTCCCACAAACCAAGTATAAAAGTCAATCCCAAAAACCAGATTGGGGTAAGGACACAAAAAAATCTTTCCTAAGCTCTGTTAAATCTTCTCTATTTTTTTTACTAACTTAAGCATCAGATGAGTCGAGTTGAGAAATCTCTTGACGCTGACCAATTGTGTAGGACCCTAGTGCGTCTAAGGAGTTCCTCGGAGTAATACGGAGCATTATTAGATAAGAGCAAGTAGCACCTTAGGACGACTCGGAACTGCTAGTCATAGGTGCCCTACAAGCCAATCAGTGAGTGATGACACATGTGATATAGTATGCACTATTTTTGTTTATTATTATTATGGTATTTTCTCACTTTATATTCTATGTTAGATATATATATATATATATATATATATATATCTATGCAATAGGAATCGAATCATGATAAGATCACGATAATAAGACCGATTCACTTTTAAACACAGACCCTAAATAATCCCGGTCAAACATTACTCAAGAGGATAATCAGACAAACTAGTGTATTGTATACTCATCCATATGATGGAGGCGGTTGGTTTTATAGTTGCTCATGTGGGGACACTAGGGATACAATGCAGGTGCTTATTGAAGAATGAATTCACTGATTTATCCGCTCACAGAATATTGGATGGTTAATGATACCTTATTTTCAAATAACGATTTCGTCGTCATAGTGGTGTATATGGTCCTTAGACTTGAGACACCAAGGATGTCTTGTATGAATACTCTACTATTTGATATCGAACTTATAGATCTGAAAATTTCAAATCTAACACAACCGATCATCGAGAGTAGCATCCAACCTTATAAGGGCTATTAAGTGTCAATAGAGGATCATCCTCTCTCGGTGTCATAAGAGGAATATCTCATGTATTCTTGCTCAGGCAAATCCTAGCCCAGGGTCATTCGGATTGAGAGATAAAAAGTTCTTTAGGAGAATCTGATTAAAGCGAGACTTGAGTAGAAACCGTATGGGCCTAACAGTACTATGCCCGATATATGATTTATGGGATATTAGATGGATGAGAAACTATAGGTGTATAGTAACTAAGGATAGATAGGTCCAAAAGATTAGATTCTCCTATATCGTCTAGGGACTACGACATAATGGTTAGTACGTCCGTAGTCAATGAGTCAAGTGAATTATTATTGAGATAATAATTCACTAAGCTAGAAGAAGTTCTGACAAGTATGACTTACGGCCAACTCGATATTAAGCTTAAAGAGTCACATACATAAGGTGGGTGTTGCGATGAGTAGAGGTTCAGATATGAGATATCTGCTATAGTCCCTATCTTATCGGATATCTAATAAGTCTCTGAATTGTTGAATCTTATAGATGAGATCCAATAAGAGCCAATGAGATTATTGGGTAGAGATTCATTAATCTAAGAGGCTTTGGTAGTTGGATGGAGATCTAGTATTCAATAGTACAAGATCTATTAGGGTTAAATTAACAGGGGGTCTCTATGAATAGGAGAGAACCAAAGGGTCATAGGCTAAGCATTTTTTGCTACCACTTCCTATTCTCCTCTCCCCTTCTCCTTCTCAGCTAGCAGCCTCTATTTGGGGCATGTGGAGATTTGGGCAGCAATTCAATGAGCGTCTTCATAGCCCCTATTATGTGGATCACCGCTAGAGAGGAGGATATGTGACCTCCTTCATCCTCTCCCATAAATCTGTAGGATTTCAGGGATGTACGATCTTCCTAGATAAAACACATCTTATATATGCGTAGTTTTTGATTTTTACGTACCAATCCTCGCACGATGATGAAACCTTTTATGTGAAAATCTGGGGTTTTTGTTTCTGTTCTTCCGCTGCACATGTGATGTCGTCCCTATATTTTTCAATAGTAGTATCAAAGCCATATTGTTCATGCAAAGATTAGATTTTAAACTACATATATTATGTTTTAGAAAGGCTTTTGACATCAAAATTATTGATGCAAAAGGCAAGAAAGGGCAGCAACTATTATTGCCTTCACAAGTTGGCCAAAGACTACTTGCAGCCTTGGCCAAGAGCTCCCAAGGGAGCTCTCAGCCTGGCTACCTGCGAGCAAGGGCTGTAGGCGATCGATGAGCAATAACCGTCTGCTTGCAGTGGTAGTGCATGCAGGTAGGCTGCCTGCACATAGACATTGCACCCGCCCATCTTATTGGATATGAGATATCCGCGTAGATGTTACGACGAGTAGAGATTCGAATATGAGATATCTGTTGTACCCCCTATCTTATTGAATATCTAATAAGCCCATAATTATTGTATCTTATGAATAAAATCTAATAAGAGCCAATGAGAGATTATTGGATAGAGATCCACTAATCCAAGAGGCTTTGGTAATTGGATGAAAATTTAATACCCAATAGGGCATGATCCATTAAGGTTAAGTTAACAGGAACCTCTATAAATATGAGGGAACCAAAGAGGCATAGGCTAGACTCTTTTTTGCTACCACCTCCTATTCTTCTATCTACCTCTCCTCCTTAGCCGATAGCCCCAGTTTGGGACATGTGGATAGCAAGAAGGGTTGGCCCCTTCTTGATCACGTGATGGGCATGGAGAGGAAGCTCGTGCAGCGATATGAGGAGTGTCTTCACTGCATCTACCATATAGATCACTACTAGAGAGTATGCCATCTAACCTCATTCATCCTTTCCTATAAATCTAAAAATTTTAAGGGATATATGATCTCCTTAGGTAACACATCGTTTACATATGCGTAGTTTTCAGTTTTGCAGGTTTTCCATGCACTAATCGTTCGCACAAGGATGAGAAACTTTTCTATGGGAAATCTAAGATTTTTGTTTTCTGTTCTTTCGTTACGCATGTGATACTGCCCAAGGTTTCCCAACAGAAACTGCATATCATGTGAGCATTCTAAGAAGCTAAAGAACCCGTTGAAGGACCATGCCTCCTCAGATATGAGAGATCCATACCCGCAAAATTAAGAAACATATGGGAGATGCCAGATACAACACAAAAAAGGATGCAGGAGGAAATCAAGTCATACCCTTTAGAGGCAGGGTTAGACCGGCCTCAACTAACCAATCCTCATCTATCTGCCTTATAGCACCTGAAGTGGAGAGAATCCCCCTCAAACAGAGAATGTTGGTAGTATCCTTATTCGACAAAGCAAGAGGAGTATTGTCAATGACTTATGCCAACCTAGCTAAGGGAAAACCCTATTCTCGGTGAGCACTTATGAAAAAGAACCTCGCCCTCCAGCCTTTGTTGTTGAAAGGAGCACCACTGAATCTCCCTCGAGCGGATTGATAGTAGCCACTCGGCCCTCTATATAGGTGAAAGTAGGAGCTAAACAGGCACGGGTAGGGATGACCCCCACTCCCCTACACTCACAATGAAGGCTACCAAATAATGCCATGAATTGAACGCCATTTATGATAAAGAAATTTTCCACTGTTCGAGACAAGACACAATGATAAGATGGAAAGGAAGATGCAACCCCACCTCAAAAGCATCACAGGATAAATAGAAACCCCCAAGGGTCGAGTGGAAGGGACGTTGTCTAGGTTCAGGAACAGACAATGTGTATTTCAACCGGAATGCGATAACGAGGTCGCATCTACTCCAATTAAGACACCATTAGGAGTGAATCATAGTCATGTGCATCCTTCACCAATCTCAAGTCACACAGACCTCTTGGGTCGACTCGTGGTGCGTCCCTCAAAGATGAAGAACTACCTTGCACCACTCTTCGAGATGGACCAAAAGCTCCGATGGAGCGATAACATGAACTAGAGTATGAGGAAGAAGACATCTTGATCTAGGAAACGAAAGATCGAAAGAAAGAAGGGAACAACAAAGCAAGTCCTTAGGGTAACAATGGGGGAATTGAGCAAAAATGAAAACCCACAAGGAAGCAGGAATCGGGAAAAAGTTAGGGCATAGATAAAGCCCTCTCGACAACTGAAGAGAAGCCAAAAAGACCCCTCACCTCCCATGGTGAGACAGCTATCCACGCCCAAATCTGCTTTGGGATGGCATGAGATCTCTGCCACATCAACTACACCCATAGTAATAGGATTCAAGCCTATCCATAACGGATCGAAGACTCCAAAGCCCAATGGGACAGACAAGTCTCGAGTCCCACAGAGCCCTTCACCAAGCGAGAGGAACACCACCATGATCAGGACCATCAAGCACAAACCCTGCCATGGTTAACTCACTTCATAAAAACCAAGTACCCCCCATGCCTTAACCAGATGATGATTGGTAGTTGCCATGGTGGATTCATACTATCGTTGTGGCGGTCAAGATAAGACCCGCTATGGTAGAAGCTACCATGGTGGATTCATACTACCACTATGATGGTTGGGACAAGACCTGCTATGACGGAAGCTGCCATAACAGATTCATACTCCCGCTACAATGGTCAAGCCAAGATCCACCAGAAGGTGAAATGCCAAAATCGGTGCCCTCTCCTGGAAGTAACAGAATGAGAGCCCACCGTCAAACCCCCACGAAGTGGAAGGGGGAGACTAGAAAAGAATAAAGCCATGATGGAGCCATAAAATCCCACCATAACGATCAATCCAAAGACCCACTATGACGAAAAATACCATGGAAAAATATAACTACTATAGCAAAAGTCAAACAAGCAAAACAAAAATGCGACAGACCGATTGGGTCGAGAAACCCAACTCACACCACCATTAGTCAAGAAATCACTAGCACGAGCTGGTCATAGGACTTGGCCATCAACTCGACCGCTGAAGCAAACTGACGAAAAATGGCTATAGCAACAAAACGAATAAAAAATAGATGACACACCTCGAAACCCATGTCGGAGCCTGAGACATGACTTCTAAGGGGTCGAATGATAGGGAAAACAATGACACAAAAGCTACACTACTGATTTGACCGATCAAAGATCGTCACTTGGAATCAACACACACATGGAAAGTCACACAAGATAGTGGTGCATGGCAACTAGACATAATTTCTTGACTTTCCCTCGATCGCGCCACCCTCGCCATAATTTCACAGGGGTTCGCATGCTTAATCCCAAGGAGCATTAATCTTAGACGGTGTCGTCTAACTCTTTAGGCACCTGATATTGTTCCCCATCCTCTGTCAGTTTCAAGCATGCCCCTACCTTGGCAAATGACATGCCCCCAATCGTCTTTCCCTGACAAAAAACAAATAAGAAGACATGTTCACTAGCCATCGATATAAATGAACCCTTCAAGAAGCTAAAAGGAGAATGAGCAATCGAACACCCTCCTCCCATTAATCAGGTATAAAAGTCAATCCCTAAAACCATATTAAGGGACGGATATAAGAAAAACTCTCCTAAGTTCTGTTAAATCTTTTTCACTTTTTCTACTGACTTAAGCATTAGAGGGATCGGGTCGAGAAATCCCCCAATATTTACCAATTGTGTAGGACCCTGATGCATCTTAAGAATTCCTCGGAGTGATACGGAGCATCATCAGACAAGGGCAAGTAGCACCTTCCTTTAGTAGGCAAACCACACCTCCAAGAAACAGTGGATCAATCTCCATGAGCTAGCGACGCCTCAAGAATTTACATATTATCTCAATCACATGACCAAATTACTCCCAAGGAATCCACTTAGGCTTTTGAGATGGATTCGTATTTTCATAACTGAATGGGCTGTTAAGTTACAAATCACGGTATCCATGAACTAACAATAGCCGTATTATTGAATACGACGTGTTTCATTCTTAGCCGCCGGCCTCGTGGACTCCGGAGTGTCACAAACAAGCCGTTGGGTAGTCCGATGCTTTCGTTCCATACGATGCCAACCAAATGCCGCCGATTTTGACCATCAAGTCAACGAGACCACACAATGTCGGTCTGCGTTCCGATTATCTCATACATACACAACAAGCTACTCTCCTCCCCCATTCCTTCTCCACTTATCCTCCCCTCTACTTGCCATGGATCTCCACTTCTTCTTCTTGCCCTTCCTCGCCCCCGGCCATATGATCCCCATGGTCGACTTAGCCGGCGTCTTCGCCGGCCGCGGCGTCAGATCCACCATCGTCACCACCACCGCCAACGTTCCCCTCATCCAGCCCACCGTCGACCTGGCCAACGCCGATGACTCCCTCCGTCATCCCATCCAGATCCTCGTCCTCTCCTTCCCGTCCTTCGAGTCCGGCATACCCCTAGGCCACGAGAACCTCCTCGCGTTCAACGACCCCGAAGTCACCCCCGAATTCATGACCGCCATCAACATGCTCGAAGATCCCTTCAAGCAACTCCTCCAAGCTCACCGTCCAGACGGCATCGTCGCAGATATTTTCTACGCTTGGGCTTCGGATGCCGCCAAAGAGTTCGGCATCCCGAGGCTCTCCTTCCACGGCTCCAACACCTTCTGCACCGTCGTGTCCGGTGCTTTGGGACGCCTCAAGTTGCATGAGAGTGAGCAGGCCTTTGATGTGCCCGGGTTACCACATCGGTTTCAGATGACATGGTCGCAGCTCCCAGAATTCATCACGAAACCGGATGACTCAATGGAGCGGTTGGGCGATGGCTATCGCAAGAGTTATGGCATGCTGGTCAACAGCTTTTACGAGTTAGAGTCAGACTACATTGATTTGGTCAAGAAGGGGAGCGAGACGAAGTTATGGCACGTCGGACCATTATCCCTCCACAATCAACTCGCAAAGGAGAAGGCGGCGAGAGGTAACACGGCTTCGATTAGCGCCGATGAATGCTTGACATGGTTAGACAGCAAGAAGCCGAGGTCGGTGCTCTATGTTTGCTTCGGGAGTTTAGGCCAATGCACGGCTACGCAGCTGCACGAGATCGCACTGGGCCTTGAAGCTTCTGATCACCCGTTCATTTGGGTAGTGAGCAACGCCGGCGAGCCATCGGAGTGGCTGCCAGAACGGTTCAATGAGAGGGTGATCGGCGAAGGGAAAGGTCTACTAATAAAGGGTTGGGCGCCGCAACTGCTGATTCTGAACCACGAGGCAGTCGGAGGGTCCGTGACGCACTGCGGATGGAACTCATGCTTGGAAGGGATGAGCGCAGGCGTGCCGATGGTGACCTGGCCGCTGTTTGCGGAGCAATTCTTCAACGAGAAGCTGGTGGTGGACGTGCTGCGGGTCGGGATTGCGGTGGGAGCAACAGTGTGCAGCAACCGCAAGGAAAAGAGGGCGCTCGTGAAGGCAGAAGCAATAAAGAAGGCGGTGGACGAGCTGATGGGCAGCGGCGAGGAGGCAGAGAGCAGGAGGAAGAGGGCAGAGAAGCTCAAGGAGTTGGCGATCAAGGCGGTCGCAGAGGGTGGGGCCTCTCACATGGACCTCAGCTGCCTTCTGGCTGATATGGTCAACCTGAAAGCTGGTCGTGGGATTTAGTGGAAGTGTTTTCGTTTGTATTTGCTCTTTGGGTCATTGCTGGATATTGTTGTTATTAACGTAATCTCCTTTGTATGGACTCATTTGGATGAAGTTTGCATTTCAAATATAGGTTTATAAAATCACATTCATTAGTGACTAATGGCGACCGTTCTAATATTTATTGTGTTCTTTGATACATTATGATTTTTAAATATTATAATAATAGATTTATTTCATTTCTAATTTTTTTGAATATATTTCTTTTAAATTTTAAAATCTATTAGAGTCTAATAGGATGATTGACTCATTAACTTTGTTGAGCTTGAACTACTATTCTAAATACTTAGATTGAAGTTAATAATAATATATCCATTAGATTCTTATAAATTATTTTAAATCTTTACATGTCAAATTTCTTATTTTATGTAGATAAAATGGAATCTTTCTTTTGACTTCTTAAAAATGAAAAGAAATATTAAATATGTAGATAAAGATATTTTTTTATCTCTATTTTGATTGAGTTTCCTAAATGGATCCAAGTGAGTTGTCGTTTCATCATTTTATCAACGGATCAAATATTAAAAGTTAAATTCAAAATAAAGATAGAGTTAGTAAGTAATATATACAAAGGATCAAGATAGAGTTAAATTCAAAATCTTTTTGTCCCTGCAAATTGAATTATGTTGCAATTATTGTTATATGAATCGAGAATTTGTACAACACCATCTTATTTGCCATCGATTTTTAAGAGGGTATTAACTTGGGTTCATCATGCAGAATCTAGGTTGAATCCTTAATTAATATTTTCATCTTCCAACACCATACATATAGAAGATAACTTGCCTATGCATCAAATATATGAATGATTACATAATATTCACATTGACCGACCACTTGGATCGATAACATAAATAATTTCATATAGGATTGGAAGCATCTCGTTAGTGATGCTAGCTAAGAATTGTAACCAAAGTGCTCATTCTTTAGCAAACTTTCTATTATTCTACAAAATTCATCTTTTGTAGTATTTTTATGATGGGAATAACAAGTTATTCAATAAATTTCTTGGAATAAAAAATTTTGTATTACCACATGAACTTAAATTAAGTCAGACAGAAAGTTAGACTAATTATAGATTATTCTATAATTAATTATCTTTAGCACTTCGATCCCTACACTTTCAAAAAATTATACTGGAATCTTTATACTTTTAATATTTAATTTTATTTCTTCTCATATTATTGATTTTGTTAACGAAAATACCACACATGGTAAACGGAAGTGAGGTAGAGTCGATACGTGCTCATGATAAACCCTGTGATATTTCTATCAATAGAATTAACGATGTGAAGAGAAATTAAGTTAAATACTAAGGAAAGATGAAGTGGAGCTAAAAGAGGTTAAAAAATCTGAGGGTTGAATATATGGTAAGTTATTATGTTTAATAAAATATTTTAGTTTTAAGGTTGCTCTATTTATCTCTTCTAGAATTCATCAGTTTTTTTGAAATGATCTTGAATATTAGAGAGAAGTGAGATAAATATCTTTAATGGGAACCAAGAGAGAAGTAGGAGAGATAAATTATAATCATCGATCATATAGTTATGTAGTATGATTAAGGAAATGATTAAAATTTATTTCCTTAATCATGTGAATAAATTAAAACTTTCATCAATCAATTAAATTATTAATTTATTTATTTCATAATAATGATGTGATTTTTAGAAAGTAAATAGTTCATATTTTATTTTTGCATGTGAACCATACAAAATAAATATTATATTTTTATTTTTGTGTATGAAAGTAAAATAAAAATAAATTAAAATTAAAAATTAAATTAATGCTTATATTTTAGGTAGATCTTCTCCTATATAAAGGCGGCTCTTTTCTTATTCGTCATCAAGCCTAGTAATAAGAGTGAGGATTCTCGAGGAGAGATAGAATCCTTTATATTTTTTTTATAATCAATTGTGATTTATGTTTTAAATCTTTAATATTAGGATTGTTATAATTTTATGATACATAATAATATTTTAATTTTTTTAAAAATTATTAATAAATAATGATAATTGATTTGTGATGTTAAAATGATTAATTAAGTTATAATGGTCTCTTAAGCTTAAGTTAATCATAAGAATGATTTAATTATTAAAATTCTTATTTTTAGATTAATATAATAATTTTAATTTATTTAATTAGATATATTCATGTTTTAAAATTATGTGTAAATTTTTATTATTTAATTAATTTAAATTTAAGATTATAGATTTAAATTCTTTAATTTATGGATTTGAGTTACTCTCTAATACTTTAAAATATTAAAATTTAATTTGATAAGAGGAGTTTAATGGGAGCCTAACTTAAGTTAGGTTAATCTTTCAAAACACATGTGACCATGTATAATCCAACCTTTTAACCCAATCCATATGATAAGGTATGACTGAACCTATATGGCCAAGCATGATTCAACTCATGTGGTTAGGTATAACCCAATTCATGTATTCAGATATAACTCAAACTCATGTGCGTAGATACAACCCAACCCGCGAGTCTAAGTATGGCCCAATTTAGTGATAAAACTTAGCCAATTTGCAAAGTTAGGCTTGCTCAGCTAATGCTAGATACATCATCACTTCTCTATCCAGCTCATTATACATTAACCTAACCTATTACTTGAGACAAGCATATGCAACGGACATGATCTAGGCTTAGGTGGGTCGATTGGTTTAGGCTAACACTATATTATATAGTCTAATTTTTTCTCTCATTTATTGGTTTGAGCTCATTAATTTACTAAATCACATAAGTTTGAACACGGTGATTTTAGACTAACTTGACTAGTTCATATATACTTGGCCTAATTAAAATCAATCAAATCTAAATTAAACCGGTCTAGAGTGATTCCAGACTTATTCTATAAAGATTTTATGTAGTTTCATTATGTCCTAATTGAGTTGAGCTTAGTTCAAGTCAATTAGACTATTTAAATTAAGTTCTGATTGATTAAGGACTATTAAGATATTGATGTTTTATGTTTTTATGATTTGATAAATTTAAAAGTTTGAATCTATCACTTGAAAATGATTATTATTTTTTAAAATTTAATATATTGACATGATTGTTAGTATGTAGTATATATATTACTAGTAGTCTACATTGAAAGTGCACATTGTGAAAGGAGCTATGGAGCTATAAACCTATGGAGCCACTTATTAACATAGTCTAGTAGATCGTATATCAAACATGATTCTTTATAATATTTTATCATACTATTTTCTGAATGCATGTGCGAATGAATTATCATGATTATTTATGTATCCTCATCGAGAACAAGTAAAACTCCCTAGATGCATACACGAATGAATTATCATGATTGTTTATATATCCCCATCAAGAATAAGTAAAGCAATTCTCTTCAAGGATTAATAAGTCTATGATTAGACGGTTCATTCAATTACATACGAGGAATACACTTCTTGGTTCATAGTTAGTAGAATACAATATAAAAATTTTTATAGTGCTTTTTTTTAAAATGCAATGCTTATATATATATATATAATATATATATATATATATAATGATATATTCACATAATGAAATATCAATCATAGTAAATTCAGGATATTATGCCTTAAAGATTCTTTATTTGTTCCTGTGATAAAATCAAATATATTTTTAATAAAAAAATTAAATTAATAAAAATCACAATAGTAATGAAAAGTTAAAGTGACATATACAATCACTCTTGCTGCATCCTCATCCACATATACAAGTATAATTTCTAGTTATAATATCATTAATAAATATAAAAAATACATCGAATGTTTATAAAGAAATGTACTTACCTTTTCATCAATGAACCTGACATAACTTTTCTTTCCTAAAGTATGTTGTATTTATTTTATTTTGACTTGTTGACTTTATTTTGACGGCATCGAATCTTCCTGTGATGGATCGGGAGCCGATGACCGCCGACGACATACGATTTATAGGAAGAAAAAAGAGAGCCTAAAAAATCCCTAAACCAAAAGGGAAAAGAAAATAAACATTATAATGAAAAAAGATTAGCATTGTCCCTTAGGATGGATGGATCAACGCACCTGGTCGATGCTGAGGATGAGTCGCCTGAGAGAGAGAGAGAGAGAGAGAGAGAGAGAGAGAGGGAAGAGGGAAAAAGAAACGATCTTTCCTTATTACTACGTTGCTTAATAATCATTTATAATTATAGTTTCTAAAAAAAACGTATTAAAAGATTTAAATTAATAATTAATTTATAAATTTAAAATTATTATTAAGAAGGAGACAGTTTGGTAATTGACCTGAGTTTGTTAATCAGCGATAGCTGTGATTATATATTTCCTATTAGTTTTAAAGTGTAAGATTATAAATTTTTTTTAGATTTATTAAAAGTATTTTTTATACATGGTATAATAACTTAAATTATGAAAAGATTCAAATGAGGATGAACCATAGATAATATATATATTATCTACCTTATTTTTTTAAAAAATTAATATATTAATTTTAATTTCATGCAACGAGGCAATTTAATGACGGCAAAGGGTCCTTTCATTTTTATTTATGGTGCCTCGTTATGCAGCTAACATTCCATTCGTAAATATATCCAACCACAGTAAGTTTTTAAGATACCCAATAACTACTGCATAAAGCTGTCCTCCCTCACCCCCACGCCAACACTTCCATGCACAACTAGCCTCTCCTTGCCATGGATCTCCACGTCTTCTTCTTGCCCTTCCTCGCCCCCGGCCACATGATCCCCATGGTCGACTTAGCCTGCGTCTTCGCCGGCCGCGGCGTCAGATCCACCATCGTCACCACCGCCGCCAACGTTCCCCTCATCCAGCCCACCCTTGACCTCGCTAACGCCGACGCCTCCCTCCGCCACCCCATCCAGATCCTCGTCCTCTCCTTTCCATGCCTCGAGTCCGGCATCTCTCAAGGCTATGAGAACCTCTTCGCCTTCAACAACTCTGAAATCACCCCAGAATTCGCGACCGCTATCAACATGCTCGAAGCTCCCTTCAAGCAACTCCTCCGAGCTCACCGTCCTGACGGCATCGTCGCCGATATTTTCTACGCTTGGGCTTCGGATGTTGCCAAAGAGTTCGGCATCCCGAGGCTCGTCTTCCACGGTTCCAACACCTTCTTCACCGTCGTGTCCGGTGCTTTGAGACGCCTCAAGTTGCATGAGAGTGAGGAGGCCTTCGATGTGCCCGGGTTACCACATCGGTTGCGGATGACATGGTCGCAGCTCCCAGGATTCATCACGAAACCGGATGACTTCATTGAGCGGTTGGACCATGGCTATCGCACGAGTTATGGCATGCTGGTCAACAGCTTTTACGAGTTAGAGTCAGACTACATTGATTTGGTCAAGAAGGGGAGCGAGACGAAGTTATGGCACGTCGGACCACTGTCCCTCCACAATCAAGTCGCAAAAGAGAAGGCGGCGAGAGGTAACACGGCTTCGATTAGCTCCGATGAATGCTTGACATGGTTAGACAGCAAGAAGCCGAGGTCGGTGCTCTATGTTTGCTTCGGGAGTTTAGGCCAATGCACGACTACGCAGCTGCACGAGATCGCACTGGGCCTTGAAGCTTCTGATCACCCGTTCATCTGGGTGGTGCGTTACGACGGCGAGCTATCGGAGTGGCTACCCGAACGGTTCGAGGAGAGGGTGACCGGCGAAGGGAAAGGTCTCCTGATAAGGGGATGGGCGCCGCAGCTGCTGATTCTGAACCACAAGGCAGTCGGAGGATTCGTGACGCACTGCGGATGGAACTCGTGCTTGGAAGGGGTGAGCGCAGGCGTGCCGATGGTGACCTGGCCGCTGTTTGCGGAGCAATTCTTCAACGAGAAGCTGGTGGTGGAGGTGCTACGGGTCGGGATTGCCGTGGGAGCAACAGTGTGCAGCAACCACAAGGAAAAGAGGGGGCTCGTGAAGGGAGAAGCAATAAAGAAGGCGGTGGACGAGCTGATGGGGAGCGACGAGGAGGCGGAGAACAGGAGGAAGAGGGCAGAGAAGCTCAAGGAGTTGGCGAACAAGGCGGTGGAAGAGGGTGGGTCCTCTCACACGGACGTAAGCTGCCTTCTGGATGATATGGTCAACCTGAAAGCTAGCCGTGGGATTTAGTGGAAGTGTTTTCGTTTGTGTTTGCACTTTGGGACATTGCTGTTTTTTGTTGTTATTAAAGTAATCTCCTTTCTATGAATTCATTTGGATGAAGTTTACATTACAAATGTAAATTTATAAAATCACATTCATAAGTGACTAATGTTTATTGTGTTCATTGATACATTACGATTTATAAATATTATAATAATAGATTTATTTCATTTCTAATTTCTTTTTTGAATATATTTCTTTTAAGTTTTAAAATCTATTAATTGACCCATTAATTTCATTGAACATAAACTATTAGTCTAAATATTTAGATTGAGGATAATACTAATATATCTATTAGATCCGTATAAATCATTTTTAATCATTGCATGTCAGATTTCTTATTTTATGAAGATAAAATAAATTATTTCTTTCTTTTGACTTCTTAGATTAAAAATAAAAAATATTAAATATGTAGATAAAGATTTTTTTATCTCTATTTTGATGAGTTCTCATGCATTGATTCTTAAATGGATCCAAGCGAAATATTAAAAGTTAAATTCAAAATAAAAATAGAGTTAGTAAGAAATATATACAAAAGATTATTAATTTTATTAATTTTGCATTTGAACGAGTGGCTCAAGATGAAAAAAATCTTTTTGTCCATGCAAATTGAATTATGTTGCAATTATTGTTATGCGAATCGAGAATTTGTACAATACCATCTTATTTGCCATCGATTTTTAAGAGGGTATTAACTTGTGTTTATCATGCAGAATCTAGGTTGAATCCTAAATTAATATTTTCATCTTCCAACACCATACATATAGAAGATAACTTGCCTATGCATCAAATATATGAATGATTACATAATATGCACATTGGCTGACCACTTGGATCGATAACATAAATAATTTCATATAGGATTGGAAGCATCTCGTTAGTGATGCTAGCTAAGAATTGTAACCAAAGTGCTCATTCTTTAACAAACTTTCTATCATTCTACAAAATTCATCTTTTGTAGTATTTTCATGATGGGAATAACAAGTTATTCAATAAATTACTTAGAATAAAAAATTTTGTATTATCACATGAACTTAAATTAAGTCAGATAGAAAGTTAGACTAATTATAGATTACCCCCGTAATTAGTTATCTTTAGCATTCCGATCCTTACACTTTTAAAAGTTATATTAAGATTTTTATAATTTAAATATTTAATTTTATTTCTCCTCACATTATTGATTCGGTTAACGAAAATACCGCACATGGTAAACGAAAGTGAGGTAGAGTCAATACGTGCTCAATGATAAACCCTGCGATATTTCTATCAATATAATTAACGGTGTGAAAAGAAATTGAGTTAAATATTTCACTTTTATAAATATAAAGATTTTATTATATTTTTTTAAAATATAGAGACCGGAATACTAAAGGTAACTAATTACAAGGGATAATATATAATTATCCTCAAAAAATTTATTCAAGAGTTAAGCTTTGTATGCTTACCATAATTGTTGTATATTGCATGGGAAAAACAAAGAAAACGATAAAGCATGCTATAAATATAGTACACAATGTAAAATGAAAAAGATAAGTTGATAATATTCCAAAAAAACAAACAAGTTATGGTCTTATGTCATTTTTAGTTATTTCCAAGGCCACAAAAATGTCAATTTTACATGAATAGGTGGAAATAAAGAATTTCATGTTTCTAATTTAGAATTTAAGAATTTAAAGGTATCGAATTTTCGGGAGTTACTCCAGCAAGCAAATGAAAAATTATTCTGGGCCATTTCGATAATATTATGTTACAACAAACTTATATGAAATTGGTCATCTTGTTACGAATGTGTATATGAAGTTTGACTTATCCTAATATTGAAGTCTATTTTTATAAAAAATAATTGATATAGTTGATGAAAGAATGAGTCTCGTATGAAACTATCTTGATAGATATTAAGTGTATCTATGAATAAATCATCTTATGTGTTGTTGTAATTGTCATCCACAGGGTAAAACATTTTCCATCCTCTGAAGCGAAAACATATAGTGATGTAGTTTCATAAGATCATCTATTACTATTGTGATTGTTGAATGCAGATTACATATGTCGATCGTAAGATAAAATAATGTGCTTATAGTTCAGAAGGTAGAATACTCTATTTCTACGATATCATATCAGCTAAAAATAATATATTACTACGATTGTTTCCGGTTCTATTACTGTGATCGTCGAGGATATATGACTATGATTCACAAGTAAAATATATTTTTGTTATAGTGTTTGTATAAGTATTGGATGACCTTTAATATTTAAACTGAAGTGGGCACATCAAAAAAAACTTTTGATGCTTAGGTAGAAGAGGGTGCATTGGACAACTTCTAATGCTTTTGCTTGAGAACGATGCATTGAGTAATTTATAATGCCTAACCTTTGGAGGGCATATCAAGCAACTTTTGATGCTCACCGAGCATCTTCTAATGCTAGTTCGAGGAGGGCATATGAGAAATTTTTAATGCCTTGTCCGAGGAGGATGCATCGGGACAACCTCTAATGCTTAACACAAAGACGCATTAAATAACTTATGATACTTAGTCCGAGAAATACATATAAAAAGGCTTAGGATATATCAAATAACTTTTGATACTTAGCCTATGGATGGTGGATTGATAACTTGTGATACCTTGTGTAAGGAGGGTGCATCAAAGATAATTTTTTATGCTTAGATTGTCGATTCTTAGTCGAGAATGGTGCATCGACAAGCTTATGATGCTTAGTTTAAAGAGTGCCTCAAATAATATTCAATATTTTATCTTAAGAGAGTATATTACTCATATTCCAATGCTTAGCCCTGGATTGAGGGGTAATTAAAGATTATCTCCTTATAATTAACTATGATTAGCATTTCGATTTGTATATTTTAAATTATAACATTGGGTCCTTATACTTATAAAAATGAAATATTTAACCTCAATTCTCCCTATATCATTAACTTTATTGACAGAAAAAATCACATGTGTTATCTCATACAAACAAATGTAAATGAAAAATAATAAAAATATAATTTTATTATCTTTTATATTATTAATTTTATATAAACTTCTCCCCTCCTCTTTCCAACCTACTCGTCCACGACAAGCAATGGGCGAGTAGGTGCGATGGGTGGTGGGTGAGTAGAGGAGGGGAGGAGATGCGGTTCAAGGAATCAATGGAGTACGAAGTGGTGGATGTTAAGTTGGGGTTTTATAGCAATGACCATGACAACAACAAGCCCTTCGACGGTGTGCTAGGGATCTTAGCCTTTGCGTTCTTGTTGGAGAGTGATAGTTTGCACCTGGACGTGACGGAGCGATGGGCAATGGACTTCGAGAAGGAGTTACAAGTGGCGGTGGACCTACCAGTGGATGAGCGGGTATGACGGGCGAGCAAAGGAGGGGAGGAGGTGCATTTCGTGGAGTCGGCAGAGTACAAAGTGGCAGACATCAAAGTAGGGTTTTAAAGCAACGACCACAGTGACGATGAGCCCTTTCATGGGGTGCTGGGGATCCTTGCCCACGCATTCTCATTGAAGAGCGATAGTCTGCATCTGGACATGATGGAGTGATGGGCAGTGGACTTTGGGAAGGAGGAGTTATATGTGGCAGTGGACCTATTAGTGAATAAGCGAGTGCAACAGGCGAGCAAAGGAGGAGAGGAGGTGCGGTTCATGGAATCGGTAGAGTACGAAGTATCAGACGTTAAGATGGGGTTTTACGACGGCGACGATGAGCCATTCAATGGGGTGCTAGGGATCCTGGTCCATGCATTCTTGCTAGAGAGCAACAGCCTACACCTAGGAGCACTAGAGTGGTGGGCGGTGGACTTCGAGAAAGAGGAGTTACAGGTGACAGTAGACCTATAAGTGGATGAGTAGGAGCAACAAGCAAGCAAATGTGATGGGCGAGGGAGCAAGTGCGACTGATGACAAGCGAGCAGGTTAGAAAGAGAAGAGGACGAGAAAATTGATTAAAACAAAAATTTTATATAAAATTAATAATTTAAAAAATAAATATAATTATATTTTTTATTCTTTTTATTAGTATATTTTTTTGTATGTGATAACACGTGTAATTTTTTTTGTGAACAAAGTTATCGAGGTAAGAAGAATCAATATTAAATATTTTACTTTCGTAAGTATAAAATTTTTAATATTATTTTTAAAAATATAATGATCGAGATAATAATTATAATTAATTATATGAGATAATATGTAATTATTCCTGATTTGAAGATTAAACTATCGTGGCATAGATACTGAGACATATCCCATTGCTGATGGACACCGCTCGGATCTCAGATTAACGTACGGCACTGCGACTCTCGAAATATATTTGCTGTTCCCCACGTCATCGATGCCGTCTCCAACTTTGTTTGACTCCCCCAACGTGCAACCGATGTGCTGACTATTGCCACGTCACCCCAATGTGTGCCCCTTCCACGCCGACCTATACTATCTCCTTCTCTTTCCCCGCCGAACCACGACGTTCTCGTGGGCACCACAGCTGGGAACCAATGGGAGCCGAGTCTTACGTGTTTGGTCATTCACGAAGACAGGGAAGCCGCACGTCTGGAAACGCCCTCATCTCCGTGGATATGTATCCACACCAGTCTATAGCATCAAAATAATGAAGCAAACTATTTCAAAGAACAGTATTCTTTTGTTTCTTATATGGCGGTAGTGATGCAGCAGCTGATCCCTGACCTCTTCAGCCAGGCCAGGGGACAAGTCAACCGCTCATGCGCTGGCCTCGGGAATTGGAAACCATTTTTAATGCAATCCCCGTTCCAATCTTATTTATGAACTTGCGAGTCCGCCAAGCTGATTCCAATTGAGGCTTGGAAGTCTCGTGAGTTGAGGTGAAGGATGGTGGAAGGAAGGGGAAACGCTCGGCTCCCTTCCACCTTCGTCGACCTCTCCGGCGAACTCGTCTGATCCGGTCCGTCGCCTGTTGCCCTCCGGGGCTGGTTCCATGAACGCTCGGTTGACATCCGACGGCTCCATCTTGGGTGGCACCGCCATTTCACTGCAGCAGGTCAGCCTCCCAACTTCTCTTCTCTCATTGCATTCTGTCTGTGTGGTAACGATCGAGAGTGAAGAAACGTAGATTGATCGTAGCACCACTAGTGCTTCATGCGACGGCTTCATGTAGCCTTTTCGATGCTTTGGCATCCCAAAGCGAAACTAATGTCGAGGTAAACGATAGTTATCATAATGGGGTAGATTGACATCTGGGCCGCTGCTTTCTTTCTGTGGACGCTTAGATCACCATCGAACAAGTCATTTCCTAATAGAGTGACTGTAAATGGTCAAGCATCTTTGCAGATCGTATTAAAGAAAGCCTGGCATCTGTGGCAAATGAAAAGATTGATTCGACATGGCTCCTTGTCCGATACCAAATAAATAATCACCATATCACAGTTGTCCATCTTGTCATTTTCTCCCATCTCTAGATTTATTGTCAGCCGCAGTACACTTAGAACTTGTGCACAGTGTTTACAAAAATCCAGTGTTGTTTGGGTGGACATGAGATCACAAGACACCGTGCTGCGCACTTGAGCCTCTTTGGTCGGTTGGATTGATGAAGAAGAAAAAGGGAGACATGACATACCTGATAAGAAGGTGGGAATTGCTTGTTTGAGTTGACACCACCGTCTGTTTCCTCCTCTCCACAAAAAGCTGTTATTTAATCCAGAACTTGAAGCCGACTGTAGATCAAATTGAAGGGATAAGATTTGTGTCCTTTTGTTTATACATATCTTGATGATTAGTACAGGACAGCATATATAGGAGCTGAGTGACTTGACCAAACATAATGGCCTCTTAAAAATGAGCAACGATCCAAACGTGTTGGGGACCTCCGTGAGTTCGCATCGATGAATCTCTAATGGAGTCAGACCCACCCGCTCCGCTCCCTACCAACTAGTTTATACGATCACAATACCTAATCGTGAATACTTGGGGCTGCAGCTTTGCCTCAATGGCGACTGCATGTGTTGTCTTGGTGTGATGTAGAAACCCCACCTTCAACTTCTGACCAATTACTACCGCACTCATCACCTCGATAACTTTCCCTCTTGCAAGCACGCTCAAGGCCATTAATCCACCCCCCTGCGCCACATCCTCCAAATGGCACCAACGCAGCTAAGTGGGTCAATGGCGATTTCAGGGTTGTCAGCGAGGCGTTCTATTAACTTGTACTACATGTTCCCTTCAAGGAAATATCATCGTCATGATCCCATGAAATAAAGATCGCGCTTCTGACGTCTATATATGTGACACCACAGAGCTCCATTTACTCGACGTTGAAGCAGCGCAGAAGCCGGGTCCCCTGATGGAGAGGTCGAAGAGCGAAGCGCCGACGAGGAGCCGCTTCGCTACGCCAGACGAGGCCGGAGACCACATCGAGTGCACCGGTGCGTCGTGCCGGTCGTGCACCGCGGTCCTCGTCGCCGACTGCATCGCGCTGGGCTGCTGCCCCTGCGCGGTGGTGAACATGCTGGCCTTGACCTTGGTTAAGGTCCCCTGGGTGGTGTCGAGGAGATGTTTGGCAATGCTGAAGAGGAAAGGGGGGTCGCTACGCAAAAGAAGGGTAAGAGACGAGGGAGGAGAAGCGGAGAAGATGACAGCGGTGGTCATTAAGGGAAGGGAAGGGAAGAGCCTGGAGAAGATACGAGAGTGGGACGAGGAGGGCATCTGGGGAACGAGGGAGGGAGAGAACGGCCGTGGAGGTCCAAGACTCGATGCTGATAAGGTGTGGATGGAACTGTATCAGATCGGGCACTGGGGGTTCGGGAGGTTGTCCTTCTCGGGAGCTCAAGGGAGGGGCAACTAGGGAAGGCGCAGGGTGCGAGTGCCCGAAATGCCCCTGCCACCTCTGGTGAGTGATGATGGGTTTTGGAAGCTACTGCTACGGCAAGGCATGAGAGATGCACTGTGCCGCGTGGGGTTGTCTCTGCTTGTTTGCGCAAGGTTACAAGTCTGCGAGAGAGATGGAAATGTCCTGTTGGTTTCCCTTCTCTATCATCAGTTGCATTGCTGAGATTCCTTTCTCTCAGGTGCATTGATTGAGAAAAGCTGTACTGATTCTTGTGACTTGTGTGAGGTGTTACATAATCGTATTGTTGCAGCCCAAATTTGATGCAGCCAATAATGGTATTATCATGTCTAAGTCTTTAATGTTTGACAACATGGAAGCTGTTTAAACATCTCTGGTCGCAGACTTGCAGAAGTTGCCAAGATGGGATTTGTCTGTCATGTCATGTGATTTTTACCGGTCCAAAATGTTCATCTGTTTCTTGTATGCTTATTTGTATGATTGTAGGGTCCTGTTCCCAAACCAGGTAAATGGTAGACCTGATCGTGAGTTTAGGGTTTAGGGGTGTTTCACATGTCCTTATGTCCCACTGCACAATGGATGTTCTCGTCGAAATGTAATAGATTAGCCGTATCCATGGTGTGGCAGGTAATAAATATGACGATCCTGGCCTCATCACATCGAGGCCTACACGCAGCAGAAACTTGCAGGAAGGGTAGGGGCATCATAAGGTGCCACAGTTGTAGCAGTTGATTCCATTTCCACTGTTCCCCGCACCGACCTCCAACAGAGAAGAATGCAAGGGATTCAATGACTGTCACAACATCAACATCAGCACACCATTAAATTCACCATCGTCGATCTTTTCGTCAAGTTGTAGTCGAGCGTTAATAAGGCAAATCTCTATTAGGAATTAATTGCCTGGCAGGCATTGAGATCGATCCCCTGCATCTTCTTTCTTTTTTCGCTTGGTATATGCTGTTAAAACGAAGAGGAGGAAGAAGAAGATCAAGCTCAAGCTAAATTTGCAGTATTTTTATCGTCCTAATTTATGTACAAAAGCTTCCCTCCCTCTGGCTCGCAAAACCAACGGCGGTCATCTCATAACACTCCATTAGCAGTCTCATACGTTGTATTCCGGCAGGGTTACCCCTGCAAGATGGAGTATCTATCGTATCCACACCTCCTCCTCGAAGCCAACAGCCTGGAGAGCTTCCGGTTGGAGAGCTCCACCCAGGTAGGGTGGTCGGCGTGGGCGTCCCCGGATATCCTACCGGGGAGGCCAAGCTGCTGCTCTAATTCGGCCGCTTCTTGCCCGCTTCGAATGATGTGATCGTAGCAGATGTACCGACCACAAGCAGTGCTGTCCATTGCCTCGTAGACTGCTACGTGAGCCTCTGCGACCTTCTCCACGTCGATGGTGGCGAGCAACCCCTCCGTGAACAGCTGCCGAGCTCCTGCCAAAAATTACCGTGGCCTATTTAGCGAAGCTACACACGATCGAGGGATCTAATAGTGGTTGCTAACCTTTGAGGTAGGCAATGGAACTGGTAGAGTTGCGACGGCGGAAACCATGTCCGGTGACAAGGGCCGGGCAAACAGTCACCAGTTTCAAGTCCCTTCCTCGTGCCGCCCGCCATGCCGCTTTCTCTGCCATCGTCTTGCCAAGTGCCAACCATAGCTGTCAAATTGTTCCAAAGAAAGGAGTCCTTAGACAGAAACGTAGCCCTTAGGAGGTGAGTAAGCTCACATCTTACCGACAAATGTGTTACCACTCCACATAAATTGAATTTATCAGTGAGAAGGACGTTAATGAATTAGTCTAAAAGAGCCGCGATCAATGTTCATCTTTAATTAAATGAGGTGGGTGGCATTTCGTTGTATAGCCCCACCACTGCTGAATTGGCAACGATTAATTATTGGGTACTCGCCTTTCTGTCACGACATACGCTTTGATCGCTCCAGCAGTTCTCGTCGACACTGGTGGCGCGACGGCTACTACGAGTACAGGTGTTCTCTCGCCAAACACAAGCTAGAAGGGAGGAGGTGAAGACACATCTCCGGACCGATTGGGTTCTCACGCAGGCTTCAACCACCAGCTCCGCTGCTCTCACCTCCTTGTCCGCCATGTGCTTCTGTGGCGTCATAGGAACCCAAGTAAGATTGGCATTACATGCCAGAAAAGAATAATTATCTATCCTACCTCTCTCGATCATTATCTCATTACTTTCTGACCTGCAACATGCTTAGCATTCCGGACAAGAATTATTCGAGTCTAGTCCACGTTATAGAGAGCAAACAAAGCATTCATTTGCAGTCAGAAGACAGTGCAGGAATGGCAGAGAGAAAAATTACTAGTTGAAAGAGCAACGAAGCAAGGGACTATATTGTATTCACTCTGCCGATTTGCTAGTGATGAGATCAGAGACTTGGAGACCCAATCAAAAGTCCTAAAAAAGGGTCGATTTGCTAGTGATAAATTGAACGTTTGCACCTACTCTCGACGATTGACGTGACGATGTAAAGGAAGCTACGCTGCAGGCATTGGAACAAGGAAAAGGGACGGCTCACCGTGTAACCAGATAGACCCCCCGGATCGACCACGCTTGAGGTATGGAACACCCCGGCGCAACCGTCGAACGCTTGGCGCAAGCTCTCCAAGTCCATCACGTCGGCCATCACCGCCCACACTCCGTCCCTGCCCATCTCGCCAAACATCTCCGTCTCCCTTAGCTTGTCCAAATCCTCTGCAAGCAAAACCCACCAGTCACGACCAGCAAGCAAATCAAGCCGGCAATGATCGGAACATTAAAGAAAGCAAAAAGCGTTAGGATATCTATCTGCATGCGCATTTCTATCATGCGTTCCGCTACATACGACCTGGTCGAGTCCATCAACCCGAATTCATGATTGTTGGGAACACCAACCAGAGACTTTTACGTCGCTGTGATGCAACAAACTATTGTCCCCTTTGCTACAGTATGGACAAAGAACAATAAGATACGAATGTTAGGTCAGGTTGGATAGATACTACAGACCTCCCGGGTTCAAAATATGCGTAATTCCTAAGAAATCATTGTGTCGATGGTCAAAGAAAGCTAAATTAATGGTCCATCAGATCTGAGGGCTAATAGAAACTCGTTCCTCGAGTTCTACTAGAGGAACGAAAGTTTGGATCCATTCATAGAGTCGAACACCTACAGAGCCACATCGAGCTATTGACGGGCCCACCTAATTTTCATGTCAGGTGTCAATCACGCGTGTGCAACCCGAAGCACCCGCGGCATCTCGACGCCATAGAGAGCATCAGCATAGAGATCGACGAGGTCGACCAAAGCAAGCGGTGGGTACCCACCGAGAACGTACCGATTGATCCGGCTGATGAGAAAAAAGGGAGAGGGAGAGATTGGGGAAGAAGGCGAACCTTGGGATTGGAGGGCGAGGCGCACGGTGTAACCACGATCGAGGAGGCGGTTGACGACGGCGAAGCCGATGAAGGAGATCCCCCCGGTGACGCACACCGTCCGCGCGTCGCCACCCCCGCCGTCACCGACCACCCTCCGTCGTACGCCTCCCGGCTCCGCCTTCAGCACATCGGCCCTCCCGCTCCCCCCGCTTCGCAGGAGCGTCTCCCGCATCTCCTCGATCTCCGCCTCCAAGCTGGCCGTGCTCCTCAACACCCCCATCTCCCTCCCCTCCGTTTCTTGTGTTCTTGTGAGATCGCAATAGGGCGAACCCTCCCGCAAAATATAAAAAGGGGAGGATTGATACATTCACACCGCGTGGAGGTACGTCATTTGATGACGACGTTGCGGTCTGACCGTAATGGTGCCATGATCGGGGCTAAATCGGGTGAGAATAGAATTAGGAACGGGTCTCGTCTCGGCTTCGACTCGACCGGTGTCAATCCATTTTCAACTCAACTGTCGACATTATGAAAACGTCCGAGTCCATAATATATTTTGGCATTTAGGACACATTAATTGGCCGAGAATGCAACTGGTGGGGCCACGCATCCATGTGCTTCATTTCCAATTCGGCACGCTTCAAAGGCTGATTAGGTGAGGCGGCCCCACAGAATGCTAATGTGGGTCCTATCGGCGGTCGATCGAGAGACTACGCTCATGGTTTATCACTGCCATATTTGTTAGTGGAAGTTATAATGGGGTTCCACTCCGTTAGGAGCAACGCTCCACCTGCGTGACTGGGTCCCGCCATCGTCGTCATTGTACTCTCCACTCAGGTACGGAGGCTAAGGGCTGACTGGGACTGCCTGGATTTTGCGATTCCCACGTCACAGGCCGCGAGGCCTGCTCGATGGTGACCGCGCATGACATGGTGGACCAGACGCTTCAATAGCCGGCGATTTCCCCTACTCGGTCCTAAAGGCAGACCGCCGTTTGGCCACGTGAGGCGACCAACGACAGCTCGATGCGATCTGCGCCTTCAAACAACCGACGAGGCGGACGATTTGTAGTAACACTCACGTGGTCAGATGGTTGATAGCGGGGGAAGTCTTTCCAAGGATCTGACGACGTCGGGCATAACTGTATATTGTGACATCAATAAGTAGTACAATTGGGAAGAGGGTGTTGCAAAGCTTGGAAAGATAATAGGTTATTAATCTGTATGTGGAAGTGTACAGAAACACTCTGCTCTGTACTCTAAATACTCCTTCAAAACGCCTCTTTCTCTGCGAGGAACATCGAGGAGTCATTCTTCGCTTTCCTTCTCAACAGTTTCGAGTCCAAGTAGGTATTTATCATCACCCTATGTATGCGTACAGGAAATGCCATCCTCTCTGCACTCGAAACCAGTACGACGACAGCGTTCCTCCAGCGTCCAGAAGACGATCCAACTTCACGGGTTGCCTCCTCCTCCTCCTCGTCTAGTGCTCGGCACTGCTGTATGTCGAGTTGCTTCCGTGTTCGTGCTCATGCTCACCGGAATGGTCGTAGTCGATGCTGAAGCCCCCACTATCGAACGCCATTCTGCGCAGCTTTTGGATGTCAGCGGAGTACTGGCCAGAGTTGTAGACGGTGCTCTGGCCGAACTTGACGCCATTGGAGAGATCAGACAGGCTTCCCTCGCTATCCAATGCTCTCAGCACCTAACGCGAGAAGGAAGACGACCACTTGCATTAGAGTCGTGAGCGATGTAGGAGTGCAGATTACTGCAGGATGTAGAAACGAACACCGAGGTCGGTTACCTGCACCATTCGTGGTCGCTTGGGAGCAGAGTGACGGACGCAAGCAGCAGCTGCTTCGATCACACGTAACATATCAGCTTTTAGAAAGTTGTTCTCAAGCTTTGGGTCCACTAATTCTTCGTAGTCGCCTGTTTCAAGAGCATGAATCAAGAGTGGTCGAGCCTGTAAAAGAACACATAGTAAATGCTCATGCGCTTGATGATAAAGCCGCTGTAAGGCCAACAAACTCAGCATACCCATTCCACCAAGCTCTCGTCGCCCAAAGGCCGAGATGCATCAACAGGTTTTCGCCCGGTTATGAGTTCCAGAAGCACGACTCCAAATGAATACACATCTGATCTATCTGTTAATTTTCCGCTCGATGCATACTCCGGTGCCAAGTACCTGAAAATAAGAGCATGAACTACATCAGCAAGGAAAGATTATGAATGTCCCAGGAAGCAAGAACAGAGCACGCACCCGAATGTTCCCATAACTCTGGTCGACACATGAGTATGTGCATCGTTTGCTAGTTTTGCCAGCCCAAAATCTGCTACCTGTAAATGCGATAGAGTAAAGAAAGATGGCATTAATGCATAGTCTACCAAAGAACAAATGAACCTGAACATTTGGAGTTAACGAAGCATTTTTACCTGCGCTTCGAAGGATTCATCCAAAAGGATATTAGCCGACTTGATGTCCCTGTGAATGATCCGAGGATGACCTACGGCAAGAAGAATCAAGAATGAAGCGGATCTGTCGTGGTGATTATAGATAAAGATACAAGGAAACGAGGAGTAACTCACAATCTTCATGCAGGTACGCCAGTCCACGAGCAGAGCCTACAGCAATTCTCATTCGTTTGCCCCAGTCGAGAACGGGAAGTCCCTCTCCTAATAGTTAGAGATTGGGAGTTGAAGTCAAGTCGATCTCTGGGCTAAACAACCACGACAGGAAAGGAATATATCCAAGAATTTATGTACCATGCAAATGGTGGTCTAGAGTTTTATTGGAGACGAACTCGTAGACCAGCAGCCGATGTTGTTCTGCTATGCAGTAACCCACCAGAGAAACCAGATGGCGGTGGTGGACGCGGCTGATGATCTCCACTTCCGCCTTGAATTCCCTGTCGCCTTGTCCACTCCCAATCTTAAGCTGCTTCACCGCCACTTCTCTACCGTCTTGCAGCACACCCTTGTACACAGATCCGAACCCTCCCTCGCCAATATGATTCTCCCGAGAAAACCCATTCGTTATGTCCATCAGCTCTTCGTATGTAAACCATGACTTGGACCCTGAAGGATCGATCCCCTCAGCAGCACGAACCTGGCGACCATAACTCCCGTACGAGCTTTCCCCGGAAGGAGACGCTGCGTGATTGGCATCTGGATGTGGAGCTCTTCCGGCTGCTGCACCTGCCGGTCCATGGTAGCGGCCATCTACGATGAACCGATGGAAAGAATGAGAACGAGATCCAACGGGAAGGAAATCTGCGGTTACTCACTTGGTAGTGCAATTTCAGGAGGTGGACGCCTGGACTGTCCTGTTAAGCCATGCGTTCTTTTATTCTTCTTCCTTAGGACCACGAAGAAAATGGCAACTAAGGCGACTAATACTCCAGCAACAGTTATTCCGACCAATGTTACCGTTTCATGATTGCCTTGTGAATTCGATGAAGCAGCGGAAGGAGAGGAGCTTGAATTTTTGGAAGGGGAAATGTGCCGCGGAACAGTAGGTGATGGGGAATGTGAAGGAGTAGTGTTCTTATGGATAGGTGTTACGGGTGTCGGCACGGATGGCGGAGTTGGAGTGGTAATGGTTGATGATGGTGCGGGTGCAGGTACGGACGGCGGAGTTGGAGAACTTGGTGCAGTTGCAGACACAGGAGGAGGTGGTGGTGGTCGTGATTCTTGGTTTCCAGGAGATGGAGCAACCTTTGGAGGACTAGGTGATGGTGGCACGACGACGGGTGTAGGTGGCGGCAC
The DNA here is from genome assembly GCF_036884655.1 of Musa acuminata AAA Group. NCBI lineage: Eukaryota > Viridiplantae > Streptophyta > Magnoliopsida > Zingiberales > Musaceae > Musa > Musa acuminata. The sequence goes on from NC_088354.1 coordinate 34,595,652, forward strand.
GACGACGGGTGTAGGTGGCGGCGGAGGGGGAGATCTTGAATCCGATGGTGAGCTAACAGGAGGTGACGATGCTGGAGGAGGAGATGCAGGAGGAGGCGGAGGCGGAGAGGTAAGAACACGTGATGGTGGTGAAGGAACGGGGGAGGCAGCTTTGGGAGGAGGAGGAGAAGGAGGAGGAGGAGGTGGAGGTGGAATTGGAGGAGGAGGGGAGGCATTTGGTGGTGGGGTATTCGGTGGTGCCAACGTTGGCGGCGTATTCGGTGGAGGGGTGAGTGGTGATGACTCAGGCGGAGGAGATGCAGTTGAATCAGAAGGTTGTAGCGGAGGCGAATATGGTGGCGACGGGGATGGGTTTTCGGACGGAGGTGGACTCTGGGGAGGCGGCGCCGAAGCTGGTGGAGATGGTGGAGAGGTCGATGGCGGCGGAGAAGTCGCCTCCGAGGGAGGTGGAGACGTGCTAGCCGTCGAGTTAGAGCTCAGACTCTCAGGAGGTGGAGCCGAATCTGACATTTCCTCCTCTTCCTCTGTTCTCTCCTGTTGCTCCTCTCGTCCTCTCCAAACTCAACCGCGCAAAACCAATCGTTCATGCAATCCCTCCTTCTGCATGCACACGAGAAGACCAGATTATGACATCAGAGACCAAAAACCACGATGAACACGAGTAAGATCGAAACCTTGGCAGGCTCGGCAGCGATGGGTGCAACCATGAACGCGACGACACGATCGATCTCCCAACACTGCCTCCGTTCCGGAAGCTGAAAGAACGCCGAAGGCTGATGACTCTACATCAAAGGAGAAGAGAAGAGACGGAATCGAGGGGGGCGGCAAAGATTTGGCTCCACGATTCAAGAAAGCCGGAGAAATGGCAGCGACGGGATCCAAAACCTGGGAAGGAGAGAAGGCGTGCCAAATTTGTGGGGCCAATTGCAGGGGGAGGGGAACCATCGACGGCCGCGGAGAAGAATCCGGGGAGGGCGCTCCTCTGGAGATCAGCTCGTCCGTTCGCTGCTCGGGGAATTCACGCCAAAAATAGCTCCATCAACGCCATTCGAACCATATTTTCTGCTATTTCAGTGCTCTGCTTCAAAAAAATAAACTAAACGACAAAACAACACATTTGCATGGTTTGCTTAATTTTGATCTAATCCCATAATTTCTTGTGCATGCTTTTCCACAAATCTCAAAAAATTACTTTATTATATGCAGAAAATAATAGTAAATATATCATATTTACTGATCTAATCTCAAACAGCTGATTGAGGATGTCACCCACATACTCATCTAAATTTAGCTGATTGAGCCATTACTTGCAGATATAAGAGTTGGTGACAACACGAATGACAGAATTTAATCGAATATATTCTACTAATAATTTGATTTTAACGTCTTATAAGCTTGCATATAAACACCACCGCATGTTCCCGTCGGATGCCTTTGGCTCAATGATGAATGGGACAGCACGACTCGGAAGGATACAGCCAACTATACAACGCAAAGATGTCGTTACGATGAGCACACTATTTCCATCATTTGGCTCTAACCCTTCCCATTTAGCCAAGGATTGCATCTCTCGACTCCCACTTCTCTCTCTCTCTCTCTCTCTCTCTCTCTCTCTCTCTCTCTCTCGCTCTCTCTCTCACCAGAAAACCCTACCTATGGCTCTGCATAATTATTTCTCTTCTTGTCAGGCACATCTCCTGGGCAGTGGTTACTTGCTTGCATTTGAGCAGATCGATGGACTCGACTTCTGTGATCCTACGAGAAACAAAGCATTGACGGGTGAAGATCACGCAGCAGCAGTTGACATGTAGCACCACTGTTGCAGGTTTTCATCTTGGCTCCTTAATCTCTGCATTCATTTGGTGCATATCTCATTATTGTCTTGAGGATCGATGGCACATCAAATGCTGCTAGCTAGACGCAGCAGTGTACACTGATCCGGAATTACCTGATGGTTTTAAGGATCTGCATAGATATGTTCACAGAGGTATATTCTTCTCTTGTCACTTGTTTGATGAACAAGATGGATTCAATCATCACATTTACATGCTAAAGTTCAAGGAACTGTTGCACATCAGCACTGGAATTTTTCTTCTTCGGTTTTCTTGTTCTTTGTGAGATCCATGTGTAAGTGTTCAGGACCTCATATATATTGGACTCCTTTCTAATAGCTTAGTCAAGTATATATAAGAGCAGGTTGTCCTTCACTTAATACTTATATGTTGTAATTTGAGCTTACATGATCTACTTGGGTTCAGTTCATATGTCATGTCTAATCCAGTTTGCATGTGGGAGATGTTAGAGCTTAATATTTGTTGAATCACTTCTTAATACCTTAAGCACAGTAATGTAGCCAATGATTTTAGATTTAGGTAGAGTTCAAACAACTGCTATAACATTGTGGACTTGTTTCTGCTGATCATAGCTTTTAAGACAGCTTAAGAAGATTATACTGAGGCTAATACATGGCTTTGGAACCCACAAAAAGACTGATGAACTTCAAGGAAAGCATTTGAAACCCTTTGCTTGGCATCATATTCTGCAACACGCCATAGGATGTTTCTTGAGATAAACTAGTCTTCCTTCCGGTCTTCGGAATCAATCTATCATGTTTAATTCCGTGATGTCACATGCTTTTTGCTCATTAAAAGAATTCAGATAATGTGGCTTCGTCTATTTCTCTTCAGACTTGCGGTCTTCAAATGTATCATCTCTTCTCTATGCATACACACACAAATGCCACATATATATATATACACGAGATATGAAGATTTATCGACTAAAATAAGATAGGATTTTCTTATTTATGTTTGGCTATCCACAAAAAATCCAGTGATCTATCTGTAAGCAGGTTAGGGCACTCAAAGTTAGATTCTCATCACAAGGCTCTCTTCTCATCACAAATGCTGTCCACCGTTCCTTTCCAGAGTTCTGGCTATGGCTATGGCTGTGGATGTGGCTGTGGCTGTGGCAGTGGCTGTGGCCACACCTTTGGTTGGTGTAAACCGTAAACCTATCCCCAAACCTCATCCCAAGCAAGTGGAGGAGCGGTGAAGAATGAGCAGAAGACACAGACGCACATCCCCTCTCTCTCTCTCTCACCTGTCCTTGTCCTCATCTGCTCGGGTCCCTCGGCATAAATCCCCTGGGATCCATCGTCTCCCTGCACAATGTCGACCGCCGCGGTGCACTGCGTCGCCCCGCTCGTCGGAGCCAACAAGCCCAAGGCCGCCGCTGCCGCCAGAGTCCTCTCCAACCTCAACAACAGCAGCGGCAGCAACAAGAAGAACGCCTCTTCGGCTCCCTCTCCCTCGTTCCCTCGCCTCATCAGGAACTCTCCCGTCTTTGCGACCCCAACCACCGCCGCGCCGGCCGTGGTGAGAAGCTTACTCTTCTCTCTGTTTCTCTACTTCATCTGCTCGGTGCTTTCATGGGTGTGCCTTTGGTGATGGAAGTCTCCGGTACACCAACTCCTTGGTCCACACCCGCCAAACACACAACTCCACCTAGTCGACATGCATGGAATTACGAGAGAACGTAGGAATAAGGAAGAAGCTCTCCACGTACTACCATGCAAACAATGTGGGATAATATAATGAGTTATCCCTACTGGATTCACCGAAAGATTACTGTTTCTGGTAGAAGATCTAAGGAAGCCAACGGTTCTGCGACACAACTTGGGTACGCAATATATACGACAAAAAGGGTCGTCCTTTTGTGCGATCAATGGACAGATATCCAACAAGACATGATCTTAAATTTGATTGTCAAGTAATTCGTTGAATATCCAATAAAAACTCCATCAGAGCCAACAGCAAGATTATATTTTTTATTTCTTTGGATAAATTATATCTGTTTTTTGGTTGGCTAAATGTTTGGGTCCCACACGAGCGCGTTCTTCGATCCGTGCTCATGCAAAAGATGGCCGATCGAATTCCAACCCAATTAATGTCCTTCAAATTCGCAGGAAATGGAGCCAGTGGAGCGAGTCAAATCCGGGTTTGCGGACTTTAAGAAGGAGGTGTACGAGTGAGTCCTCTTCTTCTGAACCACACGTTAATACGTGGGCGTCTGTGTTCAGTCTCCTTACGGCCTTCTTCTTCTTCTTCTTCTACGAATGTCCATTGCAGGAAGAAGACTGATTTGTTTGCTGATCTCAAAGAGGGTCAAAGCCCCAAGGTTTGCTTCACAAATAGAAACTCGGTTCTCTTTTGCTGCCAAGTGCGAGCTTACATTGGTAGTAACAATGGTGATGCAGTTCATGGTGTTCGCATGCGCCGACTCCCGCGTGTGCCCCTCCGTGGTGCTCAACTTCCAGCCCGGTGAAGCCTTCACTATCCGCAACATCGCCAACATGGTCCCTCCCTATGACCAGGTTATATACCTACCTACACACACTTCGGCGGTCATCTCCTCTCTGCCGCTATATGATGTCCATCGCTTTCTCCGTGTAGGTTAAGTACGCCGGAGTTGGGGCCGCCATCGAGTACGCTGTGCTCCATCTCAAGGTCAGATCTTGCTTCTTCACATGAAGAAGAGAAAGCGTTTGTCCCACGTACATGATGGCGATGTGTTGTGCAGGTGGAGAACATAATGGTGATCGGCCACAGCCGCTGCGGTGGGATCAAGGGACTCATGTCCGTCAAGGACGACGGCACCACCAGCACGTAACCCCCATTCCTCTCTCTCTCGCTCTCTCTCTCTCTCTCTCTACATTACAGCATTAGCATGTTAGAGGCTTGTGTTGACCAGTGACTTCATCGAGGACTGGGTGAAGATTTGTCTTCCGGCAAGAGACAAGGTGAAGGCCACTCACTCCAGTTTGCCATTCGAGGAGCAGTGCACCCAGTGCGAGAAGGTCATATTTGCATGTTTGAGATGTCATGTCTCTGTCTAATCTTCTTACTAAACTAAAGCTTAATCTCCGATTACCTTCTTGCAGGAGGCTGTAAATGTTTCACTGCAAAACCTGAAGACCTACCCCTTCGTGAAAGATGCCGTGGAGAAGAAGTCCCTGAAACTGATTGGAGCACACTATGACTTCGTCAATGGCGTCTTTGAGACATGGGCGGACTAAAAGGCTCACCCTCGGCTGCTCAATGTTAAAGCCGGAGTCTGTAGCAATAACCTATGATGTAATCATGTGTTTCTGACCATGGTGTTTACACACCATGATGTACCGTTCGACCCTTCTTTTGGATCAGAACATCATTAAGAATATAATATCCATCCAAGATAAAAATCTGAGATCAATAACCTGTATTTTAGGCTCAGAATGGCAAATATAAATGGTTTCAGCAGTTAAACTTCCATGAGCAATCTGAGCAACCAAAACCTGTGAGTGAATTTAGCTGATAAGAGACTAAGAACAAGAGATTGGATGATGCCTTCAGTACAATGCGAACAGAGCCACAGTAGAAATACCACTAGTTGATATGTTACAGGGCTTTGTTGAGTGGATAAGATCATTCACATCAACCACACACATCTTTTTCAATACATTTATTACTGGCTTTGTTTCTCATGTACTGACAGAAGCTTGAGTGAGCCTGGAATAACCTCAATTTGATCTGTTGAGGGCAGAACCAAATCCATTGACATATAACCAGCTTAATCCCAAAAATAATATCATTTTGTATTAGTTTAGATAACAATAGTTTCATTACCATTGTCATCATCATCATCCTCCTTTAACAAATGCATTACATGATAAATAATCTAATCATAACCAAATGCATGATAAATAATCTAGTCATTATAGCTGCTTTAACAAATTATTATGTAAAGCACAAACCAATGCAGCAAAAAGTGCTGCTAAAATAAATGAGAAATAGGGACAACTTGCTGCTACTGCTGCATTTTTGTGGAATTTCACCAGGTATTATTCAACACAGACCTAAATTTTTTTAACTATGCATAGATTGGAAATGAAGAGAGGGGAAGTATCATGATATGACAGATCGGTTCTAAGTGGATCTGACTGGAACCATGTTCAGTTTTGTCTATTACTATAACTTAACAAAATATGAGAAAATAATTAATAGTGAATGATCTAAGGTGCAATAGTATCAAGTTGAAGGCAAATTATGTCGCAAAGTAGTGTAGCTGCTATACATTTTGTAGAATCTCAGCAAATGTATTCAGTAGGATTATCTCAAGCCATGAATACTTTGCTGATTGAAGAGAAATGCATCATGGCATGATAGGTTCTGATGATATGGAGCAGAATGAAACAAACAAAATTTTGTAGAAACCAAGTGGTAACCAATATCTAATTTAAGAAAGTCTCAGAAAATTATCAGATGTATCCATCATGAAAACCGCAAACGTATCAAGATGAAACCATGAGTAATTAGCCTTATGCAGATGCAGTGGCAGAAGAATATTTAGCCAAAGACTTCTATCTCTGAAAATTTACAACCAGAGAAATAAAAAATTACACAAATATGATTTTTTAAGGAAGTTCTAAACTTTAAATTTCATTTTCGATACAATATCTCACAAATGACTAGTTCTAATAATAATACTAATAAAATCAATAGGTCTAGGTAATTCAACCTGACCCATTAGGTCATATTTTACAAATTGGATTACGTTTCCTATGCATGATACATCAAAATCCATGTGAAAAGAATAATGCACATAGAATTGTCCTGTTGTCGATATCTCAACAATAAGGTGCAGCATGTTGTTTTAAGATGATAACATGTCCTATAAATTTGAATTACTCCCTACATGTTCTTCAACACTAAATTATGTTAAGTAATACTAAATTCCGTGGATGGAACTCCAGAAACGCCAAGATGTTTCTTGGGCATATCCTCTCCTTGGCAAACAGAGAAGCAAATCACTTCAAAATCCAAACTTATAAACCTACTATTACCAGGTCTTAAGATAAAAGATGCTTCTCGTGAATAAGCAACAACAAAGGTCACTGCTATAAGTATTTCAGACAAAGCACAAGAGAATATGAGCATAAACAATGATATCAGAAGTGCAATAAGAACCCAGACAAAAACATTTGCATCTAAGAAACAGACATAAACATGGATATCAGTAATCTCTCACTCCTAATAACTCAGAAAAGCTCACCCTATAAATCTCTGTTTTTTCTGATTTCTGACTGTAGGTACTTGATTATGTTCTCTAAAGGACAAGATAAGTTTGCCTCCAGCACCAGAGAACTAACAATATCTTCAGTACCTCTCATCTCATCATGGAACTCAGAATTGAAAACCAGGTATGAGAAATGCTCATCTAACACCAAGCCCAATGCTTTGATGATGGATTCAAATGAAGGAACACTCTCACAGATTCTCAATCCCAGCACTGACCCAGCAGACGGACAGGGGCGTGCTTCCGGGAACCTATGGTACTTCTCTAACCACTTCACGAAGTACCGAATCAGATCCAATACTTCCTGTCCATCTAGTCTCGAAATCACGGAAGATAGCACAAGTCCTTCTGCGTTCGATGATCCGAACACATAATGCAAGCACACTTGTGATGGTGAGAAACCATCATAAGCCATCATTAGTAAGATTGAAGCCTCTCTAGCTAGCTTCGATGCTTTCTTTGGCAGCCCCATTTGAGTAGCTTTCTCAATGGCTAAAATAGCTTGGTTTTCCCATTGCTTCTTCACCGCAACCATACCATCATAAGAATCATCAGTTGGTGATAAGAAATGCTTAAGAACAGAGAGAAGCTCCGCGGACCGGAGATCTGAGACATGCTCGACCAAGAGACAGAGCAACTGAGTTTGATTTTTCTCCACAAGCTTCTCCGTCAGATTCGTGGAGTTGAGATGCCCCACCAGCCCCTCGAGAAGCAAGGTCTCCAGCAATTCCCATGCCTCGAGAACAACACAGCACTCGGCAATCAGCCCAGCAACCTCTCGACCTATCAGATATCCCAACTTCTCGATCCCTGCACGCGCGAACTCGATGCCCGACGCGTCTCCGGCGTCGGAACCGATCGAAAGGCCGACCTTTTCGGCGCTCTTCCTCAAAAACAAGTTCAAAATCCCAAAGAAGTCACCTTTACCCAAGGACTTAGGGCGTCGGAACTTGCTTCTGAGTTTTTCGACCAAACGGGAGGATAACTCGATGATAGCAGCGTCAGTCTCCGAGATCTTCCACCCGGAGACGTGTTTGAGGGAGACGCCGCCGGGGGCCTCGGAGTCAGGCTTCAACTGCGAGAAGATCTCGTCGGTATTGAGAACGATGGGGTACTTTGAGGGCCGAGGAGGGTTTCCGCCGTCGTTAGCCTCCGCCGCCGCTACCGCCCGTGTAATTTCTTCCAGCAGCGTCATGTCGACGGTTTAGGGTTTCAGCTGCTCACGAAGTAGAAGACGAGATTTATTGCCCACAAGCCCACACGTCCGGTCTAGCTTCATAGTTCGGTTTGATCCACTCACCTCCGGTCTAGGTTCGTGGTTCGGTTTGATCCCCTCACGTCCGGTTCACGAGAAATTTAGATTTAATACTGTTAAGCCTAGTCTCATATATTTTTGGGATCAAATCATTTTCTTCGTAGAAATCAAATCAAACCAACCCAAATTAAATTATTTTCTTTGCAAAGATCAACGAAAGATAGGAAGGATAGTTTTCAAACTACTGTTGTTGATCGAAGAGTCAACACTGTTTGGTTCAATCTCGAAGGTATAAATTTGTTTCGAGGTTCCATGCCAGTACGAATGAGATGGCTCGAATAAGTGGACTCTCGAGGCATTGCTAGCTCACAACGGCTAACTCGTGATCGTCCCAAGGTATGACTTGTTTGTCCGGAGAAGTTCGGGATCGTCCTGAGGGGCATCTTGGTTTTGTCCGGAAACGCTCAACGTTGCTCCGAAGTGCTCTTTAGATGTGTCTAGGCCTTGCATAAGCGGTCGGTGTCGGGAGGATATCCTGGCCTGACTCCTCCAATGCTTCAGTTAGTAGAGCAAGTGGAGGGGGTTTAGTAGAGCTCAAAAGAGTTAAGATAGAACTTGTTTGCCTCGTTGACCTAGGGGCTTAGGTTTTATACCTGAGCGATTGGTAGTATGAAGCTAACAATGGGTTATGATGTCCCTTATCCTGCCAGGGGATCATTGATAGTCGTAGCTAACGAGTACGTCCTCTGAAGGACAACGTTAGGATAGGATGCCTATGATGATACGCTTTGTCAAGACTCTTGGCCTGTATAGGACAGGCAAGGGATGACCCCCTACATCGTTCATCCGAAAGGTAACGTTGGAGAAGTTACATCATGCCGCTTGACTTTGATGTGTGTATGCAAACCTTCCCTTAGCTGAGGTGGCTTCTTCGGTCCAAGTGACGAGGTGAGTTGGTAGCGTTGTTATTTTTCCTATTACAAATCTTTCATATCATTTGGTCTAATCGAAAACCCGTGAATTAAACCTCCAACATAAACGGTTCACTAATCACATCAATTTTAATATAAGAAGACCAAAATACTCTTAATTACCCTTTAAAAAAAACTTTATTTGTCAAAAAAATTATTGTGATATTTGTAGCTCACACGATAACTTGAATGTAATCTATTCAAAAAGTCTTGGGTTTGATTCTTAGTTGATCCATTTGAATTTTTTTATTTATGTATTAATCTATACATCAAATTGAATATTATTTTATTTTCTCATATTTATATTTCAGTTATTAAAAAAATTATATATTATTCTGTAATTCAAATAAAGTTCTAAAAATAAAAATGAATATTCTAAACGGATATTATATTCTAATTAGACCATCTCAACCTTAAAGGATTTGGATGCTTTTTTATTTTTTGTTCACCATCAAATATATTTAAATCTTAATATGAATATATTTACTCACCATATTATATTTTTATATTAATTTTATATTTAAATCTTAATTTGCATATATTTATTCACCATATTATCCATCAAATATATTAATCTTAATCTTAATTTTTGAATACTCTTAATTTTTTTCACTATCAAATGTATTTAAAATTGGATGAATTTTAAAAAAATCATTAATTTTGAGAATTTCCTACCTCAACTTTGATAATTTATACATAGTATCAATTTTCTTTTTCAAAATATTTATTCGCTCAGCCCTTTGTCACTTATCATGCTTTCGCCTTGAACATCCATCACCTGTAGCATAGGTGCAATCATACATAAGGTACACAAGGTACCAATAGTGATGGAGGCCTTGCCCTTATAACCCTCTTCTTCCTAGCTCATGACCAATAGTGAGGGTACACAAGGTACCTCATATCTTTCTTTATCTGAGAGAAGGCTGCGAGGGATGATAAGGGTGTGTGGGTCGCCCCTCCTTCTTCCTCATATGTGATCGATGTATTGAATCTCGTATTTTGATGATGAAATAAATTGATAATTATCTTTATGTTTTAATCTGCATTTTGAGTGATGGAGGAACATGCCAGAAGATTGGACGTCGGGCCGGTGGATCGGTCGATGTATCGACAGAAGGCTTCGAGTCGTGGACTCGAGCATTGAACCAAGAAGAGCGGGTATTGCGCCAAGGATATCGGAGTTGCAGAGTCAACTGGCCGATTGGGCAATATGCCACAAGAAAGGACGATGTGCCGAAGAATCGGACGAAGTGTCGAGGGACCAATGACATGCCGGACAACTTAGTTAATTGCTTAGGATTAATTATCTCGATCGAAGTTTTGTTTTAAGTGTGAAGGATTAACTACGATGAAAGAAAGACATGCAGCAGGAGTTGCACCGGAGTCAAGACTATGATCACGTTGGGAGTTCGAGAGTTCGACGGAAGTCCGGACGGTCGTCCGAGGTTCTGCGAGAACAAATCCGAGAAGTCCAGGAGCTTGCCAAAGAAGCTCGTTGGAACTCGCCAAGTGGATCGTCGCAAGTCCAGGAGTTTGCCGAAAGTCCGCCGGAGCATCGCAAGTTGTAGTAAATGCCTTACGAAATTCGTAGTTAGCACGATGATTAAGTTAGAAATGGGAGGTGATCCCATTAACTTAATCTTGGGGCAATTGGGCCCTTGAAAGACCCAAATTGGGCCGAATGGATCAGCCCATTCAGACCCAGATTACTTGGCCAGAGGTGGCACCGCCTGGGTCGGCGGTGGCACTGCCCAGGGCTCAGTCTCTGAGCTCTGGCTGGGCGGTGCAACCGCCTCTGACAGAGGTGCAACCGCCCCAGTCAGGTAGTGGCATCGCCTGAGCTCGGTCTCCGAGCTCTGGCAGGAGGTGCACCGCCCCTGACAGGAGGTGGCACCGCCCAGAGGCTCAGTCTTCGAGCTCTGCCAGGCGGTGCAACCGCCAGACCCCGGAATTCCGGGAGATGACAATTTTGAGCTCCAAATTCAAACTGGTTTGGAGCATATAAATACCCCTCCAATCCCTGGGTAAAATACATAAGCACAGAGAGCAAAAAAGGAAAGAAAAGCTGTAGAAATCAGTTGAGAAATCCCTCCTCTAGCTTAAGTGTTAGAATTCTGTTTAAGAGAGGAGAGTGAGTGCTTGTAAGGGTTGTCTCCTAAACCCGGTAAAAGGAGAAGAGGGGTGTAAGAAGGAGATTGATCTTCGCCTAGTAAAGGAAGATCGTTAGTGGATGCCGGTGGCCTCGACGGAAGAGGAATCGGAGGAGTGGATGTAGGTCACGATTGACCGAACCACTATAAACTCTCGTCTTCTCTGGTTTGCATTTAATTTGAGCATATTATCTTTACTGCAAACCTCCTCAATAGCTTACTGCCTTCTGCGCATTTACGATCGTGTTTCAAAGTTCAGTATTTTCCGAATTGGCGTTTAGACGTAAATCCGTTTTATCGTTCGAACATCATATTTCAGTTTGCGCTTACATTTTGATTTCCATCATAACTGCAAACTGCCTTCATAGACTTGCTTTAACTGCATCTTGCTTGATCACAAGTTAAAGTGATTTACGAATCGACTTTTCTACCAAAATCGTTCTTATCGTACGAACACAATTTTAATCGTTGAAAGTTTTTCGCTGCACTAATTCACCCCCCCCCCCCTCCTCTTAATGCTCTTGATCCTAACACGATGATGATGAGAATCTACGGACCCCAACGGTGAGGGAGGCCTGTGGACGATGAATAGGGCACACGCCCCCCCTTCCCCTTCTCCCACCGGGAGCTACAGGCTATGAGGGGAGCCTATGGACAACGATCCTCACACCCTGTCCTTTCGCAACCCTCGACTACTAGGTTCGACGAGGACATAAGGCCGATGGCAAAGTCAACGATGGATCGGATGAAAATAAGGGTATAACATTATTTTCACACGATCGGAGCGTTTCTTAAAGTTGAGACACTCAAAAAATTCTTAAAATTAATTTTTTTTAAAAAAATCACTCTTTAAAAGTTTAAGAGTATTTAAATCTTTTTATATAATGATGAAAGAAAAAAAAAATGTTATTATATTTATTACTATTTTATACCTTCAATATGCCTAATGTTCCATCCGAAAATGATAACTATGATACGAAGGACCGAGGTCTCCTAAAAACATGCAAGTCTTCATGCCCGTTCCACATGGATTCTGCCACAATCAAAAGCTGTTCACCACCTAACTTGTGTTCATATATTGTACACGTAGAACATCCAAATCAAATGAGATTACGCCCAACACGGAGTGCACCCACCAGTGACTGTGAGCAAGCACAGATGCCAACATACACAAGACTACAACCTTTCGCCATCTGTGCGACCAGATCGAGTGCTTCGAAATGAACATGCATGTTTTATGTACATCAAGCTTTGTTCATCTTTGTTCCTCTATAATGTGGCACTGGAATTCCATGTGAAGAGATTGCGGGCTGAGATGAGAGAACTTGAAGCCAGGGCAACAAATGCTAGAAATGAGATGGCAATAGAACCGTTTGCCATGTCCATGAATTCATCAGCACCAAATCTCGATATCCAGAGATCATTGCGAGAGGCGGCTGCAGAGGATGCAGACATCAGAAGGTAAGCCAGTACCTGCAACAAGCAAGCAAAACCTTCAAGAACAGATCCAATCCGTGCAACTTAAGCACTTTGGGCTAGTAGTTATTCATATGAGTGGTTCTGCCGTCAGTTATCCTCCTGTCAGTTATCCAACTATTTGGGGTTGGCTATTTCTCCTGTATTCTTCTCAGCTTAAAGTTGAGATTAGCGATTGTTAGGTCAGTGATATCTTAATTGATTGACCATGTAATTCCATAAACCTGAGTAATGTTGTAATGATGACCTAGTATTGCAGCTTAAAGGGCATTGTTAAATCAGCCAGCATGGATCAAAATGGCAATCAGTCTGAAAGGTCATGCTCAGCTAAAGGCTTTTATGCCTTTTTGACATCCTAACCCACTTATTGTTGTAAGCTATTTCTTGTGGACTAAGCAAAAGCATAACATGGACCTAAATTAAAGCAAAAAAAAATCAATTTTTTGGTCGATTCAAATGTAATGAACTTGAACTTTCTTGTCTTTCTTACAATTTCTGACACCGAAAGAATAGATGATCATACAACCAAACAAACAGTTAGCCTATGAAAAGTTACTATGAAAAGTTAATATCTAGTCATCTTAGGGAGTGCTACAATGACGAAGAAAAGAATACTTTTGTGTTCTTTTAAGCTGAGCTTAGATTGTTTTCGGAACAAGCATTGAAATACTGCATCTGGTATATAATTGCCCAACATTCACCAGTTCAAGAAAACAAAAACAAAGGAACTGATTACCGATGAGCGATATCAGGAAAAGAATGAAGTATTCTTAGTGTCATATACTGGCATCAACTTGAGATTAGAACTCAATTCACCTTTGTTGATCTTGAAAATAATTGCATGAAGTATGAATCATATCTGAGGAAACCCCATCTAGAGAGTTCAATCCCAAAGGATTTGTGTAAATCGACACCTCCAATGGACTTGAGGTTAATCAGTATAGGTCTCCTAACAAGAAAACTAGACCCTTTTGTTTACTGTTATATCCCTTCTCAACAGCATGGAAACCTATGTGTTGTCAATTCTTTCATATTATTCATCAATTCTAAATTGTCAAAATGCATTTAAATAAAAAAGAGACCATTCAGGGAAAATGCATTTAAATAAGCAAGCGATCATTGTCTAAATTTCTTCTACATATTCAATCTTAGAAATGAAAATATGTGTTGCATATACAGGGAAAAGCTTGAGCTGCACTAAGATCGTAAACTCAGCCCTAGCATCCTCAAAAGGCATATATAAGATCCAAAAACACTTCCCAATGGGAAAGTTAGGATAACCGAAATTTAGCCACACAAACATGTTAATATCTTGACTAAAATGTACGAGTTAATATGAAGTTGGACTATGAATGGGCGAATAATTTGTCAAAAACCTTTCTACATTTGCCCTCCGAAAATTGCAAATAACATATCCCTCAGGCTATACCGTTTTCCTTAAAGAATCTTAATCTTAAAAGAAATGGAAGCTACTTGATTCCTTTATGCTCAGCTCAGACTGTTCTGATTCAACATTCACAAGCCCTTCGACATAAAAACATGGAACTGATGACCTGACACGTGAGATCATAATGTCCAACATGAACACCAGTCTTGTGGCTGCTAAAACATAAACTGTGTTATACAGTCCTTAAATAGTACATATGCAATTGGCTATAGGATAACACTAATTCGTAGGAAAAGAACACATCTTTTAGCCATCGGTGTGTGAGATTTTGGGAGAAGGGTTAACTCACCTGATCCATTGAGAGATCGAAGTAGTAACTTATGGGACGGCGAATGATGCGCTTCTTCAGGATCAAATAGTGGACCTTCGTGTATGCCTGAAACGCCGAGTACGCAAACGCAATCGCATTAACGCAGACCAAGTATCTGTTGTCACCAACGATCAAGAGATAATGACCATTCGATGTCGATCAAACGGACAGGAATATATCGGCCAAAAGGAACGATGACAGAGAAAGATGCTTTTGAATTGACCCAACCAATAAGACATAACGTTGGTGGAATATATCGGCCCGTACCGGTATTCACTGTAACGGCCGAAGGAGTCGCCGGCCCACCCCTCGGTCGAATCGGCGGCCATGACCGAGAAAGACACCAGGCTCAGCAGCGCCGCGGACACCCTAAGCCCGAACGCCGCCCTCGTCACCGCCCGCCGCCGCAAGATCCCCGGCACCGCCCCAAGACCACTCTCCGCCTTTCGCGCGGCGCAACAGCCGTTCCCCAGGCCTCGGTCTCCCTCTCCGCCGCTGACGGCACCTCCGACGACCTTCACATCGACCGCCATGTCCTCCTGGCTCAGCCGATCGACGATCGCCAGAGCCATCATCGCAGGCTCCGGGGACCCCGGCTTCTCGGGCGTGTTCTGAGGCGCAGGCGGCGGGGCTTCGCTCTCCGCCTCTGGGGATGGTGATCGCTCAGGGGAACTCATCTCTCTCTCTCTCTCCTCGAATCGTGGGTTTGGGGATCAAAAATTTCTCTTTTATCGTCGAAGCTGGACTTTTGATCAGATTCTACGAATATGGGGAAGGGCATTAGGGAAAAGCGAAAGCCTTGAGATCGGCGATGCTTTGCTTTCGCTTTTGGGCATTTGTCGATTCCATCCTCAGCAGCAGTGCTTCAGGCAGGCGCAGTGATCACCTCTCTCGCCTGGGCCGGGGAGCACACAGACAAAAGGCGAGCTTTTCGGGTAGGAATCTTTGGTTATTTTTACGTTTGGGTGCCTGTGACAAACGATGACGACTTGACCCCATCAGCTGCAGTGTTGAGCTGAGCCGGCAATTCGGGTTGAAATTGACTCGAACCCATCCGGTCCAATTGCAATTGAGTCGTTGGGTCAGGCTGTGGTGTTACGATAGACCCGAGATTGGTATTACAACATCATTTGCATGTCATGGCCTCCCATCTAAAATCCATCAAGTTTTCATTGACGGCAACATACCACAGAATCTTAACCACATGCAACCCAAGAACATGGCACACACATACTACACACACGCATGAAGACACAGTGGTGGATGGTAGCAAGAACTTGGACGTCCTTGGCTCACTCATCTCTCCTGATTCCTGAGAAGAAAGTGTTGATGGTTGGCATGATCTCCGGAGGACGTCGGCTGAGGAACCTGCGCAGGCCGTGCTGGCTGTACCTTTGAGCTTCATCTGCGTTCTCGAGGACGGGAGTGGTGCGATGAGATTTGTTGATTCTGCAGAGTCCAAGGTCGTCACACTGATTACTATACAGTTTGCTATAGCAAACGAAACTGTTGGATATCAGACCTGACATCAGGGTTCAAGAACATGTTCCTGGTAAGCTGGAACAAACACAAGCTCGTCACGAAGGTCATCGCAGCCATCAGCGGATACACCTTACAAGGAAGCAATTGCACCATCACTGGCATATTGAAACGAGACAGAGAGATTAATGATCACAACCATACCTCTGGCTTCACCCAACGCCCCATCTAAGTTCCCAGATACAGGTTAACCTGGATATGCTCGATCTTACTATGGATACACGTCTAAGCACACAGGAACGCAGGTATATATATATATATATATATATATATATATAGTATCGGACTGAAGGAGAAGTAAACTAAGGTTGATCATGTCATAGTCATGACCTAGACTTTGGGTTTCGGTGGGCATAGCATCGACGTAAAAACCAGCAGCGAAGCCTCCAGTTTTATCCCCGTATCATCGAAGTCAAATAGTTTCTTCCAACTTGGCCCTGGCAGAGGCGTTGACGTTCCAGAGTCATAGCTTTAGCTTCTCAACTACAGTGGATTGTTCTTGAAGAACTCTCCACCTAAAGACCCCACCTGGAGTTGACAGCAACTGAAGCTGAAGCTGATCTTTAGTTATGACAGAACATTCTTTGTGAAGAGCTTACGTGCAAATGACTTCATATGGAAATTGATTCGAGGCATTATTTCTATGAGATTTCTCAGGCTGCTTCCACGCCTTGTGTAAGAAATCCGGGGGCGATACAGGTTTGATGTTTCAATGGATACGACTGCTTGAGTTCCTATGTGGAATACAATCGACCTCAAGTAAACTTGCATTCCCAGATGATGTTCGAGTTGTCACCTCATGATGTATATATATGAGACTGTTCACAAAACAAGAACAATCCTGATTACTCTGGTCATCTTTTGACTGTACACAGAGAGCAGGTGATGGCTATCTGTAATCTCCTGTCTTGTAAAAGACTGGTCAAACCGTAGTTCCCATGGCGGTCATCTGAGCTAGAAGGAGATGCAGTGGTTTCGACGACGAAGTGTCGAGGACGAGTGGCCGAAGACGACCCATTTCTTTTGCACGTGGAAGGATCCGATCGCTGTAATTGGACTCGACTCGAGTTAGTCCAACCCATTGGTAATTGATTCGAGGAAACCTCGTTTCCGTTGTGGCTGTCATGATTGATTGATCGATTGGTGATGTAAATCCAACGCCGAAGGCCGATCAGTTACTGGTTCCTGGTACCCGAATCTTGATGCATAAAGAGCGAGCGAGATCACTCAGTTCACAGTTGCTTGCCTTCGCTCCGCTTCTTCCACCCTCCTGTTAGGACGACTCGGCGAGCACGGAGACGGCCGTCGCACTCTGCTGCGGAGTCATTGGATCCTTCTTCTCTTTCTCTCTCTGCGTGTGCGTCTCGGCCGCGGATCCTTCTTCCTGGTTGGTATGCCACCCTGGGCCTTTCTCCGATCCACGTAAGATCCGTTAGGGATCTCGTGATTCCTCTGTGGACTTACTGGACATATGAATCTAATTTGGTTTTGGATGTTAGGTCGATGGATTTATTGAGTGTCAGGCATCGTTAAATTGATTGTTTAGGGTTTCTTTTTCTTGTTTTCTTTTGGATGAATGCTTCCCATGCTATAATGCAGGAATTCTTGTGCCTTTAAGATATCAATTCTGGAAATTTTTCGTTCGTTAGCACCTTTTACCACTTCATCGATCGCTTCGATGACTAGATTGGCAGAACTGTGCCTGACTTACCTTGTTCTTATTTTTAGATGTAATTCTGCAGTGGTTAAGCTTTCTCTGCTCCATTTTTGATACAAGCTACCATCATATTTTTCAGTTCTACAAGACCCAAGGGGCTTGCAGTTTCATGATTGTCTATTTTATCCAAGTATGGATTATTGATGTCAGATAGCTGGAAGTGGTCATGAGCCGCCTCGATCATACAATGCCCAAATTCTTACACATGTTGCTTCTCATACAGATTCTTGTTCTAGTGAGCAATTTCTTGTGGTTGTTGTCATGTAGTTCTTGCATCATGCGGACAAGTGATTCCTGATTGCATCATGTCTTAAATAATAACATTGGAGATTTTTCCAATATATTAGTTTTATTTAGCTTTGCCACACTTTATCTAGTAAATTAACATGATAATGGCAAAATGTTTCTTGGAGAACTTCTTGTATCTTGTTTCTTGTGTGCAATTATCGGGTTACTGTTAGGTGACATCTATGCAAGTTAGTTCAACAATTGTATGCTGTTCACTAGGTAGGCTGCTTTAGGGTGGCCTGGCTGACCAAGACTCGTGAAGAAAGAAAGGCTTTCGAAGGTATGATTTGAGATACTGAAGCTATTATGTTGAAGTCTATGCGATTTTTTGCAGTTACTCTGTTGTGCTTATACTTGTATTCTTACCGCATACAATGATCTGGTTCAGTTAACTTTTTTGTTAATCCTTCTCATTACTTCTTAATCTTTATGCTTTAGTAGCACATAGAAAAAATTGCTTGTGAAGTTCTGGAATTAAGCTATATTAGAGTTTTACAATCAAGAACAAATTGGATTCAGTTTTAATTGAAAGTTCCAAGCTAGTGAAAGCGAGAATGTTTGTTGAAGCAATTTAATCTGTTCACTGTTCCAAAATGCAGTTAAACAAGTTCATATAAGTCACAGATAGCTCATATAATAAATATGCAGCAGCATCATTCCATATGCCACATTATGTTAAGTTTGCAGTAGCATGTATGGCCCAGGTTGAGATAGTTGAGACTTTACGGCTTTATTGTTGTTGTATGTGTATCCCAGGTTGATGGAACATGCATTTTTATGTGTGAATTACAGCAACACAAAATTTAATATATATTTGTGAATTTAATATTTAATTTGGTTCCAGAATATCTGGTTCTTTGTTAGAAATCATGACTGATTTTGAATTGTAAGGACATTGCAATTGTCCTTTCTATATCCTCAGTTGAGGATGGCAACTTTAAAACAGTCCTTTCCACAAACGAATAGCATCCATAGCCAATTTGAAGGGGATATTGGAAAAGATTATTCTTAAGAATTGCACCTGTCATAATCATGTTTATGATCTAAAGTAAATGGGATCTTGATGGATATTTGGATTAGGTTTGTCACTAGTTTTCTTATATCTTTACTGGAGATGTGTTAGTAGGGATCAGGATGGATAAAAAAATCAATCATAATGATTCATTTAATATCACTCAATGCTACTTTCCTGCTAGAAAATGTGGCACGCAACATTCATTGGATTCACCAGTTTGTGAGCTCGAGTTGGAAGATTTTCACGAATAAAATTATCCAAGCTGCCTTAAGTTGTAGATGTACTTCAAGATCATTTTGTTTGTCCCTTAAAAGAGATAGCCCCAAAAGTTCTTAGTTTATATTTTATAAATCGTATGCGAAGACATTTGACAATGATAAATTCTTTAAAAGCTCATTTTATTAAAAAAACAACCATCTGACAATCATTTGTCATGTTTTTCCTTGAAATTTTGAAATTTGAACACAAAAATTTTCAAGATCTGCAGCTTTTTACTCTTCCTAAAGGAATTTGTCACATAGCTTTTTCCACAAGCAGCCATCCTTTTGGTTCCAAAACTAGGCTTTTGTTAAATCATAGTTGGAAGCATTTCAGATGAAGCTGCTAATCCATCCAAGTCTCTGCATTACATGCTTAATCCCTTTCACCACGCTAAGATCAGAAAATACAAGAAAAGAGTATGTAAATGACTGTCCCTGTACATGTCCAAGGATGTTATAGCAATAAGTTCCTTGCATATCTAAATAGAATGGGAAGCCATTTCTCACCCTGTAATATCATTTCATATGTTTTATCTTTTCCTTTTTTCTCTAGCTTTTATTAGAAATATTTCATTTCAATATCGTCTTGCATGTCACGTAATTGTTGGATTGCCTCCTCTAGATGTCCGTTGACACTGAAACACCAAAAGTCGTTCCTAGCAGTGAGAACGATTTGTCATCAACATCTGCAAGTGGTTTGACCTGGAAGGACACTCTAATCAGCTTCAGACAGCAAGCATCAATATATGGTGTAGCTGCTGGCTATTGTGTTTCTGCATCCCTCCTGTCCATAATCAACAAATGGGCAGTCATGAAGTTTCCCTACCCAGGTGCTTTGACAGCCTTACAATACTTAACCAGTGCATTTGGTGTTCTGGTTTGTGGGTGGTTAAGGCTTGTGGATCATGACAGTCTTGACCTCATTACCATGTGGAAGTTCTTACCAGCCGCAGTCATCTTTTACCTGTCCCTCTTCACAAACAGTGAGCTCCTCCTCCATGCCAATGTTGACACTTTTATCGTGTTCCGTTCTGCCGTTCCTGTGTTCGTGGCTGTTGGAGAGACTGTCTTCCTTAACCAGCCATGGCCTTCACCCAGGACATGGATTTCCTTGGCAACTATCTTCGGCGGCAGTGTCATCTATGTTCTCACAGACTACCAGTTCACAATTACTGCCTACGCTTGGGCTGTGGCGTATCTGGTGAGCATGTCGATAGATTTTGTGTACATAAAGCATGTTGTCATGACCATTGGGCTCAACACATGGGGCTTGGTGTTGTACAACAATTTGGAGGCTTTGATGCTCTTCCCCTTGGAGCTACTCATAATGGGAGAGCTGAAGAAGATTAAGCATGACATCTCCGACGAATCGAACTGGTATTCTTTCAGTGTGGTTTTGCCGGTGGCTGTGTCATGCTTGTTTGGCTTGGCAATATCCTTCTTCGGATTCTCCTGCAGAAGGGCAATCTCTGCGACAGGTTTCACGGTGCTTGGCATAGTGAACAAGCTCCTCACTGTTGTGATAAATCTGGTGATATGGGACAAGCATTCCACCCTGATCGGCACGATAGGTCTGCTGATATGCATGTTTGGAGGTGTCCTCTACCAGCAGTCCACTACCAAGCCTAAGAAGGCAGAGACTGAGCCCAAGTCTCATATCAGAGACGAGGAGCAGCAACAGTTGTTGGAGATGCAAGCTCCTGCAGAAACTGATTCAACCAGGCAGCATATTGTCTCAGTAGATACAAAATAAGATTTTTTTACTATTCATTGAAATCATGTGGGAACTCTCTCACTTTCAACTTTCAACGGCTAGCTTGCCATAATAGAGTTACCGAGAAAGTTGCTTGCAGATGTAGTACATCAGTTGAAGCAGGATATCTACATAGTTTGGGGCTGTGCTCTCATCCAAAGTCAGAAATTGATTGACATAATATGAGAATATATTTTAGCTGAGCTAAATGTTTGTGGACACCCTCAATTTGGTAGACTATAATTGGTTCATTGAATGGTACAACAATGGCAGCAAGCCATCGATTCCAGCTGTCGGTATTTTGATCACCTTCTTGTGGAGAATCGTAGTGCCATTATATGCCTTTTCCTAATATTTCTAATCAAATTTATGGTGTTCTTATATATATATATATATATATATATATATATATATATATATATATATATATATATATATATATATATATATATATTGGAAATTATTGTACTATAGGTAATTGGACAAGGGAGATGGAATACAAACTCCAATACTGATGGTTTGTACGCATGTCTTATCCTTCATCAGGTAAACACCATGGAAAGCATGAAGACTGTCGAGTATCCCTTTATCGCTCATCTTCTTATGTAATTGACCATCAGAGGGTCCTAAAATCTCCCAATTTGATCTCCCAATTTGGTTGCTTACGTTGTATACAAGTGAAATGAAATGGCATGTTATAAGTATTATATACAGAATTTTGACAATTAACCCGGTCAACCGATGTGGTAGACCACTCCCTGGCACTAAAATATGTAGGCAGCAACGGAATGAGAGGCAGTCAAAAGATCATCGCAAACCCTTGAAATCAAAATCTAATCTTCATTATTTACTCTTTGTAAATAAAAAAAAAAAGGATGCTATCGTTGACGCAAGCTGTGCTCATTGCAGAGTCAAGACTGCTCTGAATGCTTTGTGATACTTCTCAAGAGAGCCAAGAGTTAAAAAAAAAAAAAAAAAATTTGTACGACATTTTTATATGCATAAGAGCTTGCTTATAAGCTTTTATGAACGGAAGAAAGGCAATGCCTTGGGAATCAGAAGCTTACTAAATATCTCATTTACGTTTAAATCATTCTAGTCTCAAAATATATTCTCATACCCACAAAAAAAAAGCAATTCTATAGATGATAGTGTCCCTCCTGATATTAAACTTGTATCCATCTGCAACGTGCAGCTACACCACGTCTCTAGATCCATATTTTAGAACTAGAACAAATATATGATTTCAGAATAAACACAAGGGGGTATTTAATAGTTTACCTTCAGCAAGAAATGGCATACGGAGCCAGCGGGATTAATTAGAGGTCGGAATAGAAGAGCCAGGAATTCTGTTTGTTGTTCAAAGCAACAACGGTGACAGTCAAGACTTCAATGGACATATAATACATAAGCATGAGTCTTTTAACAGCTACAAATTGCAAATTTTCATCCCAGCAGCTGCAAGTAGATATATTTTTCCTTTCGGTCGATGTTTTGCTGCTGCAAGCAGCAAGAATATCATCAGTTGCCGCCGCCACCGAACAGATAACCTAGGGAAGAACCACCACCAGGAGCAGCTTGCACCTTCGTGGAAGGCCGATCCTGCATAATGAGCAAGTCAGAAGTAGCTCCAAACAGTATGAGGCATCACAAGAAAACACCCACCACCATTATTCCTAGGCAACTATAGATGAGATGCAGTTGGTTGTACAATGGTTGTGATACTGGCAACTTCTTTGTAAATGCATGAAGAGGAAAAGTCTGGTTTGTCATGGAGGGTGTTTCTACTTGTGAAGGCAAACGCACTAGACCAACTATATTGGCACTTATTCCACAATTATATTTGAATGTCAGAAGGATCAATTTGTAGGATCCCAGAACAACTATATTGGTACCTACTCCATACTTGCAAATTGACAAACTTTTCAAGAAGGAATATTTATGAATAAGACTAACAGCATTTTAATTTAAGTAGTGTTTTAGCATCATCAATATTGCAACACCTAAGCAATTTTATCAATGTTTGTATCTGATCAAATACCTCCAAGAACAGAACATGACTCGATAAAGTTGCTTTCAAATTTAATATCTAGAACTGAATTTCCATTAGGACCTGTCAATTTTGATGAAGGTGAGGACCCAAAGTGGACATACACCAGAAGTGGTCCGCTTGCTTGGTGTATCAAAAGTGAAAGAAGAGAAACTCCACTTCAATGCTAGCTCTTTTCTGAACTTGACTTTAGCTTGGGTGGCTAGTGAATTTCATGAAAGTTGAATAAACAAGGATTATAAGGAAGGCATGGTTCAATTTTCTAGATGAATACAAATGAATTTGTTAACTTGGTCGATTTTATTTTTGCTTTTTCACAGTGACATAATAATCATTTCACCAACTGAATCAGGTCCAAAGTTAGACGTAAAACAGAAACCAAGGTGCTGGGGGCATAGGCAAATGTAACGACTTGAGCCAGTGAGATTATACCGTGATGAAATTGCCAGTGTTCTGCCCATCTGCCCGATGGTAGTTGTTTGCTAGGTTCCCTTGGATACCTGCAGGAATTTGCTTGCTGTTGTCAACTGGTGGTGGTGGAGATGGTTTCTGAGCTGGAGCAGCAGTCTCTCCCACAGATTTGGGAGCCTCTCCACTACCAAATAGGTAGCCCAGAGAACTCTGACCACCTCCGCTGCTTACTCCACGACCCATTCTTTACTTGACAAGCTGCCAATTTTGAGAAGCCACAAGTGTTGAAAAATAAAAGTACATTAACAGGAAGACAAATCAAAATAGCAATAAATTTGACAAACCATAAATAATTCAGCAGGGAGACACCCTAATGTTGATGATATGCAGATGTCCAAGCGTTCAAATAGTTCCACAAGATAAACTTAATTGCTCAGCAGCACTCAAACTCCTTAATTGGATAGGTCTTTCCAGTATACAATTATAGAGGACAAACAAAAAACATGTGACAGATTTGCTCTTTTTGTTCATGCATGTGGACAAAGATAGTTTCCTTAGGTGACCATAACCTTAAGTGGCTTATTTTGGCCTCAAATACCATGGTCGAATAATTTCACGAGTGATGAATCAATTAATTTAGCCAACAATTTCAAATAACAGTTTTTATACATGATCTACAACTTTGATCCTACTGTATCCATTGGCAGTCACGATTAAAGTGGATTCGACAATAACATTAATAACAAACTTTTAACATGAAGTGGCATAGGGCTGACCCAAACCCTAACTTGCCCAACTCTAATGGAGATTTATCATCTATGTGTGGCCTAGGGCAAAACTGGCTTGTTCTAGCATTTTCAATAGCCATTATAGGCATACTAAAATGCCACAACGACGCCTTCATTGTAAGATTAGCTATTTTAGTCCTATAAATATATATAAAAGAGACAAATGCTTTGGTTTGATGACAGACTAAATCATCATCTTTCTCTCTTGTTTTCTATTTTCTCTTTGGAGATATTAATTCCCACTAGTAGTCAAATGATTGGCGGATATGTGTGCGTGGATAACAAGTTTTGCAATGTTGCATCGACTTTGGGTGCACCAAGAAGTTTTTGAATACTAAAATTTAAATATACAAGGCTTATAGGGCATGAAGGTGACCATCATTTAGAACAAATCATGAAGTCCAAGACGGTCTAAGCCATATTGCAAGGCTCACTCAACACAAACAGTTCTAAAAAGAATATTAAAGAACAGATATAAAATTCTGACATACCATTCACTAATATCCAAATAACTGAAAACTCCTGTGTCCTATTAGCTAAAAGAGTAGGACGTTATTGATCAAAGACGATCTGAACACCATTCAACCCTGTTTGGCCAAGCAAAGCCTAAATTCCAGCGACCCACTCTCCTCAATCCAAGTCCTAATAGGACTCGAACTAGAGCAGCCACCATGCAAGAGAGGTGCGGCAAGAAAATCCTATCTGTGCACGCCCTACAAGGAAAGTCCTTAAACCCTAAGGACTTAGGGCAATCCTCATCCTATAAAAAAAGGGTGTGCTCCTATCGTAAAGTAACCAAAGTAGTCCCCAGCAAGCCCGGTCGGCTCTAGTTATTCCAGCCTTATAATAGAAAAGAGAAGAGAGGAGAAGAGAGAAGGGAAGAATTCTGCATGATGCAACCCATCCATCCCACCGCAGCCTCTTACTCAAGTTCTAGTAACTAAAGATTCCCGTCAAAAGCTTTGCCTAGTTGCTGCAAGTACCCAAAGCCTGCTGCCTACTGTCCAAACCCTAGGAGGAGGCTCCAGTAGCGAAAGAGGAGACCAAAACTGACAACGATACACAAACTAGTGAGAGCACCCAAGTGTTGTCTAAAGATTACTTGCATTCATATGTATATATAAGCTTTCTATCATGTTTTTATTTCATTATTTCAAGTCTTGTGGTTAGTACTTTGACTTTACAAACAATAAAGGTTTTTTCTTTCAGTTTTACGCTTGGGCTTTCTACATTAGTTCTCTCCTATGTCAAAATTTCCATCCAAAAGGTGTTATCAAGTCAACGGATTATTGAACCCAAACCCCATACAGTTCAGGTGGTATCAAAAAAACGATCTTCTGGATGGTGACAACGAGACAAGGACACGAAGAATCGAGCGAAGAACTATAGAAGTTGGAGTTCATGCTATAATCACCCAAAAGAAGAAACACAGACAGGATGGCAACCAACAACCCAACGACATTGGCTGACCTCACTGCCCAAATGACAATATTAACCTAGTAGATGGAGATTGTCATGAGCTAGATGGATATCTAAACCAATCCCACAATGAGGAATGATCGCATGAAGAACATCATAGCAAAGAAGAGAGAGATGTCTCCATCCAAGATACGCAGCCACAAGAAGATGTTGCCGAACAGAACATTCCAACAAGGACCCAACCCTTTCGTGTCACATCGACATACCCTCAATGCTAAGGTATTACCCTCACATCGACATACCCCCAATCCCACAGTGATGAATGATCACATGAAGAACATCATAGCAAAGAAGAGAGATGTCTCCATCCAAGATACACAGCCACAAGAAGTTGTTGCTGAACAGAACATTCCAACAAGGACCCAACCCTTTCATGTCACATCGACATACCCTCAATGCTAAGGTATTAGACTCATGGATAGATCAACTTGATACTTATTTTGATCAATATGACTACAACAGCAAGGATAGGGTAATGCTTGCATGACTCAAGTTGACCGGACACGCACTCATATGGAGGAAAGCCTATCTTCGAACCAAAAATGAAGAAGACATGCCATGGACACGATTCAAAATACTCACATAAGAAGAATTCTACCCAAAAGAATATCTCGAAGAAAGATAGAGGATGTGGCTTTACCTACACCAAAGGATCAATCCGTGCAAGAATACACCACCAAGTTCCAACAACAAGCAATGGCACTCGAAATTTCTTTCAACGACCACTCAATGATAATGGAATACACTGTTGGCCTCCATGCCCAGATAAACACAGAACTGAGCCTTCTCAAAACTCACAACATCACAACGACGAGTGTGATGGCAATGACAATTGAGAAAAAGAATTGAACCTGCATCGAGAAGAACACGGGGAAAGCAAAAGGGAAGTACCCAAAAGCCAAAAAGAATCCTGAGAGTGACAAAACCTCATCTTCTTCCAAAAGACATGATTTGTTTTGCGATCATTGTAAAATTGCAGGATATACACAAGAGAAGTGTTGAAAGGTTCACCCCAAACTCCTTTGGAAGAAGTGGAAGACAAGCAATCAAAATCGACGTACAATGATCACAATAGTGGAAGACTAGCTCCGATTTCACACCTGAATCTGAGTTCATCGTTCATGGCTAAACCAAAGGTTATAAATTCGAATCTAACACCCGATCCAAAAATTCAAGAAGAATTGCTCAATCTTAAGATCCGAGTGAAACAAAAGGTCATTAATGCAATCGTCAACACTAGAAGCCAAACGAATCTCATCTCAACAAGCTTAGTGCAAAAACTTAGACTCGAGACCACTCCTCATTCGAAGGCATATCCGTTGGGGTGGATCCATAAAGACGTCGAGATGAGGATAGATTACCAATGCACATTCAAATTTACAATCACCAACAAGTACATCGACGAGGTGACAACTGAGGTGGTGCCCCTTGACATATGTCATCATTTTCTAAAGTCCATACTTATAGGACTGAAAGGCCATCTACTACTATCGATCGCAACAATATATGTTCCAATAGGACGAAAAGAAGTTCATCGTAAAAAAGGATCGAAGTGGACAACCAATCGACCTAGTGACGATTACCCAAGCAAAGAGGATGGTGAACGCATGCGGAAAGTTTGTGCTCTTGCTCATCCGATTGATTATAATAGCAACACAAGCATTAGCCTTGGCATTGACCTATAACACCATAGAAGATAAAGGCCTACGGTAGCTCATCAACAAGTATCAAAACCTTTTTTAAGAATGCAACATCTTTCCCCATGATGTACAATGGGGCATGAAATCTAGATTATCTCTAATGCCCCTTTGTCGAATCTTAGCATATACATGGCTTGGTTCGTACGAGATTGCCTCCTTTGCATTACTTCAAAACCGATCAATTGAAAATTAGGATTGTACACTTTGTTGCCCGTTCTGTCACAACCATGGGAGAGCATATCCATGGACTTCTTAAGAGATCTACCTATAATGAAACGAGGACACAACTATCTATTTACGGTAGTCAAATAGTTCTAAAAAATGGTGATACTTATGTCTTGCAAGAAAACAATCACCGTAGAAGTAGCCCAATTATTCTTCCAACACATGTGGACACGCTTCGACCTTTCAAGTTCCATCATGTGCAACCATAACGAGCATTTCTTGAGCAACTTTTGGAGTTCACTCTGGATCTAATGGACACCAAATTGAAGAAGAGCACACCTTTCCATCTGCAAACTGATGGCCAAACCGAAGTAGTGAACCACACCATGGTTCATCTCCTTCGAGGATACAACTACTGACGTCCGAAAACAAGGAATGAAAGCCTATTGTACTTATAGTTTGCTTTCAACCAAGCAACACATAGTTCTACCAACAAATCACCATACAAAATATGCTTGGGTTATTTATCTCAAAGTCCTTTTGATCTAAATTTATGATCAATTCAAGAACATTCACAAGGTGCATGAAGTGGTTGGGAAGCAACTCCAATAAAGCCAACAGAAATACAAAGAACAACACAATCACCATCGTGTCGAAGGACAATTCTATGAAAGAGACCTCATATGGCTACACCATGGGAAAAAACAACTCAAAAGAGATAAAAAGAAGCTAAAGCACATCTGATATGGACCATTAAAGTCCTGAGGCGAATTGAAGACAATGCATGTCAACTCGAGTTACTGCCCTACATAGTGATATATTCAATTGTGAACATCGAGAACTTAAAGTTGTTCGAGCCTTCTATGTAAGACGATGAGCCGAACAAAACGCTATCATCTATCAAAAACTTAATGGCTGACCAAGAGAAACCCCTTGAAAAAAATAGTATCGTCGAGAAGAAATCCACAACAACCCGACAAGGCATCAAAATCGTCTGTCGAATTGGATGCAAAGGGTAGAAAACAAGTGCAACAAGACAGTTCACCAAAGCTACTAAAGTTGAGTTTCAATGCAAGATTCAACAAGACATGAATAGCCTAATTAGGGGAGTCATGATCAAGGATGATCTTAATGCCATTTTACCATGTTTGGCCAAGTGAAGCACAAATTCCAATAACCCACTCACCTCAATCCAAGTTCTAAAGGACTCGAATTAGGGCAGGCCTTACCCAAATAAGGGCAGCCACCAAGCAAAGGGGGTGCAGCAACCCTACAAGAAAAATCCTAACTGTGCACACCCTATAAGAAAAGTCCTTAATAAGGACTTAGGGCACCCCTCCCCATATAAAACAAAGAGTGTGCCTCCATCTAAAGAAGGCCAAATAAGTCCCCAACAAGAGCCCAGCTGGCCCTAACTATTACAGCTTTAGAATAGAGAGAGAAGAGAGAAGAAGAGAAAACGGAAGAATTCTACACAATGCAGCCTATCATTCCCCATGCAGAAGAATTCGAGATCCAAATCTGATCTCCATTTTAGATCCTCAACGTCAATATAATAGGCCATCACCTGCTAAAGTTGCTTCCATTTTCCTTGTGCAGATCATACTAAAATATTTGGAAAAGCATGCACCACGTATTTCATATCTCATAACAGTACTTTGGTACATCAATTATCCATCAGAAATACTGGCGGCATCGAAATGCCCAAAAATACCATATATCTAGATGACAAAAATTCAAACACGGCTTCAACGATAACATATTTGTCACCTTAACCCAATAAATGGTTTCCAGTCATTTTCCATTAATTGTCGCTCCAACATCCTAGAAACTCCTAATAACCACGTCACCAAGAACACAACTAGGAAAACAAATGTGAAATAAAGGAAAAACAATTATAAAAAGAAATGAGAACCCCGCAGTACGGCCCCCAATTCCCATGCCGAATCAACCAACGGAGAAGGCAAAATCAAAGATCCACCGCCAAAAACCATGTGATTTGCTAGAAATGCCTCAACGGAGCGTTAGATCGGAGAGAAGAAAGACCAGGACGACCGCGGACGATCCCAAGGGGTCGCGATAAGCACAGGGAAGCTAAAAAGCAATGATCCCGACGCTATTCCAAAGGCAATCAAGACACTAGTGCAGTAACAACGCAGAAAAACAGGACATTAAAGAGACAGAAGCGCATGTCTAAGGCTAGGGTTTCGCACCTCCCGCTTCCTCTGTGCGCTCCGAGAGGCGATGCGAAGCTCGCAAAGCGAGAGAAAGAGGGAAGGGGGATTTAAAGCGGAAAGCGAATCGAATTCTCCCCCTTTTTTCCCGCTATTTATAGATGGAATGAAAACAAAAATTTGTGGCGAGGGATAAATAAACGAAAAGTTTGGTAATGCTGCACTGACCCAACGTCATACCAGATGACGCATTCATAAGCCCTTTCGTAGGTCCCACTCGAGTCTTGTGCGATCTACGCATCCACAGCAGACGAGTGTCCGTTCGGGTCGAATAGTTTTTGCGATGCTTCGGAATAAATCAACGATGGTGAGGTGGGACCCATATCGACCTGCTCTACGTACCCGCTAACATGAACATACGAAAAAGTCATGGGCCTCACAGGTGGGTTACACGCAAACACCGGACGTTACCAATCATCATACGAGTGAAGGAGTGGGTACTGAACAAGCAGGTGACACTGGGAGCGGATCAAGTCCCAGGGTCCCACACGGGGGGATACGCCCTCGCGCAAAAAAAGCGCTCCCCACGCTGTACCCGTCAACATCCAACCGTTCGTTTGGTCCCGGGACGTGATCGAGGAGCATCTGACGGTGACGCCATTGTTCTCATTCTGGTACCCACGCGACCGGACGGATCTGATCGCTCTGATCAGGGCGTGCAAACGCGCGGGGACCAGATGCTCGTCGGTCGGGTTAGACTCGACCTGACCGTGGTTTACCGGCACCATAGTCCAGTTATGACCTCATCCACTTTTCGGCGGCTCATTCTAAATGTCCCATTTCTCCCCAAATATTGCACGGATCGATACCTCTGCATGATGAGGACGGTAATTAGATGATAGAAAAAGAACAATCCTACGACAATGACGATAATTAAGATGAAAAAAAAATCAATCTAAAGCATGCGAGAGACTCGATGATTTGAAGTTATAATTAAACCCGAAATGTCGATTCGATGGATTCATTCGAGGGGTTTGTTCAACTTCTGTATTGTTTGATAAGAAGGTATCAACTGTGATTGATACTAAAGAAAGAGGTCATATTAAAATGTCATTCTTGGGCGTAATTGGAACTATGAAAAGTTTGGTCAATGTATGATGAGGCTGGTGTCACATCCATAGTTCATAGTTGTGACATTATGTTGATAAGGACATGATAACCAGAAGCAATAGGAAAGGGCAAACATGAGGACCAGGATGATGATGGTTAAGGAATGTAATGTACTATTTCTTGTAGATATGCTTTCGGTTGACATGGAGTTGGAGAGGAAGAAGACATGCTACCAAACTTCCTGTTCAATCTGAGCTGTGAATGGAACAAATCATGCCAACTGAATCTTTCGGACCACAAAGAACAGATGGCCTTTTCAATTAAACCCTGAAACCAGATTGAGTATTATCCACACAAACAAAGGGATCTTCCAATGGTGATAGGGCTGAAAGAAGAATTATCACATGCCATCAACCTTTTTCATCATAGAAGTTTTCATGCCTTTCTCATGTATCAACTTCACCACCTAACGCATAATGTGAGGAAATATGTTAAAGGACTACAAATAGGTGTGAGCAGGTGTACAGACAAGAACATAAGATGCCTGATTGCCATTGCCGTCACGATTCAAGGAGTCCAAGTTGTTGGAACACTTTGGACTGTGCCTTTTGTCAAAGCATGTGATGGATGTCTTGTTTGATTTAGGCAATCGGCTGCAGCAATGGTGATTGGACGATTCACTGGGTCGGACTCGAGGGGATGGATGATATCTCCACCAAGAGCTTGTGCAGTGCTTGTGGCTTTGAGAAGAAGGGTGAGTGATCGGAGCCTTTCAGCCGGAAAACCTTCTCTGGTGGATTGACACCACACAGGCTCTGCTGTAGAGAAATGGGTATTGCATTGTCCTCGGTGGTTTCTATGTAAAATCTCCTTACTGAACCATAATTCTTGTCCGTGAGTGAGAGTTTCTCCAACACTGGAGCAAAGGGAATAGACCTCATGGCCACCAAAGCCAATGCCACATCCTACAGAACCAAAAGAGAGAAATTGAGTAAATGAAGGTAAGCACAAATAACAAAAGATTAAATGTGTAGTTAGTCTCGAACACCGGTAATAGTATACCTTAGCTGGACTCTGATTAAACAGCAACTCTTTCAGTAGAGACCTGTCCAGATCAATAGCTGTAGGAGGATGGTCTTTTCCATTTGCATACACAAAAACTTGTGCTTGTTGCATCAGATCATTCATACCTGCCTACAGTAGAAATGGAGCTTAGAACTGGCAAGCCAGTTTTCAAAGAAAAAGTAAAAAAAGAAGATTAGGAAATGGTGTTTTGTCAAACATATGTACATGTAGGTTTTATTACTTCTTCATGCTACGTTGGCCATTTGCTCATTCACATGGACTAGACTTTAAAATTTCTAGGGTCTTGTTATGTTTTTACTTCATGCCAAACAAATCAACATTCCAATTCCTGTAAAGATCTTGTTAAAGGTCAAAAATTCATATATCGTTACATACAAAATCGTGCTTATACCAAATTATGAAAAATGGGGTGAAGTGATGCACCTGTCTCAAAAGTCTTGTGACAAAATTCAAATATATGTTTATTTCTACTCTACTTGTCAAATTTATTTCAGGACAAGTTACAAGGACAGATTCAAACCTCTCGTGAAAACATATCAAGAGTATTCTGGCCATTGGTTGGCATTGCTGCACAGAGAAAAATGGCTTTGGCAACTTTAGAAGGGAACATTTCCATCGCATATGACACACAAGCACCACCAAAATCATGCCCTACTAAAATCACCTGAGAAATTTAAAAGTTGTTGAGCTCAAAGAAGCACTTCCAAGATGAGAGACATTGAGATAACACAGTGATTCTACCTTAATAGGAAAACCAGTTTACATGAATAATCAACCAACATGATACATTAAGTTCGGCAAGTTCTATGAACTCATGAACCTATTAATGATGCACTTACACATAAGACAACTTGAGCAAACTATTATGCTACAAATTCTTGAAGTATTTAGCTTATTTTAAGTGATGATAGGAAGTTCATCTGGACACTAGAATATAGTGTCTACAGTAGCCTTAGTAGGCTGGTCAATTGTCACCCAAAAAGATATTACACTGTTTTCATGCAACTGTGTAGCTTACAAAATATTTTCAAAGAACATTATTGCTTGTTCATTTGAGATGTCTGATTAATAAGTACCTATGTCCAACTTAGCAAATTCCTTAAATTCATCACAGACAAGTGAGTAGATGAATTAAAAAGAAAGAACCTATTGCTGCAACTATTTAATAATGAATAAGATAATATCGGAAGGAACCTAGATACAAATGGTGCACTCTGATTATGATCTTAATGATAAT
Source organism: Musa acuminata AAA Group (assembly GCF_036884655.1). Taxonomy (NCBI): domain Eukaryota; kingdom Viridiplantae; phylum Streptophyta; class Magnoliopsida; order Zingiberales; family Musaceae; genus Musa; species Musa acuminata. The sequence goes on from NC_088354.1 coordinate 34,629,149, forward strand.
CATAGAAAGATTAAGCAGATGTCTTTTCTTGTAATAAGAATGAAAATGAAAATTATTTATAGATGTTCTTAAAAAAGGTAGAAACAAAATTTGGGCATGATGAGAAAAAATGAACCCCTTATAAACTTTAAGAGCTTATTAAGACACAGATGAAAAAAATTCTTTTGAAATAAATAAGCAGAGTACACACCTTGTCTAGATCTCCAAGGGTTTCAAGGAAATCAGTAAGTGGCTTTACATGTTCTGGAAGACTTGTAATTTTATTTGTATCAAAAGAATTAACTCCAGAACCTGTGAGGTCTATAGCACTGACTTTGAATCTACTGTCCTCTAGAAGTGCTATAGTTTTATACCAGCACCAAGCACCAAAGCCACCTCCATGAACGAGAACAAAATGCTTGGTCTCCAAGTTATCAATCTTTAGATCCTGTTTCAGAAAAAGAACTAAGATTAAGTTAAACAATAAAAATATAACGAATTAATGATATTAATATTTTACCATAAATACTATGGGTCTTATTTAAGTGGCTTGGATTGTTTTCATTGCTACATCATTATACATTGATGAGCAAGTTTCCTTGCTGTTTATTCTTTAATAAGAGGCTATGTTAGTGCCTAGTAATTCAAAGGGACTAGTCCTCTGATGATCTTGTCAATAGAAGATGTGACGAATCCATCAGTACTATAACCCAGCCAGCTTATGATAAAAAGGCCAACTAAGTATCTGTAGGCACAATGGGTCAACTAGCTCTGGCAAAGAAAGGTACAGACAGGGATTATACTGTAATATTTTAACATTCTGTAACATAAAGAATAAAGGCAAAGGGAAGGCATGTGACTACCTACTTTCTTTGCATGTTTATTAATAGGCTATAATAAGATGAACATATTAGACAAGTATATGTTAACCAAAACCTGAAGAAATAGGAAAAACTATGAATAGATGGTCATAAATGAAAAAGATCATTGACAAAAGGGAGGACCCTGCAAAAGACCAGAATAATTTATTATCTCTTTTTGTAAAAGAGCACTGTATCAAACAACTAATATAATTTGCTGCCACAAGAAGACCATGTGCTTAACAAAGCTTGTGATATACACAATACTGGCAGTAACCTTCTGAAACTAACAGACCATGTGTTGTTAAAGTATCAGAATCTCTTGCTTAAAAATATACTATTTCACCAGGCTAAGAAAAAGTTTTTCTTCACATTTGTTTTTCTCATATTAAGAAAAACATTCGTTTTAGCTAAATGTTTCCCGTATGCTAAGGCAAACAACAGAGATAGTCTTAGAATCATAACCACAAGGACTTGGTGATGATAGTTTGAAATATGCAACAAACACAAAAGATATTGAAGCTTCATGCTTGATAGAGTGATTAACAGCAGTTTTACTCGACCAAACAATGGATCGGCTGTTCATGGTATTTTGCCAAAGCTCATATGAACTTATCTTTTGTCTTGATCAAGCAAGCATTTGACCAAGATTAAAGATCAACAATGACATTTCTTTTGGAGTTTGCTGACCAGCAATAGAACTAAATTAATAAGGACAGTTATTCAACATCTAATAAAGAAATCATGATGAGGAGGATTGTGCAAATGAGAAGAATGCACTATCTTTGACCAGATAGTTTCAATCTTCAAATAAAAGCAAAAGTCTATTTTGGAATTCAAGCAATTATAACAAGTCAAGTTCCAAACTTTTGATGAGAAAAGTCTTTATTAAGGCTCCACAACTTTTTTCTAGTATGATTATTAGTGAAACCATAAAATTTTCTTTTATAGAATTTTAAATCAATCACTAGGTCTGGAATATTAAATCCTCAACTCCATGTGCCCAAATGTGTGGCATAACTCCTACTCTTCCAAATTGCTATCTTTCCTCAAAGAAAATTACCTCTCATGGTCAAAAAAATCCCAGGTCAAGAAATGTGTGAAAAGAAAACAAGTACAAGCCATGTTCACATCAGAAGTTAATTAATAAACTAATTATTAATTAGTTAAGAGAGATCAAAGAAGGTATTCATCCAATAAAATGGTGGCAAATCCAAGCACAATTGAACATATGCTGCGATTAGAGGTAATACCCTTTCAATGTCCCAAGCATGCCTCGAGTTCCAACTTATTTTTTTATCTTCATAGTCCAATTAGAACAACAAAACACTTAACATAAAATAATTTATCGATTAAAAAATAATACGCCTACCATATCAAATTCAGATACAATCAGAAGAAGAAGAAGAAGAAGAAGAAGACGGCAATTGGGCCAGGTGATGGTGCTGACCTGATTGACGAGCTGCTGGGGCTGCAGGACCGGATCAGCGAGAGACCGCGGCCTCGAGCTCGAGCTCCTAGGCAGACCCTGTTTTTTCTGACCATGGCCAGGATATCTCAGAGACGTCGACCTATCGAAGGGCACGGTCCCGGTGCCGGTGCCGTCGCCGCTGCTCTGCTGCAAGAGGATCGCCGCCGCCAGGGCCTGCTCGTGGGTCAGCAACTCCTCGCCGCGGCCCTTCCTCAACGACCGTGCCTTGCCACTTCGGTCGTTCGAAGCGAGCCCAATCGCCGCCGCCACCTCCGCGGACAGGCCCGGTGGGGGGTTCACCGCCTGCCGGCGGCGCTGCTGCTGCGGCCGTCTCCCCTCCCCGGCATCGGAAAAGCACGAGACAAGAGCTCCCATCGCCTTCGCATGGGAAAAGGATCGAAGAACTAGGGTTCACCAAGACTAAATTCTAGGGTCCTCGTTGTCGGCGTTCCTCCGCCCGCGGCGTCCAGCAGAGAAAACCAACTGTCGCGCCGAAAGGGCGGTGGCTGAATACTTATATAAGAAACGTCACATAGACGTACTCTCCATTGCAAGTTAATTATCTGAAATGAGACGGCAAACACTGATCTGAAGGTTAAGACGACATCTCAGCAACACGTGGACGGTGACGATCTTCTCCTGCTGCGAACTTTATGCGGACAAATGAAGGGTAGGTTTTCTTCTCGGTAAAAGCGAGGACGCGGCGAGTAAACTAAAATGAAGACACAAATTTCCCACCATCGTCTTCTACGCCCCGTGAAATAAGTCAATCTTGTGCTTTTGGGTCCCACATTTTCCCGTGGCCACCTGGAGGGTACATTTCGAGCTTAAGAAGCCCTACGCGAATCTCACCGTGGAGATCAGCTATTGCGTTCACCGCAGCAAACTTCACCAAGAAACTAATAGCTATTTGACACGTGTTGTACTTGTAGGTAGCACATGCATATGCCAATCTCGAGTTAAAAAAACCCAAAAAATTAAGTGAAATATATATGTATAGATATGTTAAAAAAACCTCGGAAATATATTGACAAATCAAGAAAAAAATTTATTTGAGGATTAATTATGTATTTCATGATGGACAAACGAATAAGAACAAACTAGTTTTACTAAAACATCTCATAAATTATCTCATGTAACACTTAATATTTCTATTCTTATATTTTTAAGGGTTACATTAGGATCCCTATAACTATGAAAATGAAACATTTAATATCGTTTCAATTTATGTCATCAATTTTGTTAATGAAAATATCATATTATTTATCACTAAGTACGTACTGATTTTACCTTACTTCAATTTATCATTGAGTACGTGTAATATTTTCATTAACAAAATTGATGATGTAAGAAAAACATGATTAGATGTTTTTACTTTCGTAAGTATAGAAATCTTAATATAATATTTAAAAATATAATGATCGAAATACTAAATATAATTAATTATAAAAAATATATATAATTAACTTTTAAAAACTAACATAAGTGCCAAGTAAAAATAGGCATATGGTTATTAACATCATGTTCTGATGTTATTGCTCTCCTTTCATGTCATTCTAAGCAGACTGCTGAGATTCCCCACCTTATTCCACCTACTAATCCTTTAATATCATTTCATGCTCTGTTTTGGTGTGTATGTGTGGGTGTGGAGGAAGGAGCATTGAGAACTTTTGGATTGCCGACTTTGGGAATTGAGTGGCAAAATGTGAGTGAAGCTTGACTTGTCATCACACCAAATTTTGACTTTGGCATTAAAACATACCCACATAACTCATTGAGCAGCTTGAATTTTCTACATAAAACAAAATGCATGACATGTTTCTTTCACACAAATTATTTTGAGGTGGACATGATCTCAAGACTACTCATGTCTCAGCATCAAGAACTTGATTCTAGATGGAATCAGCATTCAGCTCATTTTGTAATCATATCAGAAAAAGAGTAGTATTGCTTATGCTTGTAGTGGAACAGATTCCTCAAATTGACTACTCTGTGAAGGTTCCTCTCCTCTCTAAATGAAGATGCAGTTGGAAGGACTGACCGCTCTTATTAAATGAACATAGCAAACCTTCCTTGGATGGTCTTCACATGTTTACCTCTAAAGGGCACTTTAAAGCTGCTCTTTTACTCTGTTATTTATGAGAAAGCATCCAAGAAGTCATGGAAGATGAGCAGCATCAGTGGCTGGCTGCCTCATGAGGTGTACCACATTCTGAATCTTATGAGAGTGGTTGTGGAAGCTTTAAGAAGTGCAGCTTTTCAAGAACTCCATGGCTGAGAAACCAAGGACTCTGCTTTAGATGTTCCTCAAACTCTTTCCAACTGAAAGCTCATGATGCCTCTCTATCAGCACTGTCATATTAACAATCACTGTGGCAGAGGAGGTTCCTCCTTTTTACCAAAGTCTCATCTGTTAGCTGATCCTTTGTGATACAGTAGCATCCATGAGTGCTGAAATGATAAGCTGGAAAATGTACAACAGTTTTGCCCCCATGGAAGGTAGGAAAGAAAACAAGAATGATCTGCATATAGCTGTAGATAAAAGCTAGAAAAGAAGATAACATTTATGCAGTGGCAAAAAGACAATGTCAGCCAGGTTTCTTGTGACCTGCAGAGCACCACAGTATGAACCTTTTGAAGTTTCTGATCATGTTTTTTCCCTCAAGTAAGAAACAGAAGTTAGATACATCATTATTCAATGCTCTGCTCATGACAGCTCAAAACATCATCCTAAATCCTAAACTTGGTATGAGAAGTTAACAAGCAACAATAAGATCCTGAAATAGATCAATCTAAACATTTAATATCCATGTCAATATGCATCCTGTGCAGGTCCTCAGCTAAAGCAATTTTGAGCCCTTCCATGAGTGTCAGTAATTGATATTCTCATGAAAACACCTTTTTTTTTTTATATACTTTCCATAATAACCAATTACTTAGTTTTTTTTATCATTCTTGTTGTATCGAAAAAAATTATTTACAAATTGATATTAAGATAGAATATTCTACTTTGATGTCAAATTAGAAAGTTCTATAATGGGTATTTATTGGAAATCAATGCTATTTCCAAGTGAAAAAATAATGCTGGTATACCTCTTCTTATAGTGATTGAGAGTTTAAAATCTCATCTAGTATATTTTATATATCTAAAAGAATGATTGGATAGTGATGTAATGGATCCTTTTACCAAAGAGTGAAGATTTAAAATATCATCCTGATATATTTGAACACCTAAAACATTGGTTTGGTAATGATGTATCATATTCTTTTATCAAATATTAAGGGTTTAAAATCTTATTTGACATATTTTACATCTAAAACATTGATCTTATCGTTGAGGATTCGAAACATTTTTTTTTTTTAAGGTGTCAACTATTATAACTAGTAAAGTCTTTCTTAATTTATTATAAGATTATGAGCTCTTTCATTATTTAGTATATTTCTTTTTATTATTAAATAATTTGTAATCATCCCATCCATCCACTTATTTCTTTAGGTGTACTTTGCCAAGCTAATCTTCATCTGTCATAATTCTACTCTAGTGAATTAATGTAATTATATATCTTTATCAAATCTTATTTGCCCGAACGTTTTCTAAAGAATTAACAACCCAAATAATTGTCTTATATATCATCAATGAAATTTAGAATCTCTTGCTTAAACTATTTTTTGTGAGCATTCTTTTCAAACAATCAAAGATCTATACATCTTAATCATGTTCTTCAGGTCCTATGATACAAGTATCGAATCCATAAGAAGAGTAGACATGCCGAGACGAACCCCACGGACTATCTTGGGCTCAACTTCCTAAGCCTACTTCAAAGTTGGGAAGAGACTTAAATTGATTTACAAGAATTTATTTGATGTATAAATATTAACTTGATTTAAGCATTTTTGTGTATATAGTTTCAAATATCTAAATTTAATAGATTAATTTTATATCGAGTTAGATCGTTGTGATATATGATATTAGAGCTAATCTAATATTAGGGATAGTGAAGAATAGGAGCAAAATGCTACGTTAAAGCTTGATTTAGAGTTTATATTTAGATTAGGAGATTGCAACCTCCATGTTTTAATGTTTAGGTGAAGAATTAAATTAGGTTTTAATAATGAGATGAATGTATTATCATTAGTATATGTCTAACCATTTTGGAGTTCACAATGGTATTCTTTCTAATCTTATAGAGTATTTGATCATTTGCTATCGTAAGAAGAAGAAGATAGTCTTCTTCCAAATTATCTCCGTTCCATAATCTACATAATTAGTCTCAGAATTCATATTAATATCTCATCGAGATGAACCTCAAATATTATCTTCATCACATCAATTATTAGAATGGAAATATAATATTATCTTCATCATCATATCAATCGAAGCCTCATGCAACCAACATTAGAGATGGGAGAAGAGTCACAGATGTCTATATCCTTCACTGATGGCTTTTCTGCGTCAACACACTTATAGATATGAAGTGTGTCAGATAAAATCTCCATAAGTAAAACTACCTCCTTGATGTGATGAACCAATCACTATATAAGCAATTGCATGATTTGGAAGATTATATACAAGTTAAATTAAATTATTTTTAATGCATTGGATGAAACAGTTATGTTATTGCACTAAAGTTATTCAAATCAATTAAATATTAATTTAATTTAATTGAATAACTAAATCAATACTGTTAAACATTAAAGTTACTCTCTTGCTCACTCTCAATCTGAATTGAACGGCACATATCAGTAAGAAATTTTAATGAATTTTCTAAATCATTGTAATAGAAACACAATAAAACTAATGCGGAAATGAAATAGCGTACCTCCAGCCATTGTCGCCAAGAATTTCTGCAGAGGTTTCTTCTTGAACTTTGGTTCTTCTCGGCTCAGAACTCTCGCTTTAGATGGTGTAGGAAAGCCTTTCGCTTCAAAGAGATGATTGAGCCAAGGGACCAAAATCCTCAGTATATATAGATGTTCTCCCATCAAGAACATTTATCATCACCAACTCATAACGTTCAAGAATTAATTCAAATTTGTAACGTTTGGACCATAATGAAAAACTTAATGATATTAAATATTTAATTTAATAATAACGGTTTCATGCATAAAGAATAAGAAACTGAAATCATTTAAACCATAATAAATGAAGAAATTCATGATAATGAATCTTAATAAGAACGGTTACGTTATTATTAAATAAGATATTTAATAATAACCGTTACATTCTCCCACTTGGTCCATACGTTTATCTTAATAATTTGAATTAATCTTTCTCGAACAACTTTCTTAAGAAATAAATACATGAATCATAGCGATAAGTCCTCTAAGAGCGAGTATTATCATCCATGTATCACGATGTATTTAGTTTCTTAATCTTAATGTGGTAATATTACTTTATGAATAAACCTTATGTTTATTCTTGGTCCAACAACAATATATTTTCTCAAAATAATGTGCACATAAATGAGAAAATTTCACAATATATAAGAGTTTCAATATCATTACAAAGTGGAACTAAGTCCCATTTTCTTTACATGATCCTTGAATTTTAGAGGTGGCATGCCTTTAGTCAAAGGATCAGCAATCATCAATTCAGTGCTAATGTGCTCAATGACCACTTTCTGTTCTTTTACACGTCCTCTTATGGCTAAATACTTAATGTCGATGTGTTTACTTCGACTTCGACTTTTATTGTTTTTAGCCATAAAGACAGCAGCTGAATTGTCACAGAAAATTCTTAATGGCCTAGAAATAGAATCCATGATTCTAAGCCCAGAAATGAAACTCTTAAGCCATACACCATGTGAAGTAGCCTCAAAGCAGGAGACAAACTCAGCTTCCATGGTAGAAGTAGCAATCAAGGTCTGCTTAGCACTTCTCCAAGAAATAGCTCCACCGACCATCATAAAAATATATCCTGATGTTGATTTACGAGAATCAACACAACCGGCGAAGTCTGAATCTGAGTAACCAATCACATCCAGATTGTCTGTATGTCTATACATAAGCATATAATCTTTGGTTCCTTGTAGATACCTCATCACTTTCTTTGCAGCTCTCCAGTGGTCCATACCTGGATTACTCTGATATCGACCTAGCATCCCCACAATAAATGCAATATCAGGTCTAGTACAGACCTGAGCATACATAAGGCTTCCTACGACAGAAGCATATGGGATGTTTTTCATTGATTCCCTTTCAAAATTGTTCTTTGGGCATTGGTTCAAATTGAACCTATCACCTTTCACAATGGGAGCAACACTTGGTGAACAATCCTTCATCCGAAATCTTTCTAAAAGTTTATCAATATAGGTTTCTTGTGATAGACCTAAAATGCCTTGAGGTCTATCTCTATAGATCTTAATGCCAATGACATAAGATGCTTCACCCATATCCTTCATGTCAAAATTTTTAGAAAGAAATTGTTTCACCTCATGCAGCAAATCCTTATCATTAGTTGCAAGCAAAATATCATCTACGTATAAAACAAGGAAACATATTTTACTCCCACTAACCTTCTGGTATATGCATTGATCCATGAGATTTTCAACAAATCCGAATGAAGAAATCACTTCATGAAATTTAAAATACCATTGGCGGGAGGCTTGTTTTAAGTCGTATATAGACTTCCTAAGCTTGCAAACCAAGTGCTCACCAACACTAGAAGAGAAACCTTCAGGTTGTTTCATATAAACCTCTTCCTCTAGATCTCCATTAAGAAATGCTGTTTTCACATCCATTTGTTGCAACTCAAGGTCAAAATGAGCAACTAATGCTAAAATAATACGCAGAGAATCTTTCTTAGATACAGGAGAAAATGTCTCCGTATAATCGATTCCCTCTTTTTGAGTAAATCCCTTTGCAACAAGTCTTGTCTTGTATCTCTCAATGTTGCCTAACGAATCTTTCTTAGTTTTAAAGACTCATTTGCAACCAATGGCCTTTGCTTCATTAGGTAACTCTACAAGATCCCAGACTCCATTGCTCATCATGGAATTCATCTCTTCTTTCATAGCATCATGCCACAAATTTGACTTTTTGCAACTCATGGCTTGTGAAAATGTTTCAGGATCATTTTTGGCTCCAATATTATAGTCAGATTCTTGTAGATATACAACATAATCACTAGGAATTGCTGATCTTTTATTTCTAGTAGATCTTCTTAATGTTGTACCAATGGTTCCTTGAGGAACTTGTGGTTCAACTAGTTGTTCAGGAGCTTGTTGTAATTCCTGAACTGCTTGATCTATTAGAATATTATCAACAACTTGTGGAATTTCAATGATTGGTTGTTCAGCACTAGTTTCTACTTGAGGAGTGCTATGAACTATAATCAATCTATCATTTGATGTGGAAGGTTGAGATTCTATATGATCATGTGCGGAAACTATGTTCCTGAAATGATCGCTCCCACTAATCACATCATCCTCAAGAAATTTAGCGTTTCTTGATTCCACAATCCTAGTTGTGTGAGATGGACAATAGAACCTGTAACCTTTGGACTTTTCGGCATATCCAATGAAATACCCACTAACAGTCCTCGGGTCCAATTTCTTCTCTTGTGGATTATATATCCTAACTTCAGACGGACATCCCCAAATGCGCATATGTCGCAAACTCGGTTTCCAACCTTTCCATAGTTCAAATGGTGTCTTTTGGACATCCTTGGTTGGAACTCGGTTTAATATATACACAGCCGTCTTTAGTGCTTCAGTCCACAAGAACTTAGGAAGATTGGAGTTGTTAAGCATACTCCACACCATGTCCAATAATGTTCGGTTTCTTCTTTCTGCAACACCATTCTGGTCTGGAGAACCAGGCATAGTGTATTGGGCAATAATCCCATGTTCTTGAAGAAACTTAGCAAAAGGACCAGGTGCTTATCCATTTTCAGTATATCTACCATAATATTCTCCACCCCTATCTGATCTCACAATTTTAATTTGCTTACCACATTGGTTCTCAACTTCAGCCTTAAAGACTTTGAAGACATCCAATGCTTCATTTTTATTATGAAGCAAATATATATACATATATCGTGAGTAATCATCTATAAAGGAGATGAAGTATTTCTGACCATGTATGTCCATGTCTGGACAACATATATCAGTATGAATTATTTCTAATAAGTCTGAACTCCTATTAGCACCCATTTTGGACTTATTGGTCTGTTTTCCTTTAATACAGTCCACACAAGTCTTAAAATTAGTAAAATCAAGAGTACTAAGTACCCCATCTTTAACTAATCTTTTAATTCTCTCTATGGAGATGTGTCCTAATCTCCGATGCCATAATATAGAGGAGTCCTCATTAATATTACACCTCTTAATACCAGCGTGAACATGCATTGAACCTTGAGTATTATCATTTTGTAATAAAATACGGTAAAGACCGTCAGACAAAATACCATTCCCAACACAATCAGATTTATATAATAAACGAAATGATGTGTCTTTAAAATTAAAGGAATATCCAAATGGTACGAGTCTGGAAACAGAAATTAAGTTTCGTGAGAAACTTGGTACATAAAAGGTTCTTTCCAATTTTAAAACAAAACCACTACTTAAAGTTAAAATGCATGTTCTAATTGCTTCCACATGTGAGCCCATCTTATTTCCTGATAAGATGCTTTGCTCACTTCCCACTGGCTTCCTTAGGTTTTGCATACCCTGCAAAGAGTTTGCAATATGGATTGTTGATCCAGAGTCAATCCACCAGGTGTTAATATTAACATTGACCATATTAGATTCATAACATACATATGAGGTTGGTTTACCTTTCTTTTCAAGCCATTGTTGGAATTTCGTACATTCCTTCTTCATGTGTCCCTTTCTTTTACAAAAGAAACACCTTGCTTCTTTCTTGATATCAGCTTGGGGTGGTATTTTACCTTTTCCCTGCTGATAAGCTTTTTGATTGGCTTGATGTTTGTCAGTTTTGTTCTTCCCTCGAGTGGTTACCATCAATGCACTCTCACCCAATTCCATTACTAGCCTCTCTTCTTCTTGAACACACATGGTCATTAATTCATTAATTGACCATTTATCCTTATGTGTATTGTATGAAATTTTAAAAGGGCTATATTGAGGTGGAAGGGTGTTCAGAATATAGTGCACTAGGAAGGATTCTGACATATTAACCTCAAGTTTCTTAAGTTGAACCGCAATATCTCGCATTTGCATTATGTGCTCACGCACACCCTTTATGTTGGTGAGTCTAAGTGATGAAAATTTCATAATAAGGGTGCTTGCTAGTGCCTTATCCGAAGTGATGAATTATTCATCGATAGCCTTTAGCAAGTCTCGGACATTTTCATGCTGGTCAACAGAACCACGTATGCCAGCAGTTATCTTAGTTTTGATAAACATCACGCTGAGCCGATTGGATCGCTCCCATCGCTCATATAACGCGATCTCAGTTAGAGTGCTGGTATCAGTGACTATAAGTGGTTCGTCTTTTCTAATAGCATAATCAATATCCATCCACCCTAAATGGAGGAGAACCCTCTCCTTCCATATTTTATAGTTATCACCACTAAGTTCGGGAATATCACATCGAATATCAGAGAAATTAACAGTTTGAGAAACTGAATAAAATCAAACATGCTTATGTCAAAATTTGAAGCTTAATAGACTAAATTACATGTTTTACCAATGTGAAACATGTCAAAAATATGAATCTCATGACATAAAAATTGCCTGTGGGCTAAATTCTTAATTCAAATAGATTCAAATGATCTTTATGATAAAACTATCAAATTATATTCCAATTCATAATCCTTGTGGGTAAATTATGAAAATAATCTGATATTTTATCATGATTAATTATATTAAATATAATAAAAGATTCTGTAGAATAACAATTATTATAGGAAATATAATCAATCACAATATGATGTCTAATTACTTATGTGATCCTTATTTTAACTTTATATATAATTTTAATTAATTAAGGATGCTGTGGCTAATTCTTAATTAATTAAGATTATATGGATCACTAGACATTTTAAACATAAAAAATTTGCTCATAAACATAATTTAATATAACTAAATATGCATACATAATATGAGCAATTTACTAACTAAAAATGTTGAAAATGATATTTCCTCATGATTTTCAACAAAATATATCAACAAGTTTCCAAGAAGAAACCAAAATCAAATCATTTTCATGGCATAAAAATGAAAACTTTTTCATATCAAGGCAGAGGTCATTCGGCTCTGATACCAAATGTAAGAAATTTTAATGAAGCCAACTTGTGTTTCTAAATCATTGTAATAGAAACACAATAAAACTAATGCGGAAACGAAATAGCGTACCTCCAGCCATTGTCGCCAAGAATTTCTACAGAGGTTTCTTCTTGAACTTTGGTTCTTCTCGGCTCAGAACTCTCGCTTTAGATGGTGTAGGAAAGCCTTTCGCTTCAAAGAGATGATTGAGCCAAGGGACCAAAATCCTCATGTATATATAGATGTTCTCCCATCAAGAACATTTATCATCACCAACTCATAACGTTCAAGAATTAATTCAAATTTGTAACGTTTGGACCATAATGAAGAACTTAATGATATTAAATATTTAATTTAATAATAACGGTTTCATGCATAAAGAATAAGAAACTGAAATCATTTAAACCATAATAAATGAAGAAATTCATGAAAATGAATCTTAATAAGAACGGTTACGTTATTATTAAATAAGATATTTAATAATAACCGTTACAATAACTACAATTGTTTGATCTGCCACAAGCCGAGGATGCTTGCAATAAGCATAGAACAGAGAGATATCTGCCACAAACAGAGAGCTCTAACAAGCACAACACAAACAGAGTGGTAGAACGAAACAAGAAAGAACACCAGATGGGATTGTATAGCGTTTTATTTTCCTAAGAAAGGCAATTCATTACCAACTTCATTTACCTAATGCACCACACACTGTTCGATGACTTGAAGAACCAATTACTTCTTTCAGGTCCTCATCAATGTATATATGTACGTACAACTCGAACGCCATTATCTACCATTCGAATCGACTGCATCCGCTGGCACTTCTTTTCTCTTCATCATTAGCAATATGCATTCCAGAAGCAGGAAACAGAAGATGTCTCTGTATCTCGGGGAGATCAAGAAGAGGAGAAGCATTTCAGGGATCAGCAGAAGCAGGTATGGCGTGTCTGCAGAGAGGACACGCATGGCTTCTCTCCAACCATCGAGTGAGACAGCCGCCATGGAAGGCGTGCTTGCATGGCATCCGCGTCACCTCCACGCCCTCGTCGAACTCCGCGAAGCAGATGATGCAACTCTCCTCTCTGACATCTCCTCCACGCTCGTACTTCACCACCGCCAGCTCCTTCACCGCATCCGTCGACGCCGGGATGCCGCCGAAATTCCCGTTCTCGCCGACGCCTTCGACGTCCGAAGAAGGTTCCTCATCGATCGGGAAGTGGGCCAAAAGTACGTCCACGATCATGTCGAACCCGTTGCCCGAGTTCAAAGCCGTCTCGACTGGATAATTGCAGAAGGCAACGAGTTGTCTCTCCAACCGCCCGGCGAAGCAGATGTCATAACCATAGACGCCGGCGATTAAGAGAACGGTCGAGATCGCCTGGCGGCGAGATGCTTGGTGGAGGAAGTGGCCGAGAGTGAAGAGAAAGATGTGGTAGGAACGGGGCGGTTCCTCCACGACTTGACCTTCAAGAATGTGCATCACGGTGTAGCCGAGTTTGATCACCACCGGAGCCGATGCCGGCCTCCCATGAGTTTGATAGGCCGTGAGAACCCAATCGGCATAGCCATGGACAGGAGTCGTCTCCATCGCCTTCTTGTCGCACTTCAACCGTGTGAATGAACTCGGCTCAATTCCTGCCATGGAGTGGCTTTATATAGAGAGAGAGAGAGAGAGAGATTCTGGTCTGCGAATCCGAGACGGGATCGAATTCATCGAGTACAAATCGTAAAGACAATCGGACGCGTAGTTTCCGTTGCCACATAAGTTTGCGAGTTGGACTCCGAAAGCAGTTCCATTCGACACGTGTTGAAATCCTACGGAAGAACGAACTTGCTTCGTTCTTGATGGATTATTAGTGAAGATTTAATTGGAAATCGAAAGCTTTTATGACGTCATCTCTGTTAAGTCAACTCTTTCCTGCTCCTCCGTGTTGACGGAAGCCATTCACTACTAGACGCCAAATTAATTCCTCCCTAAAACCAATCAAGCATTGACATCCAAAATATAGCTCCACAGCAAAATGTAGAATTATTTTTTTTTAATATTTTAATATTTTATTATATAGTTCGATAATAATATATTGAATTAATTTTTATTTTTTATATTATTTTATTTAAAGATATAAGGATGATTTTTTTTTAAAAAAAATACTTATATTTTAGATTTTTTCAAATGATTATCTCATTTTATTTCAAACTATCCCTTCTCGTCCGCCCCTCTCACTTGGTTGCCATCACCATCACATTATCGTGTCTTTCCCCCCCCTCTCTCCCATTGCTTGATCTTTCCCTCTTATCTTTTCCTCTCCTTTCCGGTAGCTCATCCTCTCCTCCTCTTCTCTTTTCTTCTCTCTCCTTTCCGTCGTCTCCTCCCTTCTTCTCCCATCGTGGATGGCGAGCAATGACAATAAGTGGATAATGAGCTATCACGGATTTAACTTGACTTATCTAACTCATGTGGCATTTTTGCATGTCCAACCGCAAAAGGTCAACTTCTCCAAAACTTCTTATGATCTCTCGAGAACCTAGAAGATAAGTTATAGAAACTATTTAACTTGGTATTCACTAGTAATCATTTTAATAAACACTTAATAGGCAATACAAATGACAAATATAGACTTCGCAAACTCTGAACGGTCACTCGACAAAGGGTCCAAAGTGATTTGTCGCAATTAAAAGTCTCCACAAGTCCCCATATGATACTACTACCAAATAAGGTAATGAACTAGCCCTAAATACTATCCCAAAGGCTCATCTAACCATATGCCACCTAGGTAGCTCTTGGGTATTATGCAAGTTGACACTCTACACCACTCTATGGGGCTAGAAAACCCCTCAAAAGACTGCTTGGATGGTCTATTTCTGGACAATTGTATCTATACACGATAATTGCCCATAACCTATATTTACAAAACGACAACTAAAGTCAACCAAAATGGGTATACCAAACCTACTATAAGTCGTTTACATGCTATGCAAAATATGAATAAAACATGAACAAATCCAAAATATACAGACATGTATGAGTTTTATATCGAACACCCTATTTACAACTTCATATATAATATTCTCTCACACTTATTCCTTTAACGTACTTGTTGAAGACTTTACATATGCTACATCTTCTAACTTTTGTTAAATTTTTAATCTTCTACTCTAGCTGCAACGCACCTTTTAGCTCCCAGCTACTCTTCATCGTTGTTATTGAGTAGTCGAACTTTAATCTGTCATGTTACTTCAACTCACCAATGACTCAGACACTAGTATAGAATCGACTAAGTTATATTGATCATTATAAGTTCTTGTAGATAGATGAAGGAAAAAGTCCTTCCTTATTATGAACTAGCCTCTTAAACGTTTGTTTGAATTGGGTGGATGCTTGTTTGAACTTGAATAAACATTACCTCACAAACTTTAAAGTTTTTTAGGTCTTTCCTTCATAAAATATACCCATCAATACCACTCCATTTATTATCGTTTTCAAGTAGGTCAGTATCATTTCTGCTTTTGATTGCCATTTTATTAGAAAATAAAGTGAATAGTCTACTCTCGATAGCGCTAATTATCATTGGTGAGATTTTAAAAATTATTATCTTTCACTTTATTCGAAAGATCTTTAAACATAGAAAGAGCTCCTTTATAAGATAAATAAGAAACTAGAGAATTCAGTTTCGTGTATTCTTTTAAGGGTTGATAAAGTAAAAGTTATTTGACTTCGCCCACCTCCTCGAGGGTTGTACTTCATATATTGATTTGGTTACTAGCATTCGTTTACTTTTTGCTCACACTTCTGAAGTAACATAAGTGTTTGCACTCCTTGCATTGTGTTAGGTATTACAATTTACCTTCTCATTACCATTAAACTTTTGGAATGCATGAAGTTTTGTTGAAAATAATAAAATTTTATCTCGACTTGGAGCAAATCTCTAACAGTTTGCCACATTTAAAATTGTACCTTCTTCTCTATCATTTCTACTGCCTACTCCTTTGAAAAGAAAATGTATAACACCACATATTACCCTATTCATTCCTTAGTTAAGCACTCTTGCATCGACCCGAAGTCTCTCACTTTCAACTATTTAGATAAGAAGACCGTTGACACTGGTCTTGTGAAGTTTTTTTTGTCTCTGGCCATTAGCCTTATCTCAGTACTTGAAATTTACCTTTGTATTCTTCGCCTCCTTGGCTTCTTTCATGACTAAGTACTCACCCTTTATTGAGAGCAAGGAATCGATAACTTTATGAAAGTCGTGCTTATATGGTACCATGACATTGTCAAACTCATGACCCCATTATCTATCATCTCATATCTACGTTCCTTTCTAAGTTATTGGTATATTTGTCTCTACGATACTATGACACTACTCTAACTGCACCTCTATTCTAATCAATGCTTGATTTTGTGTAGTTCTCTCTCTAAACCCATCGTCACTTCCTCATCCCTTTTGACAACTTGGTTCAACACCTTTATGTTTTCTAAGCAATTCTCCTCTAAACTACAACTCTCATGCATGGCCATTGCCATCATGTTGTATGCCTTGTACCAATTATATTCTGCTTTACTTCAACTCTTATGTTTTCTAAGCAATTCTCCTCTAAACTAACAACATTCGCTTACTTAGCCTTGTTCTCTGGCATTTTAAGCTTCCTTAAGCAAATATAAGCATTGGAGCAGTCAAACTACCTAGTTACTCTGATTATACCTTTATATGATCAAGTCACTCATATGGGACTTACTAGTTCTTACACTCAAAATTTTTCCTCGATGGTATATAGTTCTTATTTGTTGATGACCAAAGATTTCATCCGATACAAAATTTGATGCACGCATAAAACACCCACCTCTATGGTATCATGATATTCACTTATTTAATCCTTAGCCTTTCTTGTCGTATTGTTCACTGAAGTGGAGCTCATAATAGCTCTCAATCATATCTCCGTATAAACATATCTCTTACGAGACTTCTCTTATATGTCATTTTTATCTTGAATGATTTTAACACAATCCGTTGTACAATGTTGCCTCTCAGTAACATCTTTATTATATTTTGATCTTTAAGAGATAAACTCAAACTATAGTATCTTTATGTGTAGCCTTTGCCTACGCATTACAAGGCCTTTACCACCTATTATTATATTTACTTCTTTGACAATTGATCTTCGTCCACCTACTCTCGAGTCACACCTAGATGAAGCATAGCTCTAGGGCATTCCATTGCCTAGTAGCCCTTGAAGTCTAATAACTTTGTTAAAATTAGTACGCCATTGTTTAGATCCTAAGTTTCTGTCCTCAGTACAATATCTATTGCACACCACTTCCTTCTTAGAAACTCGAATGGTAATACAATGACATATTCTTCAAGAGTATCTACTTAAATGTCCTCTTGCCCCATGCCAAAGTTTTCTAACCCCAACTTCACCTCGATAAATTGAGTTATGCTCTTGCCTCTATAAGAGTTCATGTCCTTGACTTTTGTTCAAGGAAAGATTTATATCTCCACTTCATATTCTATCTTTTATGTCGACTCTTTTCATGCTGCTTGGGCACTTCACCAAGTTTCATATAAGTTGTTTCACTCATTGGTTTGTATTGAATTGATGGTGGCTCTCGTTCCCACCATCCATGGGTCAACTCTCCATTAAGTCCAATCTCTACATCGACTCTAAGTATGCTTTCATTTAGTGTTGCTTTAGTTTTCTCTCCGACCTGATCTTGCAATGCATCCACCAATATATTACGTCATATGATAACTCCTCGTCGCTTGCTCAGTTCATTAAACTTTATGGAGTTGTTATTTTGAGGTATCTCTCCTCAACATATGTAATAAGTTATACATGATTCTTCCTTTGGAGAATCAAGACTTATCCCTCCTAGTTATATATCCTATTAGAGCAACTTTACTCTTTGCATCTTTCCTTTTAGAAGTTTTAGAGACTATCATCCTCTTAGACTATTCTACTTTGCTGAACGAGTTATGCACTATTTAACTCCCGTGAATGCACTTGCTAGATTGTGACTCTTCTAATTCAACCCTTGTTGTGCCCCTCATGACTTAGTAATATGTTGAACTTATTGTATACTTTAGGTTTATACAAACGTTTCTTTCTAATGTCGAAGAAAAAATTTCAATGTTCAATAGCACCGAGTTTTGGTCACCTTAGAATAGTCATGAATAGTCCATCGTCTACATACAAGTTTTTTGTATAAGTAATAAATTCTTTAAGTTAGTAATTTCTCTCACCTCTATGAGCTTTGCACAACCCTTTCGATCATTGAGCAAACCATCTCACCTTACATAGTTTTATCCTTTACCAAGTATCATGTTTGTCTTAAGCGCTATAAAGTTTGGTTGTCAACGTCAAGTCTTAGTTCAAAGTCAACCATCCTAACCTCCGTATGCTATAGATTTTTTATAGTTCGATTGTCCTTATGGTATCTTTGTGTGAAGGGTTGGCTATTTTTCTTTGAATGCTAATCTTGAAGGCCCACTCCTCTAAGTGACTCTTTTCCCTACAACTCTATGCTTGTTTCTCTTAAATAGTTGTGTATGCTTACTACCGTTAATGCAACCCTGCTAAGTCTCCATGTTTATTTGCAAAATGTTTCTAAGTATACTTGTCCAACTCTAATACCATATGTATAGACTTAGTTGGTTTTGCATAAGTCATGTGACACCATTACATGTTTATCCTTAAAAAAATCAGCCTGCTTAAATCCTCTTATAGCCCTTAAAGACATACAAAAGAGAAGACAAATTAGAGAAAGTATTTAACTTGTGATTCACAAGTAGCCATTTCAGAAAACATTTGATAGACGATTTGTATTATATAGATTTTGCAAACTCTGAATGGTCATGTGACAAAGGGTTCAAGGTGGATTGTCATGAGTAAATATCCTCACAAGTGCCCACATGACACTATTGTAAAACCCCTTAACACTACCCCAAAAGCCTATCTAACCATGTGCCACATAGGTAGCTCCTAGGTGTTATGCTGGTTGACACTTCGCACTACTCTATGGAGCTAGAAAATCAATAAAATGACTACTTGGATTGTTTTTAAGTAGTTCTACTTATACGTGATAATTGCACATAACTTACGTTTATAAGCCTAAAATGACCACAAAAGCTAACCAAAATGAGACTACAAAACCTATTATAAGTCATCTACATGCTCTATAAAACATGAATAAAATCAAAAGATGCGAATATATATAAGTATTATATCACATCAATACTTATATATATTTGTATCTTTTTATATATCTTACAAATTACCTAAGATATATCTTGCAATTTTGAATGCTTACTAAAAAAATTTAAAATCAAAATTTTGAGTTAAAAATTAAATATATATCAATCTTATTGGTCAATTTTGCAATCAAATAATTGCCAAGATCAAATCCTTCCCTCCCTTGTGATTATAATGGTATTTATTACAAATTTTTCTAAATATTTATGATTTTTTAATTATTTAAAAAATTAATCTTAATAAAATCAAAATGTTGGGAATAGTTGATACGTGGAATATTGACCTTTAATGTTAAATATAAAATTTTGATATTAAAATTAATTAAAAAGTTTTAAAAATTATCTTATAATAACCTAAATTATATAGGGGTATTTTGATTAAATATATGGATTGTCAAATATTTAGATGTCAAAGATTAAAAGTGGTGTCAATGGCTCAAACAATGTGATAAAAGTTCTTGATGTTATGCTGAAAAATCGAACATTATATCAAATATTGAAGAAGGATAAATTGATATGTCGAAATATACGATAATATACTAGAGGATCAACTGACATGCCAAAAGAATGCTAATGCACCGAAAGAATAAATGACTTTCCAAAAGAAGCAATGCTATATTAAAAAAATGAATGTTATTTTGAAATCTTTCTTGAAGTTAAATTAGGGTTCAATTATGCTAAATTCGAGAAATGTCGAGTTACTGAAGTGGGTCAAAATGGATTATTCTCTTGCTCACTCCCAATCTGCATTGAACGGCACATAACTACAACTGTTTGATCTGTCACAAACCGAGGATGCTTGCAATAAGCATAGAACAGAGAGATCTCTGCCACAAACAGAGAGCTCTAACAAGCACAACACAAACAGAGTGGTAGAACGAAACAAGAAAGAACACCAGATGGGATTGTATAGCGTTTTATTTTCCTAAGAAAGGCAATTCATTACCAACTTCATTTACCTAATGCACCACACACTGTTCGATGACTTGAAGAACCAATTACTTCTTTCAGGTCCTCATCAATGTATATATGTACGTACAACTCGAACGCCATTATCTACCATTCGAATCGACTGCATCCGCTGGCACTTCTTTTCTCTTCATCATTAGCAATATGCAGTCCAGAAGCAGGAAACAGAAGATGTCTCTGTATCTCGGGGAGATCAAGAAGAGGAGAAGCATTTCAGGGATCAGCAGAAGCAGGTATGGCGTGTCTGCAGAGAGGACACACATGGCTTCTCTCCAACCATCGAGTGAGACAGCCGCCATGGAAGGCGTGCTTGCATGGCATCCGCGTCACCTCCACGCCCTCGTCGAACTCCGCGAAGCAGATGATGCAACTCTCCTCTCTGACATCTCCTCCACGCTCGTACTTCACCACCGCCAGCTCCTTCACCGCATCCGTCGACGCCGGGATGCCGCCGAAATTCCCGTTCTCGCCGACGCCTTCGACGTCCGAAGAAGGTTCCTCATCGATCGGGAAGTGGGCCAAAAGTACGTCCACGATCATGTCGAACCCGTTGCCCGAGTTCAAAGCCGTCTCGACTGGATAATTGCAGAAGGCAACGAGTTGTCTCTCCAACCGCCCGGCGAAGCAGATGTCATAACCATAGACGCCGGCGATTAAGAGAACGGTCGAGATCGCCTGGCGGCGAGATGCTTGGTGGAGGAAGTGGCCGAGAGTGAAGAGAAAGATGTGGTAGGAACGGGGCGGTTCCTCCACGACTTGACCTTCAAGAATGTGCATCACGGTGTAGCCGAGTTTGATCACCACCGGAGCCGATGCCGGCCTCCCATGAGTTTGATAGGCCGTGAGAACCCAATCGGCATAGCCATGGACAGGAGTCGTCTCCATCGCCTTCTTGTCGCACTTCAACCGTGTGAATGAACTCGGCTCAATTCCTGCCATGGAGTGGCTTTATATATAGAGAGAGAGAGAGATTCTGGTCTGCGAATCCGAGACGGGATCGAATTCATCGAGTACAAATCGTAAAGACAATCGGACGCGTAGTTTCCGTTGCCACATAAGTTTGCGAGTTGGACTCCGAAAGCAGTTCCATTCGACACGTGTTGAAATCCTACGGAACTTGCTTCGTTCTTGATGGATTATTAGTGAAGATTTAATTGGAAATCGAAAGCTTTTATGACGTCATCTCTGTTAAGTCAACTCTTTCCTGCTCCTCCGTGTTGACGGAAGCCATTCACTACTAGACGCCAAATTAATTCCTCCCTAAAACCAATCAAGCATTGACATCCAAAATATAGCTCCACAGCAAAATGTAGAATTATTATTTTTTAATATTTTAATATTTTATTATATAGTTCGATAATAATATATTGAATTAATTTTTATTTTTTATATTATTTTATTTAAAGATATAAGGATGATTTTTTTAAAAAAAATACTTATATTTTAGATTTTTTCAAATGATTATCTCATTTTATTTCAAGCTATCCCTTCTCGTCCGCCCCTCTCACTTGGTTGCCATCACCATCACATTATCGTGTCTTTCCCCCCCTCTCTCCCATTGCTTTATCTTTCCCTCTTATCTTTTCCTCTCCTTTCCGGTAGCTCATCCTCTCCTCCTCTTCTCTTTTCTTCTCTCTCCTTTCCGTCGTCTCCTCCCTTCTTCTCCCATCGTGGATGGCGAGCAATGACAATAAGTGGATAATGAGCTATCACGGATTTAACTTGACTTATCTAACTCATGTGGCATTTTTGCATGTCCAACCGCAAAAGGTCAACTTCTCCAAAACTTCTTATGATCCCTCGAGAACCTAGAAGATAAGTTATAGAAACTATTTAACTTGGTATTCACTAGTAATCATTTTAATAAACACTTAATAGGCAATACGAATGACAAATATAGACTTCGCAAACTCTGAATGGTCACTCGACAAAGGGTCCAAGGTGATATGTCGTAATTAAATGTCCCCACAAGTCCCCATATGATACTACTACCAAATAAGGTAATGGACTAGCCCTAAATACTATCCCAAAGGCTCATCTAACAATATGCCACCTAGGTAGCTCTTGGGTATTATGCAAGTTGACACTCTACACCACTCTATGGGGCTAGAAAACCCATCAAAAGATTGCTTGGATGGTCTATTTCTGGACAATTGTATATATACACGATAATTGCCCACAACCTATATTTACAAAACGACAACTAAAGCCAACCAAAATGGGTATACCAAACCTACTATAAGTCGTTTACATGCTATGCAAAATATGAATAAAACATGAACGAATCCAAAAGATACAGACATGTATGAGTTTTATATCGAACACCCTATTTACAACTTCATATATAATATTCTCTCACACTTATTCCTTTAACGTACTTGTTGAAGACTTTACATATGCTACATCTTCTAACTTTTGTTAAATTTTTAATCTTCTACTCTAGCTGCAACGCACCTTTTAGCTCCCAGCTACTCTTCATCGTTGTTATTGAGTAGTCGAACTTTAATCTGCCATGTTACTTCAACTCACCAATGACTCAGACACTAGTATAGAATCGACTAAGTTATATTGATCATTATAAGTTCTTGTAGATAAATGAAGGAAAAAATCCTTTCTTATTATGAACTAGCCTCTTAAACGTTTGTTTGAATTGGGTGGATGCTTGTTTGAACTTGAATAAACATTACCTCACAAACTTTAAAGTTTTTGAGGTCTTTCCTTCGTAAAATATACCAATCAATACCTCTTTATTTATTATCGTTTTCAAGTAGGTCAGTATCATTTCTGCTTTTGATTGCCATTTTATTAGGAAATAAAGTGAACAGTCTACTCTCGATAACGCCAATTATCATTGGTGAGATTTTAAAAATTATTATCTTTCACTTTATTCGAAGGATCTTTAAACATAGAAATAGCTCCTTTATAAGATAAATAAGAAAC
Organism: Musa acuminata AAA Group; assembly: GCF_036884655.1. Taxonomy (NCBI): domain Eukaryota; kingdom Viridiplantae; phylum Streptophyta; class Magnoliopsida; order Zingiberales; family Musaceae; genus Musa; species Musa acuminata. The sequence continues at coordinate 34,652,847 of NC_088354.1, forward strand.
TAGAGAATTCAGTTTCGTGTATTCTTTTAAGAGTTAATAAAGTAAAAGTTATTTGACTTCGCCCACCTCCTCGATGGTTGTATTTCATATATTGATTTGGTTACTAGCATTCGTTTACTTTTTGCTCACACTTCTGAAGTAACATTAGTGTTTGCACTCCTTGCATTGTGTTAGGTATTACAATTTACCTTCTCATTAACATTAAACTTTTGGAATGCATGAAGTTTTGTTGAAAATAATAAAATTTTATCTCAACTCGGAGCAAGTCTCTAACAGTTTGCCACATTTAAAATTGTACCTTCTTCTGTATCATTTCTACTGCCTACTCCTTTGAAAAGAAAATGCATAACACCACATATTACCTTCTTCATTCCTTAGTTGAGCACTCTTGCATCGACCCGAAGTCCCTCACTTTCAACTATTTAGATAAGAAGACCGTTGACACTGGTCTTGTGAAGTTTTTTTTGTCTCTGGCCATTAGCCTTATCTCAGTACTTGAAATTTACCTTTGTATTCTTCGCCTCCTTGGCTTCTTTCAAGACTAAGTACTCACCCTTTATTGAGAGCAAGGAATCGATAACTCTATGAAAGTCGTGCTTATATGGTACAATGACATTGTCAAACTCATGACCCTATTATCTATCATCTCATATCTACATTCCTTTCTAAGTTATTGGTATATTTGTCTCTACGATACTATGACACTCCTCTAACTGCACCTCTATTCTAATCAATGCTTGATTTTGAGTAGTTCTCTCTCTAAACCTATCGTCACTTCCTCATCCCTTTTGACCACTTGCTTCAACACCTTTATGTTTTCTATGCAATTCTCCTCTAAACTACAACTCTCATGCATGGCCATTGCCTTCATGTTGTATGGCTTGTACCAATTATATTTTGCTTTACTTCATTGGTAACAACATTCGCTTACTTAGCCTTGTTCTCTGGCATTTTAAGCTTCCTTAAGCAAATATAAGCATTGGAGCAGTCAAACTACCTAGTTACTCTGATTATACCTTTATATGATCAAGTCACTCATATGGGACTTACTAGTTCTTACACTCAAAATTTTTCCTCGATGGTATATAGTTCTTATTTGTTGATGACCAAAGATTTCATCCGATACAAAATTTGATGCACGCATAAAACACCCACCTCTATGGTATCATGATATTCACTTATTTAATCCTTAGCCTTTCTTGTCGTATTGTTCACTGAAGTGGAGCTCATAATAGCTCTCAATCATATCTCCGTATAAACATATCTCTTACGAGACTTCTCTTATATGTCATTTTTATCTTGAATTATTTTAACACAATCCGTTGTACAATGTTGCCTCTCAGTAACATCTTTATTATATTTTGATCTTTAAGAGATAAACTCAAACTATAGTATCTTTATGTGTAGCCTTTGCCTACGCATTACAAGGCCTTTGCCACCTATTATTATATTCACTTCTTTGACAATTGATCTTCGTCCACCTACTCTCGAGTCACACCTAGATGAAGCATAGCTCTAGGGCATTCCATTGCCTAATAGCCCTTGAAGTCTAATAACTTTGTTAAAATTAGTACGCCATTGTTTAGATCCTAAGTTTCTGTCCTCAGTACAATCTCTATTGCACACCACTTCCTTCTTGGAAACTCGAATGGTAATACAATGACATATTCTTCAAGAGTATCTACTTAAATGTCCTCTTGCCCCATGCCAAAGTTTTCTAACCCCAACTTCACCTCGATAAATTGAGTTATGCTCTTGCCTCTATAAGAGTTCATGTCCTTGACTTTTGTTCAAGGAAAGATTTATATCTCCACTTCATATTCTATCTTTTATGTCGACTCTTTTCATGCTGCTTGGGCACTTCACCAAGTTTCATATAAGTTGTTTCACTCATTGGTTTGTATTGAATTGATGGTGGCTCTCGTTCCCACCATCCATGGGTCAACTCTCCATTAAGTCCAATCTCTACATCTACTCTAAGTATGCTTTCATTTAGTGTTGCTTTAGTTTTCTCTCCGACCTGATCTTGCAATGCATCCACCAATATATTACGTCATATGATAACTCCTCGTCGCTTGCTCAGTTCATTAAACTTTATGGAGTTGTTATTTTGAGGTATCTCTCCTCAAAATATGTAATAAGTTATACATGATTCTTCCTTTGGAGAATCAAGACTTATCCCTCCTAGTTATATATCCTATTAGAGCAACTTTACTCTTTGCATCTTTCCTTTTAGAAGTTTTAGAGACTATCATCCTCTTAGACTATTCTACTTTGCTGAACGAGTTATGCACTATTTAACTCCCGTGAATGCACTTGCTAGATTGTGACTCTTCTAATTCAACCCTTGTTGTGCCCCGCACGACTTAGTAATATGTTGAACTTATTGTATACTTTAGATTTATACAAACGTTTCTTTCTAACGTCGAAGAAAAAATTTCAATGTTCAATAGCACCGAGTTTTGGTCACCTTAGAATAGTCATGAATAGTCCATCGTCTACATACAAGTTTTTTGTATAAGTAATAAATTCTTTAAGTTAGTAATTTCTCTCACCTCTACGAGCTTTGCACAACCCTTTCGATCATTGAGCAACCCATCTCACCTTACATAGTTTTATCCTTTACCAAGTATCATGTTTGTCTTAAGCGCTATAAAGTTTGGTTGCCAACGTCAAGTCTTAGTTCAAAGTCAACCATCCTAACCTCCGTATGCTATAGATTCTTTATAGTTCGATTGTCCTTATGGCGTCTTTGTGTGAAGGGTTGGCTATTTTTCTTTGAATGCTAATCTTGAATGCCCACTCCTCTAAGTGACTCTTTTCCCTACAACTCTATGCTCGTTTCTCTTAAATAGTTGTGTATGCTTACTACCGTTAATGCAACCCTGCTAAGTCTCCCATGTTTATTTGCAAAATGTTTCTAAGTATACTTGTCCAACTCTAATACCATATGTCATAGACTTAGTTGGTTTTGCATAAGTCATGTGACACCATTACATGTTTATCCTTAAAAAAATCAGCCTGCTTAAATCCTCTTATAGCCCTTAAAGACATACAAAAGAGAAGACAAATTAGAGAAAGTATTTAACTTGTGATTCACAAGTAGCCATTTCAGAAAACATTTGATAGACGATTTGTATTATATAGATTTTGCAAACTCTGAATGGTCATGTGACAAAGGGTTCAAGGTGGATTGTCATGGGTAAATATCCTCACAAGTGCCCACATGACACTATTGTAAAACCCCTGAACACTACCCCAAAAGCCTATCTAACCATGTGCCACATAGGTAGCTCCTAGGTGTTATGCTGGTTGACACTTCGCACTACTCTATGGAGCTAGAAAATCAATAAAATGACTACTTGGATTGTTTTTAAGTAGTTCTACTTATACGTGATAATTGCACATAACTTACGTTTATAAGCCTAAAATGACCACAAAAGCTAACCAAAATGAGACTACAAAACCTATTATAAGTCATCTACATGCTCTATAAAACATGAATAAAATCAAAAGATGCGAATATATATAAGTATTATATCACATCAATACTTATATATATTTGTGTCTTTTTATATATCTTACAAATTACCTAAGATATATCTTGCAATTTTGAATGATTACTAAAAAAATTTAAAATCAAAATTTTGAGTTAAAAATTAAATATATATCAATCTTATTGGTCAATTTTGCAATCAAATAATTGCCAAGATCAAATCCTTCCCTCCCTTGTGATTATAATGGTATTTATTACAAATTTTTCTAAATATTTATGATTTTTTAATTATTTAAAAAATTAATCTTAATAAAATCAAAATGTTGGGAATAGTTGATACGTGGAATATTGACCTTTAATGTTAAATATAAAATTTTGATATTAAAATTAATTAAAAAGTTTTAAAAATTATCTTATAATAACCTAAATTATATAGGGGTATTTTGATTAAATATATGGATTGTCAAATATTTAGATGTCAAAGATTAAAAGTGGTGTCAATGGCTCAAACAATGTGATAAAAGTTCTTGATGTTATGCTGAAAAATCGAACATTATATCAAATATTGAAGAAGGATAAATTGATATGTCGAAATATACGATAATATACTAGAGGATCAACTGACATGCCAAAAGAATGCTAATGCACTGAAAGAATAAATGACTTTCCAAAAGAAGCGGTGCTATATTCAAAAAATGAATGTTATTTTGAAATCTTTCTTGAAGTTAAATTAGGGTTCAATTATGCTAAATTCGAGAAATGTCGAGTTACTGAAGTGGGTCAAAATGGATTATTCTCTTGCTCACTCCCAATCTGCATTGAACGGCACATAACTACAACTGTTTGATCTGTCACAAACCGAGGATGCTTGCAATAAGCATAGAACAAAGAGATCTCTGCCACAAACAGAGAGCTCTAACAAGCACAACACAAACAGAGTGGTAGAACGAAACAAAAAAGAACACCAGATGGGATTGTATAGCGTTTTATTTTCCTAAGAAAGGCAATTCATTACCAACTTCATTTACCTAATGCACCACACACTGTTCGATGACTTGAAGAACCAATTACTTCTTTCAGGTCCTCATCAATGTATATATGTACGTACAACTCGAACGCCATTATCTACCATTCGAATCGACAGCATCCGCTGGCACTTCTTTTCTCTTCATCATTAGCAATATGCATTCCAGAAGCAGGAAACAGAAGATGTCTCTGTATCTCGGGGAGATCAAGAAGAGGAGAAGCATTTCAGGGATCAGCAGAAGCAGGTATGGCGTGTCTGCAGAGAGGACACGCATGGCTTCTCTCCAACCATCGAGTGAGACAGCCGCCATGGAAGGCGTGCTTGCATGGCATCCGCGTCACCTCCACGCCCTCGTCGAACTCCGCGAAGCAGATGATGCAACTCTCCTCTCTGACATCTCCTCCACGCTCGTACTTCACCACCGCCAGCTCCTTCACCGCATCCGTCGACGCCGGGATGCCGCCGAAATTCCCGTTCTCGCCGACGCCTTCGACGTCCGAAGAAGGTTCCTCATCGATCGGGAAGTGGGCCAAAAGTACGTCCACGATCATGTCGAACCCGTTGCCCGAGTTCAAAGCCGTCTCGACTGGATAATTGCAGAAGGCAACGAGTTGTCTCTCCAACCGCCCGGCGAAGCAGATGTCATAACCATAGACGCCGGCGATTAAGAGAACGGTCGAGATCGCCTGGCGGCGAGATGCTTGGTGGAGGAAGTGGCCGAGAGTGAATAGAAAGATGTGGTAGGAACGGGGCGGTTCCTCCACGACTTGACCTTCAAGAATGTGCATCACGGTGTAGCCGAGTTTGATCACCACCGGAGCCGATGCCGGCCTCCCATGAGTTTGATAGGCCGTGAGAACCCAATCGGCATAGCCATGGACAGGAGTCGTCTCCATCGCCTTCTTGTCGCACTTCAACCGTGTGAATGAACTCGGCTCAATTCCTGCCATGGAGTGGCTTTATATAGAGAGAGAGAGAGAGATTCTGGTCTGCGAATCCGAGACGGGATCGAATTCATCGAGTACAAATCGTAAAGACAATCGGACGCGTAGTTTCCGTTGCCACATAAGTTTGCGAGTTGGACTCCGAAAGCAGTTCCATTCGACACGTGTTGAAATCCTACGGAACTTGCTTCGTTCTTGATGGATTATTAGTGAAGATTTAATTGGAAATCGAAAGCTTTTATGACGTCATCTCTGTTAAGTCAACTCTTTCCTGCTCCTCCGTGTTGACGGAAGCCATTCACTACTAGACGCCAAATTAATTCCTCCCTAAAACCAATCAAGCATTGACATCCAAAATATAGCTCCACAGCAAAATGTAGAATTATTTTTTTTTAATATTTTAATATTTTATTATATAGATCGATAGTAATATATTGAATTAATTTTTATTATTTTATTTAAAAATATAAGGATGATTTTTTTAAAAAAAAATACTTATATTTTAGATTTTTTCAAATGATTATCTCATTTTATTTCAAACTACCCCTTCTCGTCCGCCGCTCTCCCTTGGTTGTCATCACCATCACATTATCCCGTCCTTCCCCCCTCCTCTCCCATTGCTTAATCTTTCTGCTTCATCTTTTCCTCTCCTTTCCGGTAGCTCATCCTCTCCTCCTCTTCTCTTTTCTTCTCTCTCCTTTCCGTCGTCTCCTCCTTTCTTCTCCCATCGTGGATGGCGAGCAATGACAATAAGTGGATAATGAGCTATCACGGATTTAACTTGACTTATCTAACTCATGTGGCATTTTTGCATGTCCAACCGCAAAAGGTCAACTTCTCCAAAACTTCTTATGATCCCTCGAGAACCTAGAAGATAAGTTATAGAAACTATTTAACTTGGTATTCACTAGTAATCATTTTAATAAACACTTAATAGGCAATACGAATGACAAATATAGACTTCGCAAACTCTGAATGGTCACTCGACAAAGGGTCCAAGGTGATATGTCGTAATTAAATGTCCCCACAAGTCCCCATATGATACTACTACCAAATAAGGTAATGGACTAGCCCTAAATACTATCCCAAAGGCTCATCTAACAATATGCCACCTAGGTAGCTCTTGGGTATTATGCAAGTTGACACTCTACACCACTCTATGGGGCTAGAAAACCCCTCAAAAGACTGCTTGGATGGTCTATTTCTGGACAATTATATATATACACGATAATTGCCCACAACCTATATTTACAAAACGACAACTAAAGCCAACCAAAATGGGTATACCAAACCTACTATAAGTCGTTTACATGCTATGCAAAATATGAATAAAACATGAACGAATCCAAAAGATACAGACATGTATGAGTTTTATATCGAACACCCTATTTACAACTTCATATATAATATTCTCTCACACTTATTCCTTTAACGTACTTGTTGAAGACTTTACATATGCTACATCTTCTAACTTTTGTTAAATTTTTAATCTTCTACTCTAGCTGCAATGCACCTTTTAGCTCCCAGCTACTCTTCATCGTTGTTATTGAGTAGTCGAACTTTAATCTGCCATGTTACTTCAACTCACCAATGACTCAGACACTAGTATAGAATCGACTAAGTTATATTGATCATTATAAGTTCTTGTAGATAAATGAAGGAAAAAATCCTTCCTTATTATGAACTAGCCTCTTAAACGTTTGTTTGAATTGGGTGGATGCTTGTTTGAACTTGAATAAACATTACCTCACAAACTTTAAAGTTTTTGAGGTCTTTCCTTCGTAAAATATACCAATCAATACCTCTCTATTTATTATCGTTTTCAAGTAGGTCGGTATCATTTCTGCTTTTGATTGCCATTTTATTAGGAAATAAAGTGAACAGTCTACTCTCGATAACGCCAATTATCATTGGTGAGATTTTAAAAATTATTATCTTTCACTTTATTCGAAGGATCTTTAAACATAGAAAGAGCTCCTTTATAAGATAAATAAGAAACTAGAGAATTCAGTTTCGTGTATTCTTTTAAGAGTTAATAAAGTAAAACTTATTTGACTTCGCCCACCTCCTCGATGGTTGTATTTAATATATTGATTTGGTTACTAGCATTCGTTTACTTTTTGCTCACACTTCTGAAGTAACATTAGTGTTTGCACTCCTTGCATTGTGTTAGGTATTACAATTTACCTTCTCATTAACATTAAACTTTTGGAATACATGAAGTTTTGTTGAAAATAATAAAATTTTATCTCAACTCGGAGCAAGTCTCTAACAGTTTGCCACATTTAAAATTGTACCTTCTTCTGTATCATTTCTACTGCCTACTCCTTTGAAAAGAAAATGCATAACACCACATATTACCTTCTTCATTCCTTAGTTGAGCACTCTTGCATCAACCCGAAGTCCCTCACTTTCAACTATTTAGATAAGAAGACCGTTGACACTGGTCTTGTGAAGTTTTTTTTGTCTCTGGCCATTAGCCTTATCTCAGTACTTGAAATTTACCTTTGTATTCTTCGCCTCCTTGGCTTCTTTCATGACTAAGTACTCACCCTTTATTGAGAGCAAGGAATCGATAACTCTATGAAAGTCGTGCTTATATGGTACAATGACATTGTCAAACTCATGACCCTATTATCTATCATCTCATATCTACATTCCTTTCTAAGTTATTGGTATATTTGTCTCTACGATACTATGACACTCCTCTAACTGCACCTCTATTCTAATCAATGCTTGATTTTGAGTAGTTCTCTCTCTAAACCCATCGTCACTTCCTCATCCCTTTTGACCACTTGCTTCAACACCTTTATGTTTTCTAAGCAATTCTCCTCTAAACTACAACTCTCATGCATGGCCATTGCCTTCATGTTGTATGGCTTGTACCAATTATATTTTGCTTTACTTCATTGGTAACAACATTCGCTTACTTAGCCTTGTTCTCTGGCATTTTAAGCTTCCTTAAGCAAATATAAGCATTGGAGCAGTTAAACTACCTAGTTACTCTGATTATACCTTTATATGATCAAGTCACTCATATGGGACTTACTAGTTCTTACACTCGAAATTTTTCCTCGATAGTATATAGTTCTTATTTGTTGATGACCAAAGATTTCATCCGATACAAAATTTGATGCACGCATAAAACACCCACCTCTATGGTATCATGATATTTACTTATTTAATCCTTAGCCTTTCTTGTCGTATTGTTCACTGAAGTGGAGCTCATAATAGCTCTCAATCATATCTCCGTATAAACATATCTCTTACGAGACTTCTCTTATATGTCATTTTTATCTTGAATTATTTTAACACAATCCGTTGTACAATGTTGCCTCTCAGTAACATCTTTATTATATTTTGATCTTTAAGAGATAAACTCAAACTATAGTATCTTTATGTGTAGCCTTTGCCTACGCATTACAAGGCCTTTGCCACCTATTATTATATTCACTTCTTTGACAATTGATCTTCGTCCACCTACTCTCGAGTCACACCTAGATGAAGCATAGCTCTAGGGCATTCCATTGCCTAATAGCCCTTGAAGTCTAATAACTTTGTTAAAATTAGTACGCCATTGTTTAGATCCTAAGTTTCTGTCCTCAGTACAATCTCTATTGCACACCACTTCCTTCTTGGAAACTCGAATGGTAATACAATGACATATTCTTCAAGAGTATCTACTTAAATGTCCTCTTGCCCCATGCCAAAGTTTTCTAACCCCAACTTCACCTCGATAAATTGAGTTATGCTCTTGCCTCTATAAGAGTTCATGTCCTTGACTTTTGTTCAAGGAAAGATTTATATCTCCACTTCATATTCTATCTTTTATGTCGACTCTTTTCATGCTGCTTGGGCACTTCACCAAGTTTCATATAAGTTGTTTCACTCATTGGTTTGTATTGAATTGATGGTGGCTCTCGTTCCCACCATCCATGGGTCAACTCTCCATTAAGTCCAATCTCTACATCTACTCTAAGTATGCTTTCATTTAGTGTTGCTTTAGTTTTCTCTCCGACCTGATCTTGCAATGCATCCACCAATATATTACGTCATATGATAACTCCTCGTCGCTTGCTCAGTTCATTAAACTTTATGGAGTTGTTATTTTGAGGTATCTCTCCTCAAAATATGTAATAAGTTATACATGATTCTTCCTTTGGAGAATCAAGACTTATCCCTCCTAGTTATATATCCTATTAGAGCAACTTTACTCTTTGCATCTTTCCTTTTAGAAGTTTTAGAGACTATCATCCTCTTAGACTATTCTACTTTGCTGAACGAGTTATGCACTATTTAACTCCCGTGAATGCACTTGCTAGATTGTGACTCTTCTAATTCAACCCTTGTTGTGCCCCGCACGACTTAGTAATATGTTGAACTTATTGTATACTTTAGGTTTATACAAACGTTTCTTTCTAATGTCGAAGAAAAAATTTCAATGTTCAATAGCACCGAGTTTTGGTCACCTTAGAATAGTCATGAATAGTCCATCGTCTACATACAAGTTTTTTGTATAAGTAATAAATTCTTTAAGTTAGTAATTTCTCTCACCTCTATGAGCTTTGCACAACCCTTTCGATCATTGAGCAACCCATCTCACCTTACATAGTTTTATCCTTTACCAAGTATCATGTTTGTCTTAAGCGCTATAAAGTTTAGTTGCCAACGTCAAGTCTTAGTTCAAAGTCAACCATCCTAACCTCCGTATGCTATAGATTCTTTATAGTTCGATTGTCCTTATGGCGTCTTTGTGTGAAGGGTTGGCTATTTTTCTTTGAATGCTAATCTTGAATGCCCACTCCTCTAAGTGACTCTTTTCCCTACAACTCTATGCTCGTTTCTCTTAAATAGTTGTGTATGCTTACTACCGTTAATGCAACCCTGCTAAGTCTCCCATGTTTATTTGCAAAATGTTTCTAAGTATACTTGTCCAACTCTAATACCATATGTCATAGACTTAGTTGGTTTTGCATAAGTCATGTGACACCATTACATGTTTATCCTTAAAAAAATCAGCCTGCTTAAATCCTCTTATAGCCCTTAAAGACATACAAAAGAGAAGACAAATTAGAGAAAGTATTTAACTTGTGATTCACAAGTAGCCATTTCAGAAAACATTTGATAGACGATTTGTATTATATAGATTTTGCAAACTCTGAATGGTCATGTGACAAAGGGTTCAAGGTGGATTGTCATGGGTAAATATCCTCACAAGTGCCCACATGACACTATTGTAAAACCCCTGAACACTACCCCAAAAGCCTATCTAACCATGTGCCACATAGGTAGCTCCTAGGTGTTATGCTGGTTGACACTTCGCACTACTCTATGGAGCAAGAAAATCAATAAAATGACTACTTGGATTGTTTTTAAGTAGTTCTACTTATACGTGATAATTGCACATAACTTACATTTATAAGCCTAAAATGACCACAAAAGCTAACCAAAATGAGACTACAAAACCTATTATAAGTCATCTACATGCTCTATAAAACATGAATAAAATCAAAAGATGCGAATATATATAAGTATTATATCACATCAATACTTATATATATTTGTGTCTTTTTATATATCTTACAAATTAACTAAGATATATCTTGCAATTTTGAATGCTTACTAAAAAAATTTAAAATCAAAATTTTGAGTTAAAAATTAAATATATATCAATCTTATAATTGCCAAGATCAAATCCTTCCCTCCCTTGTGATTATAATGGTATTTATTACAAATTTTTCTAAATATTTATGATTTTTTAATTATTTAAAAAATTAATCTTAATAAAATCAAAATGTTGGGAATAGTTGATACGTGGAATATTGACCTTTAATGTTAAATATAAAATTTTGATATTAAAATTAATTAAAAAGTTTTAAAAATTATCTTATAATAACCTAAATTATATAGGGGTATTTTGATTAAATATATGGATTGTCAAATATTTAGATGTCAAAGATTAAAAGTGGTGTCAATGGCTCAAACAATGTGATAAAAGTTCTTGATGTTATGCTGAAAAATCGAACATTATATCAAATATTGAAGAAGGATAAATTGATATGTCGAAATATACGATAATATACTAGAGGATCAACTGACATGCCAAAAGAATGCTAATGCACTGAAAGAATAAATGACTTTCCAAAAGAAGCGGTGCTATATTCAAAAAATGAATGTTATTTTGAAATCTTTCTTGAAGTTAAATTAGGGTTCAATTATGCTAAATTCGAGAAATGTCGAGTTACTGAAGTGGGTCAAAATGGATTATTCTCTTGCTCACTCCCAATCTGCATTGAACGGCACATAACTACAACTGTTTGATCTGTCACAAACCGAGGATGCTTGCAATAAGCATAGAACAAAGAGATCTCTGCCACAAACAGAGAGCTCTAACAAGCACAACACAAACAGAGTGGTAGAACGAAACAAGAAAGAACACCATATGGGATTGTATAGCGTTTTATTTTCCTAAGAAAGGCAATTCATTACCAACTTCATTTACCTAATGCACCACACACTGTTCGATGACTTGAAGAACCAATTACTTCTTTCAGGTCCTCATCAATGTATATATGTACGTACAACTCGAACGCCATTATCTACCATTCGAATCGACTGCATCCGCTGGCACTTCTTTTCTCTTCATCATTAGCAATATGCAGTCCAGAAGCAGGAAACAGAAGATGTCTCTGTATCTCGGGGAGATCAAGAAGAGGAGAAGCATTTCAGGGATCAGCAGAAGCAGGTATGGCGTGTCTGCAGAGAGGACACGCATGGCTTCTCTCCAACCATCGAGTGAGACAGCCGCCATGGAAGGCGTGCTTGCATGGCATCCGCGTCACCTCCACGCCCTCGTCGAATTCCGCGAAGCAGATGATGCAACTCTCCTCTCTGACATCTCCTCCACGCTCGTACTTCACCACCGCCAGCTCCTTCACCGCATCCGTCGACGCCGGGATGCCGCCGAAATTCCCGTTCTCGCCGACGCCTTCGACGTCCGAAGAAGGTTCCTCATCGATCGGGAAGTGGGCCAAAAGTACGTCCACGATCATGTCGAACCCGTTGCCCGAGTTCAAAGCCGTCTCGACTGGATAATTGCAGAAGGCAACGAGTTGTCTCTCCAACCGCCCGGCGAAGCAGATGTCATAACCATAGACGCCGGCGATTAAGAGAACGGTCGAGATCGCCTGGCGGCGAGATGCTTGGTGGAGGAAGTGGCCGAGAGTGAATAGAAAGATGTGGTAGGAACGGGGCGGTTCCTCCACGACTTGACCTTCAAGAATGTGCATCACGGTGTAGCCGAGTTTGATCACCACCGGAGCCGATGCCGGCCTCCCATGAGTTTGATAGGCCGTGAGAACCCAATCGGCATAGCCATGGACAGGAGTCGTCTCCATCGCCTTCTTGTCGCACTTCAACCGTGTGAATGAACTCGGCTCAATTCCTGCCATGGAGTGGCTTTATATATAGAGAGAGAGAGAGATTCTGGTCTGCGAATCCGAGACGGGATCGAATTCATCGAGTACAAATCGTAAAGACAATCGGACGCGTAGTTTCCGTTGCCACATAAGTTTGCGAGTTGGACTCCGAAAGCAGTTCCATTCGACACGTGTTGAAATCCTACGGAACTTGCTTCGTTCTTGATGGATTATTAGTGAAGATTTAATTGGAAATCGAAAGCTTTTATGACGTCATCTCTGTTAAGTCAACTCTTTCCTGCTCCTCCGTGTTGACGGAAGCCATTCACTACGAGACGCCAAATTAATTCCTCCCTAAAACCAATCAAGCATTGACATCCAAAATATAGCTCCACAGCAAAATGTAGAATTAATTTTTTTTAATATTTTAATATTTTATTATATAGTTCGATAGTAATATATTGAATTAATTTTTATTATTTTTATTATTTTATTTAAAAATATAAGGATGATTTTTTAAAAAAAATACTTATATTTTAGATTTTTTCAAATGATTATCTCATTTTATTTCAAACTACCCCTTCTCGTCTGCCGCTCTCCCTTGGTTGTCATCACCATCACATTATCCCGTCCTTCCCCCCTCCTCTCCCATTGCTTGATCTTTCTGCTTCATCTTTTCCTCTCCTTCCCAATAGCTCATCCTCTCCTCCTCTTCTCTTTTCTTCTCTCTCCTTTCCGTCGTCTCCTCCCTTCTTCTCCCATCGTGGATGGCGAGCAATGACAATAAGTGGATAATGAGCTATCACGGATTTAACTTGACTTATCTAACTCATGTGGCATTTTTGCATGTCCAACCGCAAAAGGTCAACTTCTCCAAAACTTCTTATGATCTCTCGAGAACCTAGAAGATAAGTTATAGAAACTATTTAACTTGGTATTCACTAGTAATCATTTTAATAAACACTTAATAGGCAATACAAATGACAAATATAGACTTCGCAAACTCTGAACGGTCACTCGACAAAGGGTCCAAAGTGATTTGTCGCAATTAAAAGTCTCCACAAGTCCCCATATGATACTACTACCAAATAAGGTAATGAACTAGCCCTAAATACTATCCCAAAGGCTCATCTAACCATATGCCACCTAGGTAGCTCTTGGGTATTATGCAAGTTGACACTCTACACCACTCTATGGGGCTAGAAAACCCCTCAAAAGACTGCTTGGATGGTCTATTTCTGGACAATTGTATCTATACACGATAATTGCCCATAACCTATATTTACAAAACGACAACTAAAGTCAACCAAAATGGGTATACCAAACCTACTATAAGTCGTTTACATGCTATGCAAAATATGAATAAAACATGAACAAATCCAAAAGATACAGACATGTATGAGTTTTATATCGAACACCCTATTTACAACTTCATATATAATATTCTCTCACACTTATTCCTTTAACGTACTTGTTGAAGACTTTACATATGCTACATCTTCTAACTTTTGTTAAATTTTTAATCTTCTACTCTAGCTGCAACGCACCTTTTAGCTCCCAGCTACTCTTCATCGTTGTTATTGAGTAGTCGAACTTTAATCTGCCATGTTACTTCAACTCACCAATGACTCAGACACTAGTATAGAATCGACTAAGTTATATTGATCATTATAAGTTCTTGTAGATAAATGAAGGAAAAAGTCCTTCCTTATTATGAACTAGCCTCTTAAACGTTTATTTGAATTGGGTGGATGCTTGTTTGAACTTGAATAAACATTACCTCACAAACTTTAAAGTTTTTGAGGTCTTTCCTTCGTAAAATATACCAATCAATACCTCTCTATTTATTATCGTTTTCAAGTAGGTCAGTATCATTTCTGCTTTTGATTGCCATTTTATTAGGAAATAAAGTGAACAGTCTACTCTCGATAACGCCAATTATCATTGGTGAGATTTTAAAAATTATTATCTTTCACTTTATTCGAAGGATCTTTAAACATAGAAAGAGCTCCTTTATAAGATAAATAAGAAACTAGAGAATTCAATTTCGTGTATTCTTTTAAGAGTTAATAAAGTAAAAGTTATTTGACTTCGCCCACCTCCTCGATGGTTGTATTTCATATATTGATTTGGTTACTAGCATTCGTTTACTTTTTGCTCACACTTCTGAAGTAACATTAGTGTTTGCACTTCTTGCATTGTGTTAGGTATTACAATTTACCTTCTCATTAACATTAAACTTTTGGAATGCATGAAGTTTTGTTGAAAATAATAAAATTTTATCTCAACTCGGAGCAAGTCTCTAACAGTTTGCCACATTTAAAATTGTACCTTCTTCTGTATCATTTCTACTGCCTACTCCTTTGAAAAGAAAATGCATAACACCACATATTACCTTCTTCATTCCTTAGTTGAGCACTCTTGCATCGACCCAAAGTCCCTCACTTTCAACTATTTAGATAAGAAGACCGTTGACACTGGTCTTGTGAAGTTTTTTTTGTCTCTGGCCATTAGCCTTATCTCAGTACTTGAAATTTACCTTTGTATTCTTCGCCTCCTTGGCTTCTTTCATGACTAAGTACTCACCTTTTATTGAGAGCAAGGAATCGATAACTCTATGAAAGTCGTGCTTATATGGTACAATGACATTGTCAAACTCATGACCCTATTATCTATCATCTCATATCTACATTCCTTTCTAAGTTATTGGTATATTTGTCTCTACGATACTATGACACTCCTCTAACTGCACCTCTATTCTAATCAATGCTTGATTTTGAGTAGTTCTCTCTCTAAACCCATCGTCACTTCCTCATCCCTTTTGACCACTTGCTTCAACACCTTTATGTTTTCTAAGCAATTCTCCTCTAAACTACAACTCTCATGCATGGCCATTGCCTTCATGTTGTATGGCTTGTACCAATTATATTTTGCTTTACTTCATTGGTAACAACATTCGCTTACTTAGCCTTGTTCTCTGGCATTTTAAGCTTCCTTAAGCAAATATAAGCATTGGAGCAGTCAAACTACCTAGTTACTCTGATTATACCTTTATATGATCAAGTCACTCATATGGGACTTACTAGTTCTTACACTCGAAATTTTTCCTCGATGGTATATAGTTCTTATTTGTTGATGACCAAAGATTTCATCCGATACAAAATTTGATGCACGCATAAAACACCCACCTCTATGGTATCATGATATTCACTTATTTAATCCTTAGCCTTTCTTGTCGTATTGTTCACTGAAGTGGAGCTCATAATAGCTCTCAATCATATCTCCGTATAAACATATCTCTTACGAGACTTCTCTTATATGTCATTTTTATCTTGAATTATTTTAACACAATCCGTTGTACAATGTTGCCTCTCAGTAACATCTTTATTATATTTTGATCTTTAAGAGATAAACTCAAACTATAGTATCTTTATGTGTAGCCTTTGCCTACGCATTACAAGGCCTTTGCCACCTATTATTATATTCACTTCTTTGACAATTGATCTTCGTCCACCTACTCTCGAGTCACACCTAGATGAAGCATAGCTCTAGGGCATTCCATTGCCTAGTAGCCCTTGAAGTCTAATAACTTTGTTAAAATTACTACGCCATTGTTTAGATCCTAAGTTTCTGTCCTCAGTACAATCTCTATTGCACACCACTTCCTTCTTGGAAACTCGATTGGTAATACAATGACATATTCTTCAAGAGTATCTACTTAAATGTCCTCTTGCCCCATGCCAAAGTTTTCTAACCCCAACTTCACCTCGATAAATTGAGTTATGCTCTTGCCTCTATAAGAGTTCATGTCCTTGACTTTTGTTCAAGGAAAGATTTATATCTCCACTTCATATTCTATCTTTTATGTCGACTCTTTTCATGCTGCTTGGGCACTTCACCAAGTTTCATATAAGTTGTTTCACTCATTGGTTTGTATTGAATTGATGGTGGCTCTCGTTCCCACCATCCATGGGTCAACTCTCCATTAAGTCCAATCTCTACATCTACTCTAAGTATGCTTTCATTTAGTGTTGCTTTAGTTTTCTCTCCGACCTGATCTTGCAATGCATCCACCAATATATTACGTCATATGATAACTCCTCGTCGCTTGCTCAGTTCATTAAACTTTATGGAGTTGTTATTTTGAGGTATCTCTCCTCAAAATATGTAATAAGTTATACATGATTCTTCCTTTGGAGAATCAAGACTTATCCCTCCTAGTTATATATCCTATTAGAGCAACTTTACTTTTTGCATCTTTCCTTTTAGAAGTTTTAGAGACTATCATCCTCTTAGACTATTCTACTTTGCTGAACGAGTTATGCACTATTTAACTCCCGTGAATGCACTTGCTAGATTGTGACTCTTCTAATTCAACCCTTGTTGTGCCCCGCACGACTTAGTAATATGTTGAACTTATTGTATACTTTAGGTTTATACAAACGTTTCTTTCTAATGTCGAAGAAAAAATTTCAATGTTCAATAGCACCGAGTTTTGGTCACCTTAGAATAGTCATGAATAGTCCATCGTCTACATACAAGTTTTTTGTATAAGTAATAAATTCTTTAAGTTAGTAATTTCTCTCACCTCTACGAGCTTTGCACAACCCTTTCGATCATTGAGCAACCCATCTCACCTTACATAGTTTTATCCTTTACCAAGTATCATGTTTGTCTTAAGCGCTATAAAGTTTGGTTGCCAACGTCAAGTCTTAGTTCAAAGTCAACCATCCTAACCTCCGTATGCTATAGATTCTTTATAGTTCGATTGTCCTTATGGCGTCTTTGTGTGAAGGGTTGGCTATTTTTCTTTGAATGCTAATTTTGAATGCCCACTCCTCTAAGTGACTCTTTTCCCTACAACTCTATGCTCGTTTCTCTTAAATAGTTGTGTATGCTTACTACCGTTAATGCAACCCTGCTAAGTCTCCCATGTTTATTTGCAAAATGTTTCTAAGTATACTTGTCCAACTCTAATACCATATGTCATAGACTTAGTTGGTTTTGCATAAGTCATGTGACACCATTACATGTTTATCCTTAAAAAAATCAGCCTGCTTAAATCCTCTTATAGCCCTTAAAGACATACAAAAAAGAAGACAAATTAGAGAAAGTATTTAACTTGTGATTCACAAGTAGCCATTTCAGAAAACATTTGATAGACGATTTGTATTATATAGATTTTGCAAACTCTGAATGGTCATGTGACAAAGGGTTCAAGGTGGATTGTCATGGGTAAATATCCTCACAAGTGCCCACATGACACTATTGTAAAACCCCTGAACACTACCCCAAAAGCCTATCTAACCATGTGCCACATAGGTAGCTCCTAGGTGTTATGCTGGTTGACACTTCGCACTACTCTATGGAGCTAGAAAATCAATAAAATGACTACTTGGATTGTTTTTAAGTAGTTCTACTTATACGTGATAATTGCACATAACTTACGTTTATAAGCCTAAAATGACCACAAAAGCTAACCAAAATGAGACTACAAAACCTATTATAAGTCATCTACATGCTCTATAAAACATGAATAAAATCAAAAGATGCGAATATATATAAGTATTATATCACATCAATACTTATATATATTTGTGTCTTTTTATATATCTTACAAATTACCTAAGATATATCTTGCAATTTTGAATGCTTACTAAAAAAATTTAAAATCAAAATTTTGAGTTAAAAATTAAATATATATCAATCTTATTGGTTAATTTTGCAATCAAATAATTGCCAAGATCAAATCCTTCCCTCCCTTGTGATTATAATGGTATTTATTACAAATTTTTCTAAATATTTATGATTTTTTAATTATTTAAAAAATTAATCTTAATAAAATCAAAATGTTGGGAATAGTTGATACGTGGAATATTGACCTTTAATGTTAAATATAAAATTTTGATATTAAAATTAATTAAAAAGTTTTAAAAATTATCTTATAATAACCTAAATTATATAGGGGTATTTTGATTAAATATATGGATTGTCAAATATTTAGATGTCAAAGATTAAAAGTGGTGTCAATGGCTCAAACAATGTGATAAAAGTTCTTGATGTTATGCTGAAAAATCGAACATTATATCAAATATTGAAGAAGGATAAATTGATATGTCGAAATATACGATAATATACTAGAGGATCAACTGACATGCCAAAAGAATGCTAATGCACTGAAAGAATAAATGACTTTCCAAAAGAAGCGGTGCTATATTCAAAAAATGAATGTTATTTTGAAATCTTTCTTGAAGTTAAATTAGGGTTCAATTATGCTAAATTCGAGAAATGTCGAGTTACTGAAGTGGGTCAAAATGGATTATTCTCTTGCTCACTCCCAATCTGCATTGAACGGCACATAACTACAACTGTTTGATCTGTCACAAACCGAGGATGCTTGCAATAAGCATAGAACAAAGAGATCTCTGCCACAAACAGAGAGCTCTAACAAGCACAACACAAACAGAGTGGTAGAACGAAACAAGAAAGAACACCATATGGGATTGTATAGCGTTTTATTTTCCTAAGAAAGGCAATTCATTACCAACTTCATTTACCTAATGCACCACACACTGTTCGATGACTTGAAGAACCAATTACTTCTTTCAGGTCCTCATCAATGTATATATGTACGTACAACTCGAACGCCATTATCTACCATTCGAATCGACTGCATCCGCTGGCACTTCTTTTCTCTTCATCATTAGCAATATGCAGTCCAGAAGCAGGAAACAGAAGATGTCTCTGTATCTCGGGGAGATCAAGAAGAGGAGAAGCATTTCAGGGATCAGCAGAAGCAGGTATGGCGTGTCTGCAGAGAGGACACGCATGGCTTCTCTCCAACCATCGAGTGAGACAGCCGCCATGGAAGGCGTGCTTGCATGGCATCCGCGTCACCTCCACGCCCTCGTCGAATTCCGCGAAGCAGATGATGCAACTCTCCTCTCTGACATCTCCTCCACGCTCGTACTTCACCACCGCCAGCTCCTTCACCGCATCCGTCGACGCCGGGATGCCGCCGAAATTCCCGTTCTCGCCGACGCCTTCGACGTCCGAAGAAGGTTCCTCATCGATCGGGAAGTGGGCCAAAAGTACGTCCACGATCATGTCGAACCCGTTGCCCGAGTTCAAAGCCGTCTCGACTGGATAATTGCAGAAGGCAACGAGTTGTCTCTCCAACCGCCCGGCGAAGCAGATGTCATAACCATAGACGCCGGCGATTAAGAGAACGGTCGAGATCGCCTGGCGGCGAGATGCTTGGTGGAGGAAGTGGCCGAGAGTGAATAGAAAGATGTGGTAGGAACGGGGCGGTTCCTCCACGACTTGACCTTCAAGAATGTGCATCACGGTGTAGCCGAGTTTGATCACCACCGGAGCCGATGCCGGCCTCCCATGAGTTTGATAGGCCGTGAGAACCCAATCGGCATAGCCATGGACAGGAGTCGTCTCCATCGCCTTCTTGTCGCACTTCAACCGTGTGAATGAACTCGGCTCAATTCCTGCCATGGAGTGGCTTTATATATAGAGAGAGAGAGAGATTCTGGTCTGCGAATCCGAGACGGGATCGAATTCATCGAGTACAAATCGTAAAGACAATCGGACGCGTAGTTTCCGTTGCCACATAAGTTTGCGAGTTGGACTCCGAAAGCAGTTCCATTCGACACGTGTTGAAATCCTACGGAACTTGCTTCGTTCTTGATGGATTATTAGTGAAGATTTAATTGGAAATCGAAAGCTTTTATGACGTCATCTCTGTTAAGTCAACTCTTTCCTGCTCCTCCGTGTTGACGGAAGCCATTCACTACGAGACGCCAAATTAATTCCTCCCTAAAACCAATCAAGCATTGACATCCAAAATATAGCTCCACAGCAAAATGTAGAATTAATTTTTTTTAATATTTTAATATTTTATTATATAGTTCGATAGTAATATATTGAATTAATTTTTATTATTTTTATTATTTTATTTAAAAATATAAGGATGATTTTTTAAAAAAAATACTTATATTTTAGATTTTTTCAAATGATTATCTCATTTTATTTCAAACTACCCCTTCTCGTCTGCCGCTCTCCCTTGGTTGTCATCACCATCACATTATCCCGTCCTTCCCCCCTCCTCTCCCATTGCTTGATCTTTCTGCTTCATCTTTTCCTCTCCTTCCCAATAGCTCATCCTCTCCTCCTCTTCTCTTTTCTTCTCTCTCCTTTCCGTCGTCTCCTCCCTTCTTCTCCCATCGTGGATGGCGAGCAATGACAATAAGTGGATAATGAGCTATCACGGATTTAACTTGACTTATCTAACTCATGTGGCATTTTTGCATGTCCAACCGCAAAAGGTCAACTTCTCCAAAACTTCTTATGATCTCTCGAGAACCTAGAAGATAAGTTATAGAAACTATTTAACTTGGTATTCACTAGTAATCATTTTAATAAACACTTAATAGGCAATACAAATGACAAATATAGACTTCGCAAACTCTGAACGGTCACTCGACAAAGGGTCCAAAGTGATTTGTCGCAATTAAAAGTCTCCACAAGTCCCCATATGATACTACTACCAAATAAGGTAATGAACTAGCCCTAAATACTATCCCAAAGGCTCATCTAACCATATGCCACCTAGGTAGCTCTTGGGTATTATGCAAGTTGACACTCTACACCACTCTATGGGGCTAGAAAACCCCTCAAAAGACTGCTTGGATGGTCTATTTCTGGACAATTGTATCTATACACGATAATTGCCCATAACCTATATTTACAAAACGACAACTAAAGTCAACCAAAATGGGTATACCAAACCTACTATAAGTCGTTTACATGCTATGCAAAATATGAATAAAACATGAACAAATCCAAAAGATACAGACATGTATGAGTTTTATATCGAACACCCTATTTACAACTTCATATATAATATTCTCTCACACTTATTCCTTTAACGTACTTGTTGAAGACTTTACATATGCTACATCTTCTAACTTTTGTTAAATTTTTAATCTTCTACTCTAGCTGCAACGCACCTTTTAGCTCCCAGCTACTCTTCATCGTTGTTATTGAGTAGTCGAACTTTAATCTGCCATGTTACTTCAACTCACCAATGACTCAGACACTAGTATAGAATCGACTAAGTTATATTGATCATTATAAGTTCTTGTAGATAAATGAAGGAAAAAGTCCTTCCTTATTATGAACTAGCCTCTTAAACGTTTATTTGAATTGGGTGGATGCTTGTTTGAACTTGAATAAACATTACCTCACAAACTTTAAAGTTTTTGAGGTCTTTCCTTCGTAAAATATACCAATCAATACCTCTCTATTTATTATCGTTTTCAAGTAGGTCAGTATCATTTCTGCTTTTGATTGCCATTTTATTAGGAAATAAAGTGAACAGTCTACTCTCGATAACGCCAATTATCATTGGTGAGATTTTAAAAATTATTATCTTTCACTTTATTCGAAGGATCTTTAAACATAGAAAGAGCTCCTTTATAAGATAAATAAGAAACTAGAGAATTCAATTTCGTGTATTCTTTTAAGAGTTAATAAAGTAAAAGTTATTTGACTTCGCCCACCTCCTCGATGGTTGTATTTCATATATTGATTTGGTTACTAGCATTCGTTTACTTTTTGCTCACACTTCTGAAGTAACATTAGTGTTTGCACTTCTTGCATTGTGTTAGGTATTACAATTTACCTTCTCATTAACATTAAACTTTTGGAATGCATGAAGTTTTGTTGAAAATAATAAAATTTTATCTCAACTCGGAGCAAGTCTCTAACAGTTTGCCACATTTAAAATTGTACCTTCTTCTGTATCATTTCTACTGCCTACTCCTTTGAAAAGAAAATGCATAACACCACATATTACCTTCTTCATTCCTTAGTTGAGCACTCTTGCATCGACCCAAAGTCCCTCACTTTCAACTATTTAGATAAGAAGACCGTTGACACTGGTCTTGTGAAGTTTTTTTTGTCTCTGGCCATTAGCCTTATCTCAGTACTTGAAATTTACCTTTGTATTCTTCGCCTCCTTGGCTTCTTTCATGACTAAGTACTCACCTTTTATTGAGAGCAAGGAATCGATAACTCTATGAAAGTCGTGCTTATATGGTACAATGACATTGTCAAACTCATGACCCTATTATCTATCATCTCATATCTACATTCCTTTCTAAGTTATTGGTATATTTGTCTCTACGATACTATGACACTCCTCTAACTGCACCTCTATTCTAATCAATGCTTGATTTTGAGTAGTTCTCTCTCTAAACCCATCGTCACTTCCTCATCCCTTTTGACCACTTGCTTCAACACCTTTATGTTTTCTAAGCAATTCTCCTCTAAACTACAACTCTCATGCATGGCCATTGCCTTCATGTTGTATGGCTTGTACCAATTATATTTTGCTTTACTTCATTGGTAACAACATTCGCTTACTTAGCCTTGTTCTCTGGCATTTTAAGCTTCCTTAAGCAAATATAAGCATTGGAGCAGTCAAACTACCTAGTTACTCTGATTATACCTTTATATGATCAAGTCACTCATATGGGACTTACTAGTTCTTACACTCGAAATTTTTCCTCGATGGTATATAGTTCTTATTTGTTGATGACCAAAGATTTCATCCGATACAAAATTTGATGCACGCATAAAACACCCACCTCTATGGTATCATGATATTCACTTATTTAATCCTTAGCCTTTCTTGTCGTATTGTTCACTGAAGTGGAGCTCATAATAGCTCTCAATCATATCTCCGTATAAACATATCTCTTACGAGACTTCTCTTATATGTCATTTTTATCTTGAATTATTTTAACACAATCCGTTGTACAATGTTGCCTCTCAGTAACATCTTTATTATATTTTGATCTTTAAGAGATAAACTCAAACTATAGTATCTTTATGTGTAGCCTTTGCCTACGCATTACAAGGCCTTTGCCACCTATTATTATATTCACTTCTTTGACAATTGATCTTCGTCCACCTACTCTCGAGTCACACCTAGATGAAGCATAGCTCTAGGGCATTCCATTGCCTAGTAGCCCTTGAAGTCTAATAACTTTGTTAAAATTACTACGCCATTGTTTAGATCCTAAGTTTCTGTCCTCAGTACAATCTCTATTGCACACCACTTCCTTCTTGGAAACTCGATTGGTAATACAATGACATATTCTTCAAGAGTATCTACTTAAATGTCCTCTTGCCCCATGCCAAAGTTTTCTAACCCCAACTTCACCTCGATAAATTGAGTTATGCTCTTGCCTCTATAAGAGTTCATGTCCTTGACTTTTGTTCAAGGAAAGATTTATATCTCCACTTCATATTCTATCTTTTATGTCGACTCTTTTCATGCTGCTTGGGCACTTCACCAAGTTTCATATAAGTTGTTTCACTCATTGGTTTGTATTGAATTGATGGTGGCTCTCGTTCCCACCATCCATGGGTCAACTCTCCATTAAGTCCAATCTCTACATCTACTCTAAGTATGCTTTCATTTAGTGTTGCTTTAGTTTTCTCTCCGACCTGATCTTGCAATGCATCCACCAATATATTACGTCATATGATAACTCCTCGTCGCTTGCTCAGTTCATTAAACTTTATGGAGTTGTTATTTTGAGGTATCTCTCCTCAAAATATGTAATAAGTTATACATGATTCTTCCTTTGGAGAATCAAGACTTATCCCTCCTAGTTATATATCCTATTAGAGCAACTTTACTTTTTGCATCTTTCCTTTTAGAAGTTTTAGAGACTATCATCCTCTTAGACTATTCTACTTTGCTGAACGAGTTATGCACTATTTAACTCCCGTGAATGCACTTGCTAGATTGTGACTCTTCTAATTCAACCCTTGTTGTGCCCCGCACGACTTAGTAATATGTTGAACTTATTGTATACTTTAGGTTTATACAAACGTTTCTTTCTAATGTCGAAGAAAAAATTTCAATGTTCAATAGCACCGAGTTTTGGTCACCTTAGAATAGTCATGAATAGTCCATCGTCTACATACAAGTTTTTTGTATAAGTAATAAATTCTTTAAGTTAGTAATTTCTCTCACCTCTACGAGCTTTGCACAACCCTTTCGATCATTGAGCAACCCATCTCACCTTACATAGTTTTATCCTTTACCAAGTATCATGTTTGTCTTAAGCGCTATAAAGTTTGGTTGCCAACGTCAAGTCTTAGTTCAAAGTCAACCATCCTAACCTCCGTATGCTATAGATTCTTTATAGTTCGATTGTCCTTATGGCGTCTTTGTGTGAAGGGTTGGCTATTTTTCTTTGAATGCTAATTTTGAATGCCCACTCCTCTAAGTGACTCTTTTCCCTACAACTCTATGCTCGTTTCTCTTAAATAGTTGTGTATGCTTACTACCGTTAATGCAACCCTGCTAAGTCTCCCATGTTTATTTGCAAAATGTTTCTAAGTATACTTGTCCAACTCTAATACCATATGTCATAGACTTAGTTGGTTTTGCATAAGTCATGTGACACCATTACATGTTTATCCTTAAAAAAATCAGCCTGCTTAAATCCTCTTATAGCCCTTAAAGACATACAAAAAAGAAGACAAATTAGAGAAAGTATTTAACTTGTGATTCACAAGTAGCCATTTCAGAAAACATTTGATAGACGATTTGTATTATATAGATTTTGCAAACTCTGAATGGTCATGTGACAAAGGGTTCAAGGTGGATTGTCATGGGTAAATATCCTCACAAGTGCCCACATGACACTATTGTAAAACCCCTGAACACTACCCCAAAAGCCTATCTAACCATGTGCCACATAGGTAGCTCCTAGGTGTTATGCTGGTTGACACTTCGCACTACTCTATGGAGCTAGAAAATCAATAAAATGACTACTTGGATTGTTTTTAAGTAGTTCTACTTATACGTGATAATTGCACATAACTTACGTTTATAAGCCTAAAATGACCACAAAAGCTAACCAAAATGAGACTACAAAACCTATTATAAGTCATCTACATGCTCTATAAAACATGAATAAAATCAAAAGATGCGAATATATATAAGTATTATATCACATCAATACTTATATATATTTGTGTCTTTTTATATATCTTACAAATTACCTAAGATATATCTTGCAATTTTGAATGCTTACTAAAAAAATTTAAAATCAAAATTTTGAGTTAAAAATTAAATATATATCAATCTTATTGGTTAATTTTGCAATCAAATAATTGCCAAGATCAAATCCTTCCCTCCCTTGTGATTATAATGGTATTTATTACAAATTTTTCTAAATATTTATGATTTTTTAATTATTTAAAAAATTAATCTTAATAAAATCAAAATGTTGGGAATAGTTGATACGTGGAATATTGACCTTTAATGTTAAATATAAAATTTTGATATTAAAATTAATTAAAAAGTTTTAAAAATTATCTTATAATAACCTAAATTATATAGGGGTATTTTGATTAAATATATGGATTGTCAAATATTTAGATGTCAAAGATTAAAAGTGGTGTCAATGGCTCAAACAATGTGATAAAAGTTCTTGATGTTATGCTGAAAAATCGAACATTATATCAAATATTGAAGAAGGATAAATTGATATGTCGAAATATACGATAATATACTAGAGGATCAACTGACATGCCAAAAGAATGCTAATGCACTGAAAGAATAAATGACTTTCCAAAAGAAGCGGTGCTATATTCAAAAAATGAATGTTATTTTGAAATCTTTCTTGAAGTTAAATTAGGGTTCAATTATGCTAAATTCGAGAAATGTCGAGTTACTGAAGTGGGTCAAAATGGATTATTCTCTTGCTCACTCCCAATCTGCATTGAACGGCACATAACTACAACTGTTTGATCTGTCACAAACCGAGGATGCTTGCAATAAGCATAGAACAAAGAGATCTCTGCCACAAACAGAGAGCTCTAACAAGCACAACACAAACAGAGTGGTAGAACGAAACAAGAAAGAACACCATATGGGATTGTATAGCGTTTTATTTTCCTAAGAAAGGCAATTCATTACCAACTTCATTTACCTAATGCACCACACACTGTTCGATGACTTGAAGAACCAATTACTTCTTTCAGGTCCTCATCAATGTATATATGTACGTACAACTCGAACGCCATTATCTACCATTCGAATCGACTGCATCCGCTGGCACTTCTTTTCTCTTCATCATTAGCAATATGCAGTCCAGAAGCAGGAAACAGAAGATGTCTCTGTATCTCGGGGAGATCAAGAAGAGGAGAAGCATTTCAGGGATCAGCAGAAGCAGGTATGGCGTGTCTGCAGAGAGGACACGCATGGCTTCTCTCCAACCATCGAGTGAGACAGCCGCCATGGAAGGCGTGCTTGCATGGCATCCGCGTCACCTCCACGCCCTCGTCGAATTCCGCGAAGCAGATGATGCAACTCTCCTCTCTGACATCTCCTCCACGCTCGTACTTCACCACCGCCAGCTCCTTCACCGCATCCGTCGACGCCGGGATGCCGCCGAAATTCCCGTTCTCGCCGACGCCTTCGACGTCCGAAGAAGGTTCCTCATCGATCGGGAAGTGGGCCAAAAGTACGTCCACGATCATGTCGAACCCGTTGCCCGAGTTCAAAGCCGTCTCGACTGGATAATTGCAGAAGGCAACGAGTTGTCTCTCCAACCGCCCGGCGAAGCAGATGTCATAACCATAGACGCCGGCGATTAAGAGAACGGTCGAGATCGCCTGGCGGCGAGATGCTTGGTGGAGGAAGTGGCCGAGAGTGAAGAGAAAGATGTGGTAGGAACGGGGCGGTTCCTCCACGACTTGACCTTCAAGAATGTGCATCACGGTGTAGCCGAGTTTGATCACCACCGGAGCCGATGCCGGCCTCCCATGAGTTTGATAGGCCGTGAGAACCCAATCGGCATAGCCATGGACAGGAGTCGTCTCCATCGCCTTCTTGTCGCACTTCAACCGTGTGAATGAACTCGGCTCAATTCCTGCCATGGAGTGGCTTTATATAGAGAGAGAGAGAGAGATTCTGGTCTGCGAATCCGAGACGGGATCGAATTCATCGAGTACAAATCGTAAAGACAATCGGACGCGTAGTTTCCGTTGCCACATAAGTTTGCGAGTTGGACTCCGAAAGCAGTTCCATTCGACACGTGTTGAAATCCTACGGAACTTGCTTCGTTCTTGATGGATTATTAGTGAAGATTTAATTGGAAATCGAAAGCTTTTATGACGTCATCTCTGTTAAGTCAACTCTTTCCTGCTCCTCCGTGTTGACGGAAGCCATTCACTACGAGACGCCAAATTAATTCCTCCCTAAAACCAATCAAGCATTGACATCCAAAATATAGCTCCACAGCAAAATGTAGAATTAATTTTTTTTAATATTTTAATATTTTATTATATAGTTCGATAGTAATATATTGAATTAATTTTTATTATTTTTATTATTTTATTTAAAAATATAAGGATGATTTTTTAAAAAAAATACTTATATTTTAGATTTTTTCAAATGATTATCTCATTTTATTTCAAACTACCCCTTCTCGTCCGCCGCTCTCCCTTGGTTGTCATCACCATCACATTATCCCGTCCTTCCCCCCTCCTCTCCCATTGCTTGATCTTTCTGCTTCATCTTTTCCTCTCCTTTCCGGTAGCTCATCCTCTCCTCCTCTTCTCTTTTCTTCTCTCTCCTTTCCGTCGTCTCCTCCTTTCTTCTCCCATCGTGGATGGCGAGCAATGACAATAAGTGGATAATGAGCTATCACGGATTTAACTTGACTTATCTAACTCATGTGGCATTTTTGCATGTCCAACCGCAAAAGGTCAACTTCTCCAAAACTTCTTATGATCCCTCGAGAACCTAGAAGATAAGTTATAGAAACTATTTAACTTGGTATTCACTAGTAATCATTTTAATAAACACTTAATAGGCAATACGAATGACAAATATAGACTTCGCAAACTCTGAATGGTCACTCGACAAAGGGTCAAAGGTGATATGTCGTAATTAAATGTCCCCACAAGTCCCCATATGATACTACTACCAAATAAGGTAATGGACTAGCCCTAAATACTATCCCAAAGGCTCATCTAACAATATGCCACCTAGGTAGCTCTTGGGTATTATGCAAGTTGACACTCTACACCACTCTATAGGGCTAGAAAACCCCTCAAAAGACTGCTTGGATGGTCTATTTCTGGACAATTGTATATATACACGATAATTGCCCACAACCTATATTTACAAAACGACAACTAAAGCCAACCAAAATGGGTATACCAAACCTACTATAAGTCGTTTACATGCTATGCAAAATATGAATAAAACATGAACGAATCCAAAAGATACAGACATGTATGAGTTTTATATCGAACACCCTATTTACAACTTCATATATAATATTCTCTCACACTTATTCCTTTAACGTACTTGTTGAAGACTTTACATATGCTACATCTTCTAACTTTTGTTAAATTTTTAATCTTCTACTCTAGCTGCAACGCACCTTTTAGCTCCCAGCTACTCTTCATCGTTGTTATTGAGTAGTCGAACTTTAATCTGCCATGTTACTTCAACTCACCAATGACTCAGACACTAGTATAGAATCGACTA
Source organism: Musa acuminata AAA Group (assembly GCF_036884655.1). Taxonomy (NCBI): domain Eukaryota; kingdom Viridiplantae; phylum Streptophyta; class Magnoliopsida; order Zingiberales; family Musaceae; genus Musa; species Musa acuminata. The sequence goes on from NC_088354.1 coordinate 34,682,332, forward strand.
AGTTATATTGATCATTATAAGTTCTTGTAGATAAATGAAGGAAAAAATCCTTCCTTATTATGAACTAGCCTCTTAAACGTTTGTTTGAATTGGGTGGATGCTTGTTTGAACTTGAATAAACATTACCTCACAAACTTTAAAGTTTTTGAGGTCTTTCCTTCGTAAAATATACCAATCAATACCTCTCTATTTATTATCGTTTTCAAGTAGGTCTGTATCATTTCTGCTTTTGATTGCCATTTTATTAGGAAATAAAGTGAACAGTCTACTCTCGATAACGCCAATTATCATTGGTGAGATTTTAAAAATTATTATCTTTCACTTTATTCGAAGGATCTTTAAACATAGAAAGAGCTCCTTTATAAGATAAATAAGAAACTAGAGAATTCAGTTTCGTGTATTCTTTTAAGAGTTAATAAAGTAAAAGTTATTTGACTTCGCCCACCTCCTCGATGTTTGTATTTCATATATTGATTTGGTTACTAGCATTCGTTTACTTTTTGCTCACACTTCTGAAGTAACATTAGTGTTTGCACTCCTTGCATTGTGTTAGGTATTACAATTTACCTTCTCATTAACATTAAACTTTTGGAATGCATGAAGTTTTGTTGAAAATAATAAAATTTTATCTCAACTCGGAGCAAGTCTCTAACAGTTTGCCACATTTAAAATTGTACCTTCTTCTGTATCATTTCTACTGCCTACTCCTTTGAAAAGAAAATGCATAACACCACATATTACCTTCTTCATTCCTTAGTTGAGCACTCTTGCATCGACCCGAAGTCCCTCACTTTCAACTATTTAGATAAGAAGACCGTTGACACTGGTCTTGTGAAGTTTTTTTTGTCTCTGGCCATTAGCCTTATCTCAGTACTTGAAATTTACCTTTGTATTCTTCGCCTCCTTGGCTTCTTTCATGACTAAGTACTCACCCTTTATTGGGAGCAAGGAATCGATAACTCTATGAAAGTCGTGCTTATATGGTACAATGACATTGTCAAACTCATGACCCTATTATCTATCATCTCATATCTACATTCCTTTCTAAGTTATTGGTATATTTGTCTCTACGATACTATGACACTCCTCTAACTGCACCTCTATTCTAATCAATGCTTGATTTTGAGTAGTTCTCTCTCTAAACCCATCGTCACTTCCTCATCCCTTTTGACCACTTGCTTCAACACCTTTATGTTTTCTAAGCAATTCTCCTCTAAACTACAACTCTCATGCATGGCCATTGCCTTCATGTTGTATGGCTTGTACCAATTATATTTTGCTTTACTTCATTGGTAACAACATTCGCTTACTTAGCCTTGTTCTCTGGCATTTTAAGCTTCCTTAAGCAAATATAAGCATTGGAGCAGTCAAACTACCTAGTTACTCTGATTATACCTTTATATGATCAAGTCACTCATATGGGACTTACTAGTTCTTACACTCAAAATTTTTCCTCGATGGTATATAGTTCTTATTTGTTGATGACCAAAGATTTCATCCGATACAAAATTTGATGCACGCATAAAACACCCACCTCTATGGTATCATGATATTCACTTATTTAATCCTTAGCCTTTCTTGTCGTATTGTTCACTGAAGTGGAGCTCATAATAGCTCTCAATCATATCTCCGTATAAACATATCTCTTACGAGACTTCTCTTATATGTCATTTTTATCTTGAATTATTTTAACACAATCCGTTGTACAATGTTGCCTCTCAGTAACATCTTTATTATATTTTGATCTTTAAGAGATAAACTCAAACTATAGTATCTTTATGTGTAGCCTTTGCCTACGCATTACAAGGCCTTTGCCACCTATTATTATATTCACTTCTTTGACAATTGATCTTCGTCCACCTACTCTCGAGTCACACCTAGATGAAGCATAGCTCTAGGGCATTCCATTGCCTAATAGCCCTTGAAGTCTAATAACTTTGTTAAAATTAGTACGCCATTGTTTAGATCCTAAGTTTCTGTCCTCAGTACAATCTCTATTGCACACCACTTCCTTCTTGGAAACTCGAATGGTAATACAATGACATATTCTTCAAGAGTATCTACTTAAATGTCCTCTTGCCCCATGCCAAAGTTTTCTAACCCCAACTTCACCTCGATAAATTGAGTTATGCTCTTGCCTCTATAAGAGTTCATGTCCTTGACTTTTGTTCAAGGAAAGATTTATATCTCCACTTCATATTCTATCTTTTATGTCGACTCTTTTCATGCTGCTTGGGCACTTCACCAAGTTTCATATAAGTTGTTTCACTCATTGGTTTGTATTGAATTGATGGTGGCTCTCGTTCCCACCATCCATGGGTCAACTCTCCATTAAGTCCAATCTCTACATCTACTCTAAGTATGCTTTCATTTAGTGTTGCTTTAGTTTTCTCTCCGACCTGATCTTGCAATGCATCCACCAATATATTACGTCATATGATAACTCCTCGTCGCTTGCTCAGTTCATTAAACTTTATGGAGTTGTTATTTTGAGGTATCTCTCCTCAAAATATGTAATAAGTTATACATGATTCTTCCTTTGGAGAATCAAGACTTATCCCTCCTAGTTATATATCCTATTAGAGCAACTTTACTCTTTGCATCTTTCCTTTTAGAAGTTTTAGAGACTATCATCCTCTTAGACTATTCTACTTTGCTGAACGAGTTATGCACTATTTAACTCCCGTGAATGCACTTGCTAGATTGTGACTCTTCTAATTCAACCCTTGTTGTGCCCCGCACGACTTAGTAATATGTTGAACTTATTGTATACTTTAGGTTTATACAAACGTTTCTTTCTAATGTCGAAGAAAAAATTTCAATGTTCAATAGCACCGAGTTTTGGTCACCTTAGAATAGTCATGAATAGTCCATCGTCTACATACAAGTTTTTTGTATAAGTAATAAATTCTTTAAGTTAGTAATTTCTCTCACCTCTATGAGCTTTGCACAACCCTTTCGATCATTGAGCAACCCATCTCACCTTACATAGTTTTATCCTTTACCAAGTATCATGTTTGTCTTAAGCGCTATAAAGTTTGGTTGCCAACGTCAAGTCTTAGTTCAAAGTCAACCATCCTAACCTCCGTATGCTATAGATTCTTTATAGTTCGATTGTCCTTATGGCGTCTTTGTGTGAAGGGTTGGCTATTTTTCTTTGAATGCTAATCTTGAATGCCCACTCCTCTAAGTGACTCTTTTCCCTACAACTCTATGCTCGTTTCTCTTAAATAGTTGTGTATGCTTACTACCGTTAATGCAACCCTGCTAAGTCATGCTGAAAAATCGAACATTATATCAAATATTGAAGAAGGATAAATTGATATGTCGAAATATACGATAATATACTAGAGGATCAACTGACATGCCAAAAGAATGCTAATGCACTGAAAGAATAAATGACTTTCCAAAAGAAGCGGTGCTATATTCAAAAAATGAATGTTATTTTGAAATCTTTCTTGAAGTTAAATTAGGGTTCAATTATGCTAAATTCGAGAAATGTCGAGTTACTGAAGTGGGTCAAAATGGATTATTCTCTTGCTCACTCCCAATCTGCATTGAACGGCACATAACTACAACTGTTTGATCTGTCACAAACCGAGGATGCTTGCAATAAGCATAGAACAAAGAGATCTCTGCCACAAACAGAGAGCTCTAACAAGCACAACACAAACAGAGTGGTAGAACGAAACAAAAAAGAACACCAGATGGGATTGTATAGCGTTTTATTTTCCTAAGAAAGGCAATTCATTACCAACTTCATTTACCTAATGCACCACACACTGTTCGATGACTTGAAGAACCAATTACTTCTTTCAGGTCCTCATCAATGTATATATGTACGTACAACTCGAACGCCATTATCTACCATTCGAATCGACAGCATCCGCTGGCACTTCTTTTCTCTTCATCATTAGCAATATGCATTCCAGAAGCAGGAAACAGAAGATGTCTCTGTATCTCGGGGAGATCAAGAAGAGGAGAAGCATTTCAGGGATCAGCAGAAGCAGGTATGGCGTGTCTGCAGAGAGGACACGCATGGCTTCTCTCCAACCATCGAGTGAGACAGCCGCCATGGAAGGCGTGCTTGCATGGCATCCGCGTCACCTCCACGCCCTCGTCGAACTCCGCGAAGCAGATGATGCAACTCTCCTCTCTGACATCTCCTCCACGCTCGTACTTCACCACCGCCAGCTCCTTCACCGCATCCGTCGACGCCGGGATGCCGCCGAAATTCCCGTTCTCGCCGACGCCTTCGACGTCCGAAGAAGGTTCCTCATCGATCGGGAAGTGGGCCAAAAGTACGTCCACGATCATGTCGAACCCGTTGCCCGAGTTCAAAGCCGTCTCGACTGGATAATTGCAGAAGGCAACGAGTTGTCTCTCCAACCGCCCGGCGAAGCAGATGTCATAACCATAGACGCCGGCGATTAAGAGAACGGTCGAGATCGCCTGGCGGCGAGATGCTTGGTGGAGGAAGTGGCCGAGAGTGAAGAGAAAGATGTGGTAGGAACGGGGCGGTTCCTCCACGACTTGACCTTCAAGAATGTGCATCACGGTGTAGCCGAGTTTGATCACCACCGGAGCCGATGCCGGCCTCCCATGAGTTTGATAGGCCGTGAGAACCCAATCGGCATAGCCATGGACAGGAGTCGTCTCCATCGCCTTCTTGTCGCACTTCAACCGTGTGAATGAACTCGGCTCAATTCCTGCCATGGAGTGGCTTTATATAGAGAGAGAGAGAGAGATTCTGGTCTGCGAATCCGAGACGGGATCGAATTCATCGAGTACAAATCGTAAAGACAATCGGACGCGTAGTTTCCGTTGCCACATAAGTTTGCGAGTTGGACTCCGAAAGCAGTTCCATTCGACACGTGTTGAAATCCTACGGAACTTGCTTCGTTCTTGATGGATTATTAGTGAAGATTTAATTGGAAATCGAAAGCTTTTATGACGTCATCTCTGTTAAGTCAACTCTTTCCTGCTCCTCCGTGTTGACGGAAGCCATTCACTACTAGACGCCAAATTAATTCCTCCCTAAAACCAATCAAGCATTGACATCCAAAATATAGCTCCACAGCAAAATGTAGAATTATTTTTTTTTAATATTTTAATATTTTATTATATAGATCGATAGTAATATATTGAATTAATTTTTATTATTTTTATTATTTTATTTAAAAATATAAGGATGATTTTTTTAAAAAAAATACTTATATTTTAGATTTTTTCAAATGATTATCTCATTTTATTTCAAACTACCCCTTCTCATCCGTCGCTCTCCCTTGGTTGTCATCACCATCACATTATCCCGTCCTTCCCCCCTCCTCTCCCATTGCTTGATCTTTCTGCTTCATCTTTTCCTCTCCTTCCCAATAGCTCATCCTCTCCTTTCTCCCTCATTCTTCCCTTTTCTTCCCCATTCTTTCTTGTCATCTCTTCTCTTCTTCTCCTGTCGTTGATGATAAACAATGACAATAAGTGAACAATGGGTTATCATAGATTTAACTAGTCTTACCTAACTCATGTGATACCTTTGCATGTCTATCTACAAAAGTCAGGTTCTTCAAAACTTCTTGTGGTCCCTTGAGGACCTACAAAAGAGAAGATAGATTAGAGAAATCATTTAACTGGGTATTCACTAATAGTCATTTCAACAAACACTTAATAGACAATACGAGTTATAAATATAGACTTCGCAAACTCTAAACAATCACTCGACAAAGAGTCCAAGATGATCCACTATAGTAAAAAGTCCTCACAAGTTCTCATGTGATACTATTGTGAAACAAAGCAATGAACTAGCCCTAAATACTACCACAAAGACTCATCTAGCTATATGTCACCTAGGTAACTCTTGGGTATTGTGCAAGCTGACACTCCACACCACTTTATGGGGTTACAAAACCTCCCAAAAAGACTGCTTAGATGACTTATTTCTGGGCAATTTTACCTATACACGATAATTACACATAATATATATTTACAAGCTTAAAACGACTATTAAAGCCAACCAAAATAGGGCTACCAAATCTAATATAAGTCATCTAATATTGTGTAAAGTATGAACAAAACCGAAAGGCACAGATATGCATGAGCATTATATCAAACACTATATTTATAACTTTATCTATAATATTCTCTCATACTTATTTCTTCGACGTCTTCGTCGAAGTCTTTAGGATGCTGCATATTCTAACTTTTACTTAATCTTTAATCTTTTACTCTAGTTACAATGTACATCTTGGCTCTTAGTTACTTTTTGTCATTGTTTTTAAGTAGTCAAACTTTAATCTATTTTAGTACTTCAACTCGTCAATGACTCAAACACTAGTATAGAATCGACCAAGTTATATTGATCCTCATCAGTTTCTATAGATAGATGAAGGAACTGGGTGGATGCCTATTGGAACTTTAATACGCATTACCTCACATGCTTTAAAGTTTTAGAGGTCTTTCCTTTACAAAATATGTCCATCAATTCATCTCCACTTAGTTATTATTTTCAATTAGGTTCTTATCACTTCTACTTTTGATTAATATTTTGTTAGAAAATGAAGTGGACAATCTACTATTGATAGCAATAATCATCATTGGTGAGATTATGAAAACTATCATCTTTCACTTTATTCGAAAGATATTTAAACATGTGTAAAGCTCCTCTATAGGATAAATAAGAGAACTAGGAGATTCAATTTCGTCCGTTCTCTTAAGAATTGATAAAGTGAAAGTTAATTGACTTCGCCCACATCTTCAAAGGTTGTACTTCATGTATCGAATTGGTTACTAACATTCATTTACTCTTTGCTCACACTTGTGAAGCACCCTAAGTATTTATACTTTTTGCATTATGTTAGCTATTACGATCTACCTTTTGTTGAAAAGAGAAAATTCTAAGTAAGCCCTAATTCCCAAGGTGTGACCACGCCGCCAACATCATGGTGTTCATGCAGCTTTAAAGCTTTCATGACTGTGCTCGTGAAGTAGATCCGATTACTTAAGAACTGTTAAATCATATACATCGTTAGACATACCACAATTAAAGATTAGAATATATCTTAAATTAGTACAAGGGACCAATCTAATTATTAGTGTGGTCCATTGTGAAGAGGCCATGTGGTTTACTCATTCGGACCACTTCCCTACCATCACCTAAAGCTATCAGACCACTTCCCATGCATCGCCTGCAACCCCACGACAAGTTGCAATGTCTCCTTTAGGTTTTACACAGTTTTGAGGGATCAGCTAACTTTTTGAAGCAAACAAAGGCTAAGTCAGCTAAAATGTTGCTCTTTCTAAGGGAGCAGCTTTTCTTTTTTACCCACTGGTGAAACCATTGATCCTTGTAGGCCAACAAACACTCGAGCTATAGTTGTTGAAGAACAAGTTGTCACTGTCTGAAATATGATGATGGTAAGATCTTTTTGTCAGCTTAAGCTTTTCAGTGCATTTATCAGTGATCCAGATTTCTGATAATAACATGCTCAACAGAACTGACGAAATCATCTCTTATTTAAAGTCTATATAGAAACATCAAACGACAGCAGTTCAAATCTGACACCAACATGCATGGTGATCTCAGGTGAACAGATGTGCTACTGCTCTTTGCAACATCAACTGCAGATAGGTTCTACCATATGTGGTGTAGTTTTAAGCATGATATGAGCTTATATCAGGCTTCCTCTGTCGATTCTAACACCATCTTCAGTTAACTTTTGAGTGCAACCATTACCATGCTTCTTATATATAGCTGAATGTTCACTTTTGAGTGCCATGGCAGCCAGCAGTCTCACACAGAGGTACATCTTCTGCCTTCTGCTTCCAGGGCAAAGGAAAATTTTACATCCAGTACCTAGAAGAAGCTTGTAATGGCTATACATTCATAATCGATATGAAACATGTTCTAAGTTGTCTGCAAATGCTGCTTATTTTAGATGATGATGATAGGAAGGTAGAGAGTCTGCTATGTCTGATGGTGATCTTGATGGTGGTGTTCTGATGCGGTGTTCCTTTTGTGGAGAACCATCAAGTTTGGGATTGCTGCATGGAGAGAAGTTCTGAGAGCATTTGCAGATGATTCTGAGCTTGCCATTTGAAGGTGGCTATACTGCTGGGGTTCCACTTTGGATGCAGCGGCCATGTATGATGCAAGTATTGCCACTGGATGGTGACCATGTGGCACTTCACTGTGATCATACGAGTAAGCATTTGGTGTCTCCAAATGGTAGTAGGGATTGTAGGTGATTGCACTGTTCCCCAACACAACACCATGATCCTTCAAAGCTTCTTTCTCTTTGCTCCTCGGAAGAACATCCAAGTTGACAGCTTTCGGCATCATGCTTGTGCCGTCCGCAACGTTGCTGATAAAGATATCTTCAGTTGCCAAACTAGACGATGATGCTAATCGTTGAGCTTTGTCTCTGTGAGTGTACTCATCATCATCACCAACGGCGTTGCCGGAGTAAGCATGAGCCGAACCTGTCACGTGAGAGTTCGCCACGGGATGAGGAAACCGAAAGAGATTTCCCGGGAGCATTTCGAGTGGGGGAAGCTTATCGATCTCATGCTGAGCAGCACTGAGAAGCCAATCCACAACTTTGCTAGGTTGATTGAAGCCGAGCTTATCTTGAAGGTCATACAATTGAATTGCTGTAGGCACCGAAAGCCTCACGCGCCGATCCCTCAATCCCCTTATGGTCGTGACCTTGCTGTGCCTATCTTTCCCTCCAAAGGTTCGCGAGACTCGAACAATTCTTGGATTGTTGTGTGCCGTCCATGATCTCAAACTTGGTTGAGCCTTGCTCTCGCTGGTGCCGACATCTTGCCCGGTGAGTTCCCCTTCTTCTCTTGAACTACGGATCATCTTAATATATTCTAGACATCAGTTACTAATCAATTTAGATGGTTTGTGCAGCATGTCAAAGCATGAAACAAGTCTATTGTATACAACATATTCCATCAAGCATCATCAATCTGGAAATTTCTTAGTTTAAGTTGTTCTTTAAGACTCTTTTTTCATGAATATATGGAAGAACATATATAAAACAAAAGAAAGTGAGAATCAGAGGGACACTAATTAATTAGATTTTGGTTTACTTCCAATGAATCTAGATCTCGACAAGAAGAACATGAGCTGAAACTACTTTGCAACACTTAAATCTTTGGATAAGTAGATCAAAGATGACATCTTTTATTCCTCTCATGGAAAATATTATCCAAGTAGAATCCAGAATTAATACATGTATCTATTTCTTTTCCTCGATCAAGAAAGAACATATATATATGTATCTTGATCAACTTAGTAACGAAGAAGAGTGAGAAAAACTTAGTTAAGAACGCAAAATCTCGACAAAAATTCTTGAGTTCAATCGAGAATCGTCTGTTCAAGACTTGTTGCAGAATCTGAGAGTCAGCAAGCAAGCTCTCACCTTCAATCTCCTCTTCAGATTAGATAGGATTTCAACTCCAAAACCATCAGCAACTCGATCAGGCTATTATGACTGACTTCTGATGCTGGAGAGACGCCGGATCTGCACGAACCCTAGAAAACAAAAAGGAAAAGGTGTAGTCCATTTGCAAACATGTGGTGGATACTTATGCCCATCAAATGGACAGGCAAGTCACTGTTTTTATCCTTCTACATCACACACATCTTGCAACCACTGCTTTATTTACGAGGGGTAAGTTGGTCTAATCTAATGAGCCATAGATGTTTCACTCTTGTATTTACTTTCATCCCTCACAGTCATCTGTGTTAGAACAGCCACTACTCTTCACTCTTTCTTCATGGACAGCTTAATCGAATGATGCATGCCTTATGTCAAGAAAACCAGGAAAAAGGAAATAATTATTCTGAAACCATATGATCACTTTTTCTCTCTCCTGTGCATCATATGTACCTTAGAGAAAAGTTATATTTGGATCGACCATGTTCCTATTTCTGTGTATATGTATGTAGTAAAAAGAATTTGCAGGTAAAGCATGCATACTTGAAACCCTAAGAAGGTAGCAGATAGACCAGGGACCATCAAGACCTCTTTAAGACATCTACCAAAGCTCATGGACCACCAAGTTTGCCAGCCTTCCTTGGCTAGACAACTCTGTGCAAAGCAAATGGTGGCCAGTGCAGATGGTTGAAGGCTGCCAAGAAGAGATTGACATCCATAATGGCCCCTGCAATGCACCACATTGGATCGCATTCAGCATCTTGCACCGAGCCGTGAAGCATTTTACTAAGATGAGGTCTCCTCTTTCGATATCATCACACGGTTGACTAAGGTTCTTTGTTTCCAGCAGAAAGAAAGCGGTGTTCTCAAAGCTTCTAGAATCATCCTGAAGGCTTCTCGATCGAGAGGTGAGATGTTTCATCGTATACTCTCGTAGTAGCAGCAGGAGTCTCGTTGGTTCATCTGCTTCTTCGAGCTTTCGGTGTTTCCACGCATGTATACATCTGCAAGTACGCTAACTAAGCGTACATCTAAATGTATCTAAGCGAGGGTTAAAAGGACAAAAAAAGGCTCTTACACAAAGTCGAATATGGATGTTCTCCTCCAGAGTCACACAACTGCAACATACAATCTGCAGGAGAAACACTGAGCAGCAGTAGCATGGCTCCTTAATCCCTGCCAGCCAATCTGAGGAAACAAGAGGTCAAAAAAGAGAGGAGTTCAGAGCGGCTCTTTCTCACCTTATCTACAGAGAAACCCCGAAAACTCAATGCCAACTGCTAGTCTTGTTTGGAGAAGAAAGCAAAGCAAAGTTCACCACGCAGAAGCCTTTCGCCTCTCTGGGGGTAGGAGGGGGGGGGGGGGGGGGCCTGAAAAGACGAGGATGTACTGATCTGAATGCTGAGACCCCAGCTGTCACATGCCAATCATTCTAGGGTTTTGCAGTGATGCATTTAGGGATAAGATTAGGGTGCCAGATTGCTGCAGAGGGAGAAGGTGGGTGGTCCAGAAAGAAAGCAGTGAAAGGGTGCGTCAGAATGCTGCATGCAGTGTGTCCTGAAACTGAGGCAGACGCCAGCAGATCCAACACTGGCAGCACAGCAGCCCTTTTGTGCGCCTCCCCACCCAGCAACCCCCTTAACCTGCATCCTTCGATCAGTTCTTCATTCTATTAATCTAAATCATGTTAATAATAGCATTTTGCATTTTGATATGCACAGAAAATATACAATCAGTTAGTTAATTATCGTTCGATACACAAACAACACATAAAATTCATGAAAGAAAAATATTTAAATGATTTGTTACTGAACGTGAATAAGAGTTGAAGGGACAATTCGAATTGGTTACAAGATGTCTCTCTCGTAGAATATTCGTAATATTTGTAAGAGTCCAAGTGACAGAGATTAACTTAAGTGTCGAAAGAGTCCAAGTGACAGAGATTAACTTAAGTGTCGAAAGGATCGATTTTGAAAGTTTCTTTCAGACTTCGATCTTTGTAATGAGATGCTTTTTAACTCAAACAATTTTACACGTATGAATTGGAATCGATATTTTTCCATAAATATCAACCGCATGCATCGGATCGGATCAAATCGACTTGATCATCTCGATCCATGTTCAGTCCATCTCAAACGTTCTTTTTGGGTCTATATCGTGTGATTCCCTGTCCAAAAATAATCGGGTCGGGTAGGACAACTTCAGACGTGCGCATCCGCCCTGAGCTTAAATAATGATAATAAATAATAATAATATAATAGCGGTTCCCTTTTTAAAGCTCTGCGCGCTCCTCTGCCCCCGCCCCGGTTCTTAGGGTTCCCGTGAAAGCGAGGCTCTTCTCTCCCCGTTTGCCCCGATCTTTTGACGTCTCCAAGAAGGTAATTACCTTTTTTTTTCCACCCGCTTTGATCCATGCATTTGCTTCCCTAAATTTGTCCATCGGAAAAGATTCCGGGTTGATTGATTTCTCCTCTGTATATTTTTGGCATCATTTCTGGTTTTTCTCGTTTAGATTTCGCTACGATTGACTATTTTTTATACGGTGGTCCTTGTTTGGTTCTTTCACGTGTTCTGAGAACGAGACTGAGAAAAAGGGACGATGTCTGGGTGGGGTTTGGAGTGTTCGGTCGGATTGCTAGCTTGGTTGGTTCATCGTCTCTCGATAAATGCTTTGGACAGAGGATTTGAGCTACCGGGTTTAAGGTTTGGTGGTTTAGGGATTTCGAACTCGTTGTATTTGGTGTTTTTAGGGGTTTAGGCTTTTGCCGATGCGGCTTAGGAGGGGGAGGAGGAGAGAGACGTGGGAGGTCACTCTATAACCCTTAAAAGAAAAGAACCGGACTGCATCGTCCGTGATGGTCCGCGTCTGGATAGGCCAAATGGTGTTCCATGTTGGAAGGAATTATTATATCGGCAGACATTGTCATGTCTATTCTTTTACTTCTCTAATTGTTCTTTTTGAAACATGGAGACTGCAAAAGATTTTTATCCTCTGCTTGGGATATAATGTATGCATGCATGCATACATATATTGTGTATCTACACATGTAGAGAGAGGCTTTGCCACTTCGACTTATTCCTAGTAACTGTTATTTGTGTAGTCTTTGTCTTCCAGTTTTAGTAGTTCAAAGTTTGATAAATAGTTTTAAGCTCAGTTGTCCCCCACAGAAAAAGCTGCAATACTTAATCAGTAAGGTATCATGCAACTATTGACTTTAGTTCTTTATGTTGCTCTCATATTCACACATTTTCAGGTTAGGTTATGAAAGTTAGTCCAGTGCCAGCACCAATCCATCTGCCTACAGCTAAGGGAAAGGTGGCTCCAAAGGACCCTGAGGCACCAGTGGTTGAGTCTACAATGCCTGCTTGTGCCACTGAATATTTGGTTTCTAGTAGCAACATGTCCTAGCGTTCTAATTCTCTAAAGTTGTTATCTCATATTTATATTATTCTAATGTCTGAATTTTCTAACTCAGAAGAAGGCCATTCCATCTATATTCAGAGCTCGCCTCTCAATGCGAAGGTTCATCAAGTCAAGGAAGAGTTCAAGAAATTTGAATCTATTAAACCTGGTGGTGTCAAAGTTAGAAACCACAAAAGCATGTTAGAAATTCTCAAATTTTACAATGCACATCTGTTTGAGTGGTTGCTGACTTTTTTTTCCACGCCCTTGTTACTTGCAGATTGAGCACTTTAGTATTGGCTTTGTTGAGTTCAAGTCACTTAAATCCATGGAAGCTGCATTTGAGGTATGGTAAAATGACTGTGTTCAGAATTTGTATTCATTTCCATGATTAAGCTTTTCTATAGTAAGTGCATATGAACTTTGAAGAAATTGGCGAGATTGTCTCTTATTATTTATCAGATGGTCTTGATTCATTCCTCAATTTTATTTGGATGTTGTTTGCTATAAGGCATTACTCTCCTGGGGCACAATGACCAACTATAACTGGCTCATGTAGCCACCAGTGATGCCACATCACAGGCACCACCAACATGCCAGGCCTGCAAAGAATTGAAGTATTATGGTGTATTTGTACCTTTTATTTCCATATCTCACCAGATGAAGTCAGTTGCCTTTTTTATTTTGTTATTTAAGGAACACCATGCCAGTGATACCATATCTTTCCGTATCTCACCATAAGACTTAATTGATTAATCATGCTAAGTATTTGTTTGGTATCATCTTGATTTTTCATTTTCTAAAAGTTGGACACCTTTGTTATATTTTCACTTTGTTTTTATTCTTCTAAATAGAAATAAGTTTAGTGAATAAAGGAAACTGGATAGGACATGAGAGGCAAAGGGTCTGAAAAAAGTTATCTGCATGGGAAGATTACTTGCAATCCTCATTGGTCATGGTTACTTGTCTCCCTTTTGAATTTTTTGGTAGGTGAATTTTGTTTTCCTTTCGAAAGAACAAAGAAAATTGTATGACACAAAAAATAAAAACATCACTATCAAACATATGCATGTCTGGATTTCAAATTGCTCTTTTGAGAAAACAGGATACTTGACTATGCCAGAAATTACCTAAATATATATGGGGAAATAACTATCATGTGAACATAAGTTCTGAACAAGGTGACAGTAGCCATAAACCTGAATATATGGGAAATAACTATTATGTGACCATATGTTCTGAACAAAGGTGACAGTTTTCATAAACATGCAACTTCCCTTAAACATTTGATGCACTTTGATTGCTTGTCTGATTATCAAGAAGTATTTAATGTAATTTTATACATGTAATGAACAATTTATTAACTTCCTGTAAAGTTGAAACTGCAGTCACCTAGCAAGAGAACCAATATTTGTAGCCCTTTTCTTAGCGGAGTGCAGACTTGATGATAACGTCTTCGTAAACTTCCAGTTCTCACCGTGGACTTTGCTGTTGGTCATATTTGTTCCTGTTTATTTGTTTGCATAGAGAATCTAGTTACTCTATGTTACCATCCCATTTTCCGGAACTGGAGCTAGGAACAGCATGTGCAGATCTGAGATGAGTTTCAGATGTCCCAATTCTTTGTCCTTTCTGTAATGTTCTATTCAATGGAAAGGGTCTTTCTGGGAGATCTCTCATCGAGTCAGCGTGAGGCTATCTATAAAGTTTGTGCAAGCTAATCAACAAACCATGATCATTGTCCTTTAAGATATTAATAAATCATTCTATAATTTTCTTATTGCAAAAGATGGCATACTGTTTCTGTCAAATTGATGGTAAAATTAGTTGTTCTTCCTTTCTTTCTGCTGCATTACAGTCTGATACTTATGACTGTTTGCTTCTTCAATTGCTAATGGTGTGGCCACCAATAACAGCAATGGCAGTGGAGGAGAGGATACTTCCAACTGGGGAGAGGTCGATTCAGAAATGGCAATTTCAGGGGACTTAAAAGCTTTGGGGTCAATATGGGTTCCAGGAGAAATGACTTTGTAATCAGGTTGAGTACTCTGGTTGTGACTGAGGGCCACCATAGCAGGGCAATAATGGTCATCAGCAATGAGTCTTTCGGAATGGTGGACCTAAACAACTTGCTGTTACTGCATAAAGAATATTTGTCCCCTTGTTGAGACCCCAATCTTTTGGTATTAGGATTTGTCATTTGTTGCGGTATATTACCTGTGAATTCATGATTAAATTTCATTGGAGGTTCTTCTTGCAGGGTGTCAACGAAGAGATCCTCAAGCTTAGTTTGTTCCCACACTTGAAAGTTCCTAAGTTAAATCAGTATTGTTCTGCTGTTGCTTCCTGTGGATCCACCAGTGCATTACTAGGATAAAAGCTTTTGCCACAGGTACCACTCCAAATCTCCTAATTTCTTGATCATTTATGTATTTTTTTTTCTTGGAATCAAGATTAATTTTAGAATGAATTGTGCTGGATCTCAAATATGCATGAGCATCTTGAGCTTGCAGATTCAGTGTTTCTTATATCTAACTCTCATACAATGTTGTCTTGTACTGTCTTGTGCCTTGTGGGAGACCCTCTCCGGAGAGGGCATCCTGAGCTCATCAAATAGAAAGCTTGAAAACCAAATCACTATACTCTTGCAAACTAAGTTGTTTGATGATATTAATTAAAAGAACACCAAGACTAATTGTAATATATAAACTATGCTGATGTGCCAATTTTGCTCTTGATGGTTGCCGTAACATTTTTCTATGGATTAATCGCAGAGGCCTGTAGATGAGACAAACAGGATGAGGATGTTTGTTGGAGTCTTTGGCACACATCAGGGCTCTGTTTGGAGGAGTCTGCTCAATGCAAATGTCAGGTTGGGATATCTAATCTCCATGTGATTGCACCATCACCTCATCTTGCGAGTAAATAATTCTAAGTTGGTCTAATCCAGAGGTTCTAGATTAATTGCATCCTTAATTTTCGTTAATGTTGATGTCTTACATGGAAGTGCATAAATCTGCATTATTCTTAGCTGATAACATAGTGGAAGCAATTATAGAACGTATATTGAGCCATTGACTGAGTCATTTTGAAATCTCATTCCATAATTTTTGTTCTTCCTGGGTGGTGGTGATTCAGTCAACCACTAGATAACAAAGTTCATTGATTGGTTAGTATTCTAATCCCTCTCATGCAAATGAACGACGCATCAAACTTTATTAGATGCTGGTTTAAGTGGATGAAAAGATCGACATTGTTGATCTGTGCACTGGCAACAAATCCACTGATTGATGAGCAAATCCAATGACTGAAGGTAGGATAATATAGATAATCTCATGATAATGCTACTTTATGAGCAATGACGGACAACTTGCCGACCTTTTCCCAACTGTGTCTCTTTCGTTGCATTCTTCAGGCAATAATTCTCCTGGTTTTCTCATCCATAAGTTGGCATCCTTCTGTTATTCGTATTATTATCTCTTCAATAAAGCTATTTACCAGCAGCAAATTAAAATTTTGAATCGGGTCATGTTCTATTTTAAAGCTAACGTTTATGGTTTTCATGGATATATGTACATTCTTTTCCAATAATTCATTCGTACCAGTTATTTTCTCACCCTACAGAATTGCTTCGTATCTTTACTTCAGCTACGACTATAAACACGGCGACAACTAGGGTGAAGCGAGGAGCACTTGAGACAGAGAGACTGCCATTGTGGCTGAACCAACCCGTACTTGGTCGCGGTGATGTGGCCTCTTTCGACACATGGGACCCTCACAACAGCCTCGTCCGCCATTGGGATCAGGTAGCGTGAACCCTTTTCATTTTTCTCTGGTGATTCAGCACCCTGAGTGTCAGCTACACTGATGAGGGGAGAGCCGGACCGCGACGGACGGACACGTGTCGTAATGACCTCCACGAAACGTGCACCTCGGACAGCAGGAGACCACGTCATCGGCTCTGGCGCCAGGTGAGAGGCGCCGCGCCGCTTGGGTGGCGTTAATGCGTACTTCCCTTAAGCCACGTGCGACACTTCCCCCCGGGGTTAGGACACGTGTCCTCCCCGGCTCCGGCGCCGCGCCCTACCTTACACGTAGGGGCATTTTGGACATCACAAACACTCCTGGAGAACATGACCCTCTGGCTTCCCCTCTCTACCGCCCGTCTCTTTCTCTCTCATGTTTGATGGCGTCCCTTCGAGTCGTATACGAGACTTCATCTTCCTGTACCCTCTCTAATATATATGATTCTGAGCTCCAGGGGGTTCTAAGATCTCTTTTTCGTGTTCTTTTCTCTGTTTTCTCCTCGTCCCATATCTTCTCTGCTTGTCCTCCTAGTCACCTCTAAACTTCGAGTCGTAGCCGACACCACCTTACGGGTTTGAAATTAATAGATAAAAAAGATCAAAACTGTGAGAAAGAAAGTTCGCTTTTTGATCGGAAATCTGTGTCTTTTGTTCCGCGGTTTATATCTGATCTTATGATGGAAGTAGGGTTGGTGAAAGGGGAGGCGGAGCTGGAACGTCAGTCGTCGGTTATCGAGAGTTCTCCGAGGGATTTGCTTCGTAGATTGTCTGGAAACAACTGCTTCAATGAGCAGCGGGAGGTTCCGAGCGGGGAGTCTGATGAGGTCGAGCTCAATCTCAACCTCGGCCTCTCCCTCGGCGGATGCTTGGGGGTGGACCCGAGGGGGAAGAAGCTGATTCGGTCATCGTCGATCACGTCCTTCTCGTCGCTGCCGTGGGAGCACGAGTTCTCTCCGGGAACCCCGACCATGGTGAGGACGAGCTCGTTGCCGACGGAGACGGAGGAGAAGAGGAGGAAGATGAAGGAGTTGCAGGGCTTGAGACGGTTGGAAGCGAAGAGGAAGAGATTGGAGAAGAGGAAGTCGATCAAATCATGTAATCCGAAATCAGATGTGGGTATGGACGGAGGAAAGAGTTTGGCGCAACACTGCACAGTCAACGGCCGCCTCAGCCTTCCGATCGGTAGCCAGTTCAGTGGGCTGTTCAGTGTAGCCACTCCTCCAGGCCTACGGCCGTGGACGTCAGGGTCTAAGATCACCGCAGCACAGGGGTCCGAGCTCGAGAACCAGACGCCTGCTCGAGGTACTGCATCCTTGTTGGATTTTGGTCAATTCCTGCTTGTTATCCATCGTATCGATGATGTTTTATCCTCTTTGTTATCTATATATTTTATTGATGATGAGTTGCTGAGAAAGTAAGTGTTTCTTTGTTACTTTTATTATATAGGGATAAGAGAATTTATTTATCTTACAGTGGGTAGAAGGTAAAATTCTTGAGGTTGATAGTCGTTTAGTTATGATATATTCATGATGGACGTATCGAGCGGTACACCAGGGCGTAGTTTTATGATATATTCATGATAGGCATACCGGGATGTCGTCGGACCGGTATATACCGTCCGTACCAAGCGGTACCATTCGAAAGTGCATACCGATATGAAGTATGATGCAGTCTAAATTTTGTGTTATTAGTGTTTCTCCTCTATTAACACTAGCTGAATGTTTTGAGTAATTCATGTTGCTAGTTTCTTTCTAAGTATCAATTTGTAAGTCATTTTAAGTTTTAGTAGGTCTACATTCCTCAACTGGACTAATCCTCAAGCTAATATATCTTGCATGATTACCTTAATTGGTATCATGATATACACAATTTATATTTGAAGTTAATCTGACATTTTCCTTTTGATTAACACACAACACTATTTTATAATTCAAACACATATTATTGTTCATGTTAGCAGACTGTAGATTCTGCCAAACAGAAAGTACTGATAACAAGTTCTATGTTTTGCCATATGTTGTTGTTTTTACATAAGTGCTGTTGTAATATGTTTATATAATTAATAGGATATCTTAGGTTATTGTCGAATATACTATAGACCATTAATGACTACATCAATTATTTGATCATGTTACATGTAGATCCTTCAAATCATTATTTGTGATGACAAGTTCCACCTTTTCGTCATAGATTCCGATATCATTGTATAATTGTACATCAAATAGGGAGTAGCAACAGCAAGTTCCTTTTTTTTTCGTCATATCATTGTTCGAAGATACTTCAATTTATGTGTTCTAACGACAACTTTCATCTTTATCGTCATATTTTCTCATTTTATTGTCTGAATATACTTCAAACGGGAGGGTGCGACGACAACTTTCATTACTTTGCCATATCACTATCCTAGATTCTTATATTATTGTCTGTATAGTAGTAGTGACAAGGCTCATTATTTTTGACATAGAATTTGGCTCATACTTCATTGTTAGCGATGAAAATAATGAATAGGGAACCTTGACTATCATCATATATGTCACCTATAATATAATAGTTGCACTTTTCTAGAATGCTACTGATTTTTTTTTTTTCTCGAAAAGGCGGCTGTTATGCTATCTCTTGAAATGTAAATTTACTGTTGTTATTAATCTTTATCTGGGGAAAGAATTGTAGTAGAAAATCTTTATCTGTTGTCTTCTATTTTATTTAATTAGTCTACTAGAATTGGTGGCAAGAAGTTTCCGATGCAAAAACATGATCTTGGTGCCAATGCTTCAATATTGTTTTTTTTTTTTTTGTAAGAAAAGAAAAAGAAATTAACTTCTTCTCCTTTCTCTATTTTATCAGGGTTGTTCAACCTGCCTGCTTTTAGAAGTAATGCAGATTTCAATGACACGGCAACTGTGCAATCAGTCTCTGCTCACAAGACTGCAATTGCCCCTCTCGTGTCGGGAGCTCGAATAACCATTACTCCCATTGGCGGAGAAGAAGACCCTTTGGAGAAGAAGAAGAAGAAGGTAACTTCAAGTCTGGGGAGGAACATGATAGGGGAGATGCCATGTGTGTCCACCAGGGGAGATGGCCCAAACGGGCGGAGGATCGAGGGCTTCCTCTACAAATACAAAAAGGGAGAAGAGGTAAGAATAGTATGTGTCTGCCATGGCAGCTTCCTAACCCCAGCTGAGTTTGTTAAGCATGCAGGAGGTGGTGATGTAACCCACCCTCTGAGGCATATCGTCGTCAATCCCATGCCATCAGCCTTAATGAGTTTAAGATGATGATTACCTATGAAAGATGGACGAATGTTACTTGCCAGGTACTTTTGAATTTTTTCTCTTCTCTTTGCTGCGTCTTCCGATTGGCCTTACGGAGGAGAGTTGGTAACAAGTCTTTGTGGTAGGAGCTTACGGGCAACTACTTAATCTTCTTCTTGGAGGAGGCACAGACTCTATGAGGGCCTAATGAGTCGTTTCTTTGCTCTTTGGTTTCTTTTCTTTTCCACTCCCTCAGTCAAAGAGGAAATTAGTGGACCAACCTCGAAACCCTCTCGTCGCTCGGATGATCCCCCCACTCCTCTCTCGAGAGCACACCCGGTGAATGCCTCCCGCAATCAAGAACGTTCAATATAAATTGGACGGGTGATACATGACTGTGATCACACGGTCATACGTCGACCGGTGTATTTACGATCCGGGCGAATTGAGGGCCGGCCCAACTTACCTTCTTTAAACGGGCTTTCATTTGAGACCCTTAACGGGCTCCATAGTGGGCCTTACGCGCAATAGGAGAGTAATACAAGTGCAATTATTGCTTTACAGAATTATATGATATAATAATACGTAATTATGGCTTTCCACGTTCACCTACAATACAAACACCTTTTCTTGAATCATAAAATTATTATCTTTATAATGGCATAAAAAAAACCTTCGAATGTAAAGTATAGTCCAACGAACACAGGAATTATAGAACTCACCAGAAAATTTCTTCTGAAAATTAGACAGACTGAATCACCAAGAAAAATTTCTTGGGTGATGTGGTGGAACCATTCTTGTTTGCAGCATTTGGGTATAATAATATTAGATAGTAAAAGCTCTTAGGTACATAAAAAATAGTAAAAAAGCTAAAAAAGAACTCTTTGCACTCTATCACAAATAAAGCACCCACCATAAACAAGGAGAAGCCAAGTAATGTCTATATGAACTTTGCTTTAATGTTAGAGCAATCTCTTAAATATTGACTTAATAGATTCTGATCTACTATATATCCAGGAACAAACACTAAACTTCTTGACATCTGAAAGGTCAATGAGTATTTAAGCCTAGAACATTGCAAAACAACTATACATGCACATGCTGTCGAATGCAAATAAAAGACGCCAATTAGATGGATGATGAAAGCAGGCATGTACATCTAACCTGAGTTGGCAAGGCATTAGCTTTACATGAACTGATGCTTGAGATAACACTACAGCTGTGGGGTAATCAGATTGTCCAAGTCAAAGCCATACCAGCAAATAAGGCCAGTTGACGAACAGAAGACGATTGATCAAAGTTTTAATTGCACTTTTTCCCCACATCCATCTTGGTCTAGGGAGACCTTTGGTGTCATAGAGACCCAAGAATCACCATCCATCACATAATGTGGCATTGATAAGCTGAGATCTGCAGAAATAGGTTGCCTCATTTCGCCATCATCAGCCTTGTCAATTGTTCCATCCTCAGACTTCGGAGGAAAAAGTGTAAGTACAGTACCTGATCTTTGTGATACATCAAGGAAGCTTGATGGACTGTCACAAATCTTAGACACTGGATGTATTTGATTGACAACAGGTGAAAAACTCTCTTGCTTTACGTATGGAGTCCTTGAAAATCCAGGAGGAACATCTGATTGAGCTGAACTTGTTTTATCCAACAACTTCACCAAAGGTCTACATGCAGGACCTGCCTCTTGTGAAATTGGGCTTTCAAATGGAAGGCCAGGAGGAACAACCCTTTTCCGAATTGGTTTATCTACCTGACCAATATCTTTGCCGCCTTCCATATCAATCTCCATGTCAACATCCTCATTGCTGCATTCAAAAGATGTAGTTGATGGACCATGCTTATTAGTCTTCAGGTCAGCAGCAGCAGGACTAAGAGAAGAAATCTCTTGCCTATGTTGATGGTGCTTCCGTTGTTTCACATGCCGAAACACACCCCATAGGTAAATCTGTTCATTTATACCTGTTTCCAAGCATATCAGTTTTAGAACCTCAATGAAATATCAAAGTCTCAAGTGACTAAAATTCGTTTTACTCATTATGACACTAAAAACCACTTTCCGGTCTAAACTACAGAGACATTATTTCTTACATTACAACGGAATAGAGCACCCCATTTGAATATGCAATCAAATAAAATCCAGAACAATTGTGAAAAAGTAAGAAGAAAAAAGAATGTATTTGCTAGCAAGTTCACATGAAAAGAGAAAGGTGGTAGAAAGGCCAAGTTGCAAACTTGTATTAATTAATAAGTAAAATTCCAGCTTATTATCAAACTGCATATTGTATTCAATACAATTTTGGTAGAAATAAAAAACACATAATTCCATGGTTGAGATTTTTATTATGTTTGTTCATATAAATAGAAAACATGCACTCACGATGAGAGTCCACTGTCAGTTGTTGAGATGGGTATATCAGTAGCTCCACGTCTTCTATCCAAGTTTGCATTGCAAAATCACATGAATCAATCCGCTCCAGAAGTCGAAAATACTTCTCTTTAGGCCTGTAAAAGATTGATGTGTTGATTAGCAAGAAGGATCATCTAGATTTAGATTATGGAAGGAATAAAACGAATTCATGCTAAATTGTTCAGTGTTATGCAGAGATCAATGCTTGGAGATTAAAATGCTGATGAAGAAATGGAGGAAAGCATCTGAAGATAATATGCCAAGATAGAGAACAGAAGGACATTAACCCAGCAGTGTTTCTTCCAATACTAAATTTCATATATAGAAACATGGTCAAATTACTTCATGTCAGAAAGAAAGTTTACCTCTCCAATTGACTAGGAAAAAAGTATAAACCGATGTCATCATAGGTAGGAGGATCTGACTGAAATATCTTTGGCCATGCATCTCTCCGAGGTAGCATATCGAGCTTTAACTTCACGGGCAACTTCTTCGAAATGTCATAAGCCTTAGGAGACACTTGAGAAGGAAAATGAGCTTGAATTTCACCATATATATGGATACCCATATCAAAGACTTCAAAGGTCCCCCTGTCCACAACAAAATGACAAGTGATGATTGAAGATATGCTGAGTCAGCAAAATCAACAACTGCAAATAAGCAGTATTCTTCTTATTAAAAGGATTGCACTTCTCCAGATATGAGTGATAAATTTTCAAGATAACAGCAAGATTCTATCAAGTTATCATGGTTAGATTGACAAGCAAACAAAAATGTTTATCCCCAATTGTAAATGAGCAGAAAAATCAAAGAACTCCCCTCATATCAGTACTAATAGCTGGTTGTCAAGCATACCCATATGAATTTCATTGGATTATGCAATAAAAATTGTATTACTAAAGGCTAAAAACATAATACTCATTTACCTCCTTATAGAGTATAAGAAGACAAATCAAAGCACTTCCCTCGTGCAACAACGTATAAACAGCTACTTGTCAACCTAACCTAGGTGAATATTAATAAGGTCACTTTTTGTATTATACACTAGGCAACATATTACTTAAAACTTGCAAAGATATGGTTAAATATCAATTAAATATCCTGAACTCATGATCACAGGCCTGTTTCTCAAGCAAACAACAAAGCAATAAGATATTGTGTGTGACATCCACTAAGCAAGTTTTAAGTTGGTAGTGATCATGAGTTCAGGATATTTAATTGATATTTAACCATATCTTTGCAAGTTTTAAGTAATATGTTGCCTAGTGTATAATACAAAAAGTGACCTTATTAATATTCACCTAGGTTAGGTTGACAAGTAGCTGTTTTAGTTAACAATTGGATAATATTATAAAATGATTTAGTTGGTAGTTAGGATGATACTTAATTAGCATGGGCAACCACTGCTGAGTGTAATTAATCTCCATATGATTTGTGCAAAGATTCCATCTGAAAGATAAATGTTACCCTAGTGTTGCATTTGCAAAGCAACTAAAAATAGCATGTTGTAAAGAGCATTATGTAAGTAGGAACTCATTCAGTGAAGAGGACTAATCAACTTGTCCACCCATAATTAGTTTGGACAAGTCTAGGACAGGAAGAGCATGTGAGGAAAAGCTAATTTAAGTTTTGATTTCTTTAATCAAGTGAAGATGTTTATAATAACAATTAACAGCTGCTTGTATATTTATAACATATATTAAGCATCGACTGCAATAGTTTATGTTTTCTTAATAAAAAATTGTAATAATTACTTAGAACTCTAACAATAAGCTCTGGGAGATCTGAGTCCAAAAAACAAAAAGATGCAGTTGGGCTGAGTTAACCCAAATAGATTTAAGAGTATTATTATTCAACGGAAGGCCAGCAAGCCAAACAGCTGGAATGTTATTGTTAGCATATTCGTACTGAATGAGAATGTCATCAAGAAAATCTAGAAGCCTCAAGGAAAATTTTAATAAAGCTGATGAATAATCTATAGTTTCTATAAATTGTATGGCAACAAGCTGTTAAATCAACTATATTATTGGCAAATCAATCCAAGAAATTATGATAGTAGGAGAGGTTGTTTCATGCATTTATTTAAGATAATGTTGGCTGTACCCTGTTTTTTTTTTATTTCAGGTAAAGAACATGTTCATCTTCACAACATATAAATTTGTATAAGATTCCCATTCCCTTCTCATATTTAATTTCCCAGTCATTCTTTTACATCATCAAATTAGTGCTGAGTCCTTTATATAAGCTGATCTTAGAAATGTATTACATTACAAGGGAAGTGCATTTAGGCCAATTCTCCTGAGTTGATAACTGCAAACTGTATGAAACTCTGACATATTTTCACCTTAAAGCACAAAATGCATGCTAGAAATTTGCATCCACTCTTAAGTCTTAACACATCTTCAATTGATGCAATCTGAATACGATATCTAATTATTTAAGCCATTATATAACAAGAACTATTAGCGATAATCAGATCTTTGTAAATATTTTAGAAGCTCCATAACATCATCATAACCCTTATCATCCAAGTTTTCCCACCAGTAGAGAATTAGCTGTGCTGCTAGTTGTGTGCACATTGAGAAGACTCAATGAAAGTCTAAAAACATTCTACAACAACTACCAACATAAGCCAATTGCTTAACATTTATATCTTAGGTTGAATTCTAAACCAAAACAAATACAAAAAAGAGGGACTTGCTAGAAAGCTTAATAGAAAAGTTAAATAGATAGAAACCTTTACCTAATTAATCAGTTGCATTTTAAGCTCATGAAAGCAAAGTGCAAATTTGAAACTTCTCTAAACTTGGGGAAAATCTAGATGAATCAGGAAGTTTCAATGATTGTTATACGGAGTAAAATTCATCACAAAGGCACAAATAATTCAACAATTTAACAATCTCAAAAACTTTGTATGGAGATCAATTCTATTTGACATTCAGAGCCAAGGGATTTTCAATAAGAAGTCCATTTTCTTTTGATTTGTAAGCAAGGGAGGCCTGAGACTTACTTCCAGCAGGTTCCTGGTGCAGGGTAATTCAGAAGCTTTTCATTTGGATTAATTAGCAAAGTAAGTGGTAGATCATTTTCTTTAGAAGCAAGTCTCTTGCACTGAGCAGCAGAACATACAATTCCACCTGTTAAAGCATGTAATTGAAATTCAGAATATAAGTTGTAGGTGTATCTTCTGCAAAATGACAAATGTAGACAATTTTTAGACAGTTCTATCAGATCTAATTTTATAAGTTGAGTGTTCTGAAGGAGAACTTAGCAGGAATATGGAGCCCTGCTTATTCTGTAAGGCAACTAGCCCTCAAATTTTTATGGGCTTTGGCAACATACAAAAACGATACAAGAACCCATTGAAGACACTAAAGGAAAACGGATGAGATGCATTGTATTAGGTATCTCAGACTCATGCAGATGGTGATCAGAAGGGAGAAGTAAAATAAACAATAAAGTTAAAAACCTACCTGAAGTGTCATATGTTCTTATTTTCTTGTTCCTATCTCTTGTGGGCTGTACTCCAACATCAACACATTTTGCTTCTTTTTCCTGGATATGCTTCAGTTGAAAATAATCAGAAGCAACAATAGATCTATCCATGTGTTTCTCCTCGGTAAGTGTGGCAGAGGTCTCTCCTGTTATCCATGAGAAGGGATAGTTAACAAAAATAACATACATGAATCTTTACAGTGTTCGATATGCACTGAGCAAGAGAGATTTCGATACTGGAAAGTGGCACATGCATACCTAAGGCCTTACATTTTGTTCTATTCTTTGTTCTATCATCAATGTGTTTTGAAGCATCGGAACTAATGTTAGAAGCTGCAGGTACAATGGACTTCAAAGATGAATTGTAATCTGTAATACCAACAACTCTTTCATGAGTGACTGAGAAGTAGAAACTCTTGAATATAGTTGAAAACACATATAACCATGACTCAGGAAGATCTTAAATGAAAAGGAAAGCAAAGAAAAGAATGTTACCAGATCAAAGGTGAACCAGAAGTGTACCTGAAACTTTATTTTTTTGCATGTTCCCTTCTTTGTCATTAATAATATCTTCCCTAACTATAATGGCTTTTCCAAGAGAAAGGTCAGTGTCAGTGTCAACAGTTGCTTCATTTGGTTGCCTGGGAACCCTGGTACTTGTCAAACGACAGGATCTAGAGATACTGGTGAATGATTTTCTTGAGTTAAATGGACATACACTTCGACGACATGATACACCTGAATTACCCTGTTTACAGTATGCTGTTGCACCATAATTCAAGGCTACTTCTTCAAGTGTAATAAACTTAACTTTGGCATTTTCAATTGTCTTGACGGAAACATTAGAGAATGATGAGTGCATTGGATGCCTTCTATTCTGCTGCTTTCTACCATCATTAATTTCTTCAGGAGTTGGATCATCATTCAAGTGGGTACTTGCTTTAGTTGGAGATTTAGCCCTCTTTGAATCAAAAGTACAAATTTTGAAGGAATCACTTTCTGTACGTGTATCCTGCATCTTTCCTTTATGAACTCCATGAGCTTTTGACAGACATCCATTACAATACCAAACATCTGGAACCCTAAATTGCAGAACTTGCATGCAATAACTGCAACATTAAAATGAGAAATCATTATATTAAAAAAAAGGATTGAGATAGCAAAGATCATCATAACCAATGTAACGTAAAGCATATAAATCTTATTAAAGGCCTATGCTTAGTATTTCTGGCTTTCCCTGTGCCAAATGAGCTGGAACTGACCAAATAAGCAGAACCAACTGGATATTGTATTATTAATTGATATTGTAAATTTTTCGACTAGATTGCATCTTGTAGGCCATAGGAAACTAAATGACAATATTCAGAAAATATATAACCAAAGAAAAGTGACTAGAATCTCTCCTGTCTGGAATTCTTTTTCTTCTCGTATTCTTCATCTATCAAGATCATAAATTAATTTGAAAAATGTCGTAGCATATAGTTACAGTATCATATGCTTGGACGTGTGAGTCGAGCATCCAATATATAAAGAGGAGATTATCTGACCCTTCTAGAACCATAAAACGAGCCTTCTGGAGTACAATCATCCAAGATACTCTAATACTTCACTAGGAAAAGAGAAGCAGAGTTACAAATATGAACCTGGACTTAGTCACTTCAGCATTTTTTGCAGTGTCAGGAGGACCACCCTCTGATTTACTAATACTTAGCTATTTTGGTCAATACAATGATTATATCGTCATGGATTGTGGTGATTGGGCCACAATTGACATATTGCATATGGTAGCAACAGATTCATGGGCTTGTAATACTTGAAATATTCTTCATGTGCAACAATAATTGGGGTCCCATGGGTCTACATATGGACATTAAGCATTTAAATGAAGAGACCGTGGCACCTCAATACTACAATAGTAGAAGAATATGACAAGATATACATACAAATATGAGTTTGACTAATATTTACAACTTCGCTTCAAAATTTTAAGCTATGATGACACACACCATATGATCACTGGGTCGGTATGTTACTTATGTTGTGAGAATATTCCATCAGCTTAAGTAAGGCTATCTAAAAAGCAACCAAAAGAGAGTATCCAGTGCACGAGACCCCCACCAATGAGGGGTCTAGGAAGGGTCAATGTATGTAGCTTTACCTTCAAATATTTAAAGAGCTTTTTCCGTGACTCGAATTATGGTCTCTCAGGTCGCAAAGTGTAGTAACTTTACTGTTATACTAAGACCTGCCCTCAACTAGAAAATCAACCACATTGTTCAATTTTTATTTCCGCCTAGATGGGATCCAATACAATCCATATCCTTTGATACAAGAGTGTAAGTTCCAAAGGTTGGTTTGAAAGAAGTATGGTGGGATGGAATAGAAACTAAGAAAGGCCATACATAACAAGGCCATACATGACAAAAAGGAAATTCCAAGAATAGAGTGTAACTGTGAAGTTAAGGGAGAAAGGAAGGAAGTTAGGAAGAGATAATTTGAATGATCTGGATGTTGTACTTAGATTGCTGAAACAAGATCCATAAAGCTGTTTGTTGGAGCTTAACTAGGTTAATTAAAAAAAATCTATGAATGTACACATGCATATATGTGTACAAAAAATGTAAAAGGCCTGAAGGGCAAAAAAATATTATATTTGACAATATAGTAGTTTTCTACTTAGCCATTTCATTGGACTGAGTTCATTGTTTGTTTCTAATAGACAGTGCAACTTACAAATCTCATGTTTCAAAATATCTGTAGACAAGTGAATGCTAGTAAAAGTTGTTGGGTTTACATGTGTTCAGAAGCCCTTTTGCAACAATGACAGGTGACGATATCTTCCATGAAGCCACTGTCTCCACAAATATCACAGATTTTAGTCTGCAAGAATAAGAGAATGTCATTGCACTGCATATGAGCAATAGAAGTAAAAAAATAATGCACAAACCCTGGATGAAAAGAGATACAGGAACTTGGTATAACACAAAAGAAAATTTGAAGTAAATGTCCTGCCTAAAAAAGTAATCTTGGATCATGGAGTCAATGCTATAACTATGTAATCAAAATGATACAAATAAAATATTTCCCAACCTAACTTTGATTTGTAGCATATTTCAAACTGAACCTTTCAAATAATACATGGTAGGCATCAATCTTTCAGTAATTCTAGACTAGAAATTGCAAGTTAGGAAAAATCAAACACTTTGTGATTCTTAATCTTCTCCTTTTTGTACATATTTAGAGTTTTCTTTTAAATTAAAATCAATAGGCGTAAACCTCTGATCCAATTTTATTCTCCTTTCATACAGGAAATAGCTCTGTTCTCAGTACAAGTCATCATATGAATTCCCCACAAACAATCCTCACCGACTGGAGCTGTTAAACCCTTATTTTCTTCATTTCTTATTGATGCTCATACCATTTCAATTTGTAACTTGTCTTCACACGCTACATTGACACCTCAATCACTTCTCATGAAAGATCCCTGGCTCCTGATAGATTCATCTAGTTCGTTAGGCAACCCACCTTGTTTCTATTCATTTCGTGGCATTACCATTTCAAAATACTCCATATTGTTCTACTACATGATCCACTATTTTATTTGTTCTCCTTATGCATCCATTAAAACATTTTCGCTTTCCTTGTGCAAAACAATGGGAATCACCTTTCCATAACCAAAAATATACTAAACATGCTGCAGCACATGATCTTCCATCACATGCATAAATAGATGCCATATGCGTGGTACGCCATTAAATTATGCACAAGGATTTTAAAGGGAGCATCACTTTCTGTTCTATCTCCACATTAATACATCGTCTCTTGCTGCTTCTCTTGGTACTCAGCCAGTCTCTTTAAAGCTTTCTTTTCATCTCTCCAACAGGCACTGATATGATTCAGCACGCCACAAGCAGTAGGTTTTCACTCCCTACTAGCGCGGAAAAAGATGTGCAATCTCGAACGGAATGAGAATATGTCATTAGATGTTTAGCATAAAGCATTTGACAAATTGTCAAATGATTACTTAGCTATCCAATACAGGATTTATTTTCCATTCAAAAATACCTAATAAGCTACAGAAAATTTAAAAAGAAGAACCGATTAAACATTACCCATCAGAAAATTCAAAAGAACTCGGTTCGGATTAAATCCCATAACATCAGAAAAGAAAATAAACGGAAAAAATCGAAACAAAGGGAGAAAAAGTAAAAGACGGCACATTTAGAAAGAGACACAGCAAGGCATGAAACAATGGAAAGGAAAGAAGGCATGCATCGAATAAGCTCTCTCACCTTCTCCGCCTTCTTCTCAGCATTCGCCATTGCCGGCAGGCGATCGATACGACCGCGAAGAGGCCTCTAGGGTTTTAGAGCGAAAACCCCAGAGCTTCTCCCCTTGCTCGAAGCGTAAAATCGACTACGGGGAACCGATGGGGGAGACGAAGCGGTCCCTCTCTCTCTCTCTCTCTCTCCCTCTCTAACCATGTGTGGCTACTTTCTTGGCGCTTTCGTTTGAAACGCCATTTGTCGCACCCACTGCCTGCCTCACTCACTCAAAGGACGCCGTGCGGGACCCATCAGTGGGTCCCACTGTCACGTCATGGGTTAAGTGATCCTTTTGCATGGGCCCCGCTGACATCCAACTATAGTAAATCATCATGGTTTCGTGATTGATCGGACGGTCAAAAAATAAATAAATAAATATATATATATATATATATATGAATGTATATATATATAAATATATGTATGTATATATATATATGTATACATATATATATATACATATATATGAATGTATATATATATAAATATAAATATATGTATATATATATATATGTATGTATATATATATATATGTATGTACATATATATATATCTTGACATACAATAATAGTGGGTTATTATGGTTTCGTGATTGATCGGACGGTCAATAGCACGGTAGAGATGGAAACGGAGATGTTGATGGACGATGGATGGACGATCAAAGCTGGGGGGTGCCATTAGGACAATCATGGCCGTAGCTGGGGAACACGTGTCACATGAGACTAGATTCCGATGGATGATTGGCTCGGTTTGCTAACCCAAAACCGAGCGGCCGAGCGACTCGGCCGGATTAGTGACGTAGACCGGAAATTAACCCAAATTAGCACTATGAAGTTTATATTCCAACTAATTAATTTATTGAACTTGACTAATATAAGAATGACTAATTAGCGTCAGATCCAATATATGATCGGATCTAACACGGAATACAGAGTATGGATCCAAAATTTTAGATCAGCATGAAATCTGATATTTGATTGAATCCAACACGAAATAATAAATATGGATTTAAATTTCTAGATGTGACTCCATCAACTAAGGCAACAAACATGTCATTATTCCATACAATATCATAGTGTCATATCAAATGATAGTCTATCATAAAACATCCTAATGGATGTGTAGTGTGTATATTAGGATTAGTAAGTGTTTTTTTTTATTCTCAAAATTAGTATTTTTGGAGGACAAATAATGTAAGTATGGAAAGGCTTTGTGTAAAGAAAGAAATTTTAAAAATTAAAGCATGACTATACAATAAATACCTTATATATCTATATCTTGAAAAGGAAGTATATAAGGAAATATCTTTTTAAGTGTCAATTCCTCTCTGGTAGATTAAAAAGTAAGTCTACTAAGGAACATACTAGTGGGTGGTATGTAGTGTGTATACTAGAATTGACAAATATGTTTTTGATTCTAAAAATCGATATTCTTGTAGAATAAGTAATTCAAGCACCAAAAGAATACTAAAAATTAAAAGTCATTTGTCTCCTTTGTCCCGTCATTTTTGTTCGTGTATCATCTTCTATAGTTATTTGTCTTCATCATTATCAAGAGAGATAAATGAGGGAGAGAATATATAGTACAAAATGATCGTCATAATGAACCGAAAATAGATGATGGGTGGTGGTAGTCTATGTTATGCAATTAGCTAGAATGGTTGACTATAATACTTCTATACTGAGGGTAAAGACATAGACAAGAGTCTTATGATAGGACGTTAACATTTCGACTACGACAGATAAGAATGAGGATTAAAGAGTGGAAGTGATAATGACACAAGCGATGAAGTTTAAAGATAATTTTATCCTTTTATAAAATTAAAGATCCTCTACAAAAATAAATAAAATAAAACACCAAAAGAATACTAAAAATTAAAAGTCATTTGTCTCCTTTGTCCCGTCATTTTTGTTCGTGTATCATCTTCTATAGTTATTTGTCTTCATCATTATCAAGAGAGATAAATGAGGGAGAGAATATATAGTACAAAATGATCGTCATAATGAACCGAAAATAGATGATGGGTGGTGGTAGTCTATGTTATGCAATTAGCTAGAATGGTTGACTATAATACTTCTATACTGAGGGTAAAGACATAGACAAGAGTCTTATGATAGGACGTTAACATTTCGACTACGACAGATAAGAATGAGGATTAAAGAGTGGAAGTGATAATGACACAAGCGATGAAGTTTAAAGATAATTTTATCCTTTTATAAAATTAAAGATCCTCTACAAAAATAAATAAAATAAAACACTTCCAAAAAATAAAAATAAAAACTTGAAATTTTTTGGGAATTGCCTAACCATAATTGAAACATTAAAATAACAATTTCAAGCAAAATATTCGCCCACCGTGGGGCTCGAACCCACGACCACAAGGTTAAGAGCCTTGCGCTCTACCAACTGAGCTAGACGGGCTTAACAAGGTCATTTTGGTAATAAATATATATATTAGTAATATTATTTATTGTAAACAACTTTACCACAAACAATCCAATGATTTCATGAGAAATAGCTCGATCAAACTACTATGCTCGGAGATCTCGGATTAAATTGAATACAGGTATTTTGACAATTCACATTGGGAGTATTAGTGGTAATCAATGGGAAATATGGTTTCAAATTAGTCATATTTTATCCCACATAACTAAATCTCAACTATTTTGAAAGAATATTCTTTGTCTACTTATATTTTTTTAATTTAAAAATTATATTTAAATGATTATTTATAATGCATTTTATAATATATCAGTTTATATTTATAATCTCCTTAATTTTATGAGCAGAATCAGAGGATTATAAAATTCTATGGGATACTAATATTAACTCAATAAGCCTAAAACCAGATGGCCTGTTATAATTTACATGTCTCAAAGTCATTTGCATATCACTGATCACTAAAAGTTATGAGGGCATGGGCTCTAATTTTGCTCTAAATTACCACACTTGTTGCATCAACTTGCTCCAAAGTGAACCTTTAAATGACACAGGCACTTGAGTAGATCTTTAGATCTGCAGAATTAGAGTGACATGACATAGAAACAATAGATAACAACTGCTAAAACATCATCCAGAAAAGGTTTTAAGTTATGATGGCAAAAATCACATGTTTAACTTGGGGCTTACCTGTAATGGGTATGAAGGGAAACAAAAGGAGAATAATTTTGCAGCTTTTTTGAATTAGAAGTATGTAAATGTGCTAATACCCTCCTCTGTTGGAAAAATAATGATGCAACACCCTAATCTTCTTTATCTTCATTGATATACAAAGACCTATGACTAATAAAAAGATGAACAACCACCATGGATGCTGATTCCAGCAGCCAGCACCTCTGTTAGGTTGTTGTCTAAACATTATGACAAGATTACAACTCAGCCCCCTTCAGTTCATGTTTTAAGGATGCCATTGTTCAAGAACGAAGTATTTTCTTTTCTCGTTTCTATTTTTTGTTGGAAGGGGGTGTTGAAAAAGCATTAAGGAAAATTGACTGATATCACAGGCTTTTGGAAAGGAAGAAGAAAAAGAAAAAAAAAAAAAAACAATCGATCGATGATTTAAAGTGAGAGACAGAGAACCCCCTCAGGAAGATTTCCAGGCACTGGAAGTGGAGTGATGTTCCTTTTCGGAAAGAATACGACTCCATTAGCATGAGTCCTGCCATGAAACTTGCCCAGATGGTTGAGAATGGAGAACCTCTCCAATTCTTGGCACTCCAGTAGTAAATCTAACAATGTAGACCCCTTCTCCAACCTGAATTGGATCAGTCGAAGGAAAAGATCAAGTACAGAAGAATGGCCAGAAATATAAAAACTAGACGAAGGAGACTTTGGCTTGTGAGAAAAAAAACTTGCAATGTCAGTAAATTCACAACTATCGTACTGATTCAATTTTTTAATATTACTAGGTTCAAGAAGTAAAGCGAGAAAAATGCATACAGAATATTTAGCAGTGTCTTGATTATTATATGAAATGTGGCCCTCCAAAGCCAGATAACCAGCCAATGACTCAGCTCAAAATGCCATTAGATTTCTTAACCGTTTCTTAGAACATGGTACACAACAAAATGCCAGGGGAGATGCATTATCTTTTCTTCCTCAGGTACAAGCATTCAAGAGAAAATCTACAATAAGAAACAATCTGCACCAGAGAACTAATAATGCAATTTATTTCTCTTTCTAAATAATCTTATGGAATTTTACGAATCCATTTGGGTCACAGCATTAAAGCCTGCATCCAACTAGGTCTCGTGAGGTAGACGAGAAATTCCTTTAAAGCTCTCTTTTGATACTGATAACCTATCCTTG
The DNA here is from genome assembly GCF_036884655.1 of Musa acuminata AAA Group. Taxonomy (NCBI): domain Eukaryota; kingdom Viridiplantae; phylum Streptophyta; class Magnoliopsida; order Zingiberales; family Musaceae; genus Musa; species Musa acuminata. Next base: position 34,716,785 of record NC_088354.1, read on the forward strand.
ACATGATAGCACCTTAGGAGTCATTTTTTCAAGATCAATGTCCTACATATGCTAAACCACTTGAGGATGGGTCTATTCCATCTCATGATCAACACCGTTGGTCTTTGCCAATAAGTTCAGAAAACATAATAGGCCACAATGCTCATAAGCTGGCTCATCACACTTGATCGACACAGCTGATCAGATCATACAATGGAAACTAACGCAAAACTACTAGAAAAATATAATTTCAAACAAATAATATATAAAAAGGCATCTAAAGGTAAAGGAAAGAAAATAATACTCATACCTTATGAAATCAGTTTTGAGTTTCTTGGATTTACCAATGAAATTTTCTGCAAACCTTGAGAAAGTATTGTCCTCCACCTTCTGTGAAGTCTTAAGCTCCCCAAAAATCCTAGAGTTAAGTGGGGAAAAGATATATGATTAGGGGCAATAGTTCGAACTTCAAAAATTTATTATATGAGACAGTAAGCACCCAAACAACATAGATATCACAATAGAACTGTAAAATGTTGCATCCTTATTTCATAGGTAAGAGAAAACAAACTAATATTGTGAGATCATACTACAAGGTCTTGATGAATTTCAGGAGGGTGCTTACATATTTTCATTTCCCAACAAAACGTGGGAATCGCTTTCTGAAAATGAAACCAGGCTACATGCATCTGAGAGGGCTGCCTTAGCGACAGAATAAGTCACACTTGCATAGGCTGAAGTTGCCTCTCCTTCGAACAGCATAGCTGGTACAGCTGGAATAAGTTGATGCATCAGCTGAGTTGTCAAGATTAGCCTTCTTCGTGATTGAGGCATCAACAGGTCATCTTCCATGGTTTCAGCTTCATCATCCATCTAACCATATAATTCACTTGTGAGCTCTTGAGATATAGTATGCAAAAGTGATTAATACCAGCCAGATCGGTGAGATAAACTAACCTTCTCCATCAATCTATTGGCAGACATTGTCCAATCCAACTCTGTCATCCTGAGGAAGAAAAAGCAAATTTATCTGACTGATTCAACACTAAATGATGATTCTTTGAATAGCAAATTATAAATCATAAGGTACTAATTAAGCAAAAGGTCATCAACACCTGATGCTTTGTGACCTTTCTGGACACACTGTTATGATCTTATGCCATGGCATATCTGTAATTTCACTTTTGCGTTTCTTCGATCTTAGAATTATATCATGGTCCATGACGTTCTGAGCCAGCAAAAAAGGAGATGATCTACTGGGATCTGTCTTAATGGCTGATGTACCTTGGCCATAGCTACTACCATGACTGCTGTCAAGCTTTTGTTCCACTACATCACTATCATCCATCCTTGCAGGAAATTTTTGAACAAAGGGCTGCTGAATGGCAGTTTTTCCACTCCTCTGGGCATCACATAGAGCAACCATTCTGCCATTTTTGTAGGTTCCATAATGTTCAGACCAGAAAGGAGCTATATGAGGGCTAACCCATGTGTGCTCACTACGTCCCAATACATTCGCTGTGGAATTTGTACTAAGGGGACGTGTGTGAGTATGGAGTTCAGGCCGTCCTGCAATTGATGTGCTTGGATTTTTTTCTTTAATGTCACTTGAATCAGAGCTTAGCATTTTAGCATCTGATGGAAACAAAATCTGAGAAGCTGCTCCAACTTTACCATCAGCAGAAAATCTGTAGACTGCATTTTGCCTGTGATCAAATCTTTGATCCATATTGAAGTTCATCTGTGAGGTATTGGAACTAAAAGCAGTTCCTCTTGGTATGTTTCCTGTCATCTTGTTTAGATGAGAATCAGAAGCCTTCATGGATTGTATTTGATTAAGTAGCGAGTATTTTTGTTGTTGAATATCTGAAGGCTTTAAAACGCATCCAGAGATATCAAGATCGCCGCTAGAGGAGACAATACTTGCTGGGGGAGCATGTAATACCTGAGAGCTAAGAGGTGGATCCTGCTCCTGCTGCAGACAAAGTAACGATGAAATTGAGACATTGGGAACTGCATCTAAAGGTGGCTTTAGTAATTCTTCTATGCTGTGGGATGCATTCTCTGACTGCGGAATAACATCCACCTTCTCAGTTTGTATCAGATTTACGGATTTGCCCTGAGCTGGATTTACTTCTCCCTTTTGCGAATTCACAGATCTTGAACCAACTTCAGGGGTACTTTCTTCCTTGTCCACTTGATCACCTACGTTAGGCAGGCCCAATGGACTTGTATCTCTATCATGGTTTATTATGAACTGAAGTACATTTGGAGTAAGCAGAGGACTGATACCAGCTTGACGTTGTCGAGCTGATATACTTGTCCACACATTGTGAAACATTTTTGAGAAGCCATCTTGCTGAGATAAACCTGATAATGAAGATTGTGAACCTGATTTCGTTTCTACAACAGGTAGTTGCTCACCGGAATTTGTAATTTGAGAAAAGCCTGCAAATGTTGGCTTTATTTGATCAGTGTTCACTGAGCAAAATCGTGAACCAACAGGTACATGATTTTCAGCAGCAGAAACAATACCCGGGGTTGGTAATGTACCAACCAGAGAAGGAAATGATGTCTGAACAGATTTCCCAGATGCACTTCCATCATTAGAGTCATGTAGCTGCTCGGTGAGTGAGGCACTTTCAACAATTGCTCTTGCATTCACTTGGTTACCAAATGAAAATTTGACAGACTGATCCAATACTTCACGAGAAGTTGTGTTAGAAATGTGTTGTTGTTGCCATTGTTGTTGTTGGTGCTCCAGGTGATCTTTTGCACTAGAACTATGTTGCTGTTGAAGTTGCTGCTGCTCCTGCAGTTGATTTCCTGCTAAGGGAAAATCAGCACTGGCTGAGTAGTTAAAATGCTGATTTGCTTCTGGGTGTTCATTAAGTTTCTGCCCAGGTAGGCTGGACATCTTATCCCACTTGTCTATTTTAGAGGGATCATCAAGGGCAAGAACAGATCGAGCTGAAGATGTAAAATTAGACCATCCCTGATTCTGATATCCTGCATTATTGTCCAATTGTGCACTGTTAATATCACTGAAGGATTTATGAGACATTGGCACAGATGGAGGGGTCAATTGCAATCCAATTCCCTTTATGTTAGAAGACCCATCAAAGTGAGCATGTGTAACAGAAAAATCAGCAACAGCTTGTGCAGGTATATCAGATGAATTCACAGAATTTCCATTCCCTGACTGATCAACCTTGTGAAGAAGCTCAAGCACATTTTTGCTGCAATAAATTATATAAATTCAAGCATTAGAAAGATCCAAATGCATATGATCTATAATGCTGAAACCAGACATGTTGGGTAAATAACCGAAAATGGCCTCTACAGAATTTGTAGAAATCCAGTTTGAATTCAACAACAAATGTTTCCGTAATGATTGATCCAACAACGACTGTAATATAAGAAATAGTTAGGTGCATTCTAAAAACCCATGACCATTTGGTTGGAAAAGACAGAACACAGTGGCAAAGAAGGCAAAATCTGTAGCATGCACCATTTAGATAATGGCACACTGAACTAGCATGGGGATCCTAGGAGGCAAGGATCATTATAAAGTAATGGAAATAAATAGGTGCTCAACCAGAAATGTACCTTGCTTGAGCAATCGTTTCTATCTGGGAATATTGAATAGTTGATCCATTAAAGGAACTGCTGGAAGCATAGACAGGTATGGTATTTCTGGACAGAAGATTCCCTGTTTCAACTGCAATCCTCTGTAAATTAGAAAAAAATTCTTATGAACAGGGATGAGTGTTTCAATATAAGGAAACATCAACAAGTGGGGGAAAAGAAAGTACAAAATTAAAAATGGCTCCAAACAAACTATAGGTACCTTAGATCCGTCCATATGATCGCTGCAAACAATATGACCAGAAAACTGTGATGTTTCGGCAAATGGCTGCTCACTATTTGAGCTGGATCGGTTCTGTAAACTTAATAGGTGGTTTGGTGGGAATGAAGGTTCTGCAGTTCTCCTCATTTTTCCCAGTGAATTCTGTAACATTCTAGACCCCACAGTATGTTCGCCATACTGAATTGAGGACTTCTGGCTTCCACTCATGAAAGGATGTTGGTCATTACTAGTCCACAGAGACCTCTCTTTTGCTGCATCTTCAATATAACCTTTGCCTGGATCAACTCTTCCATGCTCTTTTTCATTCTCATGGGTATTGCACAATCCTTCTGAGGTGGCATTTAGAGACGTCGCCCATCCTTGTGGGCTCCTGCTTGGCTGATTCTGATTTTCTTCTACATCTTTGTTCCCTTCAGAGCTCATACATGTATTAGGGGTAAAATGTATCCCAAAAACAGATTTCTGTTCGTTCGTAACCTGTTGTTGTTTGTTCTGGTTCAACTTTAAGGCATTTGGGTTCCTAACAGAACCATAATTACTTGCTAAGGAATACTCGGCTATCTTGGGACTGCTAATATCAGATTTGACTGATTGCAATCCAGAATTTAGATAAACTCGATTTTCACCAATCTTCCACAAATTGCCATGGTTTTCTTGATAATTCAAAGTCTTGTTACTTCTAGATGCCGTTGGATAGCTAGAATTCCAGCCACTAGGAGCATCGGACAGGGGCAAATTTTGCTGGTCACCCCAACGACCCCCTATGTCTTTTGACTTGAACTGAATCTCCTCATGCTGCTCAATGGTCTTCCCAACCCATAGTCCACTACTTGAAGGTCTTGGAGGTAGGAGACCATCTTCTACGAGTTTGGTTTGATCTTGATTCTGACAGAACTCTTTGTTATTGGCTCCTTGGGTGGACAACTTGAAGGACACTTGGGGAGCCTCAGTTAAAATCCTATCATTTTCTTCATGAGCAAACTCTGAAAAATTCTGATTACTAGGAGAAGTAGAGGAGTTTGGAGTTGCATTAGCATCATTAAACAAAGGAAAAGATCTTGAAGTTACAGAAGTTACACTCTGTAGGTTGCTATCATCCCAAGCAGTCGGTTGTTTTCCGTTGACATTAATTGGAACCGAAGGCTTTCCCATCACTTGTTCTGTCTTTTGAAAACACAAACCACTTGTCTCTTCTCGGAGCCCCTTGTCACTACTGGAAGCTTGCACAGCCTCTTGCATAAGAGCACTCCAGCTCCCACTATGGATAGAAGGAAAGGAACCATAATGATCATTCTCTAAAGTATGCCCATGTATATCTTCACCCATGCCAGAGATAAGACTCCCTCCAAATGAAAATCCCCAGTTGTCATTATCAGAGCCAAACAAGATCTTCTGTTCTATAGGATCTAGACTAGCTACACCACTAGAACTCCCTACTTCTGAGACTGGCTTTTCCTGTAAATTACCAGATGAATCACCTTGTTCTTGCCTACCATGAAATTCATCAAACTGATCACTGTATCGAATATTGTTTGCATGTTGAAAGTTTCCTGATGTAACATCATTACCTAGATTCTGTAAGAGAGAACTGCCAAAGATATGTTTTCCTGGATAATTCTGCACAGACAGAGTCTTATCCTGTAAGCAACTTTGTGCAGCAGATTGCTGGTAACTTTGAGCAGTGCTATATGGGTACGATGCTTTTTCTGCCTCGTATGCATTTGCCTTGGTCATCAAATCATGGCAACTATTAGACATTCCTAGGAAGCGTGAATATTGGTTTACAGAGCTAGTGCCTGAAATAGGCATGCCATTGAAAGACTGATTAATCTCTTGTGGCACAAATCCCATAGATTGCATTGCTTGACTTTGATCATTTGATGTAATAACATCATTTGCAAAATTCTGCATGGCAGCAGAGGAACTGGGCTGCATCAAGTTTCTGTTGCCAGCAATAAACATCTGAGTGTTACTAGGTAAGTTGGATATTCCTCCAACAAAATTATTCGGCCATATGTAGTTATACGTATCATTGATGGGCATCTCATGTAATGGTGTAGATAACTGATTTCCTGTTGCAGGATTTGCTACACCAGACAACTGGCTAAGTGGACTTGATTGCCATGGCCCCTGATCTAGCTGCTGAAGTTGCTGCTGTCTATGAAGCTCCTGGGACTGCTTGTACATCAACTGTTGTTGCCACAACTGCATGTTGCCTGTACCATGTGCCGTCTTGGATGAGGAAATGTTGAGAAAGGGAGATTACTCCTAATAAGTAGCAATCAACTACCAAGAAACTCTATTAACAGATTCCCAGAAATCTATTGTGGAACACAACAACTTTTCTTGGAAACTTTAATAGACATCAGAAACAGAAAACACAAACGCCAGTCTCAAAGTAGCTTCAAGCATAGCTTTGAAAATGATTTAGTACCAAATTGCAAATTCATCAATCAAAGCTACTTTTCTTTCTCAAAATCTCCACAAAAGAAAAAAGAAACAAGCATAGTAATCACGTGAATCAAACTTCAACAACAAACATCTGTATTCTATGATCATGCACCATACTGATTTCCTCTTCAGACATATACCTGAGAACCATGCAATGGAACCTTATTCACAGCATTGAACCCAGACATTGGTCTATCCATGTCATATTCTACATAATCAGCCAATTTCCAACTTCTTGATACTTATAACCATAGAGTGAGTATTCCTTCTCAAATATATCTTGAACCTTCTCAAGACTTCACTCATGGCATAAAACCCAGCCTGCAGTAACCAAGAGTTATAACAATATGTGATATTGTATGCATTTATATCCTTGGTAAATAAAAGCAATTTCCTAACATCACAATGAGTTGTATATGCATAAACCCTTAAAGAGTAATCAATTCTATAAAATTAATGGATACAATCATATAGAAATGAAAATCAGGAATTCAAACATAACCAATAACTGACAAATAAGCAACTCAGAAACAATGCATGCCACTGTTCTCAAATCGAAAGCTAAATTTTTGCACTTAAGCTAATTAAGTTGGCAACAAAGTCATGAAATTTCAAACTATCATAATCAACAAAAAAAGAACTTTGAATGCATCTTTTATTCTGTCCAAGCAGGACTAAAATTACCAGCTTTCTCGGGGAAGGAGAGCATATGGCTTCCATTTGGACTAGTTAAAGCTGCTTCCTTCACCCTTCTCCCAGATAACTATTTTGCTTCTTGCCACTTCCCTAATTATAAAGCACCTAGGGATGTAATTGACTATGAGCTAACAGTTTTCTCGAAGATAAAAAGGATAGTTTCAAATGTCAGTTTTCATGGTTCATGGTGATGGAAGGTGTAGGTTAATCACATTCTTTTTCACTCCTCAAACTTATTGATGAAGCTCCTCAAAAAGATGGACTCACATGCACCATACTAAAACGTGAACCAATAAAATTTTGACTTGCCACTGGTATTGATCGAGAACCATCATATGAAAGATACACATCTCATCATGCATCAAACTATGGAACACAATGACCCAAAGAACAATGGCAAAACAAAAAAGCAGTGGAGATGAATGAGGATTTAAGCGGGCAATAACATTCCACTGCCACAGGAGCTTAGCTACATGAAAACAAGTGAGACTCCTCAGATGAAGATGATCCAATACCAGGAAGTACATGACCTTGTACATATGAAGTCATTGTTTCTTCATACAGCCATTGAAAACATTCAATACTTTCAGAATGCAAAGCAGGAACAATCATTTGTTATAATATAAAACATGCATCCATAAACAAGGAGACCCAGCCATCGGATGGAACAAATCACACAAATACAACACCATGCAAGTTAACAGGTCATCCCACTCAAGGTTGTACCTTCAGTTAAGGACCAAAGTGTACCAAATATACAGAGAAAATATTCCCAACAGAAGATAAACACACACATTATGAGAAATCAAAGAAAGTAACAAGGTCCAAGAAAGAAACTTAGGCAATTAGGTGCCACTTCAAAAACAGATGTTTCAAAAAGAATGCCAAGGTGTAGAAGACATTAAAAAGAAAATCCATGACAAATACTTAATCAACTTGAGAAGAATTAGTATAGCATATGGGGGAAGGAGCAAAAGAATCAAGGAAGCATATATGTCACAAGCTTCTAGGGCAGCCGACTGTAGGATTATTTTGGGTAAAAATGTTACAAACTCCTGAATCAATCTCTGAATTCTATACTGATGTAAAGCGTCCTGAGTGATGTGTTAACAAGTATTTCCATGAACAAAATTAAGAAAAGGCAGAAAGTGAAATTATCACTAACAAAGGATGTAAGCTATGGGATTAAGGAATGTAAGGGGGAGACCGATTGGGGGAAAAGCAGAAGAAGATGCAGTGAGTTGTATGTCTAAAAGAACAAATTTGAAAGATAAGAATCAACTCAAGTTTAACAGTATGCTCATCCAAAGCACCAATCATCTTTCTGGTTCAAAAAGCTTCATTTATCCATAAACAGTGTACGTTAGACACATCTTTTGTGCCCACTAATCCAACAAGATGATATATCGATATTGTCAGAATAGCTGGATCTTTGGACATTCAGAGAAGCAAAACATGATAATAAAGCTCCCAATTTCGAAAATCCAGCTCATAATTTACTCCTAAACTAGAAAGACCAACTACAAGCTCTCAACTACCAGCTCTCGCTCAAAATATCCCCAGACAATATAAAAGAGAATAAAAAGCTAAACCACACTGAATCCAGAATACCAAACTAAAAGAAAACTCTAGACTGCAGCTACCGCAGTCCGAACCAAGTCCTGACTCCCACAAAGTGGAAACCCACCAAATCTTGCAGTCCCTCTCCAAATTGGGGACAAGCGGACAACCTCTACCAGTGAATCCAAACAAATCCGTGCATCATAACCCAGAAGGAGAAGAATCCGGCACCTACCGCAGCACACGGCAGCAGATCAACGGATCAATACGCAGGCGGGAAGACTGGAGACATTTCCAGGGAGGGGGGACTCCATCTCGCCGAGCTAGGGTTTTAGGTGTTCCTCCTTGCTCGAATTCGGAGCTTCAGATTAAGGTTCTTCGAGGGATGGGAGCGCGATCACCTCGTTCGCTCTTCTCTCACTTTCACTCCCTCCTCGTTACTCTATGCGAGAAAAGGGGGTTTTTTTTTAGGAGTATGGATAAAGAGAACGAGAGAGAGAGAGAGAGAAAGCGAGAGGGAGGGGAATCGCGAAAATGTCAAGGGGTGGAAGCAGGAAGCCAGCGGCCCGGAGCGAAACCTGGTGGTCCGGATTCCGGACCTCTTGGTTCGGTGTCAGAGCCGAAGCTGGGCCATGCCTTTTTTTAATCTTTAAACGAGTGGGCCAGGAGCCAATTACGGCCAATCTCAACCGTTGGTTTTCTGATCCTTCACCGTGGGCGGATCCGGAGCGTCCAATTAGCGCTTTAATCAGGAGATTGGCGGGAAGGGATCCTTTCTCTCTTTTTTCGTATTTTGGTGCCGGCGGGAACGTAACGGACGTTACGGTAACTACCGCGCACGTTGGTTAGGGCCGGTAGGTATACTACAGACAAAAAAGTGTGTTCTTTTTTAAGCAACAAGACGACAAAAGCATTTCCTTTTTTTTCGGCTCTTGTTTAACTTTGAGGAAGATAGTGAAAGAGTAAAAGTAAAACTCAAATTTTCAGGTGAATTCCTACGATTAAGTTCGTGAGGTGCAGTTCTCAAGCATTATCTTTTGATCCAATATTTAAGTATAAGATTTTCTTACACAAACTAGAATATAAGATCTATGCATTGACAAAAAAAAAAAAAAAAAGCCAAAATAATATTAAATTAAGAAATGAGATCGAGAGAGAGTAAGTTTTTGAATCTTCTTGGAAATTATAGTAGCTAACAAGAGCTTGAAGTTGTCTTGATACTAAAGTGCTGCAACAACACAAAACATCAATCAAAACTTGCTCATTGATTGGTGAGCTTCTGCAGCAGCAGAGAGGGCACAGTGTTCTATATATATATATATATGCGTTTCCAGTTGCAGCTTCATGTGCCATGTTGCATTCCCCTGCTGACAAAGTTTGGCACATCAGTTATAAAGCTGCAACCTGACGAGGATTCGCAAGAAGACATGCCTCAAATACATGGCCACGGTGCCGGTGTTAAGGTTGCAGTGCTGCATGGGAAGTGCTGCCAGATAGCAGACAAAAGGAAGCAATCGCCAAGAATCCTGCAGCCACGGCATGCATTGGCTCTGTTCGCATCACGTACCGTCCTGGGAATGTTCTTGGATTACCTTAAAAGAAGAGGACGGCGATTAGGAATGCTATGACCCTTGTATGGTGACAGTACGTTAAGAAAACCTTAGGGGGTACAGCAAAAATAACGTGGCATAGGATATCCGCTGACCCCATCTCCACTGTGTTGCAAGGGGAATGCCATGGACCACGAGTCACATGCCAAGAGATGATGAGGGGTGAGAGAAAGAGTAAGAGTACACTGCAAGAACACTGGAGACAGGAAAAATAGACCTTGAGACTTAAACAAATGATGACTGGACCATTTCCAACTCTACAATTCAGGCTGCTGTCCCTTCTACGACAGGGATTTCAAAGCTCTAAAAGTAAGTGAATCGACACAAATCAATTTCTTATAGAGTCGGCAGCCAATGATGAGGACTGAGAGGTTGACACTGTCACAAGAATGATGAGTGACGTTGATGGGGGTTGATAGAATTTTAATGAGGGCATAAAGTGAATCAAAGGGATTGGAAAGTGACTGACAAGTCCATGGAAAGGTAATGAAAGATACTATTCTGAGCTATTTTGTGGATGGGGCTTAAGTTGTGGAGCTCACAGAGTTTGATACCCTCATCTCCAAATTCCAACTATATAAAACTGAGATCAGAATATTACCTGTCATTGCTCCAAGTCTATCTTGCTCTGGTTACTCTCTTTCCACTGCAAAGCTAAGAGCCACAATAAGTTCTCCTGCATAAATATGAATAATATAAACTTAATTAGAATATTAAGAATTATAAATGTTTATTAAAAATGTTTTGGTGCAGCAGCAGCCACCACACAGAAGCTGCAGTACAAATTTTCTTTACCTTTGTTCATGCTGTCTGAGGATAGGCTTGTTTTACAACATGATGGGAAAAGCAATAATATTTTTCACAAGCAAACAGGTCTGGTTGGCTTTGGTATCAAGAACAGATAAGCAGGCAAAAGAATGTTGATACAAATTGTCTTAAATATATATCCAAATCTTGTGAATGTCGAAAAATTTCATGTTACAATCAGACTCACAGGTTTGCATACACTTCATATTTGCTTCCTCCCCGCAGTTCAAATGTTTCTTCATAACCTTTCATCACTCAGAACACTCAAAACATCACGACAGTTTGACCTGTGTTTCTTCTTCGACAATAGTAAATATGTCATTGATTCTGCAGGACACACAAAGGAAAACACATAAGGCGCTGTAGTATATGAAATTGTGACAAATTAAAAGATGCATGACATAGTCAAGCTGTAAAAGCCAAAACTATCCTGTATCTAAGTAAAAGAAGGGAGAGTCGCATGCGTTACATGTTTGTGAGCTTTATAGAAATATAGCAACGTCCATAGTGCAACAAAGTTCTTTTTCTTTGCAAATTCTTTAATTTATGCATGACAATTTTTAGTTTCTTTATATGACTTGTATTAAAGTATCACCATATCGTGATAAAAAGATTTTGCTAAGAAAGATACTGCAGTTACATAATATTTCACCTCATTCCGAATTCCCATCATAAGATAGCAATATACATTCAATAAACATTCAGGCTAGAGGATCACAACAAACGTGCAAGTCTTTAGACCTATAAGCAGAAATGGTGACCAAGAATTCTGAAGTCTCAGTTGTAATATGTGGCCCATGCTTAGCCATAAATGAATTCGAGAAATGGTCGGCCTTAGAGTTCAGACTTATCATCATCCAATTGCCATATAACTGATTTCTGTATCATAGTTAACTAGACATACATAGGATCTTAAAATTAATCCAGTCAGTGACAACTTATGATTACATCAAAACAATCAAGCTATTTTTTTATTGACTTTTAACTGTTTCATTTAACACAACAGAGATGACAAAAGTTTTATATATATATATATATATATATACCTAAAAAAATACCATATTCATGCCCGTAATGTCTAATATTCAATATACATGTATGTCGTGAATAGTCAGATTCTTGAAATTATACCTTTCCAGGAACTTAAACAAAAAATTGTTGTATATATCACTGAAGAGAGAATTTTGCAGGTTACAACCTACTCTTTGACCTTTTCGTGCCGTTAATGTCACATGATACTGTAGCAATATCTGTTGCTTCCTATTCTTTTGAACCCTTTAAAAATATAGGAAAATTAAAGATTACTCCCTGGTTGCTTTAGCTTAATCAGCAATAAACTAACAGCCAACTAGTCTTAAGGCTTTATGATAATCTCTCACTAGCCAAAACTTATATTTGGAAAACTTGGTAGCATGACGGTCGTCATGGTTGGCAGTTTGTATTGAAGTTCTATTCAAACTTCCAATGAATATTTCTCATCCTTAAGTTGTACTCTATAGCTGAGTGGCTGAGACCATAATGATCACATATGGTGATGATACTCAAAAGGAACACATGCACAAGAATCAAATATTTAACTAATAAGTACACAGTTTTGATGCAGCCAACAATGAAGAGAGTAATATTGATTTTTGTCAAATTAAAAGATCCTGAAAACTCGCACCAATGGTCATCAAACAAGCTATTAAGGTCCAGTATGCATGACAATATTTTTGGGCTTAATTTAATTTCTAATAGAACAAACATTTATATATAACTGGGAAAGATATCAGCTTCAGTTTTCCAAACCTATTCGTGTCAATGTTTACATCAGCAAGCCATGTTGTTAGGTACACCTGCAATAAACCAAACTAACTGTGAGATAGAAAGAAAATTTTGTTGTCCATATACATAAAAACCACTTCCTGAAAGGGTCAAATTGTCAGTAAGATTCAACATAAACAACAGTAACTGAACTCTCAGAGTCACAATCTACTGTTTGAAACCTTAGTTCCTTTTTGTTGCAATCATATATCCAGATACCAGATATTCAAACAAGTCATTCAGCTTCAAACAAAAATAGAGCAGAAAATAACATTTGACCCAATACAAATCAGTGAATCAAAAAATTGAGTATAATTGATGTAAATTTTACAAATCATAAAATCTAGTAAGTTACTGAATTTTAAAGAGAAACCTCAGAGCATCGTAAGCTGAAACAATCTGAAAATGCCACAATATGTTGTCATCAACTAAGATGAACTTAAGAAGGGCCAAAACACCACTCAGGCATCTAGTTTTTTTTTTCTTTCTTTCTTTCTTTTCACTTCCTTTAGCAAGCAATGGACGGAAATTATACCAACTGTAAAAATATTAGGACAACTGGAAGAATATTTAAGAGTAACTGTTATAAAACAACTGACCTGCAAAACATCACTGCTCAAAGGATGATCAACTTGTGTGGTCAGGGAGGCACAGGGTTGCTGACCTCTTAGCGATGGAAGTAAAGGCTCAACATTTTTCTCAGAGCACAGACCACTAATAGTTAGATCTTGAAATTCTCCAGAATATAGCTCATCTGACCATTTTAATCTATCGAATTGTCCTTTACCTTCCTCATGTTTAATCGACAGTAACTCGACCACAAGGAACCTCTGTCCAAGTGAAATGAGAACTCAAGATACAGCCAGAGGGAATATCATGGAGGCACAAAGGAAAAGACAAGAGACCAGCATCAGAAGTAAGTTACTACTAAAAGGAGATGCAAGCAACAGGAAAAGAACTGGCATGTAATTTAAGGAATATAATCAATACCTTCAAACTTAGCTCTGATAGAAACATCTTGACAAGCTCATGTGCAAGATTCTCTACAAGTATCCACATATGAGAAGATATCAAAAATATTGTTTAAGAGAAGCTTGAATCCAACAACATATACTGTGTTCATGTCTAAAAGATGAAGAAGATAATGATAAGCCATACTGATCATTAAGTAACTGTAAAGTAGCGAAATAAAGAGAGATTGAATACAAAAAACAAAATGATGTGTCACAAATACAAATCAACAATGAAAATTTCCTCTGAAGATGAGTCATCCAAAAGTTGAAAACACAAAAACAGGGATATTGTAACAATCCCAACAATCAAGGCATGATTCCTAAAAGATCAGTAGGGGCATTATTTGTTTGTTGACAAAATTTGAAACCTTTAAACATCGTGCCTAATTAGCGAACAACCAGGTGAATATATTTTCTTGATTTGCAATGAAAACATTGATAGAATTTCCAAAGAGGAGATTGAAATTTATTCCCACAACTAAAATATCCAAAAAAAAGGTAACAAACCTTTTATAGTTGGAAGAATTATGATTCACCAATCAAACAATTATAAATTCACAACATTAATCATTAGGAAATGTGAGAGGAATTAGTCTGACAAGGCTAACAAATAAGATTGGTTAGATACATCGGCAACAGGCACATAACTGAACTGCTTAAGTTTTTAAATTGTAACAATTTCCAGTTTATATAACAACCCCTAACTAATTTGGCACGCTCCTTGTGTGTTAATATCTCCCAGACAAGTTATATCGGAGGCCAAGGTATAAATTGGGCCTGACAAATATCAGAGGCCAAGGTACAAATTGGACCTGACAAAAAAGCAAACTCTGATGTATATTCTGGTTTAATATGGTTGAATCAAACATGCAATGGCTCCCTGACAAATGGGTGTTGCTATGCTGGATTCCCTGTAATGTAAAAGGCTAACTTAAGCTAATAAGGTATGTTCTTTATAATATGAACTCACATAAATGGCTAAACATGAGAATGGTTGTCTTCCAAGTTTGCATGAATGGTGTACATGCATCAATAGCATGTAATCACATGGTTTTCTACTTGGAAAATGATTAAAGAGTATGACCAGATCCATTGTGTTAATCCACAACCTATAGTCGTAAGTTTTTTTGTTATAATGGTGTCCACTTACCAAATTGATACCTTGATCAGTTTGGCACACTCCCCATGTGACAATATATTCTCAACATAAGTTTTTTTTGTCATCTATGTTAGTATTGCTAGATCATTGTCTCAGTTTTTCATTCTATGCAGTACAAAACTTGAATGCCAAATAAAGAAATTCAGTTAAATATGAACTGAGATGATCAATCTCTTCTCTCACCAAAATGTACACTTTTTAACAAAGAACTACACTAGGCATACCATAGAAGCATGTACTAGTTCTTTAGATTCTTTAGACTCCTTTATGGGCATTAAGTGATAAATTTAGGATGATTCTGCAATCTACCACAGCATAATTATATACAGGGTTTATAGATAAAAAAAAATGGGACCAAAGTATATCAACTAACACCAGCCTCTAAAAAATGGAATTTTTCATCTGCTAACCGCAGCAATAATAGGAAACATAGAAGTAAATCATGATCTTCAGTGACAAGCAACCTAAGATCCACCTCATAATAGCAATTGATTAGCCATTTAGCATTAAGATGTTGACAGGGACAAAAAAACGTACCAAAGTATGTAATTGAAAAAGATGAAAAAACTGGAATTCCTCCACCATCTCCAGGATCATTCTCATGCTCTGGAATATCAGAAAATTGTGCCAGGGGGCTGGCGATAGGTCCTTTAAGGAAACAACGCATAGAGCGAGCTGACTTGACCAGTTCAGCAACAGCAAGTACCTAAAGTCATTTACACTACATTTAAGGTGAAGCAAATTTGATAATAAAAGGTTCTGTATTCTATGTGTCTTAATATTGGTAGTAGGAAGAACAGGAGAGACAAAATGCATGATAATTAGAAATCAAAAGCAAAATGCACATGAAACCTATCAGACACAGTCTCTCCGTGAAGCTTGTTACATAGCGTTCACAGAAAAAATCCGAACAACAACAAAGGTAATCTACTGATTGTCTTCTGCAGCAATGGAAAACAGTGTGCAAGCATACATACCATATCGTTGTAAGATGATAACAGCAATTTTCGATACGTTTCCTGTAACAATTGAAAAATACTAAAACTCTTCAACTTCAATTTTATGCAATAATAACATCATCAGATATGAAAAGGAAATATCAGTAAAATATGGAAATTTTGATTCTCATAACCTACTAGCTCATTCTAAAAAAAAAAATTCGCAACTCGGAAAACAAAATCAAAATGTTGTCTTATCAACATCAATTCAGACAAAACGAAACAAATATTTTGGAAAGAGAACCTGCTTACGAGCCAATTTGTCACAAGCCTTCTGCCGAATCCCAGGCATATCCTTCAGAACACCCAATTCCATCGCCGGCATGTACCTAACAATCATCCAATTGAAACAAAACCCTCAATAAACCCTACTATGAAAAGTCGATTCGTGCCCTAAAACCAAATGCAAAAGCAAATCCACCAGTAGCAAAACAATACAACAGCAGGACCACAATCTTCTCGTCACCTCTGATTAAGATAAGCATTGACGAGAGAGGTAGCCTGCGACCTCCCCTCCGACGCCGCGGAGGCCCACCGATCCTTGTTCGAGAGCAGCTTCGACCACTGGTTCCTTATATTCCTCTGCGCCGCCGGCCGCCATAGCCGCGTCGGCGAAGGCGACGGGGACAGACCAGGATTATGGTTCCGAGAGCTCGAGACCTTCGAAGGGGGAAGAGGCGTGCCAGCGGCGTTCGCTTTGGCTTCCATGCCGCTTCGAGGGCAATACAAACGGGTCGGATCTTCAAACTCGCAAATAAATAGCTTCGACCCGCACGCACGAGGGAGGGAGAGTGGAAGGCGATTTAGACACGAAAAACACGTTACCCGCAAAATGAGGCTGGATGAATGGCCGGGTGTGCCCCACTTCACTGTCCAACCAGTACACGGGTAGACTAAAGAGTAAAGCTACAAGAACAATGTTTAATATTATTATCATCTTCATCTTCTTCATCTCGACCACCTCGAGTTCACTGCTACTTTTGCTTCTCATCTTCGAATCGTTTCACTTAATGCAGCTTCCTTAAGTTGGTGAGACGAATGAATCAATTCATGTTTGCACAAATATTGCTTGGTGTACCATTCCATAAAGCAATGATAGCTTATTGGCTCTATCACACGCTTTGTTTATCCTTAGTTGATGAAGGTATATCCATGGATGGGCATGAATTCACCAAGATAAGAGAAGAAATTATATATATATATATATATATATATATATATATATATATATATATATATATATATATATATATATATATATATAATATCAACTATTATCTCATCTAATATGGTAAGAATGACAAAGTTTCCTTTTCATTCGTTATGAAATGAAAAATAATTATAAACTTTCTTCTCTTTCTTTTATGATAAAAAAATTAATCTTTATTTATGATAAGGAATACAATTTTAAACTTCATTCTCTTCCTTTATTATAAAAAAGGTTATCACAAACTTCCTTCTCTCATTCAACATATATAACACACTAAAAATGAGAGAGTTTTTTTTTCTTGAATTACTCAAACATAAATTTAGGGATTTCGGATTACTAATTTAAGCATCGAAGAGATCGAGAAACCTCCTCCGACCTTAGTCTTTATGCATGTGGCATCTCGAAAGCATAATATTTCCACCTCGGGAGTATAATACTTTAATTTTGACGAAGCCACCTCGGATATGAGGTAAAGAAGATAATCTTAAACTTCATTCTCTTCCTTTTATGATAAGAAAGGTCATCACAAACTTTCTTCTTCTCTTTCGATATATAAAAAACATATTCTAAATAGCGAAATGGAGCTCTCTTTTTTCTTGAACCACTCAAACTAACATTTAAGAATATCAGATTACTAACTTGAGCACAAGAGAGATTGGGTCGAAAAATCTCTCCCAACCTTAGTCTTCAAACAGATGACATATCAAGAGCGTAATACATCTATATTGAGAACATGATACTTTCATCTTAGATCTACCTCGGAGTTATCTTGAAGATATTTCAGACAATCCTATGCATACATATCTATATACACTCACATAACCATATAACCACAATGTTGACCAGAAACGAGTTGTTAATAAGTTGCCTAATGATACATTAATAGAAGGATTATTTTATTGACATGATCTAAATGTATTCTTGTTGAAGCAACTGTTTCCTGGACATGACTTTGCTTGACAGTAAAGATAAATATGCAAGTTGATTGCAGCTTGCACGATACAGACAAAAGTTCTTGTGGCAACGACTTGAGGTCCTGTAGCAAGGAATAGTTTAGACATTGCGTTCAGCTGTTCACTGACGAAGGAAAACGATAACCGGTGGGAGAAGCTTCGAAGCACCGATGAGAAGATGTCACACGTCGATGTATATTTAAGTGTTATCCTGTGGGTTCATGAAACTTGCTTTCCTCCTCCAATGCCATGGCGTGCGGGCAAATGAGATCTGCGACTGAGAGGAGACCAGCTTCAGTCGCCCATCTACAGTGGTGGGGGCGTCGATAACGTTTAGTTCCCTCTTAAGGCTCGTATCGAGTATAAGAATAGATACGATAGAATCGCTGTGACCAGAACACCCATAGGAGGAGGTGGTAAGAGTTGACGATGGACATTATTATCCATATCAACGTATCTTTTATTGCCAATCATGCAACGTCGACATTAATGCGTATTGTTTACAGCTTCATGAACGTTAGCTACTGTCAACGTATGTCATCAAATTCTCTCATGCAGTTCGTACTGCGTGACTGCATCATCAGAATCGTGGTGTATGAAATGATAGGATGTCATTTCGAGGATTGCAAGATCACAGATCCGTAGAAGCAGAAACGAGCATTGATTGCCAACTTAAATGCAGGCCTAATAGTACATACACACAGAGGTGTTCCTGGCAAGAAAAACGAGGAAGAGATGGCAAGGTAACAGTGGTGCATGGTGGGCTCCCGTACCATAGTCCGGTCCCGTGAACAATGGAGTTTTCCCATCCGATCCCCATTCCGCGCTTTAGTGCCTTTAACCACCATCCAACCATGGTGACAACCATCCCCCACCATTTCCTCTCAGTATATAAGCATATCCTGCCAGTTGCACAGATTGCAATCTCATCCAAGATCTCGATCTCTCTCTCTCTCTCGCACTTTCTCTCTCTCTAGAGAACAATGGTGGTGCGGAAGAGGAGTCTTGTCTTTGTTGTTCTATTGGTGGTGTTTGGGGTAGGGAGGTGTTTGGCACAGAGTGGAGGACTCAGCAGGAGTAGTTTCCCCGAGGGGTTCGTCTTTGGAACAGCTTCATCATCCTACCAGGTGAACATTGTGGTATTATTTTCCTTAGATACGGTATCTAAACACTGCCTGATATATGGAAGATATCTATGTTCTTTTCCACCCATTTTTCTCTCTTCTTTTACTCGTGGGTACACAATCCTCATCTTTCTGTTCTTCTTTATCTTGATTCTGACAAGAACTATAGAGTCTAAGTATGAAGTAAACAACCAGAATTGAATTGAAGGAGATCAGAAGCAATTCTGCTATACCATCAGATTGCATCTCCTCCTGCTATTTCTCCGCCAAGCGGAAGGGATCACCGGCCACGCGTGCGTCTCTCGAGGGGTAAAGGACGCTTCCCGACCGACATGGTCGGGAACGAGACGCTGTTACCTGTGTTAGCGTTTGAACCATTCCATCCTTCTTCTTGGGTCCCACTGGGGGAACGGGCCCACCACCATGAGGCCCCACCTCCTGTTGTAGTTGTAGGCTTAGGTTCGGCATGTATCATCCCTTCTTCTTTTGCTTCGACGTAGTTAACTGCTCATACTCGCCTCTCAGTATGAAGGAGCGGTGGAGGAGGATGGAAAGGGAAGAACGGTGTGGGATGTCTTCGCTCATACCTTCGGTACGCCATTAGTTCTCAGTTTACTGTTTCGTAGAGAACATGAGATTTAGTGGGGGGAAAACTGCATGCTTGATTTGATCATCTTGAGTTCTGCAGGGAAGGTGATTGATTTCAGCAACGCTGATGTCGCCGTTGATCAGTACCATCGGTTTGATGTACTGTCTGTTGAATCCTCCTGCTAGTTCTGTAATGTTGGTGAAGAACAAGGCTGAGGAACATGGCACTGAAATGCTTGTCGATTGCGATTGCAGGAAGACATACTCCTTATGAAAGACATGGGCATGGACGCTTACAGGTTCTCAATCGCATGGTCACGCATCTTCCCAAGTAACAAGTCACTCTCTTAATCATACCTTTAAAGATTTTACGCGTCATTTAGAAGCAGTAGTAGATTAAGATTCTAGCATGAAGCTTTCGATAAGAGAATGAGGTGATATTGCTAATCTCATCTTAGAATCCTGGAAATCATCAAGCTCATACTTGTAGAGAGGCCTTTAACAAAGTTCTAAATCCTTGTTCAGTTGTTCTTTGATCTCAATATGATGCAAAGATTCAGCATATAAGCCTCGCAGAGACTGATTAATGCATAATCCACTAATGATTTGATGTATTGTTCCCAATTTGCAGATGGAACTGGTGAGGTCAATCAGGCAGGGATAGACCATTACAACAAGTTAATCAATGCTTTGCTAGCCAATGGTTAGATCCGCAGGACGAACTCTTTTATGAATCTGCAAGATGTTCTCGTTAGTATCATATCATCTCTAAGAATTGCCACTTTGCAGGGATCGAACCATACGTGACTCTTTATCACTGGGACCTTCCTCAAGCATTAGAAGACCGATACGACGGATGGATTGATCCACGAATTATGTAATGCCCATTCGACAACAGAACATATGCTTTGAGTTGTGGCAAACAGCTGAGAACTGAATGTTGACTACATTAATCTTTACATGCTTTTTCTTTCAGAATTCTATTTCAGTCCAGAGTAGAGACATCAAATACTTCTGATTTGTTTGGGTGAATCATTCATATATGAATGTTGTCCTTCTTGTCATTCTCAGACAGGACTATGCGGACTATGCAGAGACATGCTTCAAGGCATTTGGGGACCGAGTCAAGCACTGGATGACCTTCAATGAGCCCCACACCTTCGCGATCCAAGGCTATGATGTGGGACTCCAAGCCCCTGGGCGCTGCTCCGCTTTCCTTCGGCTGCTCTGCAGGGCAGGGAACTCAGCAACTGAGCCGTATATTGTTGCCCATAATGTTCTTCTATCGCATGCCACTGTCTCTGACATTTACAGGAGAAAGTATAAGGTATCAGTATCTCAGAAATCACAATTCTTTTGCCTGCAATTTTAGGTGTCGGCTTGCCTTTAATGTGTTAAGTGTGCTGTTTAAGTTTACATGTACGCTGAACAAAAACATCGGTGTCGTTATGCAGCAAAAGCAACAAGGATCACTCGGCATAGCATTTGATGTTATGTGGTATGAGCCCATGACAAACTCCTCTGAAGACATCGATGCGACGCAACGAGCACAAGACTTCCAGTTCGGATGGTGAGGCCGCGCTTTCAACTAGTAATATGTTCCATTCCTGATCTTATCTTTAAGTGACACAACAAATTCTGCAAAATGAATAAGCTTGGCAGTATCATCTGGATGTTCAAGCAGCTTCATAATGAATTAAACTAAGTTATGCATTCAGGGAGCTGAATGCTAAGTTGTATGACCAGAGATGATCCTAAACATGCTTTCCTTTCTGAGCTATGAAGCTGCGTATGCATACTGAAGTTTATACAATGGAACAACAGGTTCATGGATCCACTGTTCTTTGGGGATTATCCAAGCTCAATGAGGAAGAGAGTTGGAAACAGGTTGCCAAGGTTTACAACAGCTGAGGCTACTCTAGTTAAGGGGTCATTGGATTTTGTGGGAGTAAA
Organism: Musa acuminata AAA Group; assembly: GCF_036884655.1. Lineage (NCBI taxonomy): Eukaryota > Viridiplantae > Streptophyta > Magnoliopsida > Zingiberales > Musaceae > Musa > Musa acuminata. The sequence continues at coordinate 34,738,560 of NC_088354.1, forward strand.
CCATTACACCACATATTATGCAAAGCACAACTCAACTAATATAATTGGAATACTCCTCAATGATACCCTTGCAGATTCTGGAGCTATGACTCTTCGTAAGCAGCTCACTCTTTGAAAGACTTGCTTCCAATGGTTATTTTAGCAATTGGAATTATGAATCAGTTCATGTCTCTTCCTCATGGTCAGATTTAACATGTAGACAATGCTCATAATATGATCAGATTTAATTGCCCATGGATAGCCAACTCCATGAATTTTAGAGCTAACTCCTCCTTGATGCTTGCTATACTTAACAAAACAATTGAAAGATACAGAATCACCATTGTATCTTTTGAAGTCAGAACCATATTTGATTCTAACTTTTTTCCTCCCATTATGCAGCTTTCAAGAATGGAAAGGCAATTGGAGATCGGGTAAATTTTAATGAAGCTGAAATAGTCATTAGACCAATATATCATGTGGTTCTGATCTAGTAATTGTGATTCGCTGTAAACTTGATTCATTCATGTGTTTTCTACTTATTTTTCATTAATGATCAAACAACTATAATTATAAATTAGGGGAAGCTCTATAATTCGGAATAGTTTCTTGTAACTATGGATCATAACATTCTAAGATTAGCATCATAGATTTGTCAAAAATGAAAGAAAAGGGAAAGGCTAATGTCCTACATGCTTCAGGTTGAAGTGCAAGTGTTCTATCTACTTCCTACATATAATCCAGCAAATATCAGATGTATATCACAGTTAAATTTCTTGAAAAAAGAAATAGAAAAAAAAATTGACAAACTCTGTTTGCGAATTGAATTCCTAAATGATCCCTTGTTTTTTTTCATATAAACACAGTTAGACCCATCACATTCTTTGTTATCTTTTAATAAACTTTCTATTGAAATGTCTGTTAATCTTGTTCTTCTTTGATCAGAAGCCCTGTTTCCATTTCTATAACCCAAGCAACACTTCTAATCCATTTATCAAGCTATATGGAGCCTAATTTGTTCCATTTTTGTGTCATGAAGGACTTTGCTGTATATATGTACATTGAATTGGAATGTGTAAAATATAATGTGAAAATAGCTTATAAGACTCCTTTTCTGTTCTGATGTATAATCCTTAAGGCTTGAACACTATACTTATACTGTAGCTGAAACATATGATGCTTATGGAATGCAGGCTTCTTCAATATGGCTCTATATTGTACCTCAAGGGCTGAGAAGCCTGATGAATCACATCACGCAGAAGTATGGAAATCCTGTGGTTATCATCACAGAGAATGGCAAGTAATCTTGCTTTTCAACGTGTTCAAGATTACATTTTACATGCAACTCTACCTTTAGAAGCTAATAATTCTATCGACCATATGAAGGGATGGATGATTTCAACAACCCATTTATCTCAATTAAGCATGCTCTGAACGACGATAAAAGAATCAGATACCACAATGACTATCTATTGAACTTGTTGGCCTCCATAAGGTAATTTTCTCACTGTAAATTTGTCGTTGAGTGCGCTTACAGATCTTAATGTGTCTCTTGCCTGATTGATAAAGTCACAGTGATATTAACTGTAGTATAAGACGAGAAAAAAGATATATAAACAAAGGCAATTAAGAATTATGTACATTTAGTACGACATTTCTCCTTGATAATATGGAATAAGATCTACATACAGAATGATCTTCAAGGAATGGTGATAGAACTATACAAGTATCTCTTTGCAGATATTGGTCTTTTTCAGGTTAAACACTAAGAGACTTAGAATTAAAGATGACAATCATGTATTGATTAGCTAATTATGATGCTAATTATGTATTGATTTATCAATACATAATGATCTTCCAAAAATGGTGATAGAACTATACAAGCATTCTCTTTGCAGATACTTGTCTTTTTCAGGTTAAACATTAAGAGACTTAGAATTAAAGATGCCAATTATGTATTGATTTATCAAACTCTAAGATGACTTAGAATTAAAGCTTAGCTTTTATAAACCTAAGAAGGTTTTATCATATAATGCTTTCTTGATGAGGCCAACAAGAATAATTCGGAATAAAATTATTTAGGATTTAGATGGAGCTTATGAGTGTATCAGGAATAACATCTGCTACACTGGAGCTAAACAATGTATTATTATTTATGGTCTTCTATCATGCAGGGAAGATGGGTGTAATGTGCAGGGATACTTTGCTTGGTCTCTTCTTGACAATTGGGAGTGGGCTGCAGGGTATACTTCTAGATTTGGCCTGTACTTTGTTGATTACAAGGATAAACTCAAGAGATACCCAAAGAAATCAGTTACCTGGTTCAAGAACCTGTTGAAGTCTGCATAAACTGTTGCTAAGTCCCCCTAATAAACTATGGAAGAAGGAATGATGGAGATTAATTGTTGATGTGCTGTTTATTAGTAAGCTCTATTGTAGCTTCATATTCAACTGTGATTTCATTCTTGTGGTTCAATATAAAGGAATTGTTCATGCTTCAATGTCTTTGCAATGTGAGAGTCCATGCATGGATTCTCACACATTCTATTCATTCAGTTAAAATAGCTGTGTTGTATGTGTAAAAATCTTGGCAGAGTGTTATTAATTGTGTTGGACAGCTTTGGATGATCCAATTGTAGATCTGCACACATGGACTTGAACCAGCTTCAGTTTTCGGGTTTTTGGATTCCATTAACACAATGTTTTTACACAAATTATCCCTGTTGCCACTTTGATTATGTATTATCTTTCTATTCATCTTTGCTTTCTCTCTTCACTCTTGAGCATCTCTGTCAAGCTGTCAGATTTGATGTTTGTCACCTCAAAAGCTTCATATATGGATGAGAACAATTATGCATTCTTGAACTGCTGCTGATGACTTCAGTGCAGACTTATATGCTGTTCTTTGCTCTGTTAGCTGAATTATTCTTCAAGCATGGCTACAATTTTTGGATCAGAATTGTGCAAATGATGAGAGTAAACCGAAGTATTGGAATAGGTGTAATTTTTCTGTAAGAACTGGTCTCTTATCTTAATGTTGGCTTCGACAAATCTCTTCAGATTTAGAGAACTGCAAAGTATTCATCTGTATCTTCATCTCTTCATCACCTTCCCCAAGTAACCAGACCCTAAACATGTCTTTCTAGGAAGCCAGCAATATCTACCAATCTATATTAATTGTGTACTTTGTTTCTGATCTTTTTCCATGTCTGTACTCATCCTGAAAGTTAAAGCATAAAGATCTCTCAAGCATAGTAACATCCAAATCGTTATAGTATTTCTTAGATTGTACACAACATAATTCCTTACAGTCTTCCCCATGAAAATGATCACTTTCATGCCACCACCCTGTCTTCAAAATGTAGGAATTGGCACAGTATGCAGACTTGACTGATCAAGAACCTCTTCACAGCATGAGGAGGTTGTTCATTTGTGCTGGACAAGATATCATTTACAGCAAGAAGTTGATACTCATCTCCTTTTTTGCTTACAGGTAACCAATGGCATTACAATTTTTACACATAAAGCCTCCTTTTTGGTGACAGAGTCTTATATTTTTCATATAGATTGCAAGATTACCAGAAAATAAACATTGTTACCTGGGGAAAGGATAGGAAAAAAAATGAAATTAATTGCTTGACTTATATCTATATTTTATGCTTCGATTTACCTGAAACTGTATGTAAACTTTTTAAGCTGATCAATAAATTGTTCTTTACAAAATGTAGGAATTGGCACAGTATGCAGACTTCAAAATGTAGGAATTGGCACAGTATTCAGACTTGACTGATGCAGACTTCAAAATGTAGGAATTGGCAGTCTGTCTTCAAAATGAAGGAATCGGCACAGTATGCAGACTTGACTGATGCAGACTTCAAAATGTAGGAATTGGCACAGTATGCAGACTTCAAAATGTAGGAATTGGCACAGTATTCAGACTTGACTGATGCAGACTTCAAAATGTAGGAATTGGCAGTCTGTCTTCAAAATGAAGGAATCGGCACAGTATGCAGACTTGACTGATGCAGACTTCAAAATGTAGGAATTGGCACAGTATGCAGACTTGACTGACAAATGCAAACTTCAAAACGTAGGAATTGTCATAGCATGCAGACTTGACTGATCAAAAACCTCTTCACAGTATGAGGAGGTTCTTCATTTGTGCTGGACAAGATATCATTTACAACAAGAAGTTGATACTCATCTCCTTTTGTAACCAATGGCATTACAATTTTTACACATAAAGCCTCCTTTTGGTGACAGTCTTATATTTTTCATATAGATTGCAAGATTACAAGAAATAAACATTGTTACCTAGGGAAAGGATAGGAAAAAAAAATGAAATTAATTGCATGACTTATTATTTATATTGTATGCTTCGATTTACCTGAAATTGTATGTAAACTTTTTACGCTGATCAATAAATTGTTCTGTACTAAATGAGCAAGAATGTGAGAAGGAAATGGTTGCTAGTAATGGTGTGGGATGGTGATGGATGCCTCAAGAGGCAAATACCTGTGGCCATGAGGCACTCAGAGAATGCGTGTGGGCAGAACACAACACTGATCCAATTGTGGTGTTCACTGCACACAATTGCTATATATAATCTATCTGATGCAAATGTTGCATCATAGAAAGAGATCTCACGCTCCATATGCATTGAAGAACAATGATGTTGATGAACAGGCATTCGGTTGTTGTTGTCTTCCTGCTTGTGTTTGAGATGAAGAATTGTTTGACACAGGATGGAGGACTTAGCAGAGGGAGTTTTCCACAAGGGTTTGTCTTTGGAACTGCTTCCTCATCTTACCAGGTGACGATTTCCTTCTTGTCTGTTTCAATCCTTTGTATCTTGATTTCTTGATCATATTCTGCTTCTAATTAAAAGTTTGATGAAAAAGAGCATTCAAATTCTCATTATTTTTCGTTGGAATGATTAGAAATTATTCTCTTTCAGTATGAAGGAGCAGTGGAAGAGGATGGAAGAGGGAAAACAGTTTGGGACACCTTTGCTCATTCCTTTGGTATGGCATCAAAATGATACCAAGCTAACAAAAACTAATGGTAACTCTTCTTACCTGATCATAAATTTTGCAGGGAAGGTGATTGATTTCAGCAATGCCGACGTCGCAGTCGATCAATACCATAGATTTCATGTAAGTGTTTACAGAAAATTCTCCCAAAATTATGAACCATGAAGTGATAAGTTCATTACAACTGCAGGATGACATACAACTCATGGCAGACATGGGAATGGATGCTTACAGGTTCTCCATTGCATGGTCACGAATTCTGCCAAGTAAAACAGCTCATTCTCTGATCACACGTCCTTTGGTGATGCAGTGATCTCATGGTTTGTTCTTCATGGCTGTGCAGATGGAACAGGAGAGGTTAACCAAGCAGGGATCGACCATTACAATGAAGAGATCAACGCACTGCTCGCCAAAGGTTGGCTAACAGCAGCAGCAGCTGTTCATGCAAACCATTACAACCACACGTTAGAGATCAAACACTACATGAATTATGTGCAGGGATTCAGCCTTACGTGACTCTCTATCACTGGGATCTTCCTCAAGCACTCCAAGACAGATACAATGGATGGATCGATCGCCAGATCATGTAATGCTCTTCTTCTTCTTCTTCTTCTATCATTTCCAACAGACGAGTAAATGGCATAGAGATCCATTGCTCATTTTGCAGAGAGGACTTCGCAAACTACGCAGAGATATGCTTTAAAGCATTTGGGGACCGAGTCAAGCAATGGATCACCTTCAACGAGCCACACACCTTCGCAATCCAAGGCTACGACGTCGGCCTCCACGCGCCCGGGCGCTGCTCCACCCTCCTCCACTTCCTCTGCAGAGCAGGGAACTCTGCAACAGAGCCGTACACCGTTGCTCACCATGTTCTTCTCTCTCATGCCACCGTGTCCGACATTTACAGGAGAAAGTACAAGGTACCGAAGCAGAAGAACCAATCCTGCTATCTCATCGATTCAGATACCGCATCTCATTCGTGTTCTGACGCGCAGAAAACTCAGCAAGGATCCATCGGCATGGCGTTCGACGTAATGTGGTTCGAGCCGATGACAGACTCCCCTGAAGACATCGATGCGACACAGAGAGCGATGGATTTCCAACTTGGATGGTGACTCTTTCTTTCGCGCCTGACGATCCGTACGACGAGAGCAATCACAGAAAACCTCGTTGTTTCAATTCAATGGCAGGTTAATGGATCCATTGTTCGTCGGGGAGTATCCGAGGTCGATGAGGACGAGAGTGGGAGAGAGGCTGCCAAGGTTCTCAGCAGCTGAGGCTGCTCTCGTCAAGGGATCCTTGGACTTCGTTGGAGTGAACCATTACACCACCTATTACGCAAAGCACAATTCAACTAATATACTTGGGTTCTTGCTCAATGATACACTGGCAGATTCTGGTGCCATTACTCTGCGTGAGTCTCTTGCTTTTTTTCTTTCTACTCCAAGTGTAGCTCAAGTTTCTGAGTTGCTCGTTCTTCAAGCAATCAAGCAAGTGGTAATGGATGAGATTATGCTCGGATAAAGAAAAGAATCCAAATGTAGATCTTGCTTGTAAGAGAAGATCTGAATTGAATTATAATTAGTAATTTTATCTTAAACATTTTAGACGGATGACTAAAGCTCAACAAGTTAATGGGATGATGAGAAATATTATTAAAGTCAACCTAGTATCTGATTGATTCATCGAATGATTTACTCAGTAGATTGGGTTAGAGATATATCGTTGTATCATCCCAAGTTTGATTATATATCAAGGGATGAACTGAGTTATAAAGGTTTGATCAGTATATTTGGAATATATTTGATGTTTTCACTTTGATTTACTGATGCACTTATTTCTTCATGACATGCAGCCTTCAAGGATGGAAAAGCAATTGGAGATAAGGCAAGGGTTTGTTTTTTTGTTTCTTAACAATTTATTTTTAAACTAATTATAGATTATCTTCGTAATTAGCTATCTTTAATATTTCGATTCTTATATTTTAAATATAAAAATTATATTTGAAATCCTATACTTATGAAAGTGAAATATTTAGTCTTATTTCTCCTTACACCATCGACTTTGATGAAAATACTATAGGATTTATTATTGAGCACATATTGACTCTGTCTTATTTTTATTTCTATTTATCACTGAGCATATATGATATTTTCGTCAGCAAAATTGATGACACGAGAGAAACGAGATTAAATTTTTCACTTTGGTAAGTATAGAAATCTCAATATAACTTTTGAAAGTGTAAGAATAGAAATGATAAAAAATAGTTAATTACATGAGGAGGTAATATGTAATTAGCTCGTTATTATTATTATCTTTTTGACATTTAGGCAACTTTAGATTATTTTGCATAAGATTGACAATCACTAATAAACATGGAATTAATTAACATTATACTGATTCTTTGTTAACATGTACAATTTTTTGTCTCAATTTACACTGCTTGAAGGCATTAACAGCATTCTTGGAGTCAGAAGTCAAAATCATATGGTGTCTTTGGGAATGCAGGCTTCATCCATATGGATTTATATAGTACCTCAGGGGATCAGAAGCCTGATGAACTACATCAAGGACAAGTATTACAATCCCTCAGTGATCATCACAGAGAATGGTATCTGTCTTTGGTCCCATTCAAATTCTGGGAGTTGAATTCTCATCCATCTTTTATTTCTGATGTGAAGGGATGGATGATTTCAACAACCCATTTATCTCCATTGAGCATGCTCTCAAGGATGATAAAAGAATCAAATACCATGGTGACTATCTCTCAAACTTGGCTGCCTCCATAAGGTATGATAATCCTTTGATATTACTAAACCTAAATCTTCACAATGAGATTAGAAGGTATAATAACTGAGTGCTATTTAGGTTTTGAAGACCATTTTTCTCATCAGCAAGTCATTCTGGATAAGCTACAAATAGAGAATGATCATGTAAAGAAAGATACTGTAACTATATCAACATGCCTTCATAATATACAATTGCCTAATATCTTTCAGTGCATGGTTGAAAAGCACATGTTTGAGAAATTCCTATATGGTTCAAATAAACATTTATAGCTAACCTGATGTTGCTGTTCAATTTATATTTTGTAGCAGGAAGGATTTTAATTGAGCTGATTCTTTGAACTTGTCTTGCAGGGAGGATGGCTGCAATGTGAAGGGATACTTTGTGTGGTCTCTTCTTGACAACTGGGAATGGGCTGCAGGGTATACTTCAAGGTTTGGCCTATACTTTGTGGATTACAAAGATAACCTCAAGAGGTACCCAAAGAACTCTGTTAACTGGTTCAAGAACCTGCTCAGATCTGCCTGATCCACTGCTGCTAAGGCCATTGAAAGATATGAACTTTGGCTGGAAAAATAACATGGACTATTTGATGATGATGATGCATATGTGTTGATGGATATACTTGAAGCACCTAATCCTTCTTGAAGGAACTTTTCTTACTGTAGATGTTCACTATGTTGTTTGTGAAATGAATTGCAATGAGTAGTGATATGGCCATTGAAATATGAAATACAGTTATGTTTACTAGGCTTCCGAATGCTAAACTGTTTATGAACATTTTTTGTCCACGAACCGAGATTAACTTGATCGTCGGAGGAAACTCGTAAGAAATGCTGATCCAATAAAACCTTTTTCAGACGCAATAATTTCGTCATGTTCGATTGACGATCAAGATTGACCAAGTAACATCATGAATCCAATATCAGAGGTCAAAAATGCTTGTTGAACAAGAAGCATCATAAGAGAAGTTTAATTAAGGAATACCTTAAGGGAATTAATCATCCCAGAATACATAAGCAAGGTAATAATTTCTTATTAGGACTTTCAAGGAACAATAGAAACGAAGTCGTTTCAAACAAAACTATCCAACTCTTCATCAGATTTGAAACCATTTAAATGACTAGTGCTTGTTCTTGAGCTTTGCATTGTACAAACATCAGACAACCACTGTTAAAGATACGACAAAACTAAGTTGAATGCGAACACTTTCACCACCAGTGATCAGATCAGCCAACATGCAGATGAACACCTATGGCAATCACCAGGATGGTTAAGATTGCAAAGAAGAGAATGCCATGGACCAGAATTGAGATCCCACTAGTGTACATGTTGCCAAACTCAATCACCCTTGTCCTCGCCGGCAGCTGAAACAACAGCCCTGGCGATAGGAGGATGAAGAGTACCACCGCGGCAATCACCGGCCCCCAATCGGTAGTCATCTCTCTCTTGGTTCCAGGCCTTGCAGAATTTTGAATCTTTGTTCCTTCTTCTCAGTGTAGGCTAATATACTAGTGGCAATCATAAAGGTTTCAGAAAGAGATGTAGAACTCAAGCAATAAGAAAGCAAACAGGGAGACCAAAGAATAAAAACAGAAAGGAATGATTGCTTTTTTCGGTTGAATGGAATGCATGCTTTAGACTAATTCAATGCCATTGGAGGCCTAAAAGCTTCTTTTCTCAGTGTAGCACAGTAAATTAAATGATCTTTTGCAAAAGCTATCTACATGCTTTCTTTGTCACTGATACTATGTGGGGATTGCTTAGATAAAGTAAAGTATCATTGCAAAATGACAAAAGAACTGGGTGTGCCAGATGCATGGAGCATCACCTGTGCCCTGGCACCAACTCATAGGGATTGTACCAAATCTTAGCCTGATGTTGAAACCATTATGAACTTTATGATTGTTGGATAAACTTTAATAATATATGAGAATGAGCAAAAATGAATCGCATAATAGGAAAACCTTCTGGGCAATATGAATGTTTCCACCCAATTCTCTGATTCATTGAGCAAAGCTTCATTTTGTGATTGTTGGATAAACTTTAATAATATATGAGAATGAGCAAAAATGAATCGCATAATAGGAAAACCTTCTGGGCAATATGAATGTTTCCACCTAATTCTCTGATTCATTGAGCAAAGCTTCATTTTGTTTCACTTTGTTAATGTGATCGATTCTGATTCCAAAAGAACTTCTAAATACCAATCAAAGCATTGCAAGTCTACAAACCCCATGTTTCTTTGATTTATTCACTTATATTTTACTAAAAGTAAAGTAGTAGTCTTGACATTTACATTTATTTATTGTTATTGTATGGCAAAGTCAACTTGTACTATTTGATTGTTTTGCTATAAAACTGTCGTGTTTACTTCCAAGTCTAAAATGAACAATAATTTAGAACCATTTTAATGATTAGATATCTTATTAAAAGATAGTTTTAAATAGCCATTGATTACACTACAAACTTCCAAACTAGCAAGCAAGAGATAGCATTTAAGCATCACTATGGAGATCATAATATTAATTTGAAACATAATGCTACATTCATGGCAGTGTAATATAGCAGATTAGAATCATAATACTATATTAATTGGGTGTGTAAAATTTATGGAATATGTTATACCATGTTACAAGACAAAAAAATGAAACAACAAGTTTACAAGTCAAACATAGTAGATTAGAGGTCCAGACCTCATATTGAGTGGCTCGAAGAACGGTTAAAATAGCAGGCACCCAACTGTCTACAGACAACCAATACAAGACAGCCTGCATTCCCAGCAGAGATCTTCTAATCCGTTGGAAGTTTAGACAATAGTTGGTCAGCAATACCATGCTGTATTTGGAACTTGCCTCAGTTGCTAAAATAGACAAATTTAGAGCAAATGTGAATGATCTACAAACATGAAAGATGACTAATTAGAGAATTTTCATGGAACCCTATAGAACATTTGTTATCAAGCAGATACATTATAAGATTATAAGATAATTTGCTGATTATAAGATATATTATAAGACCAATCAGATTCAGAAGACCAAGCCACTAAAACGAGAACCGACATTTCATGATGTAATGTCGTTTCCAGAGAAGCTTCAGGCTATTACATTATAAATTTCTTTAGGTACTACCATGATTTTGTGATTGAGTAAATTTCATCTTTGTACACAAGGGAAGAACAAAGTCAATCAATCAGCAATCTTTATTTAATACTTGTCATACAGGGCAAACAATTTCTTGTTGCTAAGTGGTGATCTTGATAATAGAACATTCACAATCAAATTAAATAAGTAATTATACATGATCTGCAATCACTTAAATCCTTAGAATGAAATCTTCCCAAGATTTCCGTGAAGACAGCTAACTGATCACCATTAAAAGTCCACTGAATCTGTTCCATCTACCATAAGAGTGTTTCGTATCTTTTCTTTTTGACAAAGAAAAAATAATTAAAATTTTAAAGCTCCCTGATATCGTTGATCTTTTTAAATTTCATTCAAACTACTGTACTTTGGACTCTTGCATCATCTATATGTACTAATCATGCCAAACAGTAATCCACATGTTGACTATGCCAGAGATATCTCTTTGATTAATGTCATGGGAGAACTAAATCCTTTACTATGATTTATAAATCACCATGCAATACATTCATACATATATATATATATATATATATATATATATATATATATATATATATATATATATATATATATATATATCAGTGACCCGGGCCTGATGGGCTAACTGGCCTATCAACTTCATTTGGTCTAAACAACTGACGAAAATGCTTAAGTTAGAGTTGATAGTAGTACACTCATCAGACCCTTATAAGCCAATCTTAATCTTGTCCACTTTCGATGTGAGACTAATTAGGGATGTTACATGCATTTCGTGATGAAGGTTCAATTAAAAACTTGCAAAAAGCTTGGCATGGAAATGACACGCCATGTCACTAGGAAAACGAAGTCAATGAGACTAATTAGGGATATTACATGCATTTCGTGATGAAGGTTCAATTAAAGACTTGCAAAAAGCTTGGCATGGAAATGACACGCCATGTCACTAGGAAAACGAAGTCAATGAAGAGTGACTTCTGATAAGGCATATTTTGCCCCCTGAACACGTCACAACCGATGCCACATGCCACGTCAGAATCCGTGCTCCCAAGACACTGTTCGACACGTCTAGTCCCGGTAATCTCGGGATGGCAACGCCCCGCACGTCGAGCTAGAATCCGTACTGATGCCGTGCTGTGCCCACCACGCTAACCCGCGTACAACCGACCCTCTTACGGCAATATAAAGACCTCGATCCTGGCCTCCAGTGATGCGGGGAAAAAAAGAGGGAGACTACTAACTTGTTCGTCGAAGGGGCTAAAGTCGAGGATCACCAGACGAAGGTCGTTTTTGCAGGAAAGTAGCCCAACCTCGGAAGTCGCAGACTGGCGTCCCTGCAGCGAGCCATCGACCAACCCCGACTCGAGGACCTAGTCGGCCCTGGCGGCTAGCTCAGCCGGCAGGAGGCTCCCGACATCGACCCGCGAACCAAGCCATGCTGACTCATCAGCCACGGCACATTCGTTCACTAACAACTTCATCTGAAAGAAATCATAATCCAGCAAGAAAAAACCTAGCCTGTTTGTGATTGGTCATATACTAGATGGAAGTGATTAAAGATAAGGTAGGAAATATCCTAGGGAAAATCTAGGGAGTTATGATGTGATTGACAACCAAAATAATGGCTTATTTTATAAGATTACATAGCTTTAGCAACAACCGATGAAAGGGACAGCACAAGAAAAAAGCACAGCAAGCAGGAAAAGAATTAAAATGCAGGGACCAACAAAGAGAGAAAGCTACAGATTCTCTCCTACTGTGCCTTTGGTTAGAACAATCCAATTCTATAGTAGAGGTAACCAGCAGTATGGATGTGCATCCTATTGTATATGAAGGTTTATGATCTAATTAAGTACATATAAAGCAATGCGAAACGATGAAAAAATAATTGGATCTACAATATCAACTGAAGGACCTTAGGCTGAAATATTTTAAAAAACCCTATTGATTTGATCATAGTAGTCTTTTGTGGTAAGAAAAGATTTCATTTAACCCACTAATTTCCTACTCAAAACCAAGGAGAAATCACCAATAAAGAAAAATTAAAAAAAGAAAAAAATTCCCAGACAAAGTGAACTGTAATTTTCATTAATGATGAAAAAAGGCATTTTGTTAAGATCTACGACTGATGGAAGACACTGATACATTGAGAGGAAAACGTGCAGCATGAAGTTCATACTATAAACTACGAACATCCAGAAACATGTCTAAGAGAGGTTAGTCCAAAGAGGAGAATGAAAAGTGTCGAATTTTCGTGGAAGTGGTAACAATAAACAACTTCAACGATCAAAAAGACCAAACAACTGAGGAAAGATCTCACCTTTGACCACCATTGGGCCGAAGAGGCTGGATGGGAAAAGGATGGCTCGCCCCAAAACCGACAGATTCGAGACGATCCCGGCCAAGTAGAACACGGTCAGCATCCCCAGCACCCAGGGAATCAACATGAACCCGATGACGAACGTGACCGAACTATCGAGAATCAGCGTCATCGACAATCTCAGCAGCATGAACGCGGAATCAGTGGAGTGCCATGGTACGGGAGCAGCTCCGATGCGAAGGCCAAGAAGAAGGTAGTTGGAGGGAGCGGAGGATGACGAAGACAATGGAGAAGAGCTGGCAGAGGAGACTCGAGGTCTGACCCTCGCCTTCCATCACCGTAACACGGAGAGAATGTAGACGAAGGGGGAAGAGACGAGAATAACTCAAAGGCCGACCCGACCGAACTCGGTCCGTCCCAATCCGATCCAACACGACCCGATGCGAACTGACCCGGTCCAATGAATCCACATCGATACAATTGTTGCATTGTACATTCATGTATTGTGAACCGCAGGCGAATGCGATCCTTTTCGCGTTCCTCCCTCTCCTCGCCTGTCCTCTCTTCTCCTACAGGAAAAGAGCATCGGAAATGGCGGCGGCCCTCGCTCGTCTGTCACGAAGAACTCTAGCCGATCCATCCCGACTCCTCCCCCTTCGCCGCCTCCTCTCCGCCGAGGCCGCCGCGCCGGCGGTGTCACCGGCTGCGGGGCCGCCGCTGACGCCGTCGGATCGCGTGAAGTGGGACTACCGGGGGCAGCGCCGGATCATCCCTCTGGGGCAGTGGGTGCCCAATATCGCTGTCGACGCCTACGTCGCCCCGAACGTCGTCCTTGCCGGGCAGGTGACGGTCTGCGACGGCGCATCTGTCTGGAACGGCGCCGTCCTGCGCGGCGACCTCAACAAGATCACCGTCGGCTTCTGCTCCAACGTCCAGGAGCGCTGCGTTCTTCACGCCGCCTGGAAGTCACCCACAGGTCCCCCCTTTCCCTGATCTAAATCTACTGGTCGACTAGGTTGCGTCTTTCGAGTGCGTTTAATTAGATCCAGAATCTTAAGTTTGAATAGTATATGCTTTATGATTCTTCTTCTTTTGCAATTGGAGTTTCTTCCTCCGGCCAAAGACTTGCCTATCTGTGAGCAGTGTTATGATTATTATCTGTGAGGTGTTTGAATGAATTCCTCACGAGTCTCCTTTTAGGGTTTTTTTCCATGTATTTTGCACTAAGCTCTATTTTGCAATCACACTAAACTTAGATTAGGGGTAATTTTATTTATGGCACAACTGACTGGCGGAAATGAAGGCACTTGGAAATTTATCCATGAAACTGCTGCTGACAGGTGAAGAAGCAGATGTCCATGTCATATGCTCATTTGAGGCCATCAAAGGGAAATGAATATGACCTAGTTTATAAGTAAACGAACCAATGGCAAATCACTTAGTTTGATGAAGAATGAACTCAGTTAGCTGGATGGCTAGGTTGCTCTTCTCTCATATGAATTAAATGTTGATATTTTAGTTTGTGGGATTTTGATTGAGCAAGAAAAGTGTCAGTTGAGCAAAACTTGCTTATGGAGAATTTTTTTTTTGGATTGCAAGCCAAGCCAAAGTGTATACCATCAGAGTAGCAGCTGAAATTTGATGACTGTAAAATAATTTCTTCGTCTACTTGATATATTGAATTATGAATCGGTGTTGCACATGAATATTCTGTTGAGTTGGGTAACCTACTGTATCTTTGTTTTATTTTAGCATCCCAAAGAATTTACAACCATGCATTGTATTGATGTAAAAATGCCTTTCCATGAAGGAACTACACTCTGTACATCTCTTTCAAGGGATTATGACGGTTTTTATTGTTACAGAAATAGTTTGGGAATTTCACTTTCTTAGGTGAGGCCAATCCTAGACATCTATGATGGTACTCTATATCATCTTATTGGACTGGTGCTCATGCATAAACTTCAAGAAAAATATTGGAATGGCAAATCTATCTACATGATATCGTGGATACAACCATTCCCACTCTGTTCTACATGTTGGAACTTGTTTGCCTAAGAATTTATTATATATTGTACTTATGAAAATGTCTCACGTTTATAGGGCACTATAGACGTCATTTGTCCCTGAGACAACTGATTTCTGGCAATTTTAGTCCTTAAGTTAAACCCTTATCCTTAACCTTAATAAGCAGCACCCAATCAAGTTTGATATCCTTGATCAAAGTTTTATCTGCCTTTTTTGCTTCACTGGTCCAGGATGGTGGACATTAGTACCTGCAGTAATATACACATGGATCGATGCCATGGATAATTTTGCTTATATCTTAGAGATTGTGGATATTGGATTTGACGAAGATAATGGTTGGTGAATACTAATAATAGGTCGCATAAATGCAAAATGGATTTATCCTATGAACAGTTATTATTGTTTTGGTTGTCTACCATTAGCAAAAATTGCATGAAGGAAAACAGTTTCACATCCTGTGAGTTGTTCCCTTTGAAGAAAATTGAAAGCTCAGATGCAGTCAGAAGAAAGTTCATCTGTACATTAAACCACAAAATGACTAAACAGGGTACATGTGGTCCTACTCAGCCTAATAAAAAAGAACTAGTACTGTAAGTGAAATGCCAGATTTATGTCATCCAAATAAGATTTGCAGATGGAAGAGCCAGCTACTAATTAACTAAAGCCCCAATCTTGATGCTGTGAGGTGACCAAGAATAAGGTTTTTTGACAGTATGTTTTTTACATATACACAAAAATAAATTTTGTAGTTATGCATAACGTGCATGACATGGATTAATCATTAAAGGTTAAGAGAGAATTCATGTATTTATACGGTGGCAGAGACTGGCATGAATGGTGACCAAAGAATTTCACTCTGGATAACTAGTATGATAGAAGATTTAAGGAGAAGCTGAAAGCCTGAAAGGATTGCAAATGTTTTTTTTTCTTCACAAATTTCTAGGATCATCATTGTTCTAGGGAGGAAAAGGCAAAGAGGTCAAATTATAAAGGTAGGTGCAGAGAACGAAGAATAGGAGGAGTGGAAGGAAAAGAAAAAGAGGAAGAGGGCAGGAAGAAGAAGATTTAGTGGGAGTGGAGGAGGAGAAGTGGAGAGAGAAGAAGAGCAAATGAAGGAGAGGTAGAATGTGAGGGTGAAGAAGAAGTGGGAAAAGAATGACGAATAATAAAAGGAATGCAAAAAAAAATGTAAAGGAAATGGAAAGGAGAAAATAAAAAATAGAATAGATATGAAAATATTATATATATACATGTATATATTTTTATTGAATCTGCAATTCAACTAGTTGGTACATCAGTTTGACCAGTGCTCGATGAACTGGAGCTTGCCTGGTTCGATGACCCGTTTGATCTGATGATTACACTTAATAGTATCAGATGTAGGAAAATAAAATTGAATGTTTGGTTGGTTCCTGCCTTGAGCTTTTGTCCTTGAGTACTGCAAGCTAGCTCGAAGCGAGAAATGGCACTTTCATGACTATTCATGATACTTCAGATTGTTTGGTGCTTACTAGCCATCCATATATATTTTCTAAAAGATAATTTTCATATTTCTAGATAATATAGTTTGTATTGTTTTACGCTCATGCAATCATATTTGAACTTTCTATTTGGGCACAAGCCAGCTAGGACTTTGTCGATAGGATATGCTGATACCATTCTTCCACAAGTACCTCTTATATTTTTTGCTTATTATGTAACTTAAAATACACAATTCCATATAAAACAATGAAAAAGTAACTATATCAGAAAGAGTCACTGCTTTGACTCTTTAAATCCAAGTCTTCTGTTAGCTATCTACCCATGCCTCTTCTTGTTATATTACTTGCATTTGTGATTTTTCCTTTGTTAATAACATCTACTTTCTCTTTGACAGATATATTGTTTTTTATGTTTGCTCAGGCTCATGTTTAAATTACTGTTATAGATTAAGACTCTGTGCATTAGAAGCACAGGATAAATAATCAATTAAAAGCAGCCATGTTCCGTATCTAAATTTCAACCTTTCATGTAACCTAACCATTTGTTGGTTGTGTTCGGTTAATGGTACCACAGTGTTGGAGACTGCTGTGATGTTCCGGACCATTATTGTTTCAGGGCACTTCTTCTGTATAGGGAAGTGCCATTTGCTTCCTTGGTACATCTCTCACTAATGCGAACAGGTGCTTTGATGTTAAAGATATTAACAGATGATTGGGGTCTAAATGCTGCTGATTGCTAACTCCCCAACATGGTGAAACATTGATCTTCCGTACTGTGTTGTTTTTAGGTACTTTTTTGTCTGACACTCTCTGTGTCTCTTCACAGACTCTCTGCATGTTTGTCTTCTATAGTGCAGTTGGCAATGGCCTGGATAATTGGGTTCAGCCTCCCTTATCATGTGCTGTGAGAAAAATTTTGGCACTTATCTTCTTATTTGTCTAAAGCATTTGGGGAGTTGTTCTGATGTGTTTAGTAATCTTTAGTTGACTTGCTGTGAAGGACACTTATGACGATCTGTTAGCTCACCTTTTTGTTAACTTAAAAATATGTAGTAAATATTGTACAGAGTTTAATCTGTTGGCAAGGCTGCATTCTTCCTGGTTCTTC
Organism: Musa acuminata AAA Group; assembly: GCF_036884655.1. Classification (NCBI taxonomy): domain Eukaryota; kingdom Viridiplantae; phylum Streptophyta; class Magnoliopsida; order Zingiberales; family Musaceae; genus Musa; species Musa acuminata. Next base: position 34,756,421 of record NC_088354.1, read on the forward strand.
CTTGTCGGTGAATTGGTTAGCTATTTCCTTGAAAAAAAAAAAACTCATCTTCAGCATGCTTCTATGTTGTAGGGCTTCCAGCTGAAACATTAGTGGAGCGATACGTTACTCTTGGTGCTTACAGTCTGCTTCGTTCATGCACAATCGAGCCAGAATGTATAATCGGTCAGCACTCTATTCTTATGGAAGGATCATTGGTGGAGACCAATTCCATCCTTGAATCTGGATCTGTGCTCCCCCCTGGTCGTAGGATTCCAACCGGTGAGCTATGGGCCGGCAATCCAGCTCGTTTTGTTCGAAAGCTTACCCACGAAGAAATCTTAGAGATTCCAAAACTAGCTGTGGCCATTAATGATCTTATGCAGAGCCATTTTTCTGAATTCCTTCCATATTCCACGGTTTACTTGGAGGTTGAGAAGATGAAGAAGGCCCTAAATATTTCTCTTTGAAGGAAGAGCATTTTGTTGGCACAGTTGGAGGAAATAAGCAGCGACCACTCGATGTGTATTTTTGGCATCTAAGACCAAATGTTTTTTGTTTGTTGGTGAATATATAACAATGAACGTCTGTGTTGTTTCCTTATGACTGAAATCTAACCATCCCTTCTATTGTTTGTTTCACAAACCAAGTCATTTCACTGCTTTTATTAGTTAAACAACCCTACAGGCAAAAAGCATGGTGATTAAGCCTTGAACATGTATTTTCATATTGTTTCTTGAGCAGCTTTCTTTCTTTTTCATCTTTCCACAGATTGTCCAATTTGTTGAGAGAGAATGTTGCTCCTCTACTTAAATTTTCTGGAGTGGGTGATTGTTTCAGATCTAATCAATGAAGTTTTTTTTTTGTTTTCTTGTCCAGTTGCTGTTGCTTGTATACTTTCCAACTGAGAGACCAATAAGCTAGTCATCATTCATAGTATATTTTCTATCAAGATGGATGTGATAGAATGTCTCAAAATAATCCAGCAGTTCTGAATTAGGTTCGCCTGGATATAGATGTGAATATTATTTAAGATGATAAAAATATCAATCATAAATCTTGAATATAAAAAGCTCTCTTAATCAGGAAAATAAATAATATATAAATAGTAAACAGTAATTTAGTCAAATAACATTGGGCATATTAGATACTGCTTTCTTACTTACCAAGTTGAGGTGCACTCCATCTATTTTAGGACCTCCATCATTTTGGGGCTAATTATAGAGAGTATTAGTTATCTTTAGTATCTCCACCATTATACTTTTTAATTTATACTTACGAAAGTAAAATATTATTTTTAAAAATCATATTAGGATATTTATACTTACGAAAGTAAAATATTATTTTTACAAATTATATTATGGTATTTATACTTACGAAAGTGAAATATTTAATCTCGTTTCATCGGCTCTATATAAATATAAATATTCAATTGTAGTTTTTTAATGCTGCGTATCAAAAATAATTACAGAGGTTTACTACCGCCAATAGAAGGGAAGAGATTGGGAGTGAAATATTATTTTTAAAAATTATATTAGGATATTTATACTTACGAAAGTGAAATATTTAATCTCGTTTCATCTGACTTTATATAAATATAAATATTCAATCAAATAATTACAGAGGTTTACTACCGCCAATAGAAGGGAAGAGATTGGGAGGCTCGTCCAAGGACTCCTCGCCCTCTACGAGAAACATGCATTGGAGATCGGCATCAGTATCAGAGACAACTCCGCCTACTCGCTCGTCCTCCATCCTCGAACAAGAGAACCCTGTCGACAGCACACCGCTCGAGGCTTGAGAACCAGAGAGAAGGGGCTGATCCATGGGATTCGTATCAGCAGGCAGCATTCGGCCAACGTTTGCGATCGAAGCTTGAGACGTCGATGACAGAAGAGAGAGAACACGATGGGAGTGCAGAACTCGGGTCGATCCACCGCATTCGTCCATTGCTGTGCGGCAGAAGGCAGCTTCGCCTTCTTCGTAGCCGTGGGAGAAGGATGGACGGAAACGCTGTTCCCGTGCATCTTTCTCGGCACTAGCAGACTCCAAGAGCGACGTGAGAGGATACATAGAGAACCCGCTCGCTGCATGCAAAGTTCGAGCCATTAGAAGACTCCAAGAGACTGTAAGGAGCTCCATCACTAGTTGATGATGCTCTGTTTTATATGCTCAGTGAGGCATCAACTTAGAAATAGTCATCAAATGTGCGGTTGAAGGAAAGGGAGACGAGCGATGAAAAGATGAAACCTGGTGGAAGTGGAAGCAGGCAAGCAGAAGCAGTGGATGCTTCTTCTGATCGAGGCTTTCTCCTGCGCCGGTTGTGTCCGTCCAAGCGTTTCCGACAGCTTCGTTTCACCTCATCGAACTCCACCAGCGGGTGAAACCTGCAGGCATCATTCATCTCACCATTCACTATCATCAACAAGAGAGAGAGAGAGAGAGAGAGATTATATATTAGTTCTTATAATTAATTATTTTTAGTATTTTGATCCCTATATTCATTTAAATAAAATAAAATAAAATAAAATATTATTTAATAATATTTTAGTATATAAGTATTAAGTATTAAATATTAGAAAAATATAAACATAAGCTGCTAACTAATCAGATTGACGAAGCAAATGCAGGGCCGCGTGGCGGAATGTCATTGGCCTCCGTGCCGCTTTACCTGCTGCACTGCTGACAGAAGCGCTGCTCCACGCCGCCCACCATCACCACCGGAGTCTTGGAGTGGAGCTCGCAGACCTTGTGGCGCCGGTGATACTCCCTGCAGTTGGTCAGATCGGACCTGCATCCGTCGACCAAGCACCAAACCCGGTTCCGGCTCGCCGTGCTCGGCGGTTGCGCCCTCTTCCGCGCCCCCGAGGACGAAACCTCCATTTTCGCTCTCTCCAACAGGAAGAAAACAGCCTTTCGTTCCGCGAAGGAGACCAAAGCACAGGTCGGAGTTGCAGAAAGGCCTCGAACGTGTTGAGAGAAGCAGTGAGAGAGGGGAAGCCAAGCAAAAAGCTCATGAAGAGAAGCAGTGAGAGAGGGGAAGGCAAGCAAAAAGCTCATGAAGAGAAGCAGCTCGAAGAGGGCTTTATGTAGCGCTTCCAAACATCCAACTGCTCACATCGAATCCGACAGGAACAGAGAAACTAATATCATATGATCTCGACGTTTTATCTAATCCAATTATTAAGTAAATAAATAACCTGATAATAAACGTGATAGAAAGATCAAAATCTATCTTCCTTTTGGAAAATACGATGCTTTCTTTCCCGGGAAGTAATGTCGAAAAGGACCGTTATGATTTGGTCTCGTTCGACAAAGATTGCTCCGAATTTATGATATCTATGTGGAAATGTAACACGGAACGGCTAGTGATTCTGTCGTGTTTAACAATCATCATTAAATTCTAATCATGGAATTAAAGTAGTAGTAGTAGTAGTAGTATGCTGATCATATATCAAATCCATCCACTTGTAAAGCAAAAGACTGATTCAATTTATTTATTATTGATGATAAGATCTTGAGATTATATATCATTTAGGTTAATTATAGATTACTCATATAATTAATTATTTTTAATATTTTATTCTTTATATTTTTAAAAATTATATTAAAATCTTTATACTTATTAAAATAAAATATTTAAATTTATTTCTTCCTATGTCGTTTAACTCTACTAACGAAAATATCATATGATTTATCATTAATCACATATTGATTTTATCATTTATCATTGGCCATATGCGATATTTCTATCAATACGAATTCAAATCGAAACCCACTTCCTTCTCCCCAAAGGCATGGCATGAAACAAAGTGATGACTTCCCTTTCTGCGGTGGTGAGAATGATGGGGAATGAACTGATATTGTTTCTTCAATTTTAGCAGCAGCAATTCATGTGGCTTCTTCAACTCCCCCTTTTTGCTGAGGCAATGCTGGTGGTGAGAATGATGGGGAATGAACTGCTATTTTGTCTTCTTCACTTTTGGCACATTTTCAAGCACACTATTGTATCCCTTCATAACTTGTTTCTCATACTTAATATACTAACCATGTTTTCTTATAGTTCCTTAAGCCGGAGAGAAACCAACTATGTAAGCAAAATCTGTGATGAATTCTCTGATGTACTCTAATAAAATATAAAGAAAAGACTACTACTTTTTGGGCACTCTTGAAGTCTTAACACATGTTTTATAAGGTATTCATATGCAGTTTAAAGGATGGTAGATAGGAGAGATTTAAGGTACGGAAGAGGCCACATCAAGGGAACAAATCTTGTTGGACTCTTTTTGATTGATAAGAGGCCACAACAAGGGAACAAATCTAGCAAGGTCACTTTTAGGATTCACAGAAAATGTGATTGATAAGAGGCCACACCCTGGAAGTGCATATTACAACAAAATGGCCAACATGTCATAAAATTTCAAAACCAAGAACTGCCATATTAACATGGAGAAGTAACTTATATTTCATCATGAAACCACAAGATCAGTCTAGTAGGACAGCGGAAATGACAAGCTCAATGTAGCACGGATTCATAAATCTCCATATTGTTCTGATCATCATCACACATTGGTAGGAAGGGGGAGCCACCACCCATGTGATGGGAAAGTAAGTTGGTCTTGACCTACTCTGCATCCAGTGGAGGTGTAAAATCTTGCAGTAAAACCTTTCACTGTGTCATGAAGGTTTGATATCTTGCATTATTAATGTTGAATCACTACATGGCATCAGAACTAATTAAAGTACATATGAAATATCAAAGCAGAACTAAAACCTGAAAAATTTTGGGTAAGTCAGCTCGTGGCTTGCCTCTGTAAAGCAAGAAATAAATCAAACTTAGGGTGTTGGTTCTGAAAACAAAAGGCTTATGTTCACTGTTACGTAAGAAATTTCGTCATCTTGATCACAAAGGGAAAGTGCAATATTAGTTTCTGAAAGAAATGGCAGGCAGAGAAATATGACATCCCAAAGCTATTTTCAACTTACCGTGGTTTGTAAAGTCTTTTGGCTTGCTTCGAAGTACTGATTGGGGTGGTTTATCCCACTATCACATGAGGCAGCATGGACAGCCTCAAAGGTCAATGTACAAGCCACCTGATAATGTTCACGTTATCGGTTAAAGAAGTTTCAGGTGAACAGAACTTAAGAAATCAAGATATCACCAGATTGAGCTCAGGATTTCCAATTTGACTACCTGATAATGCCGGCTCCGTACTTTATCCAATATATCATCTAATGAACGTCCACCAACCCCCATTTTACCAAGAGCAGCCCTCAAGTTTTCCTCGCTGTTAAAAAGAGAATGACAGTTACAGACAACTATGATGGAGAAACAAAAGATTTGCAACATATGCACAAGACTCTTCTGTGCGGCTCGGATACTTTCACAGTGTATTGTGTGCATTGCAGAGTTATAATAGATATACACCAAGAAGTAAAGCACATCAGACTTTTGATTAAACAAGTCAACCAACCGACACTTGTATGATTCACATGCTATCGCTGTTTCAAGTAGAGATATCAATATGTTGTGTTTTTAATAAGGTTCCTCTCCAGTTCACCATCTGAGAAGTCCAGCTACGAAAATATAGTTACATGGCAGAAGGTGTCGAATTATATTATTATGAGAACCTTCTATCCCTTGTATATATCTTTAATCAGGGGAACAGTATGCATAATATTCTTATTCTATACTAGCTAACTTTGTCAAACTATTGAGGACAATCGGCCAATATCCATATGATATTAGTTCTTTTCTCTTACCTTTGCCTTTTTCATGTGGGGGACCAAAATCATGCCATTACCTATTTAGGCATGCAGAAGATCTACTGTTTAGGTACTAATATTTAAAACAATCATAAACTTCTATTTTATCCATAAAGCAACCAAGCCATATCCATACAAAAGTTGCATCTAATAATACATATTATATACATCAAAGCAAGCACATTTTTGATGAAGCTATGATGCCATCTAAAGGACTTGGACAATAACAGCTAAATACTAGATGGTGCAGATCAAATAAGTCAAGCATGAAACTCACCTGAAATGCCGGTAAGGACAACCATGGTGATCACCAACACTAGGAGTTGAAGAAATAATTTTGTGACAGGCGTAAGGTGTATAATCCTGATAGAATTAGATAACATGAAAGCAAAATCAGCCATTTGCCAATTCTAAAGATATTTATTAAGCAGGGTAGCGTACTGTTCTTTTTCCTTCTTTTCCATAGTTGTGGCGTATGCTGTATGAATATTCCTTGTCAAATCGCTCAGCACCAACCTGTGTCAATATGTAACAACTAATGTCAGCAGAAGATATAAGAAATGAACCTACAAAGTGTGGTGCAACTTATCTAAATGCATAATTTTCAATTTTAATGTCTTCTTAGTGTTCAAAGCAGGAGATTTAAGCACTTATATGGCCAGAAAATCTTACTAAATGAATGATCTTTCAAAAGAGAAAAGCACAAACTCAGCTAACCTAATTCTTTTCACTCAAAATAGGGGTTATCTTAAATAATGTTTAAACTCAGGCAAATCAAATTGCCTTTCCAAACAACCTAGACTATATAAAACCTATAAACAGCAATAGTACAAGATAAATCAATTGCTATACAATTGAATTGATGCATCTCTACGACCTCCTACCTAATTTTCTAGCCGAAAAATACAAAAAGAGGGATCTTTCCCACATCAGAGTGCAACATGGTTTAATTTAGGGAAAAAAAAGGAGGGGGAAGTAAAAATCTCATAATTCAAGCATGCTCCATCGTATTTGAGAATACTTGTGATAGAGTTATCCATCTAAAATGCAGAAGATAAAACCTAAAGCAAAATCACAAACTCAGAAAACAATTTAATGCAGAAAAACCTTCTGAGAAAACTCTGATTTCCAGAATGCAAGAGCATCTTCCAATTTTAAGCCTACAGCCTGCAAAGGGAAAAAAAACAATTTGACATATTAGCAAGTTACCAGAAAACCTGAGAATTATCATTTCAACCTAAATCATAACAAGAAGGTCAACAAGAACTTATATGGCAAATCATGTACTTTTTTCTATAAGTACATAGATCTCATCTGATCAGTGAGATCAGAATCAATAAAAAACCAAAAAAAAAAAACAATGTAAAAGAGTAAATAAATAGAAACATATTAAATACAAAAATGAAATTTGAGAAAATAGTGATGCTATTATATGCTCAAATTTTATTAGATATTTCATAAAATATCTATTTTTCTAAAAGGAAACAAAATTCAAATGTAAAGAAGTATTAAAATAAAAAATAAAAATAGAGAATATTTTAGTACAATATGGTTGCTATGCGCTTCTCAAAAGATGTAATCATATCATAGAAAGATTTCAATAAAGTAAATGACGGTTATATATGTTTAGAAAATGAAAATTCATTTACATGTAGTTTCGAAAGTAATAAAACTTATTGTATCTCTGATGTTTCTCTAATCACCACATGTATTAACTGTCAAATAATGTAGAACATACCAGTGGACAAGTGAAATATGATAACATTATAGTAAAAAAGAATACCTTAAGGAAAAGGCCAAGTTGCATTCTTCCTCCATGTTTTAAATGGTGATTTTCTCGTAACTGCAGGCACAAAACCATATATAAGTCCAGCTGTTAAGATTATAATAGATATTCAATTAGTTAAGATTCATACATATAAAGATCTACTACCTTATCAAACAAATGGCGCATACAAAGAGGAAAAGAACTGCTAGCTAACTGGTCAATGTCCTTCAAAGATATCTCAGAAAATTCTTTTGGCTGTGATAAATACTCCAATAATCAGCTAAATCAAATTACTTTTGGATGACTTAACAAAATAGTAGAACGAAAGTCTAACCTGAGAGTAGTCAGGCCCTAGGTAACCTGTGCTGAGAGCTTCAACAATCTAACATCGGCAAAGATACTATTAAGCAATGGTGATCTTTGAAGTACAAGATTTTTGCTGAACCTGAAAAATAAGACATAAATGATAGCAGTTAAATTAAATATATACTCACAGGAGTCAACCTGTTCTTCTCTTTGTCTCTGATGGTAGAGGTCCATTTTCTGCTTGAAATCACATCATAGTTATGAAGGTTAGAAGTCACGATGTATCTTGACATTTGAAAAGAGCCAATGATGTAAAACTAATTCTATGCAGAAAAGAGAAATGATGTTACACAGAAATAAAATCATATTCAAAAGTTGTATATTGGGAATGTTTGAAGCCAAATCAATTAAAATGTGCAACACTATTCTTGCCATGCAATATATTGATGAAAAGCCACAAATGAAATTTAGTTCCTACAAGCTCTTAAAGCACTTCTGTACCATTTCATGTTCAATAAAATATTTACATTGACAAGTCTGTCTTTCATGTTGTATAAATATCAGAATTCAAACTTCCCTCTCTCAATGGTTATGTCTTTTTTTCCCTTATCTTGGAATATTCATGAAAAATGCAACCATCAGGGGCTGAATCCAATCTCTGATTTAATTACTGGTTTTGGATAAAGAAAACAAGTTCTATTGATAATATATTGGATCTACAAGCTTTTATAGAATAGAAGCAGTTCACTGTGGTTCTAAAAGGAATAACAGTATTGCTAAAAATAAACAATTATAAGTGTACCAGTTGCAGGACACCAAAAGCATCAGAATACTTAAATCCGAAATCAAAGGACCATTTTACCTGTTGGTTAGGACAAGGGCCTTGGAGAGATTGCTCCGGAATTGAGTAGCAACAAGTGACACGACCTGAAGAAATGATTACAACCAATTTTAGGATAACAATCATAGGCTTTTGGAGTTCGAATTAGTTGATGTCGAATCCAGTATGGACCTGATTCATGGCAACATAAGCAAAACCTTTAAGCATGAATACCCTACGACCAGCAACAAGTTCTGGAACTTCTTCAAAAGGTACCTACATGCAGATTCGAGTTAGTGAAATCAAGGCTAGAATATACTTCCCGGAAAAGCTGATACTGAAAGAAATGTGGAGCTAGCGTACCTTGAAGAAGAGGGTTTCAGCTGCAAATCATAGAAAAAGATGTCAGACTAGTTAACAGAACAAAGATAAACCTTTAAATGGCTAAGCTATTGTACATACGTGTTAGATCCAAAAGGGAAACATATAAACAGTCAATTAGTTTTTCTCTGAATTAATGATTGCAAATTCCATTGAGCAATTCAATTGCAACACAAGCATTTCAAAACAGGAGTCATCAAAGTCTAATATTATTCATCCATATGCACCTACTTAATTATAACATGCCAAATATCTTATCAGTAGTAGGCTTATACCATTTGAGGATGGACCAGTGGAACGTGCAACTTGATTTAACTTATCCTTCACAGTCTGCAAAGTTGAAAAAAACATTCTTTTTCAAATAAAGACCAACATTCTCTCTAGAAAAAAGTTTTCAGAAAATACATCCCAAATTGGATAGTTAACAATTGAAATTGGAGTACAACATTAATTTGTCTGCTTTGACAACATAAGAGCACAAACAATTTAGTATCACTGATGCAAACATACCTCAAATTCTGCATGACTTATTGCTTTATAGGGTAGCTGAAACTCAGACATGAGCAACCTCTACAAAGCAACAGAAGAAAATTTAGGCACAATGAAACAGATAATCCTTTAAAGCTCTCAGTCTATTAAAAAATATCTAGAGTCTACCTGCGATTCAGGGCTTTCAAGCCGGAAACGGTAACGAAAAAGAGAAGTCTCCATGGAAAGAAACCATTTCCTCAAATCCTCCCTAGATTTCAGAGAGGGGAAATGATGTAAACGCTATTCAGGAAGACTAAATCCACGAACAAACAGAATCATAGCAATTAGAACGTACGTTCTACAGTACACGAGACGAAGCACAAAGTGTGATATAATGTCTTTGTTCATCTCCTCCGATGGATCTTGAAGCCTCATATGTGCCCTCCAAAGTTCACTAACCTAGTTTTTTTGTAGGAAAATACATTAAAAATTTGAAGAATAAATAGACAAATCAAGTAAAAAGTCACACAAAAGTTACCAATTTCTCCATCTCGTCGGGCTTTTTCCCACGGGACAAGCCATCCGAAATCCCATGCAGGACTGCACCGAAACAATTCAAGAATATACAATCAGTTACCATCAAACCCAATGGATTCACAATATCCCCAGAAACTCCGCACACAAGAAAACCCTAGAAATGGGGAAAGGTGGGGTTTTGATGGTACCACGAAGGCGATCTATGGCGTAGAGCTCGAAATCTTCCAGCCGAACCTCGAGTACCGGAGCGGAGCGGTAGAGAGAGAGGGCCGGCGCAACGGCGGCATCAGCCGGTTTCCTCTGGGATCGTACGATCTCCATCGCCTTGCAAGTCTTCGAACCAAGAAAGAGAAGCGACGCATTTTATTTACTGAGGAAATATTTGGCGGGAAACGCTTCACGCCGGTCCGATTGGGCCGAGTGAACCCGGACCGGGAGGAACCGATGCAAACGCGTTCTCTTATCCATGTCCGGTTGGCCCGATTTCATTGATGGAGCGGGTCGGTTTATAATCCGGTTTTATCGTTCTTGGCAACATCCGATTCTGTTTGTCCGGTTTTACGGTCCTCATGGTCAGCAAAGGAGACAAAATCTTCCATTGTCAACTACATCTATTGGGCCCTAACAGTTAAAATATAACTTGATAAGTCACGAATATCATTCATTAGTGAGTTGGTCGGATTGATTCACTATCGAAGGTGCAAGTCTCTTCTGATATCTCCTCCTGATATAGGGTACTAACGTGATGAGCCAACATGGGAGGCTCATCGAAGGTATCATGGTTTAGAAACGAAGAGGTCAGGTAAGAGAATAGGGATATTCACTATTGCGGAGCCATCTCTTTGCAAACGAGTGATCCTCAAGCCACGAGGTCGACTCTAGGCAACATGGTCATCTTTTGGTCGCTAGTGATCCTGCACAATAGGTCTGCGCTAGAGACTTCCCAGCTCAACCCTTCAAATACTTAAGTTAGTGAAAGACAGAGGGAGAGGAAAATAACAGTATGAGCCATGTGAATGAGAGAGTAGAGAGTAGAGAGGCTATTACGTACTTCCCCCCAACGTAAGTTGTTAATTACCATCGACATTTCAGGCGACTAGTTTATTTGCTCTAGATGGCACAAGTCGACTCTTCTGATTCTAGTTTGCTACGTCGTCGTGAGATCGTACTGCACATATGCGTTATGTCATCTCTAAGATCCCACTTTGATTCCGAGGTGACTATCATAATCAAAGGACTTCTAACGTAAGTCAAACAACAAATAAGTCGAGCTAGATCTCTCCCTATCACTTATCAACTCGATTAATTACCATTTAAATAAATTAATAGAAATTTAACTAGCATTTTATGTGTAAAATTTATTATATGAGATTTTGAATTCTTAATTTGAAAATTCAATTCATATTTTTTCCTGTTAATTTCTTCTTCCATAAAGAAAATTTTATATTTGATCAAAAAGGTATTATCCCATTCACAAATTACATGATGCTTACAATCAGCATTTAAATTAAATGAAGATCACGATCAACCTTAATATCGTGTATGATTAAGATCGATGGTCATCATATGATCAACTTACATGGACGGTGGAGACTGCTCCCATGACGGCATTAAACGGTCATGACTTTCACACATACATAAAATGATGCTTCCATATACAGTACAAAATAAAAATATTTTGCATGAGCACCCATTCACAAGCAGCTAAGTGCATGCTTAAATCTTGCTATCACGACTAAAACCCACGAAATCGCAAGCAAAAAAGCAAAGGAAGCACAGTGAGATCCCTCTGTAGCCAAGAAGGACAAGATGCTACATTCAGGGCCTTCACCCACCATCTCTTTTTCTTCTTACAAGCCTTTGAAGGTTGCAAGACCAACTCGGTTTAATTTAAAACAGCCACACAGAGCCACCAATTCTCGAACAAAATTGTGGCCGATACAATAATGTGAACCAGAATAAGCCTGAACTAATCGATCAGAAGAGCAGTGGTATGAAGCAAAGGCAGGTGGCAACCGACAAAATGGGGCGCAGAGGAGAAGCTGTAGATGTATCGATATTAGGCTCTGTTGAACCAAAACCCGGAGGACTCAGCCCACCAATACCACCACCTGTGCCGCTAAAGGTGGGTGCCGTCGGTGGGGTAAAGGTCGTGACTGGTGAATTAGAGGGAGTATTAGTGTTTGGTGTACTTGTTGAGCCTCCTGCTGTGCTGCAATCCAGAAACCCATAGTTGTAAGCCAATATGGTTATATCCTGATGATGCTTCAAATGGAAGAGATAAGCATGCTTGGGCTTGTGAAACATTGATTAAAAGAAATTTTTTTTGTTTTCTTTTGAAACCATGCATTCATGTAAATAATAAACATCAAGCACAGACTCCTAGTTCATATGACTTTCCCTTTCTTCCCCTAAACTGAAGTTAATTGATGGAGAATGCACTCAGAAGAAGTAGTGGCTCTGCCATTTGTGGATTTTACAACACGGAGAAATTACATTATTATTATGTTTTAGGTAGAAAGCATACAGATCTTACATGGAAAGAGTCCCTGATGTCCAATCTTAAGTAAAAGTAAGTTCTTTGTTTTCTTTTGAAACCATAAATTCGTCTAAGGAACGAGCATGATCAGACTCCTGGATCATGACTTCCCTTTTCTCCTCCAAATTAAATTGACAAGAATGCACTCAAGAAGTGGTTGTCATTTGTTGACTTGACAGCACAGACATGTATTAGTTGTTTGGCATCCGAAATGGTTGTGTTAACTTCAAGATATAGAGGGAAAATGAAGAGGTCAAAGCACTATAAATTAGATTACTGACTTCTTGTCAAATTGTGATATTGCTCATTTCTAAGTTGTCGACTGATACTTGTGTTTGGACATAGCCTGACAATGCAGCGTTCTGATTTGATTAAAATGATTGATTTTCACATTTATGTTTTCTTAAATCAAATAGCATGTGATTCAATCCCTCTCCGATTTATCCTTCCCGGCTACTGCAAGAGGCTTCATAAGTCTAGAAGTTTTTCCTTTACACTACTCTTACACCTCCAGAAGTTACCCTGAAAATCTAAAAGATCATCCAATGATCTAAGGACCTTGAAACACAATTGAATCACAAATCCAGGTGTAACAGTAGGTGATGGACCTGACCCTGATCCTACATCATCAATCAGACAATTATATCATGTCCTCCTATCATCCCAAGAACCTTGCAAAACTATTTTCAGCCGAAAACCCGCTATGCAGCTATGTCCATAGGATTGGAACAGCAAGTGTTGTCCACTATAACATCAAAATGGGACTAGTAGCATTTTGTAACAAGGCAAAATTATTACTCTACATGACCAAATCCAAGTCTTTAACCATAAGGTGCATCAAACAATGATTTTATCGCACATACATAACATTGGAGGTGTTATTACGTAGGGTTCGCTATGACGTGAATACGAATTTGACAAACTCATGGATGAAAAATGAGGATTCATATTCAAAGTTCCAGATTTAGTTCAGTTCAGATATTGGATTCTGTAAAAATTTGTTGAGTATAGATCAAGGATGCATGATTGACCTGATAAACATATTCGATCCTAAAATGATGCTCAAGCAATCTCATGACAAAAAGAAAATTAGACAATCATGAGAGGGTGTGAACATAAACATATGTCAAAATGTAATTTAAGAAGGTCCATATATATAAAGCTTAACATTCTCGAAACATGGATATGATTAGCAATCAGGCATAATAATGCTGTGTAAATTACAATGGTGTACACAAAAAAATAACATCAAATCTAAGATAATTCTTTATCTTCTTCCAACCAGAATTCAATTGCTTCAGGATAAAAAAACAAGCATCACGTACCTTGCAGATGAAGGATATGTGCAGGACCCGTAACCTGAAGCAAATTAAGAGATCAAACAAGTTAATCATCATCACCTAAATGTCCATAGTGCTTTCAATTTACCTGAATGTCCATATTAACTATGCTCGATCACAGGAAATGAAAATATAATGCGTTTATATTTGGGGAGCGGGAACAAATCACCACAGCGTGCGGCCACACGCGAAACAGCCACTAATCAAGTTACCTAGAGACTGCGTTCCAGCTGTGACACAGATCTCAATACCCCTCGGTCGTCAATGTTCGTGCAACCTCTGATCCGACGGTGCAAAACAAATTCCAAGCTACACCGAGGAACGAGAGAGGAGAGAGGAGAGAGGAGAGAGGCGAGAGAGAACACTGACTGGGGTCGGTGACGGTGACGGTGGCGGTGCCACTGAAGTCGCAGGCGCCGGGGGCGGCGTTGGAGCGCTGGTAGTAGCTGTTGAAGGCGTAGGAGGCGTGAGAGGGCAGCGTGTTGGGGAGGTAGCAGATCCCGCTGGGCTGCACCGGCGCACAGTCCGCTAGCCCGGACCCACACGCGTAGTCCAGCGCCGCCTGCAGCGCCGTCGCCCCCGCCCCGTTCCGCGCTATGCACCACGTCGGCGCTCCCCTCGCCCCTCCTATCATCCCCACCACCGTCGCCGCCACCAATACCACCACCCCCGCCATTCTTATCCTCACCGCCCGTCCCTTCACCCCCTCCGTCAAAAAGAGAGAAGAGTGTCACTGACGAAAGAAGTCGGCGAGAGAGCGAGAGAGACAGAGCGTTTCACTTTGCGTTCTTTTTCTCGTGGTTCTTTTTCGAGATCGAAGATGCTCATGATGCCTCCCGATTCGTGCATTATAAATCAGACGGTGAACATAGCCTCTTCGCAGCTTTGAAGGGCGCGGTGGAAGCAGTATACGAACGACAAATAGTGACTTCCCCAAGTTTTACCTGTCACGAAACCAGGATGGGTCAAAAGGTGGGCCCACGACGGCCACGTAGCGTTTGAAAGAAGCCAAAATTAAGAGGGGAATAAAGATTAAAGGAATTCAATGTCAATAAATTAAAAGAAGCCACTGTTTGAGAGAAACAACGGAAATAGAGATGCTCTGAACATGTAAAACTGGCAAGTGTCGATCATACCAAGAGGAAGCAAATGAACATCCAACGTAAGGGGCATTAAATGTTCCCCATCAGGATAGATAACCAAAAATTATTGGATGAAGCATATTTAAGTAGGCAATTCTTGTTTGCCACAAAATAGATGCATCTTCGGGTGGTAAAATATTACTGACAACAAAATGTACGTCTCCAGGAATGGAAGCTGGATACCATGGAGAGCTTCCTCTTCCTGAGGGTAAAGAATCCTCCGATGCTTGAACAGTAATTGCTATGATTCTTCGTCATCATTTTCATCACCAGCAGTTGCATGCTGAGATTCTGACAGTGATATTCGTCTGGACACTCCTGAGCTGCCATTTGCAGCAGTTTCCAATGGCAATGTCAAACCAGAAGGCTCCGGCAAAATGCTCGATAGATGCCAAGCAGTTGGAACTTCGGCCATGGAGGATGCCGAAAGGCCATATGTGTAAGTCCTAATGGGATGGTCATATTTGCAGTTTGGACCAAATTTGCAGATTCCATAGCGAGAATAAAAATCACACAATGGCTCTCCCTGTCGATATTATAAAGAAGAATCTTAGAGTTCTTGGTTATTTCATAAAAAGGACAAAAATGAATAATATAACATGAAGCAAAACTGTCCTTCCAAGAAATAGGAAGTGGAACACTGAGTATTTACATAGAAATGATTTGTATTCTTCATATATGTATATTATTTCCTAAAATCCAATATTTAAGTTCATTGCTAACTAATACAACGACTACTCAGAAACTTGATCTTATACTCCACTGAGCCAGCTCGAAATCTCAAGAACTAAAAATTATGCCTTCCATCTCTCAATATAATATAATAGTGATAAATCAAGCGAAAAATTTAGTGAGAGATCCATAATTTCTTTTTAGCAGAAAGAGGGATGAAATCTCATTCCAAGTGAATGTTTTGGAGTTGAATTTCAAAAAATATAAAACAAAAAAGAGAGCATCAGTTCCTCCCCACTAATCTTAGGGAGCATGGTTGTAGGTGAGAAAGAAATATTAACAAACCTTGTTGTTAATGACTTAAGTTTGCTAAAGGAAAGGACTTTGGCAATTATTTTTGTAGGGCTAATATATGTACATGAAGAAGGGATTAAAATGAAAACCGGTTAAGTCTTTATCATGCATCTACAGATTGCATTCATCAAAAGTTCACCCATCCATTCGTCGAAAGAAAAATAAAAGGGTGAAAGCAACATTGACAGATGACAGGATAGTGAATTATTTATTGTTCATTTTACTTCACACGTTAATTTTCCAAAGAATTCTAGATCCAATTATTGAAAGTTTAAACTCATCGTTGCATCTAAGATGAATGTTTCCAGAAAAAGGGAAAGAGGATTCTCGAGGTAACTATGTTTTCCTTTGAACAAGTCTAGAGTTGCCTCTATGATCTCTAATTTAAGAATGATATACCTGCAAAAGCATAAGTATCCAGTTGCCAAGGTGATGGGATTTTGTTGTATGCATGTGTGTTTAAATCATGTAGTGTGCCAGGTAGAGTTCAGTTTAATCAAAACTAGTTATTGTATACATACAAAAAACAAAGTGAGATTTCTAGCAGGAACTCACATTTCAGTATCATGTTATAGAGTTCTCATCTTCTTCTAGGCCATAAAGAAATATTTGGTAGAAGCACAACCCTTAGTACAAATATTGACTAACTAACCTTGCAGACATAACCATAATATATCATGTCTAAAATTAGTAGTAACTCCATAACATGTTTAATCTAGCTTCAAAAACCATCTTGTTGGTGTGCCTAAATATCTTTCTCCTGATAAAGTCAGCATCGTTTCTTTCTCTCTTTGTGACATGAAGTTTGTTCCCATGAGACTGTTTCCATATTGTCGAGGTTCTTATATCAAATATTGTTACCATGAATCCAACCCTTGATACTCAGGTCATATTGGAGTGATCTTAACATGACATCAATTAGTTGCCTAAAAGATCCGTCAAATAGCATGCTACATCTAAATTAGAAAGCACAATTAATATACTCCTTAGTAGACTAGTCAGCATACGATCTCAAAACCTGTTAATAGTTGATCTGATGCATCTTAAAAAAGTAAATTAAGTTCTTCTATGGCGCGGAAGAGGTTGTAACTTAGGAAGGCCAATGCATCCAAGAGATCCCAATAAAGTTTTAACAATTCATCTAGTTCACCAAAACCCTACTCTTTATCTTCTGATGAGCCCCTCAGAGCCATTAAAAATAATCCAAAATCAACTTGTTTTAGATGAACAATGTATTAGATTGTTTGTCATTGTGTTTTACGTGGAAATTAGGTGTCTTCTTAGGAAGTGTTTTATCCAGGAATTCTCTCAAATATCCATAAATACTCACAAAAGCTTCTGGTGATTGATGGATCACACATGATAATATGCTAAAAAGGTGATTTCTTAACATAATCATCCCCTTAGATATAATAAAAAAATGCTTTATCATTTACAGCTAGACGCTATATCCTTCAATACATAAAAAAACTAATAATTCCTACATATATGTTAATATCTCAAACAAAACCACTTATACCAGAAAACTAACTTCAATGGAAAGGGACTGCAAGCGGTGTAAGGTGCAAAACTGATCCTAAACATGATAGACTGTTCACTGAAGGAGTATGGAAAAAAGGTAGATTGGATGAATAACTTACTGGACGTAGTGGGAGGCCCAATGGACTTAGCACACAATTTGGAACTGGAACTAGTCTCTCCCTAGGATGATGAAACTTGCAGACTGCACCAAACTTACAGTCTCCAGTCTTCATGTAGAACTGGCATTCAGGTTGACCATGCCTCTCAGGAAATATGTTCTCTCTGGGAACTGCATACATGCCCACAGGAACAGGACCTGGTCGATAAGATGGAAATTTCCCATGAGCTCCAGTACTTGTCTCACCTTGCTGCGGGGCACTATAAAACTGAGCAGTCCCTATTGTTTGCTGACTCTCTGGTGATGATCCCAGCTGTCCCTGCAAGTCTATCAATTAGTGATCATGATGGGAATGCACAGTGCCAAATATACAGCTCTCTCATGCAAGATGCCAAATAAATCAGAATATCTAAGATGAATATGTGAGAATGCAAGTAAGTCCCACGTTCTGCCAAGCATGAGTAGCAATTATGACATATCCCAAACTAGTTAGAGCTAAAATCAGCAAAATGACTTAGTATGATAAACAATTTCTTCTATTAATTCCATGTACCTCATCTCATAATCAATTTCTTCTACTAATTCCAAGTACCTCATTTTAAAGTAGTAGCAAAAGTATGTGAACTTGAATATTGTGTTCCAGGGGAACAGGACACAGAGAACCAAACAAGGATAGAGCTAGATGCAGTGGATATATCTTATCAGGAGACTGGTGTCTCAGATATGCTTAGCATTTATTGGCTTTATACTTCTCTTGCATAGTTTAAAGAAAGTCTTATGAAAAAGTTTAATGGTTGTAAATGATCCTACTTAACACAAGAATAAGATGACATAAGTACAAATCTATTATGAAACTGCATAACTTTTGTACCCAAGAAAGAATTAACTACTAAAGTATGTTCAATGAGCTTCTCCATGTGTAGTTTCTTTACATACATGGGAAATTCATAAAAGAAAATTCAAAACCGCAATAAATTTGAAAGAAAACAAAGTGTTCAAGTTGCATATTAGAATCCACAGAAAATAATCAGAAAAAGATCTAATGCTTGAACCATTATGACTGAAAGTCAATAGAAGCAAAAAAGAAACATTTAACAATTAACATAACTTACAGAGTAAGAAGTCCAACCAGGAACTTGGACCACACCCTGAGGAAGAATTAACTGAGCATAACTCGAAGAAGCTTGCCATTGAGGGCTTGGAATGAAAGAAGACCTTGATAAGGTCCAGTTTGTCATCTCCGCTGGATAAGTTTGCTGACTGGGGGTTGTCGGAGAATGTGCAGAAGGATAAACAGGAGATCCATGTAGAGCAAGTACCGCATTAGATGGCTGTGGATGGTGAAATTTACATGTACTCCCGAACTTACACTCACCGGTTCTTAAATAATATGCACATTCCTTCTCATTCTATGATACAAAATTGTTAACTGTCAGGAATTTGTCCAATTAACAAAAAGGAAGTTGAAAAGGCAAAAATATGATGTATATTTAGTCATTTAATCATCAGCACCACTTGATACTAACAAATCCTGCCATATCAGAGAAAAAAAAAAAAAGGCAGAGCAAGCACAAACCGGTCGTAGCGGGTAGCCTAAGATATTTAATTGAACTTGTTCAGAAATTCCAGCTTTCTCCCTAGGGTGGTGGAACTTGCATGTAGCTCCAAATTTGCATGTTCCTGTTTTCAAGTAGTACTGAAAATGTATAGAAAGTAAGTGTTATAGAGACACTAGGCTAGCAGATGATGGAACAACAAAAGAAACTAAAATTTCCTTCTTATTAAGACAGTAATTTTCCTTGTAAGAGAGAAGATTAGTTCATTAATCCATAACTTCATTCAAAAAGAAAATGAGAAAACCTTCTAAAAAAACAAATATAATAGCAGACAACAAAACAAGGATAGCAGAAGGTAAGACAACTAAAAAATCCAAACAAGAATAATTGTTTCCAGTGAAGAGATGATAAGATGCAGGCTGTTCACTTGTTTCTCAATATAATAAGTTTGTTAACTGTTGTTTCCTCAACACTGACCAGAACAAAATTACCTATGTTCCTTTTTATGTGACTTGCAGATATTTGCAATCCAAATCTATGCTTTAGGTGTTGGCATTGTCAAGTATTTTATTTAGAATCCTGGAGCTAGTGTCCCAGTGGGATAAGTAATCCTAATACAACAAGGTGTTCTCTTGAGGGAAAGAAACATAATTATGATTTGGTTTTCTATAAATATCTCATGTATCTCTAGATTTTTGTGCGGAAGAGCAAGATGTGAAGAATATTTTTGGTGCTCCTAGGTTTCTCTTTAGGGTATCTAGAGAGGATACTCCCTATGGTTTTTAGAGAAGGTGAGAAAATGGTGCAAATTCTTCACGGTTTATGTGAGAGGATCTACAAGGAAATCTATGCCTAGTTAGGGATAACTCAAGGTCTTGTGATTGATCTCACATAGTAAAGAATTTGGTTTTCTCTATGGATGTAGGCAGGGATTTGCTGAAACACGTTTATCTTACGTCGGCTTTTTTGTATGCATTTGATTGTTGATCTTTGAATTTTTTCTTTTGGTTTTGAAATTCTTCTCTCCCTCCCCAACACAAAGTAGAGTTGGTCTGTATAGCAAGAAGATGCAAATGACCCTCATTACCTAAAGGTGTTGACCATAGAACTAACTGTCCGAAAAAAGATACAAGTGACTGACTCCAAATGGCAACCAATAATAGGCAGTGAGATGAACATAAAGAAACTTTGTGGTGAATACATCATAAGAAAAACAAGAAACAAGGTATCCAGATGAACATTTTAGAATTGAGCAGCTTTCAAGAACAAGACAATGCAAAAATATGTCAAGTACAGGTGAAAATGTACAGACATTTCAATATATTGTCCATAGTTATTTTCTTCGGAAATTAAATACATGAAACCCAATCAAAGTTGGAACCCGTTTCATATTAGTTGTCAAGATCAACAAAGAAAACAATACAACCTGACACCAATCATTGCTTTTTGGCATTACAACTTCACTTACACCGGATGCAGTAAAATGCATAAAGGTGCAAAAAGAAATATAAAATCTCTTAATGTGATAAACAAAGAATCACCTGACATTCAGGTTGGCCTACTCGTTCAGGATACCCTCCTCTGATACTTGTAGCAGCAACAGCCTGAGATTTGACATGACCTAATAAAAATCATCAAGTCTGCGAACTCTATTTAGGGGCATCCAGAAACATGTAAAAGCAGTTTTAGCAGAAAATGAAGCAACAAAATGGAGAAAATAAGTTTTTCAGGGAACTGTGATTAGCTAAAACAATAATTGCCTAATGCAAATCATGAAACACACAGATGGATGCAGCAACTCTTCCACGAGTAAGAAGTCCAAGTTTCAAAGTAGACAAAAAAATAGGTAGATGACAAACAAGCATAGCTAGGTGCATCAAAAAGGAACTATTGTATCTTCTCAAAGTAAAAGTAAATATACCAAGGTAGATTGCATCTAGGTTAAAGTTGAAAAAGGGAAAATCTTTCTAAAGACAGATTTATCTGGTCAGTAGATCTCATACAACAAGAAGGATCAAAAGCTAAACTGTATATATCATTACAACTAAACCGCTTAGAAAGTGCAGCATATACCAAAGGAAATTAGGTATAAACTGGTATCAAAATCACATGAGCTAGCCTAAATTTTGTAACAACTCTTAAGCAAAGGAACTATTTTAAATAAATACAGCCTCACTTAAAATAGAATTTCTAAATAGAGTAGAAGTTATTTATATAGCATGCTTTATATAATAAGGGCATCTAATTACTAACAAAAAGTCATACTTCTATTGGGACATAAATGCCATTAAATGTAACCCAAAAGCACAAGCATCTTAAGAATTCAAAACTAGAAAACATCAGTGGTAAACAGAAGACATCAAATTACGTACAGCCTATCCCAATTTTTTACTTTAAAGTAACAAGTAAGTTTATCTATCAACTTAATGCTATTCTTGGGAACCAAACGAGCAGTTGAAATGGAAGAATAATTATGCTTCCATATCAAATTGCAGAATCCAAGAGAGATCATCTCATGGGCACTTCCATTACCAGCATCCTGTTTGGAGGATGATTAAATTTGCAAGTCATCCCGAATCTACAAAGGCCGGTCCTGATGTAATAAGCACAATCTGGCTCCCCTGGCCGTTCAGGAAAGGGACCAGATTCCATTGAGTCAGTTCCTCTCCAGTTCCTTTTCCACATTGTTCCTGCCACGTTATAAAAGGTGCCAGATTTTAGAGCCTTCCAACGCTTGATAGCAGCTCAGAAGATAAGATGAGGAAAAAATTGCTGACAGTAGAAAGCTGCACAATGGACAAATATAGAGAAAAACAACAGAGCTGAAATCATTACGATTCCTACAATAGAACAGTTGTCAGAGATAAGACAAAAACAATAATACTCGAGGAAAAAAGGGTCACCTCGATGGCATAGATAAACCTGGCATTTCCAACTTTCATCAATTAATTGACTCCCAATGCCATGGTCAAGCAATATGTACGCTCTTAAAAAGAAAAGGCTAGTTTTTACGGATGTCATTACTCTGAGTCGCCAGACCGTCAACATAAAACAGGAACATAACAATAAGCTATAGATTTCAAATAAACGTCAGGATGATCCTATCGCATAAATTCAAAATCATATGCACATATATCTATATTTTGAATATAAAAGCCAAAATGGAAGCAGCATAAGTCATCAAATAGGAGTTGCCTCGATCAAACAGAGCAACTTCTCATTAGAAAAAGCTTTCCTATGTGGTGAAATCAAAATGTTCAAAATTTAAACCTAACAACGATTCACTTCACCAATCCTCTCGCGAAACGAAATTTCTAATGGGGAGAGCAAGAAACTCCAACGTTTCACTTCACCAACCCTCTCGCGAAACGAAATTTCTAAAGGGGAAAGCAAGAAACTCCAAAGGATCAGAACGGGATTTCCATATCCACGATTAAAATCCTAGCTTTCACATAGCTCTTTAAAACGACACAAACGTACGACTAGTGGCAGAATTGCTACAGTGTCCCAAGAAGAAAGAAACCCTAGCCCAAACCTTCATCAATAGCCGGATGCGACGACAGCGACGATGGCCCCTCTGTTACGACCCTGGCGGAGCCCCGCAACTTCGGCCCGGCCCCCCTCGTACACCATCGGCCACCGTCATCATCGGACCCTCGCTGCCGGAGCTCTCATTCCCAACGCCGACACACCTCAAACTCCGGCACCGGCATCGGCGACTACAGAAATCGCCGAGGATGAGACCGAAAAGGGGGCTCCAAAGCGTAAGCAAATTCGAGAGGCCGAAGAGGTGAAGGAGGACAAGGGGGAGCGCTCTACACTCCACAGACGAGATGAATAAGAACCAGCCATCCGATTCCCCCCTTTCTTTCTCTTTTCACCCCCCGCGCGATCCAACGGGCGAAAGCAATCGACTTAACGGACCCGCGAAGTAAACCGTAACCACCGACGCTGCTCCCATCACAGCTCCTCCCATCGCATGCATCCATCTGTCCGTCTATTTTTCCCAGGCAAATGATCAGAACCGCTGAATCAATGCAGCGTGTGACTGAGAGCGGATGTACCTGCGCGCATGGTTACATGTGACAATTTAACAGTCAAATTAATTACAAGTAATTCCACCGGTCCCATAACGCGTCATTATGTGACGTAAGCTCCATTACAATGATCTGCGGAGAATTAATATCCTTGATAAGCAATGATACGATCCGTCCGATAAAACATATCGACGGTAAGATGAGAATGTAGAGACGAGGACGATTTGGGTTAAGCACGGTCCGCGAGGGAGCGGAACAAAGCCGGGGAAGTGGGGTCGGTGGGGAGCGTGAGCAAGAGAACCGGGAGGGAAAGCGGGAGGAATGACCGGTGACCGGTCCGCAGCGCCACTAAAGGGTGACGGCCCACCGGTGCGCTCTTCGGCACGACTATTCCTGTGGTCATCGGCATAATCACCGTTCGCATTATCTTGATCCATATGAACGGTGAGATGGAGGATGCTCACAGGACTAATTCTGCGAGAGATCCACACGGGAAAGTGGGTCACGCAAAGCGGTCCCGCGGAAGGGGAGGTATGGGTTCACAGCCGAAAGAACGGGCGTGGGAGCGCCACGTGTGGGTTCGGGCACGAGTCGGTGCACTCTTTGGTGCACTTTTTCTCCGCTGTTTTTACGGGATCCGTAACGCAGCCATCCACGTCGCCACCAACCATGCGCGGCCCTTTATAGATGCAGAAACGGGGCCCAGGGCCCGGGTCCCAGTGGCGTAAGGCCATAAGAACCGGCCGGTGCGTCGGTGGGTGAACCGGCCGGTGCGCGATGGTTCGGGGGGACCTCAGTTGGATTCTCGATAGCGTTTTGTGTGTGATCTTTTTTGGGGTTTGGCTCGGTCCCGCCGTGTGGCTCGGGGTTTGTCTGTTGTGTGACGTTGATGGTCCGGAGTTGCTTTGAACTGAGAGATGGGCCGCGCTGTATACTGAATGGCTGCGTGACGATGGGTCTTGGAAGCCCAACAATATCGACAGGAGGGGGTTCACCCACAAAAGAAATCGTGTGACCTCACCCAGAAAAGTTTCACGGATGATTCGGTCAACTTTAAGAGTGATTTAAGCCCATCTCGACTCCAACGTTTCCTTCGTGGGACTTTGAAAGGGCAGCGTACGCTGCGTCATGATTTCCGATACGACGAAGGACGACACATGTCGCGTCGCTCCGACGAGAAAAAGGGGGAGGACAAAAATCCCAATCTGTTTCACCTGGCGAGGGTGGGAGTACATAGGGCGACGTGGTGGCGTTATCGCGAATTGCCAACATAAGCAGGGACATCACTGTCAAATGAGGACCCTTTGGTACACGTTTCGACAGCTGGTTGGCCAGGTACGGTGCCGCGTCCTAGACCCTCGACACCTCTCCATCGGCGCGGGAGACCCAGATCCCAATCACGTGACTTCCGACTGCCCATTGTCGTACCCGCTCCTAAACGTCGCGGGGTCCACCTGTTAGCGAGGGGGTCTTTGAGGGGTAACGCCGGGAGCGAAGTCTCGGTGGCGTCGACGAAGAGGACGGTTTGGGGACGGGGGGGTGCGCGTACCGGCAATCAGGAATAGAACGGTTCCGCCGCTGTTGTATTGTCCTTTTCCCCTAAAACAGTCGTATATATCCACCTCAATTTTTCCCGCACAAATAATTTCGTTTTATTTCCCACAGCGGGCTTATTTATGCTCCGATGGGATCATTTTGGATAAGACGTGGTCGTGGGCAAATGGCTCAAAATCGTTCGCCACTGTTCTGTGGTTGTTCGCTTCCCGAAGCTTCGCCCTTCTCTGTCTCGATCGCTATATCAGGTCTCTCTCTTTAGCTTCGCTGTTGGTTTCGATCAAACCACCCATTCTTCGTTGGAATGGTTGAGATCTGGAAGTTTATTGGCTTCCGATCCAGTAAGTGTTTTGTTCTGTCAATTCGTTCCCTTGATCTCACCGTGTGTAGGAGTAGATCTTTGGGGAATTAGGATGTGGATCGAACACTTGTCTGTCGTTCTTAGTCTTTGATCTGAGATTTTTTCACCTCCTCTTCCTGTTTGGTTCTTCTGCTTTGGTTTTTGGTAGAATTGGTTCTTTATACGAATCTACCTGGTTGGAGCTGATGGATCTCGGAGAGTCTATGTCATCAAACCGCGGTTTGTAAGTTTTCTTTCTTCCTTTTTCTAAAGATTTACGGTGATCGCATCTAGAAGATGGAAAGTATGTGGATTCTGCTGATGTTTATGATGTTGGTATGGGCTTGGCAGGCATGGGATTTCTTGTTGGCGCTTTTGCATGAGCGCGACTGGTTGACAACGAGAGAGAGCACGCCGGTCCGCGGCCCATGCCGGCTTCCATGGTCCTGTACTAGCGTGCTCCTTCTTGTTGTCAACCTGGTTCGCATCACCAGACATCCTTCTCTTTTTCTTTGTCAGATGAAGTGTTGCATCTGATTGGGTACGTTTTGCTTGCCTCACGCTTCATTCGTTAATTCAGTTGTTCGCTCCAATCCATGATGTTTCTCCATTAATTTACTCATGTTAGCGTCTAAAGCTAAGGTATGCCTAAGCTAGCTAAATACTGCAAACTATTTGTGGTGATATCTCCTTGCTGATGTCTGATGAATCTTATGTTACTTTACATGCTGGTAATTTAGTGCTTGTTTTTGTTTCCCTCCGTCGACCTCAGTCATGTTAGTGATAGTACAGATATACAAGATCGTTGGAACTGAGAAATGATATCTTGTATTATATGTTGTGAAGGATACTCCTGTTCCTTCTGAAGGATTTCTTGAAGAAAGAATTAACACTATCTGTGCATAAATATACCTTTGTGAACTGGTGCCTGAATCTTTTCAGAAATTGGAGGACCATGATGGGAATGTCGATTCTTCTCCAGAGTATAGGAACAGATCTTTTTTCAATTACCTATGTTGATGCTAATTGTCGTAGGGACATATGATCCAGTTTCAAACTGTTCAAATCACAAGATTCCAGTCTTATATTGAGTTATTTCATGAGGAAAACAAGATCCATCCATGTTTTTGTTCGCTTGTATGTATTCTCTTATAGGTCTGAAGATAAGTATCACAACATCTTTGTTGAACTTGAAGGGAAGCTGTTGAAGAACCAATCTTTCCAACCAGTGCAAAAGATCTACCTAGCATTGGTGTAGGTATTTTTTATCTGTCTTCATTTGTTGCATTACTTTTAGTCGAATTTCATCTTGGAAGTTTCCTAAGATTATGGATTGTTGGTTCTTGTCCATTTTAATTTGACTAATACACTTTTCCACAGCATGTATAGGAAACACATTACGAATGACTTCTTTTTACATTTTTCGGTAAATATAGGTTCCGATTTCTAATATCAAGCACAGGAACTTCCAAAGCATGAGTTACCATTTTGACATTGTACTTCTTCTTGGGTTTATCTATCTATATCGTGACTAAGGCTTGGTATATAAGAAACCTTTTATTGGTGAAAACATCAAAATGAGTCATTTGGTGGATGTTAGGAATTTGATTAACGAATTTTTGAGATGACATTCTTGTCTAGAAACTAATATAATAATGTTAATCGATTCTTAATACATGTTAGCAAGTGTACCTTTGTAGTTTGCTTTTGTTAAGAAGAGAAAACAAATATATCTATTAAGAAAGATTAGGGTAAGAAGTTATGAGATAGCTACCTTGGTGTTCTTAAAGAACATATATGATTGTTAAGGATTCAAGCAATCAATCCACTGATTCTTTTGGTCTCTTTTAAAATCTGGGTGAGATTTGTTTTAATGCCTTTGACAATTATATTATAGAAAAGAAAGAAGACAATCTTGTCCCTTAGCTTCATTGAAGAATTTCACCCTTGGTATTTTTGCATTTTTCCTTATCTAAATGAAAGGAATGCTTTTTGGGCTTTCTTTTATTCTTTTATTAAGTTGTTGGTCAGTTTTGTTCAGGCCAATTGTCAGCACTTGGCGTAAGCCATATTACAAAACTCAGCTACAAAATAGAAGGAAAAACTATTAAATATGCATTTGTATTCTCAATTTTTGATCAAATTAAAATAGCTATTAGATAGATAATGTAAAAGGAGATATGTATGTGCATATGAAGTAAAAGATAGTAGTATACTGGATACTGAAATGGGTTGGTGAAAAAATAAATAAGAGCAGCATGGTTAGAATGAAGAGCAACAATTATGTTTTGTATGATTGTGAAGTATATCACTATGGTAAAGGAAATGTTGTTAGATGGAGCGCTCATTTTATTTTCTGGAGATGTGATGGTAACTCTTACGAGGAATAACTTATTATATTATTGGTAGGATAAGATAAAATTTATCTAAGAAGATCAAAGTTATTTTAGTCTATTGATCTCAATTTGGAATGGCTGATCTTTTTTTGATATCTTAGCATCGGAAAGCTATACTTGTGTAAATTGGTCCCATTTGGCTAGATATTGCTTTCTTGAGGGAAACTTGGACTTGTTTGGCAGAATCATAGTTGTTTTGCGTAAATGCGCATACCATGGCATTCTTTGGTAAATTTTTAAGGGTTGTTCAAAACCACATGATCATTACCTCGAAAAAAAATGAACCATGGTTTAGAATATATTCATCTACCAGTTAATTGTTTCCTAAAAAAGGTTTTAGGATAGGTACCCACCGACTGTCAGTCTACCCAGGTGGTCATCACCTGGGCCATTTGGCATCCACTGACAATGATACTAAGTTTTAATTGCATTGTCCCTGGCATAGATATCAGTTTTGTCCTCCTTAGCCCATTGGCATGAATCAGAAAGCACTGTGGCCAAGCGTCATATTGATCTGTGCCAAGGGTGTTGACATATAAATAAACTAATTATAGGGTGTGTCAATCGATACATTAGGGCATTGGGTCGTTATAGAACAATAATGGCACGCTGTTGTGCCAAGAAAACAACAATTTTTGCTCTCTGGTACTAAAATATTTTCACTGTTGACCCACTCTCTCTTTATGGTATCATCACATAACAATAATACTTTACAGTGCATATCTTTTGCAAAGTATGCATGCCTTAATTTTATACAATTGTCTCTAGACATCATCAATGAACTATGAACCACATAGTAAATCAAATGTCTACATGTACCAGACATTGAGTTTTTGATAATCAAGTAGCATCACTACTCAGAGGCTTGAAAGAGTTTCAGAAAAAAAAAGAAAGCCTTGCTATTTAATGTTCAATGTATCCAAAGTGTCTAAAATATTAGTTGGAAAATACTTCACATACTCATAGATCTTCCAGGTTATGGATCAATTTGTAAAGCAGATCCATAGTATTTTTAAAAACATAACTACAAAAAGAAACATAGGGTACCCTAGAAAAAAACTGCATTCCCTGGACTGGTTGGGGAGACAATTAATAGAACAAGAACGTGCAAGAAGGAAGCCTATCTTGCCATACACCAATTATATTGATAATTTATTATGAGTTCATAGTTCCCTAGAGATCTATTTGTGGATGACCAAACACTTTATAAATGACTTAAACTATTTGAGACAATAGTCTTTGTGCATCACTAGTCTGGACTCCTAATCAATTTACGACCACAATTAAACCTTGAAGATAATTTTGACTTTTTGCATCGCCATTTAACTAAAAAATAGAACTGCTAATCAATTTAGGACTTGAATAAAACCACAAATATAACTTTCTAAAGTAAACGTAATTTAGGAAATGAACATTATCTCCCCATATGATTTAAAAAATAAGATCTAATCCAACTTCAAAATCTACCAAACTTCTTTGACCAATTATTGTGCTCATGTACATTGTTTATTATTGTAGCCTGTTAATATATCTTTTAGGATCTTTCCTATTTGTGCTCCATATAAGAAACCAATAATAATTATTGCAACTTTTTTGGAACTCGAGTAATAGATGTAGAAGGATTCATTTAAACATTCTTTGACATTTTCACAATCTATAATATTTTTTTTACTGGAGTCCGGTTAAGTTGCTGCCTGTAGCTCAAGATGTGTTTATTTTATGGTAACATGAAGCCAGAATAATAATTTGTTGTTTATTTCCACACTACTGCAGATATAAATCATGGATGTTCAAGGAGCATATTTAACTTGTAGCATATGATTTCCGAGACAAGGTCCAAAAGGTCAAGGAATTCTTTGTAATGTTTTGTGGAATGTGATATTCGAATGTAGAAGCGGAGAAGGCATTAGAATTCCACGTCGGTTCCAGAAACTTCCTCAGAGTAAAAAAAAAAAAAGTGCATTTGGTATTTATCAGTTCGTTAAACTTCCGCTGACTGCAATCTTTGCAGGTTTCTTAGCAGTTAGCATTTGAATAGTAGGTGCTTCCTCTGATTGACCTACGCGGAGGAATATTTCAGTTCTCACCATTGCTACTCGTTCTTCTTATGGTAACAATTATTTCTCCTACCTTTTTGACTTCCAAATATCTCTTTTTATCAATTTCTCGTACTTTTCGTTCCAGATTTCTTTTCCCCCCTAAGTATATTGGTGTGTGATACTTGTCCTAAAAGTACATGCTTTGAACACCAGCTTGACTAAAAAATGGCAATGGAGAAAGGCAAGTACGAGAATTGGGGTACTACTTTCTGTTTCATGAGCATATTGGGTGCGCCAATATTTCTTGTGATATCACGTTCAAGCATCAACCATGTGTTGCTTGTGGAAACCCCTCTTTGGTTGCAGGAATCTGGTAATGATTCAAGCAATGTCATTACCTGATGGTCCTATGCAACCGCCAATATTTCTTTTGTGGTAAATAGCGGCTGCCTCAAGGAATGAGACTTATCACATGCCCTTGAGCGTATCTAATGACTGAAAATATAAAGGTATTAGTCAGTTTAGTTGACAATAGATTTTATTTGATGTTTGTAAAAAATAAAGCATAAAATGGTCCAAAAATATTAGATTGAATAAGTGATCAACATTTTTATCATAACTTAGATAAGATGGTCAACAGTTAAATTTGTTCAAATTATTATTATTATTTATCTTTATCTTTCTCGAAAACTTAAGCCGACCATCTTGGAGATGGCTGCCTTACACTTGCCCGCTGGCCATAGGAAGAAGACGTGTCATAATTGCAAAAATAGAAAATTTTAAACGTAATAGAAAGGAATTCACCCAAGTTGTGGATTCACAAGATGTTAATTCGCCGGTGGGGAATTCACACAAAAGGAAACTCACACGAGAGATTGAATAGATAGTGTCCATAAGTTGTTAATTCGCCGCTGAGGAATTCACGAGGAATTCTTGACGAAAAAGAAATCCTCTCTGAACCGAATGTGAAAGTAGTTTTCCATCAAACGGTTGTTCACGTAACTCCACTCTCGGCGTCCCGTATCAAAGGCATGTGACGGAATGTTAGGCACGCGACGTCACGTGGGCGATGGGACCCACGTGGAGGGTTGTTGTTATGCGCGTACTTTTTTATGCCCGGCTCAAGCGGGCGACGAGATGGTGAGGTGGAAACAGTGGCGCTCAGGTGTTGGCAACAGAGGTTTATCTTGATTATTAATTAAAAGGTGTAGGAATCAAATCCCTAAAATACAAAAATAAGCCTGTCAAAGGAACATTTATAAATATAAAAAAATTTATGTGATATTTAGACATATCAAAATATTAAAAATTATTCAATAGATCAAATATTATATAAAAATTGAATATAAAAAAATTAAAATCAAACAACGATATGTGAAATATATGACATATATCTTTCAATACTGTTATAAAAATTTTATGATATTTGTAGACATATCGTCGTTGGATCCGAAAATTGTAGTGATATCGATATATAAGAAAAATTAAACTTATCTTCTTCTTTTTTTCTATTGTTCATAGGATCACTATGAACGATGAATTATGAACAAATGGGAGAGCAGAGGCTCATAAAAATTTATATATCATTGTCAGGAGATATTTAATATCATAAATAAATTTCCTAAAAATTTATATATCATTGTCAGGAGATATTTAATATCATAAATAAATTTCCTAAATTTGCATACCAAATTTACATTTCTTACATTTTCTCTGTGAATCATTTAGGTTAATCTATATAAATATAGATTTTTATTCAGAAAATTTATTTTCACATCCATATCATCTAACTTAAAATCATAGTAAGTCATTAATGTTATGACGATTCTTAATGAGTTTATTTAAAAATTAAATTTTTTTTGTTATGATAAATATATTTTTTTAGTAAAATCTTGTATAATAAATTTGATTAATATATTGTTCGATATTATCCTTTGGGTCACGATTATATAATGAGCTTTTTTATATAGTTAGTGAGTTATTCAATGAGTTCTCAAATATCATTTTAATTATTTATCTTAACTCTTCATTTATTGTATCGTATCATTTTTTATAAATGTTACTTTGAAAACAATGAGAGGTGTTTTTGATTCATATATCATAATTTTATTCTTATAGATAATAATAATAAATAATAAATTTATTTTTCCTTTGAAATCTTCTCAAAACTGTCGGTTGTGCTTATTTTACAAGATTATTAGTTATGATATTAAGTTTTGAGATCTTCTCAAAACTCTAAATTAGACAATCAACCTTATTTAATTGGGCAGGCCCAAAATTGGGCTAAACATCAACCCAATTAAATCAATTAGA
This sequence comes from Musa acuminata AAA Group, assembly GCF_036884655.1. NCBI lineage: Eukaryota > Viridiplantae > Streptophyta > Magnoliopsida > Zingiberales > Musaceae > Musa > Musa acuminata. Next base: position 34,788,370 of record NC_088354.1, read on the forward strand.
ATTTAAAGTTCATCAAAATAAAAAAATTGATCAAAATTGATTTATTTTTCAAATTCAATCAAATTGATCTAGTCTATATCCAATCAAGCAATTAAAATACAATCATAATCAAATCCAATCAAAACATTTAGTTAAAATAAATTTAATTAATTAATTTATTATTGATGACATAAATTCAAAAATTTTAATTTCTAAGGTATAAAACTATAATTTTTCATGGGATATAATGGAAATATATAATACCGAAGACTGATAAATTTTAAGAACAAATTGAAATTTTCATGGTTTCGTAAGAGTAAAAATATTTTTTTTAAAAAACCCTAATTCTCATTCCTTTTCGTCCATGCCCACGTGCAACTATGCGCACGTGTTGCTCGACCACACCCATCGTCATTACGACACGACTATGCACACGCATCACTCCACAACTCCTACGATCGTTGTTGCACAATTGTGCACATATTTCTACTACACAATCGTTGGGCTTTGGCATCCAGTGACACTAGTTGTGCTCAGTAAATGCCATTGCAACGATATTCCTACAACCGTCGTAACCACCACAAGCAATAGCACTATTGCAATTGCCTACGCGTGCTATTGCAATTGCCTACGCCCATCTCGGCAAGTCTGTCGCACCCTATGGTGCTTCCACTACGTAAACACCCACTACCATAATTAGGTTGGCAACCATCATGTGTCATCACCCTTAATAATACTATCGTCGATAATAAACTATTAATTGTAATTTATCAATCATGAGAAACCTCACATCACCCGTAAACAAGTAACATGACGAACTAAATAAAAGACAAATCGACAACACAAACTGATCGTTATCTCGTTCTAAGTATCATAAATTAAAATCAAATAATACTTTTTGGCTAGCAAAGGATGGTAACAAACACATCTTAATGCAAAATAGATCTGAAATATTTTTATGATATAAAGTATCTGATTTCAAAATAAGCACTTATACCAATTGTAAACATAAAAACCATAATATGTCATTGTTATAAAAAATTTTATTATCAAAAAATTAAAATCAAATAACGATAAATCAAATATATGATGTTGCTCTAAAAACATCCGTAGATACATTAACATTATTATCAAATCTAAAAGTTATATCGATCTACAGACAAAGTTCAACTCACTTTCTCCTCTCTTCCTATCTTTTACATAATCGTTACGAGCGATGAACTATGAACAAATAAGAGCAAAAAAACATCTTAGTTTCTAAATAATATCACATATCCATGTTTCTATATTGAGTCTCCTAAAAATTCTATCTATTTATAAATAAAAATAAATAATCTAAGATAAATAATTAAAAAAATCTCTCTCATCAAATTCATTTCGTAAAAGATTCTATCATAATTAAACTTTCTTTTTATGAAATGATAATCGTAATCAAAATTCAATAAGATCTATAATATATCTTACGTAATTAGATAGAATCATATAATCTAATAACATCAAACTAAGTCAAACTTGCCAAGAAACAATAAAACAATTATGTCAACCATATGGAGATGTCAACTGGGGAATGCCACCAAAAGTTTCACAATTGAAATGTTAGTTGACCAAAATTCTCAATGCCAAAAGTTATAAGAAAGAACTGCTTCAAAATGACATCTTTGCTAACGACAGTTACTCCCATAGATGATGTTCTTCGTAGCCCATCCAATCTCTCATGCGGTATACCATCTTGGATTTAATTCTCTTGCAAAGCCTTCATCATGTATAATCTGTTAAAGTTCTGACCAGCAACACTGCAATTTTTAAAACAACAAAAGAGATTAAATTACACATTAATCATATTTTCCTTTCCTGCTAAGAGGCATGAAACAACAAACAAAATGAAATAACACAAGAAAGAAAACACTTGGTTACATTCGAACACCCATCTTTAACCTTAACATCCAGAAGAACAAAAACATTACGTAGAAAGACCAAAGGCAAGATCAAAAGATATGGTGCATAAGATTCCCATGATAATTTTCAATTATGTAAAACGGCTTACAATTTTCTTGATAATTTTCAAGACAAAACATTACACCCCTTATTTTGAGTACTTAATGACCACGTTATGACACAAATAGTGGCCCTTATTGGAGACAGTAGATTGCTATTCAGGTTTAGCTCATCATAACAGTCAGATTAATTTAGAAACCTTCTGTGCGTGTAACCAATAACCAACACTGAAATAATGGCCATTTATTTTCAATTATTTAACATATTATATTGGAGATACTAACTGCTCCTACGGCACCAGTTGCATATTATAGTTAAAAAACATGGAAGACAATAGCAGAAACAACATAATTCTATAAAGAAAACAGTATCGAACATTCTCACCCAAATAACTTCCAATAAATTCTGTGGCATAAAACATATGTGTGAAATACAAACAGGGAGGAAAAGATATTATGAATGTCATATCTGAGCATCAAGTTTGATCTCTGTTAGCAGATCAAAGTAACAAAGAGCAGCATATCTGTAGCAGCATAGCAATAGAATTGGTTAACGAGAACAAAAACAACTTTTTTATACTTTGATGGCTGCTAATATAAGCAGATTTAATAATATTATGCCAATATTACTTCAGATGTCAAATGCTTTAGTTTAAACTTCATTTGTGTTATTCTAGTGTATTTTGCACGCTTCAAAATTCCATATTAAAAAATGATCTACAAACACATACTAGTAAAGAGGATAAGTGGCATGTTTCTAGATGAGATTTAATTACACTTGCATACCCATTAATCTGGTTGCAGTAGTTGGATATCTGATTTGTTATGAGATAGCTATCCAAACGGGATGGCTCTGGTATTGGTTTGAAAATGGGATTTGATGGATCTTCCTCAGGCAGTGGTTCCTCCCCAGCCGCTTTCCGTGCCATGTTCTCCACCCTATCACATAATATAGAGACACAAACTTTAAATATATTATCTAAATCAAAAACAACAAATGCACAAGATCAAGTTAAGATTGTTGCATCAAATGAGCTTAATAAAACCACACAGAGGTTGAACATCACAAACACGCTTTCGGCTGCATAAACTTGGCTTTAATGTCATAGCAATTGGTATCCGACAAACTGAACAAATTGCAAATAGTCATAAATAATCTGGATAGAAGCCCCGATACCTGGATCTTAATAAATCCAAATAATATTACTTATAATCAAAGCATCAAAACAAAATTGGCATACATATGGAAGGACAGTCAACCAACTCCTTTGTTCCGGGAAGAGTTTGAGGAGAACAAACAAGGACACTATCATTTCTTGTATTAATGTTAAGTTCTGACTTCCGAGTAGAATACCATACATGAATGTTGATAAGAGAAACTAATTCATACTCTGTAGAAGCACCTTGAAAGGATTTGTTTTGAATTCATTAAACCAAAATTACAAAAATGTCAGACAGAAAAAGAAAGGATCAAACAAATTTGTACATGACACATCCGGAAAATAGACAAAGGACAAGCTAGCTCAATACAGGAAATAAGATGGTCCAATGTCTAAATACAAAGAAAGTGATGATCCCGTAAATTGGTTATGTACATTTTACCTTCTTTTTTGAAGCCACGCTTGCTGTTGAGCTTGCTGTCTTGACAGATTTCGGTAATAGTACTGGAACTGAAAACAAAAGAGAACAAATTGGGCATGTGAACTCATTTGCTAGAACAAAGAGAGCTAAATCATTCGGTAGGCACATCAAACCTTATTCTGTTCCGCAGAAAGATCTTCCATGCAATCAATCAAAAATTCTAGGTTTCTTTCCACGTATGGAGCAGTGGATAACTTCAGTCGATCATAATCACACTGTCACAAAATCTCCATGTGTTCAAGACTTACAAGCATGAAAAGCAACACTAGAAACTCACAGAATGATTCAGTAGATCATTCACTACAATGGAGGAGCTATCAGACCTGTGCAACAGGGGATTCAGGCTCCAATTCAGTCATGAATGCACTTGCAAGTGCAGAATTAGAAACTTTAATCTGTCCAATCAACAAACAAAAGTAACAAGTATAAGAGGAAAAAAAAAGTATAGAACACATGTTAAAAAGATGGTATCTATGATCTTCTACGACATACGACATAGAACTAATAAAAAGATGAGCAAGCAAGTGATTCAAATTTGCCAAAAAAAAAACATTGAATGGAAGTTTCAAGTGACAGCTTGAGATAATCAACTCACAGGTATCTCCTCAAAGATATCTACCCATGAAAGCTTCTTTTCTCTCAGCCTAAAAATGAAGCAATCACATGCATAGTACAGAGAAAATTAACTATCAACAACTTGATTAACTTAGATCACAAAGGAAAACATACTTCTCCCCGGTAAAATTATTGTTGCGGTAAAGATCCATAAACGAATCTGTGAGTTTCAAGGCCTTGAGAGCTAAAGCACCTTGAGAAGACCTTGATGGATCATATATGATACACACACATCTTCGAATATTTTCCTGTGTGAATAAAAATGTTATATAACAATAACCTGAGATCAAATATTTTCATCAAGAATAACAGTGATTCATCTAATAGTAACTAAAGCAACATAAAGAACAAATATGACAAACCAAATATATCACCAACCATTAGGATGAGAAAAATAAGCAGTTGAAATGGTGCTAAATGTCATTATGCAATTCACCAAACTTATTAATTAGAAACAAACTGATTGATCTTCATGACTGATGTCTCTAAGTTAATCTTGTATTGACTAAGTTGCACTTATGGGTTGGTTCATATTAGTTTGATCTTGACGTTACTCTGCTTTTAAAACTTAAGATGTTCTCCATCATTTAACTTTATCTGTTATCTCAAAAGAGTATTAACGGCTAAGAGAACATAACTTATATTAGATGTAGAGTCAGCTGCCAGTTTATGGAAGCATGCTCTTTGAGTTTGAGAAAGTTCTGTTCATATCATCCCATGTCAACATACCAAGGCACATGGGTCTGTTCAGTGCTTTAACATACTTTTGACAGGTGCCAAGAATCTTGTGTTTGAAACGTGCCAACATATTATAAACACCAAGCATGCTGGTGAAGCTTATATGTTGCCACCCATCTGCATTTAAAACAGTTGGTATATCTCTTAGACACCCTTGGCTTATCTAAAAGTCTTCATGCCACTGACCCATTGCATCCCAATCACAAGGCAACATCACTGCACTATCAGTATCTGATCCTACAAACTATCATAACTATTCAACCTACTATTGCAGTTCTGGACTTAAGCAACATGGTAAGACCTGAAATCCTCAAAGATATCTAAATTTCATTTAATATAGGACAAAATAATGTGTTTTTACCGGTTTAAGAAAAAGTAATACAAGAAAGAAAACATAAAAAATGAACTATTTAATATTTACATGAAAAAATCGAAAAAGAAATTGCTGTCTCCAGCTGTTTGATGATCAGAAAGTACGCAAAATTATGTCCCTCATTCATTACGTTTAGCTATTCATCCTACAATCGTATGAAATTCATCATGGAAATTAGGGTAACTTTGTAAACTCAAAGCAGTATGATAGCATTAGTATCCTTAACATACCATGGGACTGTATGACAAGGATCTTCACATTACCTGGTAATTCATGAATGTTTCAATCAGCTCCACAGTCTGGAAAGATCCCAGTAAAGTTGACTGGTACCTGAAGATAGAAGGCAGTTAGCTGGTAGAGGAAAAGCTTGGAGATCCTAAATGTTAGGACTTTGGTATAAACAGATTCTCTGCCAATGAGATAAAATATCTAGTTTATTCCCAAAAGAAATGTAGTCAATGAATAAATAAAAAGACAATAATTAAAAGATTTTTTTTCCAACTTTCACCACAAACTTTGAACACATTAACAAAGTTCAGCAGGCTAAGCTTTTTCCTACTTTCCAAGGTTTTTAAACAGTTAAAAACTCAATAATTCACAACCATATTCCCATCAATATGGAGACTGTTCCAGGTTGATTCAAATTTAAAAAGGTTGCAAGTAAGACTGAAGCCTAAACCTAGGGCAAATCTAGCAATAGAAGGCTTCCAGAATGCATAAATGGACAGCTAAAGGTTAGCAAAATGTTTCCACAGATAAGCAACATCTAGCAAACGAAATAACTCATGAAAGTCATATTTTTTATAGAATGATTAAATTGAAGACCAAAACAAGTAAAAGGATAACCTCAAAATGAATCATCACTGTCATCCATAATGATGTTGAACTCTACTAAAAAAGGAACATTAATAACATACCATCCCACAGTGTTATTGTCCACATTAACCTCTCTTAGACATCTCATCATTTCCAGCTGATAGTTGGCCCCATCTGCTTCAACTTCCTCATCTTCTTCCCTTGTCTTAGACATGGTAGTGAAGAAAAATGAGAGAAAGCATAACATCCGTGGACATTGCTAAATGGTTGCAACTTATTTGGTCTAAGATTTGACATCATTTCATACCGGGAAAGGAAAACAATTGGTCACTTCAAGAACACTGCCAACATCTAAACCAAGAAGTTGACCTGTGACAAGAGCTGGCGAGAATTCATTGCAATGTTTAATTATCTTCAGAACAGCCTGCACAGAAACAACCAGAGAATATATATTCTGTGAGAGACTTCTTTTATAATAGAACTAAGTAGCACATGCAAGCAAGAACTTTCATAATTATATCTTAATCAAAATATAAGAGCAATTGGTAAGAATTCCAAGTCCCCGGAAGAATCAATCATGGCCTATCTGTTTTCTTGACCATTTATTTGGATTTAAAGTATAGCACAAAGGCAGAAGGTCCCATTCGCACTACATGATGTGCATAGCACAAGTAACAAATTATATTCCAAAAAAAAAGTCTATGACAATATTTTGATAGGGTAATTTTAGAACAAGTTTGACTGTGCAATAGGTTAATAACAGATGACCCTTTACTTTTGAAAAAAATGATTCTGCTCGGTAGAAAGCTAAATCTGATCCTTCTAACTATAAATTGCATACGAGTACCAGTGTTTGAATGCATGTGAGTGTCGATTATGTTTTTCTTCTTTTACATGTTGAACCATACAGCATGATCCGTACAAGACTCATAGAATACTTTCAGTATACTATGCATGTTTGGTCTCTAATGGCCCCCAATATGTTTTAACACACTCTTTGGACTCTCCAGGAAACATGTAGACTCATATATGGAAGGCTTCATCGATTTTTCACCCAGAATAAGCTTACAACTTTTACCACCACCGCTCACCCACCATTCCCAAGGAGAAACGAAACAGATTTCTCCTGGCTCCAGTTTCCTAGCAAAACCCCCTCAACATCTTCGATACCATAAGAATCAAACTGTCTGAATTGACATCATAGTTAGGCAAATCTTCAGTATAGTAAATTTAAGATACCAGAGCAACAATTGATCCATAGCTTTTTCAAAAGACGTACATGGATGAGTTGAAAAAATACAAGTTCCCAAACAAAAGCAAAAATCTAGCATATCATACGAAACATAAACTAGTGCAATGAAATTTCGAGCAGGTCCATACGACGAATTCCATTTTTTTGCGCAAAACTCCCTCAAATTGAAGACTACAAAACAACGAGCTTGATGAGGAAAAAATATAAAAGCATTTTCTCACGTCAGCTACTACATCCTAATTCTTTTTTATCAACTTGTCCTCGGAAATTGAATTGTAACCTTAAGTTCGCCAAAACAAAATGGACGGAGGATTAAAAAGAAAAAAAAAAGGGAAGGAAAATGACATAAAATGATTCAAGATTTACCAGCCCTTCCATCTGAACAACTCGCAGAGGCGGCGTAACCTCCTCGGAGGACACAGCTTGAAGAAAAGAACGCACCATGGCTGCCAAAAACCAAAACCAAAACCAAAACCCAACCTCAGGAGAAACTACGAGTAGCCAAACAAAAGCGATCTATCGGTCGAAGAGATTAAGATCGAGACAGAGAACCATCGAAGGAATTGATTCGACAAAGGATGGGGATTCACTCACGATTCGCCATCGGAGACGAAACGGTGGGTTTAGGGCACGGCGCGAGGAACAGAGAAGCCGAGAGGGGCCCTTTATGCGCCGCTTCCTGCGGAGAAGAGGGGTGTTGCGACGACGAGGGTTCCTTGGTTTTAAGATCGACTCCGAAGTAGGATTGCTAAACCTGCGTCGCTGCAAACGGGTACAATCGCAAACACGATCCGACAACGGACATAACAACCCAAATTTTAAAGACAAATTACGTTAGGATTGGCAATAAATTCATAGCTCTAATACGATTCAAATTATTTGAAGAACTATGAATTCAAATGGGAAAATATTTTTTTGTGAATCAGAAAATGCTTGTTCTATAAAGACTTTGAAACCTTGTTTTAGATATATAAAAAAATTATTTTATTTTATAAAAAATAACATTTTCTTGTGGTCTCAAACTCTTCTTAATTTAAGAAAAATATTATTTTATTTATAATTAATTTTCTTTACTACACCTTAACTGATAAGTTTACTAATCACAAAATATACTGTACAAGTAACCATGGAGATGGTTTGCTAAGCGAATACTCTATCTTAACTTTTCATATATCTTTAATAAAAATTGATAACGTAACGCAATTGATTGCTAATGATGATAAAGATGTCAATCACCAAATAGACTAACTGACATATTCATGAAATAAAAATATATATGCAACATGACGGCCATGAATTAGAAGTTGCAGTCGTTTCTTATCATTCTACTGATGACGTTTATTGAAACAACGAATAAATACAGTACTGTGACAACCAGCAATAGAAAATTTACCTAGATTTTCTGTTATAAGTTACATGAGAACAATGACAAGTCAACGATAGATGTTCCGAATTAACCCCAAATCCAATATAAGCAGTTAGATTTGGAAGTCGTTCTACAACATCAGAAACTAGCTGGCTGATATGGTGGTCATTGGTCAAGCAAGTAAAAGACCAATTTTGCAAAAATATTGCAGTTGCAACAAATCATGAGAATTAAAGAGGGCATTTTTTGGATGGACTGACTGACTGGCAGTTCAGCAGCATACAAGCATTCACATATCATATTCATTACAGTTTGATGTCATGTTCAGCTACTGCTGTCGTAAAGTGGCAATTTTGTCTACATGGCATAGTGGGATATGCAATCCATGTTTAGACAATATTCACAAATGTTGGGTAGATATGTGGTCGCGAAAGCAACACAGAATCACCAAGATGCTCCGAATAATTAGCTAGTGCCAACAAATCAAAATAAAAAATTTCAATCGGAGCGCGCGCCTCCCATGAAGGTCCTTGGATCAGGGCAGGTCCCAGTGAATTGAGCCTGAGAGAAGTCGAAACCTGGATTCTGCAAATTGACAACGAAAATGAAGATATTAGAGCTTGGTGCGACTTTACTGGTCTCGGAAGGACCAAAAATTGTATTATAATATGTGCAGAGAAGATTGGAGGGTAAAATTTGCTGGAAAATTTTATGAGTAGTTAATATAATTATCACTTAATGACTAGGAGAGACCTCTACAGAGTGTAGAAATCACTGGGCCACAGAAATACAAGTTTAAGCTTCAATCTGCTAGCAAAACTTGGTTAACCTACCACATGAATGGATGACAGGTGTTTTGCTAATACCTCTAAAGCTTCTCTTTGTATTATTAAACTTGTACTTGATATATTTGGTCTTAGTTCTATTTAATAATGAAACGCCTGCCATCTATATTTTTACACAACTCTAGTATGAAGTTACCACAAATTGCCACCTGTTATATAAAGCAATGTCATCAACCAACAGCATATCATGAAAGTTTATTTATGGCTGTTATGGAGTGAAATGATTGTGAGCTGACCCTGATTTAAGCCTAGATGAGGCTGACAATCCACAGAATCCATGTGGACCATGTGTTTTGTCATCAAACAGGGGTTGTTGACTCTTGTTTTGCTTAGGTAAGAAAAGAAGTCTTGGGTACTTAACCCTCTCTCGTGTTCTTTAACATGATCATGTTTTAGTGGAACTAGCATTTTCACAACCCCTCCCAATCTACAATTTATGTTGAATTCCTGCTGGAGATTGAGTTGAAATCACTCCTTATTGGTATAGGATTCAGTGGCATAGGGGTCATGTGATGCTCATGAAGAAGATGCTGCCCCATAACAATGGCTTACATGAAAAGAAAGATGCATATAACTACAAAGAGCTCATTGCTATGTCAGTCGAACTTCTTTTGCTTTCTTTTTTCCTTTCTTTGAAACAAATATCCAAACAATAAGACAAAGGATTTGAAAGAATATGCGATGATACAACAAGCAAGCACAATGAACCTAATTAGGTCGATGAATGTGTCTATGGCACTATTTGTGATGCAAAATAACTTCAAGGATCCAATTTCATCCACAAGCTGAAGATTGTAATTCAAACTCATAAATCTTAAGTTCAAGTTCAAATGCAGAATATAGGGAGACCATTAGACAGCAGAAGCAATTGAATAATTGAGACAACTGTGAAGGCTTCAGTTAAATTGCCTAAAGTCCACAACTGAGGCTAATATTTGTAATAACTGATAAGTTATTTGATAAGATAAGGAAATCTATCGAGACCCTATTAAATCAGAGAATCTGTAATGCCCCCTATTTGAACTTATCAGAAATATTATATCTTCGACAAGAGCTGTTCTCTTGTTTATCTTGTTTACAAACCCCCGGCTGCAACACGTCCCCACCCTCCCTCCCCCCGCCTCGCCCTCCTGCCCCCCCCCCCACAACTAGTATCGAGAAAGTTTTGCCGAGCAACAGACATTTATCCTCAAGAAAAAGGATTATCAGCATTTTTTTTATCAAAACCGTTTGGTTGAACATATTTCTTCCCGCCACGTTTGAGGGAATAAAGTGGGGGATCAATTATTTGAATTTTACATTTCAGATTTCAACCCATAAAATGGTTGATTAAATTTAATACTATAGATACTTACCCTTAACTAAAAGCACTTTGAGGGTTAAGTTGCTTGCTATTCTCAGACAGATGCATTAAGGAGTTAAATAAGAAATGAAACTATTTGGGTGTTTAATCTTCTAAATGTATTCAGCAGGTAAGAATTTCTTATAGGGTAATATGAAAGAGCTCAAATATATAATAAAAAGGAAATACTGAGGAAGAATGACACATGTCATAATAAAGCTTCAAGCAAAATCAACAACCTCCGATGACTCCATTATAAGAAAGACATTTTCTTTTTCTAGTTTCTTTGTCTGGAGTTTCAATTAGAGTAGGAATTCTAGTTCAGGTTGACATACTTCACAGAAAAATGATCAGCTATTTAAAAAAAAAGCTGTACAAGAAATATTTAATCAAAAAAAGATTTCATTAGTAACATGGGCCTCTGTTTCTTTCCTCTCTCATTGCCTCTATGATTCCTGCATTTCTCCAAATTTACTCTACAAAACCTTATATCGTGTTCTCCCTGCAAAGTGCAAAGCACTCCAGTACACTACTAGAGGCCATGGTGCAAAGAACCAGCGAACCTTGAGCATAGCAGAAAAGTGTTGGCACCTGGCATGACACCATGCCCCATGCCACCAATACCATGCTGGTACACTGTTTGGCATGATTGTCATGGGCAATCCTAAAGCTGTGTTGTGATAATATTATCTAAACTTCATAACATGTTAGTTCAAGTGAAAGAATAACTCCAAGCAGATTGAATAATATGATCCAATTCTATGGATGTAGCCTCTAAGCATTAAGCTATTCTTTGCATATCAACCATCATGGAGCTCCCAATTCTTACACAAGTAAAAATGAGGATAAAGTATATATTTGTTCTTTCCAATAAACTTGCCTAAATTGAGTTTCATCAGTAATCTAAGTTTAGCACCAGAAAGTTCATCATAAGTATATAAAGATTTAATAGGTCATGCAACAAATGCCACAAAATCATAACCTACTAGGAGAATAACCAGACCGGTAGGAAGCATAAGCATATTCCTATCAGGAGTTGAGACACGGCTAAACCAAAAACGCACTGCAAAACCATGCCCCTTTTAGACATAATAAGCAAGAAAATCAGACTTTACCTCTTCCTGGAATCTCTGAAGCATAAGGCGCTTCTGTTCAAGATCTGCTGAATATGGATCCAGTGCACCCTGACCAAGTATGGGGGATGACCAAGTTTGTCCTTTGTCCCTCTTCTGTAGTGTTACATGCATGATCTCATCCTCTTTTTTGTAGAAGATAAGAAAATATGTCATCAGTTTTCATACTAAAAAAAGAGAAGACTATTGAACTCTATTAAGTGTGATATAACTAATTAAATTAAGAGCCACTAATCCCATCTTACCCTTTCTAATTATTTCTCCTTAAATCTTCCTTCTCCTCCCACCACTAATCTGCAATGTTTCATCTTACCTGACAGATGCATTCAACCACCTCAAATGGCTTTTCCTCATTTTATCATCAATCAGAACTAACAACAAAAAAGATATAGTTAACCTCCTGTCCAAGAAAACTGACCTTCAACTTATCCTACATGATGATGAGGCATCCTTTAGTTTGTCCTCTTTGACCCTCTTGTAAATATCACCTGGTTAAACTGGTTGCTCAATCCAAAAGGCACCTCCCATTTTGTAGTAAAAATAGCATGACTGTGTAAGATACATGTATTTCCTGAACATCATATCCTATCCTCCCAATGCCATGGCAGAAACTTCTTGCACTAGGCTTCCTCTTACTATGGATGGGCCTTTGGTTCAGTGGTAAGGTAGATCTATTTCCTGAATGTCACAGTATAAGCAGAAGCATTCTCCTTGTAGTGGAAGATAAGACTACGGGCCTTCCACCCTTCACAACCTGTTGATGGTTGGAGACCATGTGTCATGACTCGAGCCCTAATGGATTGGCCTATCAACTTCGTTTGACCTAAACAACTAGTCAAAATGTTTAAGCTGAAGTTGATAGTAATATACTCATCAGACCCACTCAAGGGTTTTACGTCCTCGTCAACGCCCAGCATAGCCCAGATCAAACCCTAGCATAGTGCATGTGAGATGAAGCCCAGTGGTGACTCAACGTCATGACGAATCCTCTAACTCCATCCACGGATAACCCTTTTCTACTCGAGCCCCCTCTCCATGCCCAAATACTAGGTCGGCTCTGATACCAAATGTCATGACTCGAGCCTGATAAGCTAATTGGCCTATCAACTTCGTTTAACCTAAACCACTGATCAAAATGTTTAAGCTGAAGTTGATAGTAGTATACTCGTCAGACCCTTATAAGTCAATCTTAGTTTTACTCACTTTCGATGTGGGACTAATCGGGGTGTTACATCATAAACTAGATTACCCATTTAATTAACAGTATAATTTTTTTTTTTTGCAAAAGTTCTTCAAAATCCTTCACTTCTCAAAAGCCTTCCTTTAATCATGATAAGTTGCAATGGAAATTCCATTTAAGTTAATAAAGACGACATTATATCTCTTCACATCCAAGCTCAACCTTTCACCACTTGTCTCTTGCTAGTTGCTAGCAACCTATTTGTACTCTTAAGCCAAAAACAAAGATGAAAAGCTGCAAGCTGCTATTGCTGAATACCATGAAGAAAGTGGATCAGTTTGTTAAAGTCGAGGGCTAGATATCCTCCTTCCCATTCTCAACAAAGACATTTCCAAAAAAAAATTGTGCTACTTTGTCATAAGAAGACAGAATATAAGAACTATTCACAGTTATGATTGTGGACAACCTGCAAAGGACTTGTTCAATTTTTAGTAGATAGATACCGACATGAAAGTTATGCAAGATCATTTGTAACCCACACTATTTTGACAAACACTATACAAAATATTGGTGGATATTAGCATGAATCAAATATTTTATTCCTTCAGTTTATGTTCAAAAATTCTAACAAAGTTTCGTGGGTAGCCCAAAATTAGCACGACAGTAAAAAATGGAACAAATAACAAGTGTATTCGACATTTTAGGTTCTGTCCATCAGCAGCTTCAAATCTAATCATGTATGCATATATATTTAGTAGACACAAGCATCTTTTGCAAGTTAAGAATGTAAAAGGTGTTGAATACAAAGAACAAGCTTGGACACATGCATGCGCACCAAAAAAGAAAAAAAAAGTTTAGGATGATTTTATAAAGTGTAGTATATGTACTAAAAATGTATTGCTGACAGATACCAGGCACAGAAACTAGGACAAAAGACCAAAAAAAAAAAAGCAATAAACTGATACATCAAAGAGGCTTAAAATCTCAAGCATAGATGAACTGGCACTTAAAGCTTCTCTTCAAATCGACCAGAGAAAAAAATTCAGTGACAGTGTGTTATTCTCACCGTTGATAAATAACTCTAAATACCAGTAATAATCTGATGCCATTTAATCCAGGGCTTGTCTGATTCCCCACATGAACTAACTAAATGCAGTACTTAGCTTGATCTAACCAACCAATTCCATTACCAATAAAATCACCACAAAGCCCTTATGAAACGACGAAGAATTGAGACAAGGAAAAGAAATCAAAACTTGCAAAGAACAAGGACATATTACCAAGGGTCCAAAACGACGAGTCAGTCTTCACAGGGCAGGCGAGATCATGCTGACAACAAATTGAAGGCATTGAGGAAAAGGGACTATCAACAATCAACCAAACATATGACTAGAGAAAGGAAACGCATACATTGAGATAAGGGGGATTTCCCTTGATGCCCAATTCGATGTGCGCGGACTGGATCTTGCAGTAGAACAGCTTCTTGGGGACATTGACAGGGAGGTCGATGTAGATGTTGACTTCATCTAGGGTTTGATCCCATTCGAAGACCTTCTGACCTAGATGATGGAAACCAGCAACACGTAATAAAACTATTCGGAAACCTCAGCAACCGCGGAGGAAGACAGAGGAGATTCCGATGAGGGATCGAGGCCTTTACCGCCATGGGAGAAGCTGTGGCGCTTGTCCGGTGCCAACTTCTCCGCCATCACCCCCTCCTCTCGGGTCCTTCTTCTATGACTACCCGTACGTGTTAAGCCGAGATGCAACTTATTATTTGTACAACGAAAACCATGCCACGGTCGCATGGTTAACTTCGGAAAACCATTCTTTTTTCTTTATATTTATATATTTACTTTATATTTATATATTTACTCATGTAATTAATTATCTTTATCATTCCGATCTCTATATTTTTAAAATTATATTAAAATCTAAAATAAAAATATTTAATCTTATTTTCTGACCTCAATTCTGTTGACAAAAATATCATATAATTTATCACTGAACATACGTTAACTTTTTCTCATTTTAATTTATCACTAATTACATATAATATTTCTATCAGAAGGATTGAATAAAAAAAAATAAAGTTAAATATTTTACTTTCATACCAAATATAATATTTAAAAATATAAGAATCGAGATACTATAATAACTAATTATAAAAAATAATTAATAATTAATTTTATCGCTATTATTGACAAATCATCCAAACAAATTTATTACTCGATCTCTTAGTTTTGTTTATTTATTATTATTATTATTATTTTTAAAGTAAAAAATATTTAATGGAAAAAAAAATGCTTATGATCGAAAATGTTAATAGGAACAATATTTCTTCGCACATCCTAAAATGTGTTATGTATAGAAGATTAGAGTGTGTAAATGTCATCCACTATAGCTTGAATTTTGTTTATTTAACGCTTTAGGAAACTTATCACTCAAATATGTCTGCTAAATGGTGACATCACTCGGATTGCATGTGAGAGGAACGCAATGTGATCGATCGAATGCCTCGAATACGACGAAGGGTGATTTTGTAAATTCAGTCGAGCGTATGAACAAGAAGAGCACCCGAAAGAAGAAACAAAGGCAGCGGTCTCCTCTCCGTCTCCTCGAGCGTTGGAATAGGAGGGAAGGCTCCGAGAGAAAGAGAGAGGAGATAGGAGAAGGTGGGGAGAAGCTATACGAAGCGAAGACATGGCTCTCAGAGTGACCCTTCCACCGAAGATTTCCCTCGTCCTCACTCCTCCCAAGCCGAACCTGGGATCCCCTAGGGTCTCCATGGCCTTCGCTATCCGTGCTTCCGCCGCAAAGTGAGCTCCTTTCGCCCCCAGAAAAAAGCTCCCCTTTGTTCCATCGGAAGCTTTTTGGTTCCGCTCCTGCGGGTGCAGGCTTCGTGATCGGTCTCGATCGGCTCCTGTGTTGCATTTGAATTGTTCCTTCGAGGTGCCATCGTGATTTAAGCGATTTGGGTTTGTCGATCTGATGATACGGAAGTGTTTCGCTCTTATTGCAGTTGGTTCCAACATTTTCGGAGTCGATTTGTTCTTCTTTGGCCGTTGAATTATTCGATTACAGATATATTGTTATTAATGAGTGTGTTTGTTTGCTCATCCTGATCGATCTTATGGTGCTTGATCTGCTATTTGCATCATTTGAAATGGCTCAGGTAGTATGCTTTGGTTTTAGTCTCCGTGCCCGTCGTTTTGCCTATGAGGAAAGAGCTTTGATGCATGCGTGACTTGTTCTCTCGAGGATGCCCTGTCCAAAAGTTCGTTTTTTTTTGGGATTCTGGCAATTTTGGTTTGGACACAATGTTTGTTTTCTTCTGTGGTTTGAGTTTGATGACCGTGAGTTGTTGAATGCTGCCAAGAATCTGGCGCTAGCTTCTTGTTCGCATGTGTTTGTTCTATTTAACTCTAAAGAAAAGAATCTTCTTACCGTATAACTTTGGTGGTGCCGACGTACCGGAGAGGCCACAACAAAATCTGTGGCCTCAAGTGTTTGGCATAACCTTTTTCAGAGAGGTCAATATCAAGTGTGTAATTGTTGGAAGTATGAGGTAAGAAGTTATAGATGAGAAAGGAATATGCTTGATGCTTGGCTTGGGCCTATTCATAAATGATGAATTATCTACAGATCAGTATCATATACATACCATGGTTGTATACCTCAGCTTTACATTTCAGAATTTTCATAATGATACTTGTGAATTAGGCATCAAGGTATTGAAATTTGTTGTTCAATTTGGATATAGTAATTGCCAGCTTTGGAGATAGAATATTATGTGCTTTGTTTTCCTTGGTACAAATCTAAATTATTGGACTTTCTCTATCGTGTACGTAGTTAATGAATTTGAATAATTATGTCTAGTAATCCCTATTAATGCTGTTTCTGAACTCCACCTGTGGTGCTTACTTGTGGTTGCATATATGATTGCTTTAGCTTCCAAAAATTTTCTTTTGCAACTTATCTATTCCCAATTATATTATCAGAAAATTTGCTACAATTTCATAGCATTGTGTGAGATATAAACTATTTGACAAGTACATGGAGTGAAGCATTAAGACCATGAATATGATATTTCTCACTCTAAAATTATTGGCGATGCATATTTCTTCTCTTTTCAGGTTAATTTTCCATGAATAACTCATGTAAAAGAAAACCTTTGAAAAGCATTTTCTGCTAGGCAAAGTTTAAGAAGTAAGGCAATCCTTAGAACATGTATTGGAGGGTGCCTTGTGTGCTGATCTTCTTCTTTTTTGTCAATCGCAATCAGATTTTCTATTAGTTAACCCAGCTATTTAATCAATATAAGTTTGTAGTAATTTTTTTCTGTTCTCCTATAACTCGAATGTACTTATGACAACGGACATATTACAAGTCAAATGGGTAAGTTTGTAGTAATTTTTTTCTGTTCTATAACTCGAATGTACTTATGACAACGGACATATTACAAGTCAAATGGGTAAGTTCAGGACAGGGATTAACTACTTATAGCCATAGCTCATTTATTCTAAATGTTGATGTTGCTACATGCATTCTGCATCTCCTATAGTAATAAGTCATTAATTTTTTGCTAAGTTGACATCTATATAATATAATCAGCCACAATGGATTTAGGTTGTTTGCAAGAAACTCTCTCCTTTCGTCATGAAAATCATGCTTAATTCCTTGTTAAATTTTTTGGTGTTGTACATCTCCATGTATGTGTTGTCCATCCTGATTCAGTTTCTGTTGGAACAATAGTAATCGTATACATGTGTCTAGTATCATAACAAATAAAAGAACTTTGCATCTCAATCAAATCATTTCACAGTTTAAGGTTTCTGGGTCAAGCTTAGTGGTTGTTTTGAGTAAACCAAGAACATAAACAACTGTGCTCCATTGCATGTGATTAATAATCCATCTGTTGCTAGGATAGTTGCATCAATAACCTTCTAGCTTGTAACATCCTAGCTTTTCTGCCTTTCTTGATCAAGCTGATTTCCTTTTATCATTTTAGTCCTTTTTCTGTGACGTTGGGGGTATTCTAGAGCAAGGTCACTCAGACATTTTGCTGTCTAAGATCAATGTATATCTTGAATTCTGTATTTCACAGCATAGGACCATGCCTGTTATGTTCTCACCCATCCCTCAATAACCAAGGTTTAGCATCCAACTGGCAAATCCTGATCCTGATTAGCAGGATAGGATTAAGAATGGGCTATCCTGCAAAGCATGTCTAGTTGCGGTGTAGTTATAGATGTTGAGTATACAAAAACAAATCTCATAATTACTTGTCAGATATGGTTTAGCTTTTATATTTTTATTTTTTATTTTTTATTTTTTTTATTTTATTTTTTATTTTATTTTTTATTTTATTTTTTTTTTTGGAACCTTTTTATGTGGCTTTTCTCCATTAAATTTTTCATACAACTCAAGGAGAAAAAATAAAAGTTTTGGTCCATAACTGATGATTCAAGGAGCTGTATAGCACATATAATTATGATGAAGCTCCAGCTGTGATTATACTGCCATTCAAGCATTTGTATATGTGTGCATATCAAGTAAACTTATAATGACTATGACAAGGTTTTAACTAGCTGACAAGCTGTCATGCTAAATATATGGATCAACTACATGGATTGTTTTACTAGAGTCAACACATATAGAACTGCATTCCTTTCAGTTATCTGATGAATTTTGGTTCTACATCTTAATTATTCTGATATTTCACAATTCTCTTTGGTGCCTGTATATATGATCCATTAGTTATCTGCAATCAAAAAATTCTGGAAGACTGCATGACTTGGACATATTTTCTCTTTCTAGTGCATTCCTAATGGAAGATAATCTTGGTATTTTCTTCTTTTTTTTTCTCAAAATATCAGAATTGAAACTTCAAAGAAGCCCTTCTGTCCTCCTCGCGAGGTACATGTTCAAGTTACACATTCTATGCCGCCTCAGAAGGTTGAGATCTTTAGGGCATTAGAGGACTGGGCAGAGAATAACATCCTGGTACATCTAAAGCCAGTTGAAAAGTGTTGGCAGCCACAAGATTTTCTTCCAGACCCTTCCTCAGATGGATTTTATGAAGAAGTTCAAGAACTGAGAGAACGATCAAAGGAGATCCCTGATGATTATTATGTTTGCTTGGTTGGAGATATGATCACAGAGGAAGCCCTTCCTACATACCAGACAATGCTTAATACCCTTGATGGTGTGCGAGATGAAACCGGTGCAAGCCTTACCTCATGGGCTATCTGGACAAGGGCATGGACTGCTGAAGAGAACAGACATGGTGACCTTCTCAACAAGTACTTGTATCTGACAGGAAGAGTAAACATGAAACAAATTGAGAAAACCATACAATATCTGATTGGTTCAGGAATGGTAAGTTCCCTGATCTGCTTAAGTTACTTGGCTTTGACAGCATTCAGATCTCCAGAATTTATCTTTTAATATACTGTCCTCAAAACTTTGGGCAAAATCCTGAAATTTGTGGTTAATCTACTGACTAAGTGCACTAGCAACAAAATCTGCATGATTTTTTAATATATATTTGAAATTATTTTGACCTGCAATATATTGGATCTGAGACCAAAAAGATATTCTGGATGTATTTAGGCCTGTCTCTATTTTTGTTGGTCATATGTGGCTATTCATTTGAAACAAAATAGCAAGAACCAATAATTTTTAAAAGGAAGAGTGGTGCTAAATGCTAACAACTATGTCTCCTTGATGTCTTTCATCTACTTTCTGGACAAAAACCATAGAATCTTGCAATGAATTCTGTCCTCCAGTATTAATTGGAATGTTCTTTCTATTAATCTGAAGTGAAGTTTTGAGGAATGAAAATAGATACTTTAGTATATTACTATATTTTTCAAGGAGAAATGTTCCGTATGAGTTAGGAAACTGTAGAATAGGTTCTGTTGAAGTCCCTAAGCTGCATTTTGTCTCAGCCATGGGTAATATTAACTCTTCTGTTTCTGGTTGATTGAAAAACTTAATATTTCCTAATCTACTTAATCTGCATATATTGATAAGTTGCCTTTCACCAGCACATGTAAATAATTTTAGTTGGAAAGAATGTCAACACGTCAACTTCTTTTGTTTGTTCTGTTTTTGATAGGATCCCAGAACTGAGAATAGCCCCTACCTTGGCTTCATATACACCTCATTTCAAGAACGAGCTACCTTTGTATCCCATGGAAACACGGCCAGGCATGCCAAGGAATATGGGGACCTGAAGCTGGCTCAGATATGTGGCACTATAGCTGCAGACGAGAAGCGCCATGAAACTGCATACACCAAGATAGTGGAGAAGCTTTTCGAGATAGACCCCGATGGGACAATGCTTGCATTTGCAGACATGATGAAGAAGAAGATTTCGATGCCTGCCCATCTAATGTACGACGGACATGATGATAACCTCTTTGAGCACTTCTCTGCTGTGGCTCAGCGGTTGGGTGTCTATACTGCAAAGGACTACGCTGATATACTCGAGTTTCTTGTCGTGAGGTGGAACCTGGAGAAGCTTAGTGTCCTGTCGGGAGAGGCAAGTCAAGCCCAGGACTTTGTATGCACTTTGGCTCCAAGGATACGAAGACTTGAAGAAAGAGCACAGGGGAAAGCCAAGCAATCACCAAGAATTCCTTTCAGTTGGATCAATTACAGGGAAGTGCAGCTGTGAGCAAAAACGACAATCGCTTTCCTATGTTACAAGAAATATCCGATTAGCTCTACGTCTCATATAAAGTGTCTGCATCCAACTTATGCTGCAGTTGGCTAGTAATAAGGATTTGTCGGATTGAGCATTAGTATCATAAAGCCATATTTATGTTTCTGAATCAGGATGTGAGCTGTCATCTTATCAAGTTATATATAGATTTCTTGAACATGACATGAATCTTGTAAGGGCTGTTCCGAGGTTTTCATAGATTTTGGAGAGCTTAATCTACAGTTACTTTTTAAGTTTTTCATGTACAAGTAATGAAACTGCAGTTAATAATTCCCTCTTTCCCGAACTCCATCTATGCATGATTGCTGAGTCTTTTCTAGTTTCTTTTTGTTGTAAGAGATGATCAGATAATTCTTTTTACATAAAGAAGAAATGTAACTCCAGGGATCTTAATTGGATCCGTTTAAATTGTTGATCTTGAACCCTAATTTTATGGTTGTTGAGTTGTTCTATACAATGTCTATTGAAATGAAACCAACAAGGTTCAGACCCCTGTTCTAAAATGGATCTTTGCCCTATTCATTTCCGATTTCACTCCCTTGCATGCGCGACACAGTGCAGCTTCTATATAAATTATTTAGTTGCCATTAGATTGAACAATTCACATTCAATCTATTTTTATTTATCTAAACTTACGTAAAGTTCGACAATAGGAAAATAAGAGGTTCGTGATCCTACAAAGAATACTATGAGATCCACTTGTAACGTTGCATTTGTAACATTACGAAGATTAAGATTGACTTATAAGGATTTGATAAGTGTATTATTATTTATTTTACTTTAAATATTTTGACTAGTAAATTAGGACAAATGAAATTGATGGATCAATTAGCCTATTAGACTTAGGCCATAACATTTGATATCAGAATCGACCTAATATTTAGACATGATAAGAAAGTTCGAATAAGAAAAGACTATTATAGATAGAATTAAACGACTTGTTAAAACATAGAGCTACCAACTATGCTTTATATGCACTATGTCAAGATTTGATTTGTACTATACTGTGCCTTGATAAGTACATATGGAGAAAATTATAATAACTCAAAACTAAAATTGGTTAAAAAAGAACGAATGAATATATTATTTATTAAATAATCATACATATGAAATTTCTTTTTTATAGTGAAGTAAAAGTAATAATTAATATTCTTAGATGATTTAAAAAATACACATGAAATTCTTTTTCTTATAGTGAGCTTACAAGTCATTTAAATAAAGTAAAATTAAAAATAATTATATAAAATTATTGATCATTATTCGATCGATAAACATTAGTATATGTTTTTAAGAGTTAGTGAGATGTAATGTGTATCATGTCACATCGTCAATTTTAATTTTGTATGTTCCAAACTTCAAAATCCAATCATAATGCTGAATAATTCATGAAAAATCAAAATGACAAAATCTACACAATAATCTTTAATATTTCTCACCTACTATTTATCTAACATTGCAAGCTCTTAGCTTTCTTTAACATCAACCTCCAATCCATGGACTGCACGCGCCGCCTCTCCCAGTGCGCGTGCTCGGAACGAGCAAGTCTGCGACACACAACACTCGGGAGCACTCCCAACGTCAAAAGACCTCACCATCGTTTTCTATTAGCTTCTGTCTCCCTCCTTCCTCTCCTTCGTGCTCAAAACTACTCTCGAGCTGTACAGCTTCGGATGGCCGACACCAGCAAAAAGTCAACCGAGAACGACCGTCTTATTCATCTGACACACAAAACAAAGAAAACCAAATACATCCTCCTTGGGTTTGACTCCGCGGAATCATCTCCGACCATGAACACATGTTCCAGATAATGCTTGTCGGGGAAGGTCTTAACTGGTGACAACAACTTGTAATTTAAATACTTACTGTAAGATTGCATGATTGGATTCTCTTTCTGCCTTAAATCATTAATCTATTTGTACCTATGCGTGATTACATTTTGTTCATCCATAATTATCCTATTGCTCAGATCATTTGCTCCATGGGTTAAGTTTCAAGTGGGGTTTCCACACATTTATCCTTTTAGAGTTTGGAAACAACATATTTGCTGAATCTAACTATAATATTGCACATATCCTTTCCATACAAAGATCCCAATATTCTATCTGAAATACACATAATGTTCTTACAATAATCTTTTAAAGAACATATACATCATCTACACTTTTATTACAATAAAAATGATATCTATATAATTTTTATCATAATAAGCTTTTAGAGTATTAATATGATAAAATTCATCCACAATTACATATATATAATTTTTAGATTTCACAGTGATAATATATATATATATATATGCAAAAATCAGATTTAGAGGAATAAATACAAAAAAAAAACTATTATGTATATATGAAATGTTCCCTTCATATTGGAGCTGAGAACAGTGTCACTCATCAGATGTCTGAACTCCTGTCACTGTCATCTGCAGCCCATTGGTTTTGTTCATGGCATTTATCTTCCAGCTCCTGGAATGAGCTGTCGACACATGAAACCTTAATCTGTGACATATACCACCAAACCAAACAACAAAACAAAAGCCATGCATTCTTGTGTTGTTCTTCTCAATTAGATCATCTTCTGATCCCACCACACCATCATAAACTAATCTACCCTTAACGTCACCCTGCCATTTGATCCCCACACCCCGATTCCCTTCACATTTGCAGGAATGATTCCGTTTACACTGCCCTATATGAGCTGGTGTTCATGCAGGAACTGAGCTTGACCCGAGCGATGGAGAGCGACCATCCCTTCCTCTTTGCGCCACAGGCCCGCATAAGCAACGAGGACGACGGGTTCGATCCCGCCTTCGAGAGCTACGACCATGAGCTGCTCCAGTTCATGCTCTTCGACGGCGGGTTCGCGGGTGATGGCCATCTGAGCTTGCTGAGGGAAGGAGCGCTGTTCGATGCTGGCGGCCATGAAGGAACCACCGCCACCCAGTACCTGCAGGCCGATGCGCCTTCGGGCTCTCCCGACCTTAGCTTGGAGGTGGATGACGATCCTCCTGCGTGCGGAGGGTGCCATGATGGTGGCGATTCCCCCGGGGGGATCACCAAGACAAGGAGAGACCGGTCCAAGACTCTGATATCGGAGAGGAAGAGGAGGGTCCGCATGAAGGAGAAGCTGTACGAGCTGCGGTCTCTGGTTCCCAATATAACGAAGGTACAGATACGTTACTCGCCACCTGTTTCAGGTTGTGGTGGAGAGAGGCTTGACCATGGTTAATGCGATGTCGTGCAGATGGACAAAGCTTCCATCATAGCCGACGCAGTCGTGTACATGAAGAATCTGCAATCTCAGGCGAAAAAGTTGGAGGAGGAAGTGAGCATGCTCGAGTCCTCGTCGCGAGAAGGCCAACCGCTTCAGGTTCCAAGCAGGAAGACGACCAAAGCTACAGATTTGGAGGAGGCTGCTGCTGTGAGAGGCGGCAACATAATGCAGGTAAACGCATTCGAAGTGGGTGAGGGAAGGTTCTACGTGAAGGTGGAGGGCAGCATGGGAGACGGAGCGGCGTCATCTCTCTACGCCGCCGTCGAGTCTCTCTTGTGCTTCGATCTGGAGAGCTCCAACTTCTCCCTCAACCCCAATGGATTTGTGTTCACGCTAACCTTCAAAGTATAAACGCCGAACACAGTTCTCTCCATTTTTGCTCTTCTCATTGGATTGCTCGTGTTAGGGTTGAGAATGTTTCTGTACTGCTGCAGATCGGAGACTTCAGCAGGGAGATGAATGCATCCTCCATGGAGTTATGGGTGATGGGAGCTCTTCTGAGGGAGGGGTTTCAACTCATGCAGACAACTCCTCCTTTGTAGAGAGCTACTTGTCCTCCACTATCAGCGGCCACCCTCTCACATATTTTGAGCTTTGCGTACTCATCTTTTATTTGTAGACATGTTCACTGTAATAACAATCTGCTCTTCAGGCATTGGAGTGTATGCATGCATGCATCGACTGCCATGAGTTTTATCATGTGGAATCCACCATACTGAAATCATATGCAATAATGAGAGCACAATCATATAAAATAAGAGTTATATGTACCATATAATGGGAAAAATGAGAGATGTAGCAACCGAAGTACTGTCAGGTAATTGGAAATTATGTGACTTCAATTACAAGAAGCAGCCCAAATCATTTGCAGATATCAACTGCTATGATTGGACAGTAGACATAGGTTTGTTCTGATCCCATTGAGGAGGTGAAATATACTTCTTCAGAGTGACTTCTTATTTGTTCTTATAATAAGGAGTTCACTAATGACCCTTAACAAAACTTGAGATTGTGGTTGACATAATCATAGATCTAGTGTTTGAATACAAGTGTACTACACAGGTAATTTAAGATTAGATAATTGAAACAAAGATATCCAGACCTGGCTTTCTAGATATTGTAATGAAGAGATTCTGACCATTGAATAAGGCTTATTATTATTATTATTATTATTATATTAAAGATTGCAGAAAGTCAACCACTATTCCTGCTTGTATATAAATCTGACCTCAAGATTCTTCACTAAGATAAACTTCTTTAATCTTTTATATTGACAACAATGGAGGGGTTGATCTCTAATAATAAACTATAAGGAGTTATGTCCCAAACCACTTCAATATAAGGATAGAAAAGGTTAAGGATGGTTACCTATATATTTCTTCCAATTTTTGTTATATCTATAATTAATTCTCTCTGACCCTTGCATGACATTTATCTTGACTTTGTTATTTTTATGTATTCAGGACTTGGATAAGTCTACTAATATTTTTGTGGTGACGTAGTGAGTACTGTAATTTCATCAACCAACCCTAAAGGTTTTATGAAGCAATTCTCTTTCTTCAGGTTTTAGCTGAAGACTAAACCTAGATCTCAGGTTTTAGCTG
This sequence comes from Musa acuminata AAA Group, assembly GCF_036884655.1. Taxonomy (NCBI): domain Eukaryota; kingdom Viridiplantae; phylum Streptophyta; class Magnoliopsida; order Zingiberales; family Musaceae; genus Musa; species Musa acuminata. The sequence continues at coordinate 34,814,253 of NC_088354.1, forward strand.
CCAAAGATGAATAATTGTGAATTCTTGAAAAAAAAATCTATGTTTGAGAGATTTTTGTAGAGCTCTCCTGATCATATAAAAAAATTATTTTACCCTTATTTTATCACTGTTGTATTGTGTTTGGTTAGTTGAATTTGCCCCTACTTGTCTCGCGCTAGTACAAGGAAAGAGGAGGTGCAACAACGATAGCTCTTGTCGTCCTCGTGTGAGCAAGGGTGTAGGTGGCCGCTATCATAAGGTGTAAGAAAGGTGGGGGTGGGAGAAGGTTTGACAAGGGCTATTGTGACTCTGTCGCCGGGTGAGTTTGGTGAAGATAGAAGGCTTGCTCTCGTTGTAAGTGGAGGGGCTGTAGAAGTTGTGCCTATGTTGTTAGGGGTAGTGGTGGTCATTGTACTTCTGTCACTAGGTGAGTTTAATAGATAAGGAGGTTTCACCTTCATATGCCTATGTGGAAGGAGGCCTTGCGACGAGGAAGGAGGACTATAGAGGCCATAATGAGCCTTTCCACAATAGGTCTAGAGGGGCAGAGGGGAGGAAAGGTAATGACGAAGGTATTGTAGAACAATGGCATACCGCGGAGGTAGGTCTGATGGGTGGAACGGGTAAAATGATTATTTATGAAAAAAATATTTTATGAAAACTTTTTAAAATAGAAGTGCTCTCGGGAATTGATCAAATATAAGGTTTTTTTTTTAATTTACTTATATATATATATATATTGTGTGTGTGAGAGAGAAAATTAAATCCAAGTAAAATGCTAAATCCTTACTCAACTTTTAATTTTCTAATCATTATGATTGATCTTAAAATATTTATCTTAATAACCTCTCGAAGGAAATCTTAGGAAAAAAAATAATTTGAAGCTAGGAGAGGATAAAGAAAAATCTCACTATCATTTTACTGATTATTATTATTATTATTATTTCTGTGGTAAATTCCAGTTATGATAGATTGTTACGTTTCTAAACAAGAATTATTTTTCTTTTTGAATAGAAAAAAGAACAGGCCGTAAACCGGTCCCGGCCAGGTCGAACCAAATCGGTCCAAAATCGGACCGTGGTGGTGCTTATCATGAAGTTCCTTTATCCTCGTAGGGTCAAGTCCGTCATTTCGATTCCGCTAGCAAAGCCCGCGCGATCGAATCGGGCTCGATGATACCGACAGTCGAAAGCAGTGAGAGAGGGAAAGAAGCGACGACGCAGAGAGAAATGGCTGAGGAGAGGAGCGGAGGGGAGGGTGAAGAAGGGAGGAGTTCGGCCTCCGCCACGAATAATTGGAGAAAGGAGGTCGACGTTAAACTGAAGCGGCTCCAATCCCTCCTGTTCGGCGCCGATCTCGCCCTGGAGCGGGGCGATCACGCCGCCGCCGGAACCCTCGCTCTCCGCCTCATCGGCTTCCTCGACTCACAGACGAGAAACCCCATTGACGCTTCCTTCGTCAGTCCCATCCGCGCCGAGGCTTCCTCCAAGCTCGCCGCCGCCTCCCGCGCCCTCGCTGTCGACTCGGATCGGTGTGTACCTCTCGCGCTTCCTCTTTTGATATATTCAGGAAATCGGTTGCTATCCGTGCTGTTTGTTGAGTTCTTGAGCTATGATTTGTTGGTTGCCGTTTGAATCATTTTGGTGTCTATTCGAATATGAGGCCGAAACTTGCTGATCTCCACTGTCTTAATGAAATCGGTTTAGGGAAAAAAGAAACATGAATTTTAAGACAAAAAAAAAAGATCAATGCGGATTTGAATTTTTGGCTCAGTGGAATGGATTAGAGCTACGCAATGTTGTAAACCATTATGGTCATGCTTGGCGCTCAGCTGAGAGTAAAGTGCAACTGGAGATTAGCTTATTTGTGATGGATTGAGCCAATTTTAAGCTGCCTCCTATCTCTCTAATATAAATCCATTAATAGGAAGTCAGTAATAGTACGAACAACTTTAATGACCATTGATAGCATTGATATTCAATGTTTTAAAAAAATTAAATAGTCTGTATTGTCATTAAAAAGGAGATAGAGGAGATGTTGATTAAATCTGATATTTAGATCCAAAATGTAAGATTGGTAAGTGAAAACTGAATGGAATGAAGGGCTCCAATGCTATATTACATTTGCTAAAGCACTTCAGCATAAAGAATTATACTAAGATGGTGCCTATTTCATCATAGTTATAATGTCATGAAGTTGATATGGCTGAATGTTGTTGCTCTACATGAGTGGCTTTAATAAACAGCAGCACCAAACTACAATATTCTTAAATGTTACATAATTAATTGTTCACTGTTGTTGATTGATTATAGAAGACAGTAACAATTTATGTTTAATTTACTTTGATGTACTTTTTAAGCTTGACAATAGTTATAATTTCCCTTCAGGATTTTTTTCCCTAAATGTAGTATCTTATGGATTCAGACAGGCATTTGAACAAGCAAGAAAAGATGTTGGTTGTATTTTTTTAAAAAAAGGAGATGTTGACATCGAGAGGATTAAGGAGTCCAAGTATTTCCGAACTTTCATCAATAAGTCCAAAGAAAATGTTGCTGGAGATTTGGTATGGACTTATGTGATTTTTATGTTCATTCAGATTGAGGAGTGGTCTTTATTGATTTACTGAAAAATATGCATGCCTATTTGTAGGTTCTAATGTTGTTTTGGACAATGAAAGACTTTCCCATCTTGAATTTATTTGGCTGTGATTGCAAAAGAGTGAAACGAAGCTCATCATGTCTTGTACTCACTACTCAGTAGATATTGATTCCATAATCAATAAGTTCTGTTTTTGTTTTAGCAGATCAACAACACATCATCATGTAGCAATTCTTCGGCTGTTAAAGGTTCTGATATCAAGGAAAACCAGAGGCTACTGGATAAACAACATGAAAAGTCAAGCATCCATACTGCAAAGCTTATGACACAGACAAAAATAACATCAATATATGGCAATAAACCCTCAAATCCAGATAATGCGACTTACAAGACAGTTCGGAATTGCCAAAGTGACATTCCTCAAGAGTGCACTGTTTTTGACATTGAAAAGACAAGTAGCAATAACTCTTTGAAAAACAAAGATGGCCCTGTTTGTTTGCAAGGTGAAGAGATAGAAAAACCACATGGAATGACTTCAAGATCAAAGCACCGGCACTCAGAATTTACAAGTCCAATTTGTGAAAATGCAAAGTCTCCTTCAAGTAATGAAGAAGCTAGTCTAGATATTTCTCACCATGGATTTGTGACCGCAAGGACAAAATTGGTAATTATTTAGTAATCATTTGGTGTTTTATTATTCTCAAGACCACTGTTACTTATCTCTTAGTGGGATTGTAAACATTTGTCAACTCACCTTAAGAGGCCATATTTAACATTAAGTAATCATATTTCTTGTGCTTCATTTGTTACATATTTTCAATATGCTGAGCTCTTTTTTGTACACAGATTCTGTACACTAATCTTTCAGAAGCTCTCCCTTTTATGCAGTTTTAACTTTTAAGTTTATCATATGTAACTTATCCTCAACTATTTGGATTTCTAACACATGCCATATTATGACTTACAACTTGCAGGTTGCAACTTCATACTTGTGCTACTCTTGACTCTAGAAGCCTAAGTGTACATAAAAATATTTGAGATTAAGGGAATGAAAATATAAACATCTTAAGGAGAAATTTGCAAATTTGGTACTCTTGAGGGTGAAACATTCAAAAGTTTTTTCCTGTTTCTTTTAAGGCATCACCAAATTCTCTGGAAATAATAGAGTGATAAAGATAGCTTTAATTAGTTAAATTGGAAGTTTCAAGTGACTGATTTATGCAACTGATCAGCAAGGAAGATTATCATGGGTACCTGTAAAATGAGGTACCTATACAGTGTGCGAAAGCATGCCAAGATCTTATATTTGCTAATTTTTTAAGTCTTTCTACTTATGAATGCATACTAAGCATCATATCTTCAGGAGTATGTGCAAGCTGAGATTAAACATACATTAAGGTGGTTGTGAGGTGAAGTGAGTTGTGAGTTGATTTATATACTGTAAGTTTGAAGAACTTCTTGTGAATGCAAAGACTAGTTATATGCTGCAAAGAGAAACAAGGTTTAGGAGACCACTCTTTCTTTTATGGTTTCTTTCTGATGCTTATTGTAATTGCTATGTAGTTTCATTTTTAAAAAGATCTTTTGTGGACTCTATCTATTCTATGTTTGCTAGTGCATGGCATGTTTCTTTTATTATGTCTAAATTGTCTATTCGTATGCAGAACATCTAAAAGTTTTCAGTAATTTTTATGTAAGGTCTAATGTTAGCAGTGGTATAATGCGATCATTTACTTCAACTCCCTTTATATTTATGAGAAGCTTGTAGCTTTGAAGATTAATCTGTTCTGGAGATTGGTATGGAACTATATGACATTTGTTTCTGGGAAGTCTTTTGCCTCCTCTTTTGTATAATCTATAACCCATCAGTCCAGATATATGATACATGGGCCTAAGAGGGTTAGCACGTGATCAGAGAAGTTTGATATACTAGTTCCTTACTGGTTTGATCCTTCATGTTGAGTGTTGCCATATTTATCACAAGCAGCGAAAACCTTACATGTGGAATTTTTTCTGTTAAATTATTGGTTGTTATAATTAGGTTTTTGGAAGTTTGTAAGTTTATATCTTGTTTGACTTGAGCATCATACAAAAGGACACATAAGTGTAGCCTTTTAAATTTTAATAAACCTTCTTGTGTCCTTAGGAAATGGATGCTAAGCAAAGACCTTGTTCAATGGGCCATGCAAATGCCTCTGTGTCACCGCAAGTCAATAATAATTCATTTGGGAATGTGAGAAACTATGGCATGAGGTATGGCAATGTTACCCGTCGTGGTGTTCGAGGTAACTTTGTCCCACCTATCAGATCCAGTGGAGGCAATACAGGTAATATGATTAGCCCAAGGATTTCAGGGCAGTGTGATGATGCTCTGCAAGATTCAACAAGAAAATGGTTGGTATCACCTGACTATTTTATGTCTTGTTAGTTACAGTCTATATTCAAACCTTTATCTTAGTTTTCTGTCTTTATAAGATATAAGTTATGTATAGTCAAATGTCACTGAAATAGGGTATTTTATTGAAGAAAATTCTCTAAATTCAGCTCGAGTAGGTTTATGGAGCATAGAGTTCATGCATTAGTTTTATGACACTAATGTAAACTAAATATTTTGTCTATCCAATTAAATTCTCTGGAGGATGGTTTTTTTAATGGAAATTCAGAAAAGTTTGGTTACAACATCGCTAATCAGTTCAGCTATTAGGGTCAACAACCAGGGAATAGTTTTAAGATCATTGCTAGAATTTTGAGATCGCAATTGAATTTCTGCATCATTGTTTTAACCAAAAGCAGAAAACAATGAGACTTACGAAAATTAAGAAACTTGTGTGGCAAAAGAAGGGAAAAAACTGGTCAATTTAGACTTGCCGATAGCAATGCCATTGACTTCTATGTTGAAATTTCTTCGTCAGTTCAAGTTAGATGGCCATCATTCAATTTATCACATTATTCAAATCTTTATAGTTTAAATACAACTGATCAACTGAAATTATGTCTTTATTGTTATCAATAACATCATTATTAACAATTTGGTGTCTATCTAATCAACTGTTCTTCTGATGACATGGACATGCCCCATTTTAATTGAGACATGCTTGATCTTTGTGTCAAAATTATTTTGAGATAGTTTGCTGTATCATCTCCTAAATAATTTTGTCCTTGATATTAACTTCATCATAACTCCTAATGTAATCATCCAATGGAGCAATCTATCTTAAGTTGTGTATTCACGAGCAAAGGAGATAAGAAGTAAATTACTAACTTGATATGGAGAAAAATAAAGAAAATTTAGGTTAGCCACACTGTGTTTTTTGTTTGGAGACAAGTACATGCTAAATGATCTTTTTGTGGAATAGAGGTACTAATTCAGATGGTGACTCTTTCCCAAAGGTGAATTTTAATGTTCTTGCAAATTCCAGTAAGTAGTTTCAATTCCTTAGGTAGTAGCCTTGGCTTGTGCAAAAGGGAACCTTCTCAATGAAACTTACAGGTTTGAGAATCCATTTAGAGATAAGAGTTCAATATGCACTAAACATCATAAATGTATCAATTAATATCATCAAAGCTCTCATGCTTGCATCTTTTACATTTGGTATGAACAAAACCCTATATTTAAGGAATCTCACTTTTTTCTGTATTGTTTTGCCCCAGGTTTATGTCACATCTTTAATGGAAAGGATCTGTCTTATTTCTTTAGCAAAGCTTTTCAAGATAGGAAAAAAGAATGTTGTGTGATACTTGTTGTTAATTATAGGGAACATTTATTTGAAATGACAGTTGCTCGAGTTGCTTCAACCAAAAAACAAACTACTGAAATAGAGAGATCACTGACTTCACATCTCTGGCTATGATATATAGTAAGAACAAATTTTAAAATACCATCATGTCATGGATTTAGCTAGTCTTGCGTAAGCCATGTGACACCTCTATGTCACTTGCTCGCAAAGGTTTAACTTCCCTATAACCTTATGTAATCCAATAACGACCTGCACAGAAGGAAAATTAAATAGTGAAAAGTGAATTCGTGGGGGCAAAATGTCATTGTCGCTCTACTGAAGTGTAACTCAGGATTGCACAAGCATAAGTGGATAACATACTTCATTAGCAAAATGGACACCTTCGCTAGCTCAGATCAATCGTGCAACAAGGAGTCCAAGCCTAGACCTCTCTGCTCAAAGTCTCTGTGCACAAGTGCCCACACGACATTCCCACATTCTGTTACAAGACATGTGACCCTGCCAGTCCTATGCCAGCCAGGGATTCCAGGGTTTCGAGATGATTAGCATTTCACAAGTCATCTCTTTACAAGGAAAATAACTGCACAGTGCTGTTTAAAGGTTCTATTTTTTGTGCAGTTTTACCCATGTTCGACCACCCCTTTTGAGCTTCACTGACAAGTCTTAATGGCCAAAAGACTCAACCAAAATGGGGTTGTCAAGTCTACTGCAAAGCCTCTTATAAGCTACCTATGATGGACATAAACCAAAATGACGGACAACTTGTGCAGACAAGTTTTCAAGTATTATAGGGTTGCGCAAGCGATTTGTGACATTTTGTACCAGTCTATACGAGTCAGGATTCACAAAACCAACAGTCAACCAGAGCATGACCCAAGAATTTTGTTTGGCTCGATCTAGTATGAGTTGCGTTGCTTGATAAACTTATTGTACTAGTCTTATCCAATGGTAAACAGTTTGGTACCGAGCTGAACCAGCCGGTAAGCTAACTGCCAAATACTTATAATTCAAACTGCTGTCTTTTTTTTCTTTTTCTTTCTCTCGTGTTCCATCACACACATTCTCTTTCTCCCCTCTACCACCTATTCGTCCCTGTCGCATCACTGTCGCCGCCTCCTCCGTCTCTCAACATCGTTTGCTCCTCATTCGGATCACTCCTCCTCCTTTTATCCATAAGCCTTCTCCTCTGTCTCCTTTTTCTCCTTCTCTTCCACGTCCTCCCAAATTTCTTTTTCTCTTTGGTCCATGCAATACTGATTCATTCCAAGTGTGTGTATATTGATCCATCCAAGACCATATTGGCATGGGACAGAGATTTTAAACATTATAAGAACAAAAGAATAATTTCAACTAATCCAACATGACTTATACATATTATTTTGAGTTTATTTAGTTTTATAAGATAATTTCTATCAATGTGGTGTAGCTGTTACATATAATTTTTGAGTTATTTAGTTTTATCTTTGAATTGGCATTTGAAATATCAGATTATGTATTGGGATGCAAAGGATTCTGCATATTCAATTTCCAGGATTTAATGTGGTCAATGTCCTCTATTCTTAATAATTCCAAGTTTATTAACTTTGAGGTTCTGTTTCCAGTATAGAAATGTTGTGTGGTCCTGACGGTGAACTGCCTGAGAAGTTGAGGAACTTGGAACCTCGTCTTATTGAACATGTAAGTAATGAGATAATGGATAAAGACCCTAATGTCCGGTGGGATGACATAGGTAATTAGATACAGTCAAATTTTTTGTCTTCAGAAATTGCCAATCCTATGATATATTCTCACCATTGTTTTAATTCAGCTGGCTTGGAGCATGCTAAGAAATGTGTGACAGAGATGGTAATATGGCCTCTTTTACGTCCTGACATATTTCATGGTTGTCGTTCTCCAGGAAGAGGTCTACTGTTATTTGGTCCTCCTGTAAGTATATTTTAGTCAAATAAATGCATATCCTACAATAGCAGCATCAAATTCTAACTGAATGCTACATGATTATAGGGAACAGGTAAAACAATGATTGGAAAAGCCATTGCTGGAGAGGCAAAAGCAACTTTTTTCTATATATCAGCAAGTTCGTTGACGAGCAAGTGGGTACGTAAAATGGTGGTGCTTGATTTCTTTTTGTTTATTTACTATTAATTAAAAGGTTTTGCCTTTTTAAATATTGTGGATAATGATTTTATACTGATTTGAAAGATGATCATTGCTTGAAGTTTGCTACATCACATCCTGACTTGAGTCTCGGACAGACTGATGAAGCATGTGTGAAGGGGGAAACAGGGTGGTGCATCATGAAATGTGTTTCCTGATGTGTGTCAATACCACCTTTTGGGGTTCAAGTCTTTAGTTAAGATGAGATTTGAGTCATTCGGTGGCTGTAACTATGAACATCATGCACTTCTGTCTTTTGGAACTATGTTGGTTAAATTTGAACTGTTATGCAGATCTCTTTTTATAGTCAACTTGGACCACTTTCTCTGGGAAGAAATAGTGTATGTAAAAGCTCATGTACCGGATAAATTAAATTTGTTTTGTGAATAAACATCATTCTGAACAAGAACTCTGTGTAATAAGCACAATTATTCATCAATTATAATGTTCTTGGATAGTACATATGCATCTATATTTATGGCTAGATTTAGGGTTATATCTACAGCTACATTAATATGCGAGACACATTAAAAATGCAAGAACTATCAATTTACAACTCACTGTTTAGACATCTTTTCTTGATAAATTGTTAACCAAGGTGCTGATACAATATGAAAAGTAACAGAAATTAGTAATTCACTGGATAATTTTTCATGATCTTCTTTGTCAAACTTTATTTGCTGCATGTTCTTTGCTATTAAATTTCTTATTGCACAATGGAATATGCACAAACATATTATTTCATGTGAGTTTTTGTTATATTGAGTGCTGTAGATTGGTGAGGGGGAAAAGTTAGTCAGGGCACTTTTTGGAGTTGCCAGCTGTCGTCAGCCTGCTGTCATATTCGTGGATGAAATAGACTCCCTATTGTCACAGGTATTGTCTGACAGATTGAATTATATTTGAATAGAAATTTGATATTTCCTAACATTTCTTTTTACCACAGCGAAAGTCTGAGGGTGAGCATGAGTCAAGCAGGCGACTTAAAACACAATTTTTGATTGAAATGGAAGGATTTGACGGTGGAAATGATCAAATTCTGCTAATAGGTAATTTAATATTTGGTCAGGACGTTACGGCTTGTCGTATATGGCAACTTTGTTTTCTTAGTGTTTGCAAATGTTTGTGCTCTTTTTTTGGTATCTTCCATATATAATTGCTGCAAATTGGAAAACAAGTAGCTATAGTAATTCTGTTTTGGACAATGGTTTGAAAAACAATGCAGGAGCTACTAATAGGCCGCAAGAGCTTGATGAAGCTGCTCGCAGGCGACTAACTAAACGGTTATATATACCTCTTCCATCATCAGGTGATTTTCTTTTTCTTGGTTTTATTGGATATATTCTTAAAATATTTTGAAACATTGCAAACCTCTATAAAATCGGTTTGAAGAAGCAAGAGCCTGGATTGTTCGTAATCTTTTGGAGAAGGATGGGCTCTTCAAGCTTTCAGAAGAAGACATAATTGCAATCTGCAAATTAACTGAAGGTAATTAGTGAAATTAATTGTTCACCATAACACTTACCTGCAACTTGTTGTCTTATAAGCAGACATTTTTGAGCAATTTTGTTATTTCTTCAACCTTTCAGGTTATTCAGGATCAGACATGAAAAACCTTGTAAAAGATGCATCTATGGGGCCACTTAGAGAAGCTCTAAGACAGGGCATTGAGATTACAAAACTTAGAAAAGAGGATATGCGGGCAGTTACCCGTCAGGTAAAAAAATCTGCTTAGTCAAGTGTTTACATTTTGTCATGTTGGTTCGATGCAGGCAATTTATTTTTCCATCAAATTCATACACATTGTGAACAAACTCTTTTGATGAATACCATTGTATAGGATTTTGAGTATGCAATGCAAGAAGTAAGACCTTCTGTTTCCTTGACTGAATTGAGTACCTATGAGGAGTGGAACAGACAATTTGGGAGCTTATTGATTTAGCCATCTGATTAACAACATGCGCTGGGAACAGTAAGTAGCAGATGGTGGGCCATCTCAAATCAGCTTATTTTTCTTCTGTCATATTTTATTATGAAATAGTGTTTGCAGTTCTTCTAGTTCATTTGCAGTAATCTGGATTCTTGTTTTTCAACTTTGAGTTTCTAATTGTTGTCCCATAAGAGTGCAACAACCTTTGTTTGTCTTCTAACCTTAATAAAGAGTACTTGTTGTAGGAGAACTAAATATGAATTTCATGTTACAATGGCAAGATTGAGTTTTATGATATAATGGCCTAGATTAACTTTTAGTTTGCAGGGAATTGCCACTTCCAGCTGTTGTTGGATCCATGATATGCTTTAAGCTCTTTAAACAATCTTACCCGTAGATGTGTATCTGTAGGGGTCTTGCAATTATTTGTGTTAATAGCAATTTACATGTATGAGAATCAGCCTTAAGGAGATTTTGTTTCTGTTGATCTCCAGAAAATTGAAGTTACTTGGGTGTGGTGGCTTGGCTTGCATTGAATTTAATTAACAATATGCTCACTTGAGTTTGTAGATTTCCAGTAATGTATTACGCAATCCTTATATCAATGCTCACATCATTTTTGCATAGAGATGACCAATTAGGTTGTGTTATTGTAGATATTCCTGATGTAGCTTCGGGCATATGCAATACTGATTGACTGTGTTCAAAGTTTCACTTTTTTGCCCAAGTCAAAACATCATGATTGGAACATCGGTTACTAGTGGTCAAGAGCAAATTGGTTGGGTAAGTGTTGTATGGCTCCAAGAAAGTCCTGCTGATCACCAACTCTCTAGTTGTTCTCGTTGATAATTCCTGTTAATCATTGCAGATGTTTTACCCTTATCACTCCAAGATTTGCATCTGGTTTTATCATCTGGTAATCTTTCCTTTTAGAGTTACTTGGAGCAAATGATTTGAAGTGAATTGCTAATGAATGGACAACATTAAGCAAATGACACTTGGTTTCATGATTTGTAGCTTCTTTTTGAAGGGCAACTCTTTAATTCCTAACTCATTTGACTGCAATCTATGTTAATTCTCTTATTCAGAAGTTCAGACCCTCTCTCTTTTTTTTTTCTGTCTATTTGGGTTATACAGGTGACTTCTGTTCTTCAATGGACCAAATGCTGACGGAAGCAAGATAAGGAAGAACACATCATACTATGCAAGTTTTCCTTCCAAGCACGTTGTATCAAAAGCTTCCCGTGGAAGGCTATTTGTAAGCCACACTCGTCTCCTTTTAGCCTCTACTTTCACGTGCATATTTCTGTCGTTGTAGATTAGCTCCTCCCAACTCTTCTGCGTCAAGGGTTGTCAACATCCACTGATCTATCCAACCTTTCCATGCGAAGCCGCGAAGTAAACCGTAGTCCCTAGAGCGATGTGTTCGTCGCTGCATCACTACATCGAGTGATCACCTCTCAGCTGACGGTCCCAAATCAACACGTGACTGCAAAAACAGTCTCGAGACTTGAGGAAAGATATCGATAAGGGATGATATAGTGGTCCATAAAAGATGAATCTAAGACGGCACCAGTGGTGCTGTGACACATATATGCACACAGCATTTTTCTTCACACCGATGGACGGTGGCCGGAACTGGGATTGACTTCTCCAGTGCCAGCCAAACAGTCGCAAGGGCACTTGATATTTTCCTGTGATCATATCGCTATCACAACGTGAAAATATTTAGTATCTCCGGGCCTTTTGGTTATGGAGTATCAACATTTTCTACGTGCAAAGCCTAAAATAACGGCTGTGCACTTTTCAGTCTCTGTTTTCTGCCGCATTCTTTTCTCGAACCAAAACCACGTACTGACAGTATCGGTGTTTCCACGTTTAGTAGTGTCATATTGGCATGTGTCGCTATAGAGCTCTCGATGGCAGAGTTTATTGAGATACATAGAGAGAGAAACACGTGCATGATGACACATCATGCTCCTGTCTATGCCCGCATTCGAGCTAACATGGACTGCGGTGGTTGGAAGGAACGCTGCCGGCCCTTCAGCTATGAACTTGTACTTTTTATATTGATTTAAGGTGTGGTATATCACGCGCATCTTTATGTCATTTATTTTTAACACTCTGATTAGTCTTATATTTAAAATAATAAAATTAAAATTAATTTATAAAGATACGATAAATGTATTATTATTAATTTTAACTTAAATATTTTGATTAATGATTGAAATTTAATAAAGTTGATAAACCAATTACTCCATCAAACCTAAATCGTGATAAATGATATTAGAGTCAATTTAATATTGAGGTATAATAAATAATTTAAATAGAAAATAATTATTCGTTGAGAAAGTTAAAGGATTCACTATTGTCAATTTTAATCTAAATATCTTGATTAGTGATCTGAATTTAACGAAATTAATAGGTTAGCTAGTTTTATATTACACATGCATCCAATTAGTGTGTGAATCTAAACAAAATATAAAGTTCAATTTGAAGGTGTCCAAATTTGGACTCAATCTTTTATGCTCACATTTTCCATTTCCAGTGCTCGATGGAGCACAAGTTCTGATGCCATCTATGCACGTTGTTATATTATATTTTTTCAAATAAAATAAAAATAAAATTGATTTGCCATCATGATGTTATATTATACCCGACTCGAGGTGTAATGTAAAGGGCGCACGTGATGCGCAATCGAAAGCGGAGTGTCTTGGCCCGATCACCTTCGCACGTGCTCCGCAAAAGCCAATTGCTGCTTGAATCACATTCATGACTTAAATCACGACATGTACTCCGAGTGGTCCACATATGCTCCTCTTGTGGTGCGTGCGCTTGACCATTGCCGATATCGTTTCTCCGATCGTGGCTTACATTCCGGCTTTAGTTGCGACATGAAGCGTACCCTCTCCTCTCCCTATATAAGGCAACAGAATCCTTTCTCTTCCCGTTGTCTCTCAACCGACACCTGACCTCAAATCTCTCTCTTCTATAGAACAAAAGCCTTCGTTACCACACTCAATGGCCATTGCCATCCCATTCCTGTTTTCCTTCGTCTTCTTATTCTTGCTGGTATTGAGGCTTCTCTCCTCTTCTGCTGCTGTTTCTTCTTCGTATGGCCCCAAAACGCACCCCGTCATCGGGTGTCTGATTCGGTTCTATAAGAACCGGCACAGGCTCTTGGACTGGTACACCGAGCTCCTCGAGGCCTCGCCGACGCAGACGATCGTCATGCGCCGCCTCGGGGCTCGTCGGACCATCGTGACTGCCAACCCCGAGAACGTCGAACATGTACTCAAGATCAACTTCCCTAACTATCCCAAGGGCCGGCCCTTCACCGAGATCCTCGGCGACCTCCTCGGTTGCGGCATCTTCAGCGCCGACGGCGAGCTCTGGCACACTCAGCGCAAACTCGCTAGCCACGAGTTCAGCACCAGGTCCCTGTGCGACTTCGTCGTCAATGCTCTCGAGTTCGAGACCGGAGAGAGGCTGCTACCGATCCTGTCGTCGGCGTGCGCCCACCGCGGCGTGGTCGATATGCAAGAGCTGCTCCGCCGCTTCGCCTTCGATACCATTTGCAAGGTCTCGCTCGGGACGGACCCCGGCTTCCTCGACGCCTCGTTGCCCGAGTCCCCACTCGCTGATGCTTTCGAGGTCGCCTCGGCCATCAGCGCTAAGCGAGGGGCTGCACCGGTCTTCGCGGTGTGGAAGGCCAAGCGCGCGCTCGGCCTCGGCTCCGAAGGCCAGCTTCGTGCCGCGGTGAAGCTAATCCATGCATCCGTCATGGAGATAATTAGAACGAGGAAGACGGAGATCAAGAAGGGCACGCAGCACAACGACCTCTTGTCGAGGCTCATCGTCGGAGGCCACAAGGACGAGGTGATCCGCGACATGGTCATCAGCTTCGTGATGGCCGGGAAAGACACGACCTCCGCCGCTCTGACATGGTTCTTCTGGCTCCTCTCGTGCCATCCCGAGGCCGAAACGGAGGTCGCCAAAGAAGCGAAGCAAGCCAAAGGGCGATTAGACTACCACGCACTGAAGGATATGAAGGTGTTGGAAGCGTGCCTCTGCGAGTGCATGAGGCTGTACCCGCCGGTGCTGTGGGACTCCAAGCACGCAGCCTACAACGACACGCTGCCCGACGGGACTCGGATCAAGAAAGGCGATCGAGTGACGTACTTCCCCTACGGCATGGGGAGGTCAGAGAAGCTATGGGGGAAGAACTGCATGGAGTTCGACTACAGGAGGTGGTTGTCGGAGAGCGGGGAGTTGGTGCGACAGTCGCCGTTCAAGTTCCCGGTGTTCCAAGCCGGGCCAAGGGTCTGCTTGGGGAAGGAGATGGCCTTTGTTCAGATGAAGTACGTCGCGGCGTCGGTGCTCAGACAGTTCGAGTTGAGGAGGGAGGAGAGCGCGAAGCAGAGGCCGGCACTGGTGCCGCTGCTGACCGCCCACATGGCTGGTGGGCTACACATGGTGGTCGAGAAGAGGGGAGAGATGGAGTCTATCTGCTCTCTCTAAATGCAAAATTAAGTACCTAATTTCTGCAAAATATTCGTAAGGTAATGAATGCATGGGATGATATGTAGGGTTTCTTCACAGTAAGATGGTCTTTACCTCCAAAAGAAAGGATCAGATTCAGTGGGATCACAGATGTATTGATCCAACTTTGTTTGTCTTGTTATTACTCAACCTTGTTTATATTTTTATTGATAGTAAATTAGTAGTATTGTATTGATATTCTATGTGACAAAATAAGTATTGATCAGAGAATGGATTAGTAGAGTGTAGGAAGCAATCAAACACAGAGATCTGTTCATCTCCATTTAGGATGGCAATTGTATTGGGTTCAAGCACAGGAAATAAATTGAGTGTAGAAAACCTATTCCCTTCAGCTTTTGTCACTGAGCTAAATGCATGGGAGCCAAACCCCAACATAATTATCACACACACACACACAGAGAGAGAGAGAGAGAGAGAGAGAGAGAGAGCAATCACCACTAGAGATTCAAGTGTGTGATTGTATCCAATTGAAGCATATGTTGGATGGCAGTATCCTTTGGCAATTTGCTCCATGTTGATGGATAATTGAATAGTCTGTCACAATTGATCCATAACTAACATGGAAAACAACATATTGGATACAAAGTCTTAAAACAATATTAACTTTTCCTTTTTTATATGAATAAAATAAGATATATCAAATATATTATAAACAATCTAACAATGTAGATCAATCAAATTAGTAACAAAATGCTAAGTAAATGACAAGACAAATTTTTTGTGAAAAACCTATGAAGAAAAAAATCATGGATAAATGAGATCAATCTTCTATTATAAAATAATAAGATTATAATACACCTTTCCTAGATTAACTAGATGATATTAATATCATATGAGAACTAAACACTCAGATGGGTTTCAAGAAGCCATATAGAAAAATTGAGTAGAAGAAGAAATGCTAAAGATCTACACCGATCAATTCAGAGTGCATGATATCTAGATTAGCATACCAAAAAATCATAATAATTGAATCTTTTTTCTTTCTATATGGAAGCTTTATTTCTTTCTTATGACGACCGAGCTTAGGTTTTTATTTCATCTAACTCATATAAAATTAGGTTAGAGTTTTAATTATTCTCATAGATCTCATCGCTTAAGTCGTAGGTCGAAACATCTAACCACATATAATAGAGACGATGTTGGAAATTTATATCGTGGTCTACTTTGTTATGGATTATGTCAGTTTTAATAAGATTGTTCGGATAGTGAAATGATTTAAAAAACAATCAATGGCATAATATGTGATCTGTGATGTTATAATTAATTAAAAAACATAAAATAAAAAAGGAATATTATAAGGTATGATTTCTATAAAATATTAGAGAAACATAATGTTACTAAGAGATTTTTAGTCATGTCTTTTGTATGCTGGAAGATATATCACAATTCATATTGTTTTACCTCATTCAACTTCTCTTTCAGATATTAACTGAACTCTCCTCTCATGCTGTTTACACATCGAAATATATGTACATCTACTGAGGTTTCTCAGGGTTTGATTGCAGAGAGAAAGATAGGATCTGTCACTTCCTCTCTCCTACATTTATCTTGTAATAAGTTGGCCCTTTCTTACAGTGAAAGGCTTATCACTGAGATAGAAAGGCATTATTATATGGAGGAAGATATGCTAATAACTTAAAGTTTTGTTATAATTCGAATAATGTGAGTAATATTCAACTAGTTTTACTAGTAAAAGTCTGTTCCTTAGCTTCAATTTTATCTTTATCATTTATCCTTTCTAAAGAAAAAAATGTTAATGATATTTTTGATACTTAATTATCTATTTTACTTAAACAATATAATATTAATTACAAATAATCATATTATTATATATATATATATCCTTTCACATTTAATTTTTGCATATTTCTTTTTTTTTTTAATTCTAAAATCATATAATATATTCAAATATTAATAGCTTCCATTTCAGTGCTGTCTCAATCAACTATGCAGGCCAAACAGGGGTCTATTGGGCCGGCCCGGCCCGGCCCGGTAATTAGAACCGTATATATGGTTGTGACACAGAGAGAGAGAAAGAGAGAGAGATGACGCCACAGGATGGCCGCCGCCCGATCAAGCGCTCGACCGTCTCGGACCAGCAGCGGCGACGGGAGTTGGCTCTCGTCCGCCAGGCCCAGCAGCGATCGGATTCTCAGAACCGTGCCCGCCGCCTCGCATCCTCTGTCCTCGCCCTCCACTCCTCTCCGGAGCCTGCCCTTCCCGACGACGCCATCGAACCGGAGCAGGCGCCGGAGGTGGATTGGGCGCAGACCGAGGCGGATTTGACTGAGTCCGAGGCGCCGGTGAGGGATTTGAACGTGGCGCAGGCCTCCAAACTCAGGGGCCGAGAGGCTCGCCGGTGGTTCGCGCACCAGCTCATGCTTCCAGAGTGGATGATCGACATCCCTCCTCACCTTGACCGAGACTGGTGAATGCTGATTCCTCTTCTTTTTGTCTTAGTGGCAGTGAGAAGTAGTTGTGGTTCTTGATTGTGCGTCAATGACCGCTGTTATCTTGATTAAATACGGTACATTTTTTATTGGGTTGTTATTGTTCTACTAAGTTTCTCCCTTCTTTTGATTCAATAATTCGTAAGAGTTGAGAAAAAGATGCAGCTTTTCATAGGATTTATCACCCTCGGTTCCGTTTCATTTAATTAGGGTTTAGTATTTGTATAATAATTCTACAGTTTCCAATAGGTATTTTTTCTGGATTTTTCTTACCGGTTTCTTGTCAGAATACCTTCCTTTAGCCAGCCGGAGTCCGACCTTCAAAAAACAACAAAAAAAGAAAAAAAAAAAAAACGATTGATAAAGATTGATAACTTAATGCATCAGATGAAAGGGTTCAACTGAGTGCATGGTAGTTCATAACAATCCTGCTTACGTATCTGTCTGTAGACGGATGGAAGTCTTCAAATAATAACCTTTTAGAAGCCAAGCAACTTGGAGCTAACCAACTTAAATGAAAAATATTCTTTAAATAGTATGTGGTTTCCTTAGCTATATCACACTATTAGCAAAAAGTTACCTGCTTGTTTGCTACTGTGTTGCAGATTGATGCACTTTAGTTATCAACTAATTTTAGCTGATTCATTGTGCTTCTTTTGAAACTTACTTTAGGTCTCATTATCAAATTTTGTATATTGTGCTCTACAAGCATTTTCATAAATGAGTTGGGATGTACAAGTTACTTTGTCCAGAGAGCATTAAGTAGTTTATTCATCTTGTGTATATGAGGTTCTTTACCGTTTAATTTAGAACCTAAAAAAGGAATCTTATAGGTATGTCTTTGCAAGACCTGCTGGTAACCGGTGCTTTGTCGTTTCCTCTAATGGTACCACCATTAGTAGGCTCCGGAATGGATCTGTGCTACATCACTTTCCTTCTTCGTTACCTAATGGCTCCAGGACAAGAGACATGTCAGGCCCTGCAAGTTCGTATTGTATCCTGGATTGCATTTTTCATGAGGTTAGTCTACATGTATAGATTGGCAAGCATAACTTGACACATTAGTTTTTGACATAATTGTTACTACTAAGAGAGTATTTTTAATTTTTCTTGAACTGTTATTTACATTTTAGGTTATATTTTGCAGCCTAATCAGACATACTATGTGATTGATATGGTCTGTTGGAGAGGGTACTCGTTGTATGATTGTACTGCAGAATTCAGATTCTTTTGGCTGAATTCTAAGCTTGCAGAATCTGGAGCTTGCAATCCTCCATCAACATACCACAGATACACGTTTAGTGTTGTTCCTATCTACGATTGTGACCAGGCAGGTCTGCATGCAGCATATTCTAGTGTTGTGCCTTATGTGAAAGATGGGTTATTGTTCTACAACAAGTAAGTTTCTATTCTCTATTAATTATTTTAGATGTCTACTTCATTCATTATCAACAGTTTCATAATAGATAAATGCAACCAGCTACATTGTACTGAGAGATCCTCTTAATTTTTCATATTTATGTCACCAGCCTCATCTGCCTAGAAATTAATTTCTTTTTAAGGTATATGGATAAAGGTGGTATCACCAAATACCCATGCAATATATGTCAAACTTTTTAAGTAGTTTTAGCTTATAGATTTTTTATTAGTTTGTTATGTATTCTTTTACCTTTCATGTTGTTCTTGCATTCAGATTGTCAAGCACTTTCATTAATCATGTTGACTGGTGCATCTTCTTCATGTATTCCTCTTTTAGAGGGTCCTTTCTGTAAAAAGAACTGGCAACAAGTACATGGAAATCTTTTTAGAAGGAGGTTTGTCTTTTGACCTTTATCTGTTCCTTTAAACTTTTCTCCTGATCATCATGGCTTGAAAGCAAATCTTAACACTCGAGTAAGAAGTGGAAATCAAGAGAGAGAATTCCTGATTAGACTCTTTCACATTGATCATGGCCCTGTAATTTGTAAGTCACAACCCCATCAACATCATTCACCAATTGCATACAACCACTGATTGTGTACTGTTTTGATCATACCATGATCCCAACAAACTTCAGTTTTTTACCACACTGCTTTCCCTTGTAACTCGGTTGATTGTACCAATACCTCCCTTTTCATGTCCTGGCTTCTGAACCCCAACGTGACCAGCTCTCTTGTTATGTCCTTAGCCATGAGATGCAATCAACATTGCTCATAAATCAGCAACATGTTAGAATGAAACATAATGAGATTGATAGAAATTTTATGAAGGAAATGCTAGATAAGAGACTTAAGTGAAGCCTACTGAATAGTTAATTTATATAGTTACCGAAGCCCTTGGACTTGGGCATATTTTACTTGATAATTGTACCAGATGGATATGAGAAATGTCTATCCTCCTTTGAGAGGAATTGTTGACTGGTTTATCATTTTCATATATTTCTCTTTAGAGCATCTTTTCAACCTACATATCATATTAATATAGGTGGACAAAAAAACCTACAAACATTCCTTCAAATTTTTCTCCCTTAATCATCAGTGATTTAGATATGTATGAAATGAAAAGAATCATCAAGTAGAACTGTCTTATGGTCAAGGTTTGCAATACTGAATAGTACTGGGCAGTACATATCGGTCCGCCAACTGACTGACACGCGGACCGCCTGCTACTAGTCGGTATTAGCCCGGCGACGGCGAGGCGAGGAAAAAGAGGCATTCGAAGAAGAGGGAGAAGCTTCGAGAAATAGTACCCGACTCCTCCTCCTCCTTCTCCTTTTTCTTCTTCGTCGTCTTCTTCTTCGCTGTGGCACCCGTTGCCATCGCTCCCTCGATGCCGCAGCTCTTTGGTGCCCGCTGCCATCGTTCCCTTGACACCAAAGAAGATTCTTCTTCTTCCGCTCTTTCACTGCGGCGTCCACTGCCATCCCTCAACACCACAGCTATTCGCCTAGGGTTCGGGCGCTGCTAAGTTATATATATTTTTATATATTTAATATCATTTAAATATAATATCTTTAATATTGTTTTAAGCGCACCATCGTTAGCTATTTTATATTTATGTCATTATATATATATATATATAATATTATTTAATATTAAAATTAATTTTAATATTTTTGAAGCATATCGTGCATACTGCTTGGTATGCTCGTACTATACCATATCGTACCGAGCAAAGCTCGAAACTTCGGTACGGTACGAAATTTCAATCCTTGCTTATGATTATAAATTTTTACATTGAGTTGCAGATATAAAGTTCATGATTAGCATCATCTGTTTATCAGTCATACATCTACCACAATCTGTCTTCCACTTTTCATGTTTACCCCTCTCTTTCCTCTCTTTCTCAGACATGCACATTATCAAACTGGGAATACACCTTTGGCGCTAGTGTGGAAGGACAACTACTGTAGTGAGTACTTCCTTGATACAGACAGCAAAGGATTGGTGCCAACTCAGCAACAGGTAGTAAGTGTTGCATCTGTTGACAGTTATTATGACATAACTTTAAGGTCTTGACACTTATTTACTGAAGAAAAGTTCCCTAACTTACTATGATTGCATGTGAGAAAGAAGGTTAAGTTATTTTTCTACATGATCATGTTACAAGTGCCACTTTTTAATTCGACAAGGTAAACTAGCTAGTAATAAATTAGCTACCTGCCCATTTAAGGTATTCAGGGATGGTAATAGGTTTTATGGATGAAGATTTGCCCTGACAATATAGTCAACCATGTTATTCAAGTAATGTTGTTTCTTAAACGTTTGGTACTTTTGCTATTCTTACATGGTTAAAGGCCTCGCATGAACTATATAAAAATAGTTTTCTTTTCGTTTTTTGGGCTTTTAATATAAGAAGCAATTTCTTTTGGATAAAAATACCTGTTCTAGGCAAAACATCTTTATATTCTTACCATGTGAATTTTTAGTTCAATCTGCACAATTATTCCTTTCAGAGATTTTGGGCATCTTCCAATTATGTCAAGTTGATATAATTGGATATAGAGTAGGTTTTATAGATGTTTGTTATGGCACAAATTGAGTCTCTGTAGTATTGAAATGCCTCCCAGGGTTTGTGGCATAAAACAATAATAATTTGTAATGTCTCAGCTGTTTAGGTTCGCTATGTTTCTTTTTTTCCCCATTATTGAGCTCCATATAGGACAGTTTCAGTAGTTAAATTAAGAGCTGACAAATCTTTTTTTTTTATCAGTTTTAAGGATTTTCTCTTAGCTCTCTCTCTACACTCCTTGCATCACTAATCTTTATCAACTCACCTTATCAATCTAGGACATCTAGAGGTTTCCTTTAATCATGTTGGTACTATTTGAATTTGGTTTCTCATTTATTCCTTTATCAGAGGCTAGAGATGTTCCTAATTGTCCGCTAGTGAAAAAACTTCTTGCTCCCTTTCTTAGGAGCCATGCATATCCACTCAACATGCTTATGTTGGCTACTCTTAACTTTTTATATATGTACATTCTAATCTCTAAAGGGTGATTGACCTTACAATCATCTTATAAAATTTTCATTATATTAGGGGCACATGATTATCACTTGGAACTCTCCACAGCCTTCTCTACTCTAATCATCTAATCTAAAACCTTTTTCATAATTCTGAGTCTATTGAAAACTTTGAAAGTGGTGTTGTAATTGATGATTTGCTTATATGTTATAACCCTAGTTTTTATGTGGCACTTGCTGGTACAAAACAATCTTCCATTTTTAACTATTCAGAAAAATCAGATTTATGGTTTGCTTTTAAGGAAATTAGTGGGGGACTAAGGATTTATAGTGGCGATTTTTTAGTAGAACTAGGCCCTTGTTGACTGTTAATATATAGGTTTGATTTCTATGCTTCCACTGTATTTTCACAACATATATTCAAAGTCACCAGCTTGTACGAACAACATTTTCTTATCGAGTTGCAGTTTGTAGATGGAATATCATTTTTTTTCTTGTTGTAGGCATTTGCTTACTCTAGGAAGCCAGTAGGTTTCAATCTTTCTTTTGTGGACTGCCACCCAATGACAAAGTTTGTTGAAGCAATTTCATTGTCCATCTACCATGTTTTCAGTGACAACTATGTAGGACTCTAAACCAGTGGTCCTTGTCCTTTAATAAATATAAGTAATAATTCATTCTCATTTCATGTTTTTGGACATGGTCAATTTTGATGTTGAAATAGATATATATGGCAAAGTTTAAAATCTTGGTCCTGTGTCAGTTTTGACACCTTGTCAAATCCGTATGGTACCGATATACGTGGCGATTTATTCACCCAGTATCATAGAAAAATAATAATAATAAATTAAATATCTATCAATTCTGAGTATATGGTCCATTACTGGTTCTTGGTTGGACTGATATATACCAGTTTGTTCATGCCTCTATCCAATCGGTGTTTGAATTTCAAAACCTTTGTCTGTTGGTGCGTATGCCTGACATATTTCCATTAGAACACCAACACTTGCTACACATGAGAAATTCTTAGCTGAATGGGTTAGTGCAATCCTTTCTTATCTGCTACACACAGCCATTGTCACATTGTCTTCCACTTGTTCTTTCTCATATGAATCGAGTAAAGGTGGATTGTAATACATCCATTCATGGAATTGTATTTATATGTTAGTGATGTTATTTAATTATATAGATTAGCAAAAAAATCATAGATGTCAGATGATAATTGTCCCTTCATTTGTTTATCCTCATTTTTTGTATATCAGGTTGTCTTGGAGATCCAAGATGATGGTAGATTAACAACCTCTGATGATCCTCCTGTTGTATTTGGTTGTGTAGAGGCGGATTTTATTCAGAAGGTAATACATACGTGCAAGTTGCTTTTTCAGCTGATGGGACACTTAAGTTTGAGTCATTCATTGTGCAGTCAGGTCTGCGGGCAGGAAACCTCCTCCGATTTGCCATCAGAGATGAAAGTGTGAGTCTTGTTGATGGCAAGCTGGAGTTAGGTGGTTTACAATTTGTAAGCAAAGCTAATCGTGCACGGGCTTTTGCAGATAGCTACTCGAAGGTCAGGAAGAAAATTAATTTAATTTCATCATAGTTGCCAGTTAACATGCTCATCCTAGATTCGGAAATATATTGAATTTTCAAATACACCTCTTGAAGCTCCAACCTGCTGCATAACACCATTAATTTTTAAAGTGCTGCTGATATTGCTGTCTAGAATAATTAAAAGGGATAAGAAATTCAGTCTTTATCACTTGATTGAAAAAGTATATTCTCTACACCACATAACTGTCATCTCCCATGTTTACATCTACATACATCGGCTTTACACTTCGCATCCATATATTCTTGGATGATGTTGGTTCATCCTGAATTGAAAACACTTTAGGTGTGCATCTCATCCAAAATATCTCCTTCTAATTGAAGTGTGCTCCGTCGCTGTGACCTTAAAAACCTAAACCACTTAGGAGGTTCACAGTTCATCACAACCGAGCCCGATATATCCACTAGTCTAGTTTCCTAGACATAGTAATGGGTTCTTAACTATGTAGACAAAACAACCCATATTACTAGTGGTAAACCCAACTAGTCTTGTATGCCATCATAGTTTCTCTTCCACTTTGGATGTAGGACTAGTTGGAGCATCACACTTCAGAAACAAAGGCACAAACAATTACCTCATTGCATATGCGGTGCTGCACCTATAATGCAGTCAAATTATACAGTCCAAGATATATTTCCTGTTAATTTATTTACATTCACATTACATGTTCAAATTTATTATGCTAACTTATGGCATCCAGCTTTTCTAATCATAAATGCTATTTCCTTGGTCCTTGTGCAAATAATCTGATAATCTCACAACTATTAAGCTAACTTAAGGATCAATAGATCTTTAGCAATGCTTGAAACAATCTGATATTCTCAGAACTATTGTTCATCTTTCATCTAAATCTGGCTAGAATTATTCTGCAGAACATGAAAGTTCAGATTCAGTTAGTACCTCGACAGCTTATGAACTTCATGGTATATTTGCTTAGAACAATAGTGATTACAGATTAGCATTCTTATGTCTTGCGGGTGTATTGGCACTTTTTCCTTGTTCGTGGTTTTTAATTCTTCCACATTTTATTCACATGAAAATTTTTGTTTCTTCTGATTATTCATCTTTTTTTGAAATGTTCTATTTTCAAAAAATTTCTTTACCCATATCGGGCTTATGCGTTTCCCCGAACCGAGTTTTCCCTCTATCTAAATTGCCCTGTGGCAGAACTGCGGTGGTGGGAATAACCATTTTGTTAGCAAGTTCAAAGAAGTATTATGTGCTATCGGTCATGAATTCTTATATCTCATATGCAATGCAAAATTCAGGTTTTCTTCCAGTATGCTGCTCGGCATTCTCCTCTTCGAATCGAGGATCTTGCTGCATCGGTTCAGCCAAGTCATGTCCATGACAACACAATTAAAGATGTTGACATGGATGGTTGAGAGCTCAACACACGTGTTCTCTATTATCAGGTTTTCTTTCGAAGAGAATTGGTAGGTCTACTTTTTTCTTGTATACCAATTGTACCAAGTTTAGATTACTGGCCCGGAATTTCTCCCATCCCTAAACTAATCTTATTTGAGCAGTGCTGGTATTTGGTCGTTTGCCATGGAAGTTTTGTACAGATGGTAGGGATGCAGGCAAGACAATGCCGACTTTCTTGTTATTCATATGTATTTTGTCAAAAAATATAGCTGATGTATGATTGAAATCTTCTGAATCTTTCCCTGATGCTAACTTACGTGATACTCTCTCATCCTTGAATTGCTGATCCTTGTGTGAAACTTTTGTTTGACAATCCGATGTGGGGATTTAATTTAAATGATAGAGCTTGTTTTCGGTCAAATGATTTAATGCCGGAAGGCTGTGTAAACTTTTTTTCCCTGTTTATTTCAGGTCATTGTTGACTGGATAAAAGAAGTTGCTCATCTTACAGAGGATAGACAGTTGTGCTGCCGCTGCTTTTGGTTTAAATTAGTGATCAAAATGTTACAGTAGCATATGTTTTCACACAATTCCGAGGCTAAGCTGAGAGATAGATGTAGACCATATTCTAGCTAGGGAATGGACTTGCGGATGAATTTAAGAGAGCTGGAACGATAGATCATTTAGACCAATTTCCATTCTGACAAGGGTAGTCCAACTCAGTTCTTTTATCCTAATATGATGGTCAATTACATCAGCAACTTCAAACCTGAAGTCAAACCTGAAGTCAAATTGTTTTTTGGTTTTCTGACTCGCTCAGTTATAGCTCCATATATTGACTAAGATAAAGATGGCTGTTGGAGGCTATTCAGCAGCGCGCAGGTTTAACGGCCTGTGTCTACAAAGGTCGTTGACAGCGCCAGCCGACACTAATTAATGCTCCCAAGGCAACGTGGACCGATCATTCAAGCCTCGTTCATTCCTACTGTCAAATGCGTGACTCCCAACTGTTACAAAGGATAGATATTGTTATTTTTCACAACGTGACATATCCAATTAGATATTTAGAAAATAACCCAATTAGAATTAGATATTTTAAAAATAACGATAAGGTTTCAAATCCACATCAAAGTATAAATTAACTGACAATGTATCATATTCGAATCCACATAAAAGTGTAGAAAATAACTGACAATATCTCGTATTCGAATCCATGTTAAAATGTTTTGTACATCGTTTCATATGATAACTAAATATTAATTTTTATTAAAAAAAAAAATGCATATCCATCTTCGAAGGACCGGCTGCACATCACATATTGCAAATAATTGTAGTGTTCTTGTGCAATAACTACTATAACACTCAAAAAGAATTAGCAGGCTCTGCCGTGCAAACAACAAAAAATACCAGTTGGATTCCAACGGCATCCCGCAGAAGTGAAATGCCAAATTCAAAAGTCAAACAAAGTTCAAAATCATATATTGAGTTTGACAACAACATAATCATGGAGTTTGTATCTCCCTAAGACAACATAGGGCCATAAACACTCCCCAAGGAACACTCTTTTATTTGTCCCTTTTGTGGAATGACCTCATAGTTCCAACTCTTCAGACAATTATTGCAAGTTCTTTATATGCTACAAGCATAAACAATTATTCAAAACACCTCTCATATCCAGTTGCACCATTGTTTGATGGATCTGGAAGTGTCCATTTAAAAAAGCATCATAGCTGGCAACATTCTTCTTAATAGTTCCAAATATGAGTACACATGAAAGTCATCAAAGATGATCTTTTGTTTCTTTGGCAATTACTGCGACCATATAACCACAATATCACCATATGGAATACGGTGTAGCATGTTTTGGTTTATATCTCTGCAAAGGAACGGATGGTTTTAAATCCATGGTTATCCGGGAGGGGTGCATTTCCAGGACGGACAGAGATTAGCACTTCAAGACCTAAAATATGATAAAAGTATAACCTCAGGATTTATAGATAAAAGTACAGTTTGAATTTGCAAAATCAATAATAAAATATAATTGAATTTGCAAAAATTGATAACAAAATAAGTTTGCTGGTATTGCAGTAATCCATTTTGAATATGCGTTATTAAGGACTTGTGCCAATCAGCACAAAACCAGCCAACACATGTCTAGCACAACCCATTGGCAAAACAGAAATATCTGATCGCTAGAAATTTCACCCATAAAACTCAACTTAATAAAGTATAACAGATCAAGGAAATATCCATCAGACAGTGCACAGAAAACTTATACTTACCAGCCGCCCTTGCTGCCACAGCTTCTTGATACAGATCAGTTACAAATAAGATTTGAGATGGTTTATTTACTCCCACTGTTTGAGAGATTTCAAGGTAACTGCGTGATTCCTTTTTGTTTCTGTTGATGAAAAAAATAGCAGAATGTGTACCTTAGTGAAGAGGTATAGTTAAGGGAAACATAAGAGCTTGATCACCAAAGAGTAAAACAAAAAAAGAGCTTCATCAGTAGAGACTATGTATAAGTGTACCCGACTGTGGTGTCAAAAAATCCACTCAAGTATTTTCTCAGGTCCCCATAAAGAGTGTTTGCAAACAAAAGTCTTTGGGCCTCTCTACTACCACTTGAATATATGTATACCTGCAACATAAAAGGCCATTTTCTACAGCTAAACAGATGGAGATGAACATCATGATAGACTAATGGCACAACTTACAGAAGAGCATTGGGCATTTCCTATAAACAGAAGCAATAATCATCATCATAAATTGAATAAAATAAAAAAAACTTTGAGACTCAAGGAGAAGGCAGCGGATAAACCCTAACAAGTCTCAATTAGAGATGACATCTTACACAAGTTTAACTGTTAGACCAACATCCATCATGTTAGCACACTAGTTAGAAAATGCCTCAAAATTCACAAACAGAACAATGCCTTTAGCAGCTGCAAGTTCATACATGACAGGCAGAATAATTGGCAACAACCCAAACATCAGTGGATCAGTCTTGATATTGTTGACTGTGTTGAAGGGCTAAGGCTGTAAGGCATATTCATAGCTTCAATTATACCTACTTATTGGTTATAGTATGAATAATTTATTTTCTTAAAAAAAAAAAAAATATATATATATATATATATATAAACCGAATAAGTAGTACTTGACATGGTTTTTATTGATACAGAAAAAGAGCATAGAAGAGTTGAGATATAATGTGATGGATTTCAGAAAGAAAGAGGTGAAAAGTAATTTAGTAGTTAACTTGAGGTAATAAAAGATGGGAGCAATCACTAGCATTAGAGAAATATGATTGTCCAGCAAGTTCCTTATAAACTATAGGTATTGATCAACTTTACATCCTTGTCTTCTTGCATAGTACTTCTTAAGATAGAAAGCATACTGAAATTGCCAATGGAGTTAGCAAATATCACCTTTGTACCATTCACATGCCACTTCTTAAGAGCTTCAGGAACGTCCTCATAAATGATTCCCTGCAATTCTTTATTCTCATATCCAGCTCTCCAAATATGTCCCTGCATGTAGAAACAATAGAACATATATATGAAATTGCAGATCAAAGCACATGATAATCAAGGAATTGCATGAAATCAGTTTTATTACCTGCAATTGTTTTAGGGAAGTAATTTTTCTATCAGCTTTTATCATTGCCTCCACATTAGTTACTAAAGAATCAACCACATCATTTTTCACATCATTAGAAGGGATGGGTACAGAACCAGAAACCCCTTGTTTAAGATCCTCCTCAACCTATAAAAAAATTGTTACTTAACCAAATCATTAACAAAAAATAGGAAATATGAAACTAGAGAACGAAAAGGAAACTGCTTTTGGTCCTAAAAAACTAAACATTAAAGAAGCTGGAGGAATCAAGAATAAGAGACAACTACCAGAACCACATAATAGAGTGATGAGGAAAGTTGCTCCATAACTATTTCAAAGATCACTCAAAAGAACAAGAAAAATACAAAAAATTGAAAAAAAAAAACATATATGCAAGTGATAGAAGTTAAAATAAGAAAAACCGTGCAGGAGCAGGTCATTCCATTATGGCTTTTTAAAAATGCATAAGATACATGAAACGTATGGAATGCCACTCAAGGATTTAAACCTCCTACTTGATGGAGATGCAAGTATCGCTATCTATTTAAATTTTGTATCATGAATGATTTTGCAATTATCAAATATAGCCACATGTTACCCCAGGAAGAAGACAGTACCGCCATCCTTTTGCCACATTGATCAACAGAAAACATTTTACAAGCATATTGTTGGCAAATGTATCCCACTACAAGTGATCATTCACTACAAATTCGTATTTACATAGAATTTCCAGCTGAACAAGTTACATGACATAAGGTCCACCATTCGAGATCACTTATTCTGGTCCTACTTCACATTAAAGTAACATTTGATGCAGAATGAGATGTCATAGATCTCATGGTAAATCTATTGGGATCAGAGTTATTCAATATGAGGTACTTTGTTTCAGCTCATAGTCTCTCTTAAAGATGATCTAAGGCTGATGTTTGTTCTTTTGGAGACTGATTAAGACTGCAGTTTTCACAAATTTATTTGGCATTTTGAGATAATTTCTGGTGGACTTGAAGTTAGTTTGAAATATGAATGGCTGTTCAACAATCTTTCACTATACATATTTAATATAATTGATTAAGGACCACATACTTGCCACATCTGTAAGAAATTTCAGTTGGTCACTAAATTTTTACTAATGATTGCTATTCCTGATTTGTATTCAAGACTTGGGCAAACATTGCAGGAAATGAGATATTTTTGTTCTAATAACTTCCCTCCTATGGATTCCAAAATAGACAAGCAAAGGGGACCCATTCTAGTCATCACTTGAAAGAAACTACAGTCGTGAAATATGGCAGTTGTATACTTGGTTTTGCTGAAGAGCAGTCCTTGGAATAACGGGTCACAGGCCACCTATATCTCTTTTTTCTTTCCCTCGTAACTTTCCCATCCTTTTCCCTGTTCTAACTATCCCTCTTTTCTTCCTAATAACTGTGTTTTATCTGCATTCCTTACACTCCCTGGAGTTGAATTTATGATAGATCTGCTATCAGTATGCACTTATCCCCCTGAAGTTCCTACCTACTGTATCTCCTATGTTTAGCTTTGCTTAAGCTCTTCCATTGTCTACCTTATCACCCCATGATAGGCAAACACATTCAAGTTTCCAAAATTTTCCCATGCTTGGAATGAACATTGACAAACTCATCTTGGGAAAAGGATATAATGTCCTTTTTATCCCATGCCATGCAACACATACAAAATTGTGCAACATGCACCAAGAAACCTGTGACATAAAAGGGTCTCATGATGCCCCATTATAGCATTGGAGATATATTGGCATGACACAGCAAATGCAGCTAGGTACAGTGTTTTGAAAATACAGCATTAAAGTATATATAGGATGAGGCACAGAAATTCTGGCAAGGTGCAGGGTGAAGTGTCAGTAACTTTTCAAAACTATCCAAAATAAATTGCGTATGACAGAAATGGTAAGGCTTATTCATTTTCAGTCTAGCCAAATAAAATTTTTAGCTTGTTTTTTAAATTAGCAAAGGATGTCAAAAGCAACTTTACGGCTTATACAAGTGATTCGAGTTCTAAGGACTACAAAGTATGTTTTAGGTTTAATTATATTCATGTAAAAAGTGTTACACAACTTTTACAAGCAGATTATTTACTTTAGTTTGCCACATTGCATAAACTGCAATCCTTGGAGGATAACATTTTGGTTAAGGAATGAAATTTACTCAATTTAAGTGATGCGATAAATAGTGATTAGTTAGAAAAACAAACGAATGAAACAATGAAAATTACCACAATCAAAAAGTTGTAAAACATACAGTAATGTGTAAACGAGAGAGCTAGGAGTTATCAAGGCGTCACGACCCGACCTTGACCTATTAACTTTGTTGAACCTGTACCGCTGGCTTAAAAAGCTTAAGCACATATTCACAATAGTACATCTAGATGGATATTGTATAAGTCAATTGAAGCCCACTTCCGATGTGAAACTGAATTCCACGGATATTCCTTTCCTATTAAAGCCCCTCACCATGTCCTAGGTCTACTATGTTATCATTTTCCATTAACTTCGTTGAACCTGAACCACTAACCCAGAAGTTAATAGTAGTACATCCATCAGCCTCTTATAATCAGTTTTAGCTCACTTCTGATATAGGTGTATTCTGACTAGGGGCAATGGCCTTTCCAAGCACTACCACCGCTACAATTCATATTTCCTCCAAAAATATATAATAACCAAGGTTCGCTGTACCATACCATACCGGCGTTTCGACCCGGGCTCGGTATGGTATGGTACTGGTGTATCGGGCGGTACATCATGGCGTACCGAGCGGTACACCCTGGTGTACCGAACAATTTTATATTTTTTCATACAGTAGCAGTGTTACAGTATAATATTGTAGCACTGTAGCGATACTGGGCGGTCCGCGTACCGGTAACCTATCGGACCGATACGTACCGCCCGGTACGGGTGGTACGCTTCGGTATGGCAGACCTTGATAATAACAATAACAACATCAACAAAGTCATAAGTCCCAACTATTTAAGCTTGATTACATGGATATTCTGCTTAGTAGCAATGTTCAAATAATTTTTTAGATATATTTTATCTCTTGTGTATATTTTCTTACATGATTCGTTTTACCAATCCGTATCGATGTACCAACCAACTATCGGTACAGTACGTACCGAGTTGTACCAAGCTATACCGAGCGTACCGACACATGATACGTGGAGGTGAATCGATGTACCACCCATACCGTTCTCCTAACAAACCGATACGTACCACCCATATCGAGTGGTATGTTATGGTACGACGAACCTTGATTTTTTATATGTTCTTGCAAAAAAAATATACACAATAGATAAATTATATCTTAAAAATTATTAGAACGTTGCAACTAAGCAGAATATAAAAGAATGAATGGGAAGACACAAGACACAGGAGCATTATTAGGAGTGAACAAGGAATGAATGGGAAGACACTCCAAACGACATACAAATAGAAATCTATGGATAGTAAAAAGGAAACAAATTAAGTTAGGGTGGATCCCCACTGTTTATGTTGGATCTTGAGGGCAACATATTACACACTACAAAACACCAAAACTTCCCATAATAACTAGTTAGCTAACAATCAAAAATCTTCAGCCGCTTCCCTAGTACTTTTTCATCAAAAATTTCAGAAATATGAAACTTCCTAGGAAGTTATCCAACAGTTTCCAGTTACATATGTTAAGAATATGAGAATTAATACACATATATATGGTATTACCACACTAATCTACCAAAAATCTGAAATTTATATGGAGATTGTACTGGTGTCTATTCACAAACAGGAAAAAACATAGTAGTCAGTAAAACCAACACTAATAATTTAAAGAATTTGGGAAAAAAAATATTAGCACAGGCAATATTACTGTTAAACAATGCATTAAAACAAGTGGAGGAATTTAAAACAGGCTAGCCTTAACAGTTTTTTGTTTTTTATTCTAAACCTGTATTGGAAACAAAGGTAAAATATTTTGAGAGGCTCCGGTTGGAAGTCCGGATCTAAGCTTGAAATTCTTTACTCTAGAAGTTCAGGCTGATAAGAAGATTGCTGTATACGAGACTACTGATTCAGCAGAGCTTATTGAGACATGGTCTATGGCGATTGTTGGCTATGTGGTAGGTCTCAAAACATCTTATTTCCCACTATCCTCATTTATCAAAACTCGATGGGGAATATCGTCATTTGATCTTCATATGCTGGAGAACGGATTCTTTGTTTGCAAGCTATACTCTGAAGAAGATTTACAACGAGTCCTCGAAGGATTCTGGACTATTCGCGGCCATCCAATGATCCTACGACGCTGGTCTCCTGATGTCCGTTTGGAGTTAGATAGCCTACAGTCTATTCCATTATGGGTATCCTTTCAAGGTCTTCCTCTACATCTTTGGAGTCGACGTTTTATTGCAAAGTTATGCAGCACTCTGGGACAGCCACTCTACATCGACAAAGCAACAGCTGCTCAGACGAGATTAGCATTTGCACGAGCATGTGTACTGATTTCTTCTGACGAAGATCTTCCAAATGAGGTTTTCTATCGTGATCTTGACGGGAACACTCGGAAGGTACATGTCTCATATTCCTGGAAGCCACAACGATGTCAGCATTGCTTATCTTTTGGTCATGCAAATGGAGCTTGTCAGCTTTTCTAGCTCCATTTTACGGTGGCAAAAATCCTAACATCCAATTTTACGATTAAAGATAGTAAGTCGTGAGCTTCAGGCGCCGCTACGAAGCAGATCTCTATCTCTATCTTTCTCTCTCTTTCCAGAATAGGTGGCCATGGGTTCTTTCTTAATGGTGATGGATGGACAGTTTCACCGAGATCAGACCGCAGGTCGAGAAAATAGGTAAGTAATATTGGCCTAAGCCTAAGATGCGACGGGATCACTCTGGATGTTTCGTCGAAGGAGTTTCTCTCTGGAGAGGATATGGAGGAGGAGCCAATTGAGGGGTAACGGTAGGGAGTCTTACCATCGTATCAACCCTCCCGCCACCGTCGCCAGCCCTAGGGGCCGTCGCTGCCATGTTTGATCCCTCTTCTGGTCGCGGTTATAGAATCATCTCCATAGGGAAAAGCCACCGTCGCAGTATATCAGATCGCCGCTACAGTACCGTCGCCCTAGGGAGATATGGTCGTAGTATCGTCGCCCTTGGGGAGAAGCCGACGCTGCAGGAGATCCGATAACTAGCAAGATAACAGTACTTACATCAAATAAAAATGTCCCTAGGAAAAGAAAAGCAGTTTTATAAATCCATTTTCTTCTAGCTGTTCCAAGAAACTCTAATTTGCAAGTATCAGTCACGCAAAGCTAGAAGCTCAGAATTGTAGGCTAATGACAAGAGCTGCAGATTAAGATGATCAAATCAATCAAGTCCCACTTTTACTGATCAGCTTGTTAAAAGCAATCATGTTTTCTAATTAGCCATGCATTCTTAGACCACAACAATATAGCATGAAAAACTGTAATATTATATAATTGGAACATGTATTGTGGAATAACCGTTGAACTATATGAATCTTACTTGAGTTCGCAGTAGCTTAATATCTTCTTTGGTCTCGTCACTCTCATATGTGGACACTAAATGTTTCCGCACATTGTCACGAGCATAGGGAAAAAGGACATCGGTAACAAATGTAATTGGGGTTGTTGTTCCTTCAATGTCCAGAACAATACAATGCTGCATGATGAGACAAAAATAAAAATTAACCTGATATTAGTTGGTTAATTTTAAAAGAATGACAGAATGGTAGTCAATGAAGACAGAGATCCACACCAGAATGATCTCCATACTACACGAGGATCAAGAAACGTGCATGAATGCACACATAATAGCTAACAGCATAAACAAGGACAAGGGGAGATTTAGAGAGAGGAAATGAAGACAAATGAACTTACTCTTGACGTCTCAGGACAATGTTCGCCATTCTCTATTGCTTTTACAGCATCGTTTAGATGCTTATTTTTGTCTTGAAATGCATTTG
This sequence comes from Musa acuminata AAA Group, assembly GCF_036884655.1. NCBI lineage: Eukaryota > Viridiplantae > Streptophyta > Magnoliopsida > Zingiberales > Musaceae > Musa > Musa acuminata. Next base: position 34,848,703 of record NC_088354.1, read on the forward strand.
TACTGCCTATCAGACCATGACTTGGACTACTGTAATCAATACCTAATTGATGGAGTTTAAGTGCAGCATCAAAAAGATAATGATAGCACTCAGCCTGAAAAATCATTAAAAAAATTATTGTAATTCTAAATTAATACCACAAAACTTTGGAAGAATGAGAAAGAAAAAAAGTCAACAAATGGACAAGAAAACATTAATTTCCAGAAAAAGTAAAATATTAATTAGCAATGACATAAAAACAACTAGCTTCTTAAAAAAGCTGATCTAGAATTTGTTGTCACAAGTCCACATCATATATGCGAGAGTCCCTTAAGACTTAAAGGAAAACTTGGTCTAAAAATGGATTGATCACTGACTATCATAATTTATACGGTAATGAGTTGACAACTGAAGCAAACTATTGCTTGTTGATCACATAAATGGGCATGAAACATGCTGATACTACAGCTCAGTAAACGGTGAACATTGTGCTAGAGAGATATCAGCATGTCCCTCCATTTTGAAAAGTACACCATTGCTATAGCCCATGAGTATAAAGAAAATACTTAGAAATGATTATATTCTTCTAAAACTTCAAGTAAATCGTATGGTACATTCTAAAAACTTGTCTCAGATAACAAAAGACACTGTCAAGGATAACTTGAGGGTATGCAGCTAGGTATACTGAAGCACACAATGTGTATCTCATGCAGAGCAAGTGCATGAAGTTTCATGCCACTGCATGACCACCACTAGCACTGACAGGCAACAGATTTGCCTTGATAGGTCTTTGATCAGCAGATTTGAGGATGACATAGCATGACGGTAAATACCTAAATCCTCGCATCTTTATGCGAGATGTAGGAAAGCTTAAATATCTCAGTAGATTAATAAGTGCACTCTACAACTGATCATCAGATGAAGCATCAAAGTCATTTTTTACTATTCATGACCCAACACATGGATTTACATAAAGCTTAGATATCTATAAGGGATTCTCATTTTACTTTTTTATTTTAGGGTGGGGAGGGGGGCATCCAAAAACCAAATATGTCAAATATACTCGAAGGAAAGAGAACTTATGAGATATAGTCAAAAATAAACAAGAGTAAAATTTTCAGTGCACATAACATAATAACATGAAGCTATCAAGTCAAGATAGTAGAAATGGATTACATTCAAACTTCAAATGATCAGTAATGAAATCTAATCAGTATAATTGAATCCAAGGGCTTAAATTCCAATGTTGCTGCAAATACATTGGTGAAACAAGAGTAAATTCTTCAGTGCATAACATGCTAACATAAAGGTATTAAGTCATGATAAATAGGAATAGATCACATTTGACCTTCAAATGATCAGTAATGAGCAATGACAACTAAAATTCAATCTTAAGACTTCAGTTCCAATGTGGTTGCAGACATGCAGATGCATTAATACAAGGTACTACAGCATTTTGTGCAATAAATAGCTAAAGATTGTAATAACGACTAGGATGTAGATGTTTGATGTCTGAAACAAAATGAAAGAAAACCATCAGCTTATAGAACACATAGATAATCGATCCAGATTATACAATAAGAAAATAGACCTGTGTCTTGGCATTTATCCATGAGTCTCCCCAAACGTATATCCCATGGTTCCGCACAAGCACAGCAGTCGCTTTTGGGTATGCTGCCATCTGTGAACCATTATATCAGTAGAATTAGTACATATAGGGCCAAAATAATTAGATGAGCACATCATATTATGATATAAAACATGGAGGTATTTCACATGATACCAATTTAGAAGTATGACCTACATTAACAGTCAGAAAGGACATTTTACTAATTACATCAGGCTCTATCATTTCCACTTTGTACCTGGCTGCCATTAGACATTGTGACATTTTCCTATTTTACAGTACCAAACACTTGAGAGTTTTAAGAAGATTGGTTTATTTTTATGCTGCACATTAATAGAACATCTGAACTACTAAAATTGTAATCCTAACAAATAGCCATAGCCAAAGTTATCACCAGGACCAAAACTGTTATGGGGCAGCATGTGGCACTCTGATTGGAATCAAGAACCAATAATCAAAAGTGAAATGATGCATACATCAACAAGACATTCTTACTTCAAGCTGAATTGGCAAATGCATTGCATACAAACCCCTGAGACAGTACAAACTTCTAAAACTAGAGAAACAAATCAACTTAAACATGGACCTATAAAACCTAAAGAATATAAACCAATTATTTAGCCAAGCAAATAAAATGAAAGAATGTTTCGCTTGTCTAGGGCAAATCACCACCTCTGTTTTTCGCATAATCTGGTTTCCTCAGCCACCACAATCTAAACCAACTATGACAGCACCAGAAACCATCGGCCATGATCTCTGGTACTCCTATTTTTTTCTATTGGGTTTTTAAATTTTTTTACTCTTCATGTTAGAGATGGTTAACTCTTGTTTTCCCCATGTTTTCTTTTCAGTGTCACTGTTACACTAAGCCTTAGCTGACTGTACAGGTAAAAGTCAGCACATTTTGTTCCCTGAGTGAGTGGCAGGTAGAACTTAATTTTATGGTCATTCTTGACAAGACAAACAAAAATTTAACACGATTATCCAAACACCAATAGCATTTTAAAACCATTTTAATGAGTTACAAAAAAAGTTGCCTATCCACATTTTTTTCCAAAGTCAAGTAGTAAATATTATGAAGTAATATAAGCAGGGACTAACACCTCAACCAACAAGACACATACTGACGAACCAAGAAGCAACTGAAGGAATATATCTTTTGAAATAAAAGTTCAAGGTCATTTAATATACTAATATTCTTCAATATTCTAACCATCATAATGATGAATTGATGAATCTAACCATCATTCTTACTAAAGCTGCCACATTGATAGGTAAACAGACCATGTTCAAATAATCACATACAGATGCTCTCTTAGTTGTCTTCAAAAATAATGATTCAAGCTTAGCCTTTCTTGCCCAGTGTTAGCTCATGTATTAAAATTCTTTCTCCTTGATCCTAGTAATGTCATCATTTATCTCTTTGTTCTCATTTTAGGTACTCTCTGTAACAAGGAAGAATTGATGAAAGAAGGACATGCGAAAATCATGCCAAGAAGGCATGTCTCCATTTTAGTTCTTGACAATGACTCCGTGGGTTTTTCTAATCCTGAATTGTCATAAAAAATAACTATTTGTTAGTAAGATTGACTATTTACCTCAAAATTGTCACCTCAGTTAAGCTTGTCTAATTTTGTGCACAAGTTCTAACCTCTCTTGAGCATACATGTACTCTTTGATTTGTTTCTAGGTATGATAGGAGTTACTATGAAGCACTAATTAGCACCTTTTTTTGCATCTTGCCAATATCTCACTGAGATTCCATTAAATTCACAGGTCACACAATAATATCAGTCCTCTGAAGCATCGTTCACCTTATTGGTACATACCAAGCTATATTGAGTATACTGACACATGATACATAGGGGTATACCGATGTACTGCCCGTATCGGTCTCCTGTCAGACTAGTACATATCGTTCGTACCGAGTGGTATGCTGCGGTACGACGAATCTTGCTCTGAAGCAGAAATTACAAGTAATATATAGAGAAATGCAGACCCTCTATGATGCTGAAGAATGAACAAACTCATAAGAGGAAAGTATACCGCTTGACTGAGGGATTCAGTAAGTTCACGCTCGTGTGCTGTGTTCTCAATTATTGGAATAACCAACTCATCATAATAACCATGGCCTTGAATTCCTTTTATCATCTCCATATGAGTTATCTGCATCAGCAAAACCACAGAAGGTAAGAAATTTTTGGAAAACACACAAAGCAATCCATAAAACTGGACGTTTGTAGAAGCAAAATAAAAGCCTAAATTGACAATTGTGTAAATGGGTCTCCAAGAAGTTCCATAAATAGACAACTTCCCCCTTCTACAACATAGATTGACCATCCTGATTATAACAATTTCAATTTTCCTTTTGCTTCTCCAAAGGAACTTCCATTTACAATTTGATCATTTAGTACACACCAGGAAAACTGAAAAAAGGAAGACCAAGTTCAATTTGAACAAAAGAAAACATTCAATCAGATTTGAAATATACTGCCTATGATGTATTTTCCTCTGTCTAGAATCTTCCAGTCTTTCTTTTTTTCTAGAATATTCCAGTATTAAAAGACAATTGTCAACTGAAGTAGCATGATGGTCAGTATAGGGGCTAAACTGACACAAAAAAGGGCATGAAAAACAACATAACAAGAAGGCATAATGCCCCAACACCATTAGCACTTAAATTGTTGATCTAGGTTGAAATATAAATGTCTAGACTATGGCATGGATGCTGCAAAATCAACAACCTAGATCTTCAAAACCAAATTCTAAATCAATATTTCAGAAACCATCATGAAAGCCATTTATCATTCTTCATAAGTTACACTCATCTATAAGCACTTAAATTGATCAGACTACAATGCTAATTACCAGAAGATATATGCATAAAGTTCCACCATCAGTGTGGGAACTCGTACCATGAGTACAAAGTAATACACAATCTACTAACCACTGTGAACACCCTCTCTGTCCGATTATAACAAGTCATAATGTCCCAACTATTTGCAAACGGCTAATGGATCTTTTCCCATTATTAACTTTGTACAGGACAACATCCCCTGTTAAATTAAGAGCAACTAAATCTCTGATTCTTGTTCATAGTAAAGTTTTTCTTAAGTCTCCCTTTGCCTCATTTAGTGCCACTAATTCAAATCGACTCACCTTCTCTAACCAAGGCATCGAGATGTCTCATTTGAACATGTAAATGCTAAGATTTTATAAAGTAGTCCAATACCAGATTTACAATTTTATATGAATGATATGTACCAAGACCCCAAACAGTACCATCCTGTATTACCAAATACCAAGTACAGTTGAAATTTAAAAAAAAAATGAAAAATGAGAAATACACCAAGTGGTACACAGCTATATAGTTTATCACTAATGCTTTGTTAGACCAATCGAAGACTGCTGATTTGTTATATAGACCAAACCAATGTGTATTTGGAACATTACCATCTTAAATGATTTTCCCTAATATTATGCTCTGTCAGTATTAATTTGTTTGCCCAATCTCCAGTTTAACCACCCTTTCTCTTTAAAAACGTGATAGTCAAGAGATGGCATTGATTATTAATCCTCCATGAAGATTTGGAAAGTCCATTCTCCATACTCAGATAATAAGTGATCATAGCTACTTATTTCAAGTTCCTCTCTACAGTTCTAATCAAAATACTGCAAGATATTTTCACTTTCATCTGTACAGTTTCCACCAAATGATCTTATTACTTTACCTCGTAAAATGCATCACTATTTGTAACCTTATATCTTCTTCCTTGAGTTCAATTTCAGTGGATCAAGAAACAGGAAAGTCTAATCTTGAGGAATATCAATCTTCAAAGTCATACCCATCAAATATATACAGTAAGATGAATAATTAAGAAGACATGTTCCTCTTCAAATAATATGAAACCAAAGTGAAGGAAGTTTGTTTAAAAGACTGAAAAAAAAAAATGCATATTGACTAAAAGATCATATAATAATCTGAAGCTATCAGCTAAATCTGGAAATCATTGTTGGTCAGCATACATTACAAAAATTAATAGTTATGACAACAAAATGAAGCAAAACTCTTAAATTCAACTCTAAACTCCAAAGTTGCCCACCTCATACTGTCCAAAACTTATTCTTTCTTAACTAGTTCCTACTTTCCCACATTGTTTCTTTTGTAGATTATAATTTCAACCTAATAGTAGCCTAATAATTTAATAAAAATATGTAATATCAGCTAAACTCTCCAATATGCATCTGTTACATGATAAACAGACCAAGATCAATAGTCACTTTAAATCATAATTCACCAATCTTTAATTTTTCAATTAAAGATCTTATAGAGACAATCTATCGATGGTCAACTCCAACTTAACAATCTGCACCTTTCGACCTAAGTTAGCTTCATCATATGTATCATAGGGATCTACCTTGGAACAATAATGCTTCTCCAAGTCCTGTTATAGACGGTAATCACTTGTTCTATCACCCTGTTTATACGCCAAAAAGCTGAATGTACCTGTACCTATACCACAAGCCCCTATTTCAATATGATAAATAATATTGTTTTGCTTCCTGTCTTACTTAATTCATGAATTGGCTGCCGTCTTCTTGGAGAAGTATGGATTCTTAGGAAATTCGATGCGCTAAATCCTTCAAGTCTAACACTATAATCATGAAAAAGAAGTTCTAAAACTAAACCAAAGCACAGTGTTTAAAACTTGTCTAAAGTTGTCAATCAAGTGACAGAAATAATATGCTCTATATTCCAGAAACAGACACAAACTTTCTGCCTTTATCCCACATCTTGAAAGCTTTACCCTGAACTCCTTTGAGAAAGGATGAAGCATTGTTATAAGACAAGACTCCATTCCATGACTATGAATAACAGCCCCAGCATTACGCATCTGATAAGCCTACAAAACAAAATAAGTAGGAGATGAGCACTGATATATGACAATAACTGGTTCAAAATTCTAAAACAGAGTAATGGCATAAATGTTGCTAAATATAATCACCCAAGTATAATGAGAATAAATGCAAACACTTTCAAGACAATTGGCAAATCTAATGAAGAACCAATGATAAAGAAAAGCAAGTAATAAATAGTTTATTCCTACAAGATATTAAAGATAGCTAACAAATCTCAAGATACTTAAAGATGCCTCACGTTATGGTAATGCTTTTAGCACCAACAAACAAATATGTAAGACATCTTTCATATTCAGTTTTTAAGAACCAAGTCTAGGTTCAACATGACACACACAAATGTGGCATCAAGGAAATCCAAATTCACATTCTAGAGGAACCAAAAATTAAGGACATGTACCAAATTCATAGTTCATACAAATAATTATACAGAGATGGATGGATGGAGCTTCACTGATCAGTGTCAAAGTGAGGAACCAGCATGGGCAGAGATTTGGTTGATCATCTCATGTCTAGAATATGTGCTACATTTCTACATCTTCATTTCTACTTGAAAAGATACTAGAAACCTTCCTCTTGAGGATTCAGTATAATCTACATACTGCATATCCAAATGATGAAAGAGATGTCACTAAAACAGCACATGTTCCGTCCCACAAAAGCATCTCATGTCCAGAACATGTGCTACATTTATACATCTTCATTTCTACACTGAAAGATATTGGACACCGTCCTCTTAAGGATTCAGCATAATCTACATAGTACACACCACATATCCAAATGACGAAAGAGATGTCACTAAAACAGCATATGTTCTACCTTTACAATAGTTGATGAGCTCCCCACCATACCAGTAGAACACTCGTGTATGTTCCACTAATAGTAGTACCACAAAGGTGGGGCGTACTTTTAAGTTTTCTTCTTATGTTTTTAATGCAGAAGTATTTCTAACTAAGTTTTACTAGTCATGGTTTTTCTGCTAATTCAGATGTAAAAACTTGGCATGGTAATAAAAATGAAACAAAATACTAAATAAAACAGAGCGAAACAGATCACCTTCATGAAGAGGGGGGCACAATCGGTGCACTTGGGAAGCTTATGGGGGTAGGGCTTCTGCGACGGCGCAGATAGCACGGCCCCACTCCCAGTCAACACGTACATATCCTCAGGCATCATCCGCTCCTTCTGAACCCCTAAACGCGACGGCAACCATGGTAAGTTCGAATCTTGATCAGTTTACAGGGCAACAGCAATTGATAAGTTCATCTAAAGAACGGCCGGGTAGGGAATCGAGGCGACGTGCCATAAAAGACCCGTTTCTTCAAGAACCGGGGAAGGGACAATCAAGAGAAGAAAAGGAATCCAAGGAGGAAGGCGGATGGAGAGAAGGGATACCCGAGGGGGACATGACGATTAGCTGGTGGGGCTTGGGGACGGCGTCGTCGTGGACCTTGACGGTGATGCTGCCGCCGGTTCCGGTCACCCATCCGAGGTTGTAGAAGTGGCGGCAGAGGTCGGCGACCAGGGCGCGGGACTCCCCCACGGCTTTCCCTTCCAAGTAGGCCTGCGAGCTCAGGTGCGGAAGGCCTTCCTCCGCCGAGACCGCCGCTGCCGCAGAAGCCATAGTCTCTCTCAGAAGGGTTTCGTACTTCCCACAAAGGAAATCACCAAATTAAGGCCCCACGGACATGGTAGTGCAGGGAACCGGAACCAGATTCGTGGTCCGACTCCTATCGCTGAGCGGGCCCCATGTTTCACATGCAATGAGTGGCTTGGTGTGAGTGGGTGTACGGACGGAATCTCATAAACGGAGGCGGCCCGTCCATTAGAGATCCGAACAGACACGGCAAGCCAATCGTTTGCAAATCTATCGAATCCCATGTGATTCGACAACCTTAGCGAACAAAATTGGATCCGTCCTCAGTCCAACCTCACCATCTCCCTCGAGGATCCATGGCGCGTGTTGTCGATCGTACTCGAACAAGAAGATGATCGCTGCATCCCAGCCGTCTGATCCGAGATCACCACGCCCTATCCCAACGTCGCCGTCGTCGGTACGTCGCTACGGGGAGTCGGTACATCGACGTACTATAATACAAGGGGACCCTTATTTGTACCCAGCTAACTGAAGCCGTCCATCTCCTCTTCGTCCAATCAGACGGCCTCCAGCCTCCGTATCACGGTGCTCTGGTTACCTCCTGTCTCCTCCCTCTCCCGACTATGGCAAAGCTTAAAAGTTTGCGCCGTATCGTCACTTGCGGTGACCGTAATCGAGTTGAAGCGAAATGCCAATGCTACCCCTAATGTGCATTGTGAATCAACGGTATCGTCACCATTTATTGCGGACCATCGAAAGGCATCGGTCAGTTAACGCACCGAGTTACAGAGTCGGTATTATCACCGAGCAGTTGGAACAGTTAACGCACCATTCCCGTTGCAATGGGTCTTTTCAAAATCTCCCGCTTTCCTGGGTACGGCCGTCCAGACCACCATACTGTGTACGAACAGGGTTCTGGTTGTGTACCGTCCATCATACGACACGTCACACATCTTAAGGTGGGTACTCATCCGCATAGATGCGGAAGCAGATATTGGAGACACAGTGAGACCGGCTATCGGCGGTCGACAGTCCGAGCTCTCCTATAAAAGAACGACCCTTCCCACTCTCCATCTCCGCTTCCGTTCTTGCGAAACCTGCAGGGCCTTTTTTCCGATATATTTCCCAATAAATTAGCTCTTTTTGGGATAAGGGAGAGCGAAGGCTGAAAGGAGATGAAGCTGAAGGGAAAGATACATCCGTCGCCGGCGGCGCAGCTTCCCGCCGCTGGCTCGCCCCAGCAGCATCAGAGCCACGACGCCCTGGCGGTGCTCAGCCTCCTCCCGGCGGCGATCCTCGCGCTGACGGCGGTGATGGGGAAAGAGGACAGGGAGGTGCTCGCTTACCTCCTCACACGATCGATCGAGGGCTGGGCGGAGGACCGGCGCCATTGCCAGAGGCCGGGCCGAACCCAGCACCGTCCGGTCTTCGGCTGCGGGTGCTTCGACTGCTACACCGGCTTCTGGTCGCGGTGGGATTGCTCCCCCGACCGCGAGCTCATCCACCAGGCCATCGAGGCGTTCGAGGAGCACCTGGCGAGCTCGGAGAGCAAGGGCGGGGCCAGCGCGAGGGTGCGGCGGAGGGAGCGCAAGGCGGCGCAGCGGGCGGATAAGGGCAAGAAGATTAAGGGGAAAGAGACGGACATGGCTCGGAGAAAGCCGGAGGAGGTGGAGAAGGATGCCGCGCTGACGATGGTGGGAGAAGCGGAGAGCGTCTCCGACGAGGAGGCGCCGGTGTCGGAGACGGCGGAGGAGGATGAGGGGGCCGAGACCGGGAGCGGCGAGCGGCGGAGGGGGTGGGCGGACGTGATTGGGGTATTTAATTCGCGCTTGTGGAGCCTCTGGAGTCCGGGCGCGTGACGTGTCGCCTGTGACTGGGGAAAAAAATAGAGGAAAAAATTAGAAGAAATATATTAAATACTTTTTAATCCGCTCTGTGAAAATTATGCTTTCTGTTTGTTTTGTTAGTTTCTATTTTCCCTGTAAATTCCGTAAATTTTTCTCACTATTTCCGATAGCATCGTTATATATTATGGAAAGCAGGGGGTGTCTTTTTGGTGGAAACAGTAGAATGTATTGTACATATTATTACATATATTCTTGGGGTCTCCATAATATGATATTACATCTTGCAGAAGTAGCTATTTAAACTTTGTTTACTATCTTTTCTAGTACTATCATTGTTAGGTAAGAGTGGTGACTTAGTCTACATTAGTTGTTGTCTTATTTGTGGTTATTATAATAATGAGGCAAGGTGATGAGGTTAGAGGAGAAAGATAGTGGATTAAGTGGGGTGATGCATTGGTGTTAATTAATCATATTGTTATTGGGCCCTGAACCAAGGAGTTGGTCCTCTTGAATGATGGATGCATGTAATATAATAGATGGGGACATTAGATGATGATGACAATGATAGGTATTTAATAATGTTAGGATCAGCCTTTAGTTGGCATGAGTTCTTATCCCAAGTAGAGTTTGAATTCCTCCATTGATAACTTTGTAGATAAGGCCTAAGGGAGTTCTAAAGGCTTTCAGCATCTTTTAAGAGTATATAGTTACTTTGCATAATTCAAAGCATGACAAAAAAATAGTAATTTTTTGCAGGCATGTAGTGGAAGTATCCTAATATCAAAATTAACATAACTCTCAGTCCAATTTTTTTTTGTGCACTATTATCATATAGACCCTAATTTCTTCTCATCCTTCATGGTTCTATTAGAGAGAAATCTTAAAAGAACTTTAAATTTATTTCTTCACAAAAATCTTGAGATATATATAGTATTTGTAACATCATTATTAGTCTCACATCCAAAGTGGACAAGATTAAGATTGACTTATAAAGATCTGATGAGTATATTATTATTAACTTCAGCTTAAGCATTTTGATCAGTGATTTAAACCAAACGAAGTTGATAGGCTAGTTAGCCCATCAAACTCGAGTCATGACATTTGGTATCAAAGCTAAATAGTCTTAAGATTTCAGAAATATTTATCAATCCTAATAATAAGAATATTTTTACCCCTTATGAAAATATATTGCATTAAACTCTTTTCATTATTCGTCATACATCTTTTGTATAAAAAAATTAGTTGACCAATATTTCTATAAATATAAAATTAATAAATAAAAATATTTGATAATGGGTTATCGTTACCTTGTTCTGATTTCTAATTAAAGTAATTTATCCATTTAATTTTGAGATAAAATAATTAGCAACTTATGAATATAAATTAAAAATATACTTGTCTCATTTATATAGAATGATATATTTATATAAATGGATGGTTAATGATATATCTGTCCTACGATTACATTAAAGCTTGAATCCTGTTATCCTTTGCTAAAAATCAAAAAATTACATGGTTATTATTATGAGTTATATTATTTATCATATTTGAGACGACATCATATACTATGATTAATTAAATTTCCATAAAGAAAATCGAAATTATTTTCCATTTCAGTTTGAAAGGAAAATATTTTTAAAAGGAAAATAATTTTATATAGAAAATTCGCATCATATTCCATATTTTTATATATAAAAATACGCCGAGCGCATCGTAACCTCCAAATTGCCGTCCGATCTACATCCCACGGTTCTCGAAGACGCATCACTCGAGCTACTTAATGATCCGACGGCTGAGAGCCCTTTCCCAAGAGTGTTGGGTGATCGGGGATAAAACCCTACCACCGTATAAATACCTCGCCACCCGGGCTTCGGGGCTATCGATGCCGGACGAACCCTCGACGGTTACGTAAGGTTTTCGATCGGCCATGGCGCTCGGGAAGGTCGCCATCGTCATCGGAGCGGGTACTCCTATTGCTCCTTTGCACTGCGGTTTGAGGATTGCTTCTTGTGCTTTAACCATTGTTCGACGCAACCGTAGTTTTCATATATCAGTTGTTTTTGCTTTCCTAGGTGTTTTGAGGGGATAATTCATAACAAAGCACATACAAGTGCATCTTGTCATGACAAGGAGTTTGTCCCTCGTCAACTTTTAGATTAGAGATGGGGGCGTTGGCCTTCGAGAAACCTAGACATATTGTCTTGTTAACTTATCGAATAATTGTCGAAGATGCTGTTAATATTTTGTTTGTAATGACTACCGAGTGTTGCTTAAGGATCGTCGTTCTATTTAAATGTGTTAAATTCTTTTGATTTATGTATAAAATGATGAATATATTAGTGTGGCAAGCTGGTTGTCACCTGCAAACCAAGATTGTTTGGGTAAATAAATGTAATTTTTCTCATTCGAGTCAAGATTGTGTAGGAGAGTAAATGTATTTGTTCAATAATGTTCCTCCTTGAAAATCTGGTTGTCGGGCTTGTTCCCCCATTATTTTCACAATCCTTGAAGGGTGGATGGTTGGGTGTTTTTTTTGTTTGTAATGTGTCTCTAAGCACTCAAGACTTTGGAAGCTTAGTATGTGAAAACAGGAAACCCCTATTATTTTCTTAGACATACATTATTATTTTGAAAATTTTATCATGATTTTATCTGCAACAGGAAGATATCTAGATTTAACAGTTTGTATAATGTGATTGTGTCCTTTATTTTCATAGTTCTGCTGTTCATTCACTAAGTAATTACTCGGTAATTGCATATCTTAAGGATCAATTAAGTGTTACTGCTCCTAGTGTCTTAAAGACCTGTGTTAGTGACTCAGTTGTATGGACTAGTATCATCTAACCACACATGTCCAGTCCATCTTGCTTCAAATGCCAATGTGCTTACATATTAACCATGCACCTGGTATCATAACTCTGCTATATTTCTTTTTCTTTGTGTGCTACATACTTTACATGCTTCGTGGTGTTTTTCTTTTAACTGTCATTTTTTGGCAACTGTTTACTTTTTTTATTTAATAAAAACACTGCATCATAATGGTTGAATGTCCTGTGCCGAGTGTCTTGCAGGTATTGTAGGGTCTATGATCACAAAGGAAGTTCATTTTTCTGATGTCACTTATTTGTTTTCTGGTGCTTTCAAGGTATCTTGGTAAAGCTTCAACTGACATGCTCATGGTCTATAAACATTTGCCACTCTGTAGATTAGGATTTAGGAACTTAAAATTCAATTCTTTAGTGTCTTTTTTTACCTTAATGAACAGAATGCTTGTACTGCAGATTGTCACGAAGCACCTAAAACAAGATAATGGTAATATTCAATCTTCTAGCAAACCACAGACTGAATCTCTACTAGCACAGGTCAGGATTACTTCAAATATGTTTTGACCTTTTCTTGCAGCTTGCTTCTGTTTCTAAAACTTTTGTTGAGCATATTTTTTCTGTTGTTATCAACTTATGTTGAAGTTCCAAATCACGTGGGTTATATATGGTAGTTGTAACTTTCTATTATGTTCCTTTCTTTCTTGACGTTTATACTGATGCTATGATATATTGATTAAACCTTCCTGTTTGTGCACTTCTACTTTTTGGGTCAGCTGCAAGCGATGAATAGGAAACTTTGTTGCAACCTACACAAAATTGATAATGGCATGCTTCTTGTCTAGTACAAATATATTGATTTCTTATGTGTCTGGTATTGACATTGGTATCATATAATTTTTAGTGGGCTCCTGTTTTGATTTAGCATTTATCATACAATGGTTCAAATGTTGGCAAGTCATGACTGGATATTTACATGTCTTGGCAGTCCATTTGTGTAAAAGTTTTAGCATTATATGGGTGCTATTTCAGCTTCACCCTGTTGCAAAATATGTGCATTCTAATGATCCAGCTGTTTGCTTATGCTGATAGCTTGGTAGTTGTTGTGTTTGCTTATGAGTTCTTTGCCAGCTGTATATGCTCACTGTTACTTCCATGGCCTTTAGCATATAAACTTTAAGAGTAAAATTTTTGTGGGCAAGTACATGCACGTGATGTGGATTAATGGATTGAATAATATGTTAGATGTGTTCTGGTCTGCATCCACAATCCAGTTTGTTATGATATGGGGTTGGTTATCAATTCAATGCTTGGGAGATCGTACAATCAAGTTTGGTTTGCACCTACTCTACATTACGGGTCTATTATTTGTCCATCAACGAAAGTTCCAATTCTAGTCTCATAGCAATAGTTTGTACCTTTAGATATAACTGTTTCCTGGATCAATATAACTGTTATGCATCTAATTAATTATTAACTTTTAAGGCATGGTGGCATGATGGTGATATTCCACTCTGGTACATGCTGACGACACAAGTCGGAAAGGGGACTGTACCAGCTGGCATGAGCTTTATTGACCTGGCATGATACTTGACTTTATAGGACTGGCTCTTCATGCCATGCTGGCATGGTTGATACAAATTATGTATATTTAGCTTGAATCTGTGATGACTCAAGACATGGACTTCATAGGATATTCTCAATGTCCTACAAAATATGTCATTAAGTGTCCCATTGAGTTTGTACTACCTATCACCAATTTTTTTGTCAGATATTTGTGAAATTGCCCACTAATATGAAAATTTTGGGTCTTGTTTCAATTTTTCATGGTAGGCCTACACTCAAATTGATTGCATATAAATATTGCAGGTTAATACTCTCCGTCAAGAGTTGCAACTCTTAGCATCATCAAGATCAGTTACAATTGTAACTGGTGCAAACTCAGGTCTGACTTTTAGGGATACTGTTGTTTTTTTTTATTCCACAATGTTTTGCTTGTTTATAGATATGCTACTCTCTGTTTAGTATGCAGTTTTTTTATCTTGCTTTACAACCATTGTGATGGATTTATATCCCATATATGTCATCTGTGCAACTTTCTTGACTATCCAATCTCTACAGAAAAAAAGTAATTCTTAGCATAGACCATGTGAAAGTTTCACTCAATTATCATGCCATTTCTTTCATATGCATGTAATGGCGACAATGCAAAAATCTATGTGATGATTTTAGGAAATGTTGAGCTGATATGGCTAGGATGAACAACCGTAGCGAAAAAGTTCATAAGAAAGGTTTGCATATGACTCGTACATTTAGTTGATGCCCTTATTTTTCTAACAAAGGGAACAAAATCACATTATTAACTGATGAAAAACATACCTGTTACAAAAGATTCCTGATTAGTGAATTTCAAAGTTTCACAACAACTCCGAGAGGGGTTAGCAAACCCAAAGCATAATCCCTGTTCTTTTTTTCTTAGTTGGCTAACTAGTTAGCAGCTCTATTTACTTCATTATAGACATGATCAATTTTAACCTTAAGAAAAGTAACAATAGTAAAAGGATCTAATGTTCCAAAGGACTTGTGAATTGCTGGTTCACCATAGCTAGCAAACTAGCAATTGGATTTAATCACAGGTGTGCAACTCTGTTTTGGCACCTGCATGATGCCCTTCTTTAAGCCCCTTGATCTTCTGCTACCAAGACGGACTAAGAGTCTTCCAATTGCCTATGTGACTGCAAAATCTACTACTAAGCTTGCACTAAGACAACATGCTCCCCCAAGGCTCCATAGGTTGAGCCATTCTAGAGGTGAACCCCATTGAGCAGGGTGAAGAGGAAGCTCACTACCTCCACAGGAAGGATCAGATTCTCGAAGTAGTCATCTGCCACAAGAAAATGTAGTTCCATGCCGTATCATGTGTAACTCTGTTTTTGGCACCTACATGATGCCTTCTTTAAGCCCCTTGATCTTCTGCTACCAAGGCGGAGTAAGAGTCTTCCAATTGCATATGTGACTGCAAAATCTACCACTAAGCTTGCAACAAGACAACCTGCTCCTCCAAGGCTTCAAAGGTTGAGCCATCCTAGAGGTGAACCCCATTGAGCAGGGTGAAGAGAAGTTCATGACCTCCACAGGCAGGATCAGATTTTCAAAGTAGTCATCCGCCAAAAGAAAATGTAGTCCCTTGCCATATCATAGGTTGACAGTGAGAGTGTTCACAGTTACTTTACTTTTATACATACCTAGTTTGTCCATCTATAGCCTCTTTGGTACATTTAGACAATAAGCGATGATAAGAATAGGCTTGCTCTTACTCTTTGTGCTTTTCCCAGTGGATAAAGCTAGAAGTATATGTGAAAATTGCAGTTAAAAGAGGTTTTTGTGTTAGGAAAGCATAAGTTTTGGGGGAGTAATAGTCAGTTGTTAAGATTGGATATTACCTAATCCCTACTTTCTTTTGCCTCTACTCTGGCTAATGGTGAATGTATTTTTATACTTATTAGTTGCCTATTTATTAGAGCATCTCTTTAATTTACCTTCAATTTTGATTGCAGGTTCTGGTACTTGTGGCATCACAGCTGTTATTGTGTTTGGGGCTGTTGGATATCTATGTATATGGTGGAAGGTAATCTGTCATCTACTTCATCACAGACAAGTTCAATTCACCGAGAAGTTTTCTAGCTTGTCGCATAGAATGTCTTGTTTTTTAGTTTGAACGTGCTAGTTAGCTTAATTAGTAAAGACTTTGATAGATTATCACAAGGTCCTGGGCTCGAATCCCATCTTTATCACTTACTATATGCCAAAAAATTTAATCTAGCAAAAAATGTTCTGTTTTCTAATTGTAGCATTTTTTTGCTTTTCCTTGGAGCAATTCTAGTGTATTGTTCATATTGTGTGTATTATATAATAATATATGAAATCCCTTGTCATATTAAATGCTTTGTACCTTGAATTTCCAGTCCGTAACTGGGAACTAATGGCTTGAAATGATCGTTATACAACATGCTTGGTCCATCCAAGATGAGCTGGCATCGTAAGGCACCATGTCATGACATCCTGTGGTGACTTGCTTGTCTAAGTGCCAGGCCACATTGCAGACCAGATGAGGAGGGCTCTGGTCTTTTGTTAATATGGGATGCACTGACATGCATGTTATACCTTTATTGCCTATAACTTGCTGGGGTTATCACAGAGCACTAGGCCTCAACTTGCCTTTTAATGCACAGCTAAAGAAATAATTGAAGCTGTTTGCTTTCATAAACAAATGGTAGGATAATGAGATTCAGTGATTGGATTAACCTGTAAAAAAAAAAGATTAGTCAGCATCAGTGGGCATGGAACGTAACTTTGTTGACACATGATTTTCAGTCAAGTGATACTTGTTAATTGTTATTATCACTGTGACAATAGAGCATATAAGATTGATTCTATCAATTTAGGATGTTTTGGTTGATGATCATGCACCTGGTTTAAGAGTTATAGTAGTTATAGAGATTTGTCTGGTCCGCAGCCCATATCATGAAGATTGAGAGATACTGGTAATGCATATTTTAATTTACACCAAGAAATAGATTTTAGTGGATACTATTGCAAGACATTAGCGTTATTTCTTTTTTCTGTTTTTTGAAGATTTCCTGAATTGCATTGTGAGGGATATAAATAGGGTTAAAATAAAGTTTCAAGAAGTTTTTGGAGTCCTTATAAGAACTCAAAAGACCATCATATAGTTTTGGGATATAAGAACTTCAATATCAAGGATAGTCATCATAGATGTTAAATTTCCAGTTGTTATGTTGAATAAATTATGTTATAATAGAATAATGTGTCTCCTGCCAGGTTTGGGAAGTGTATGAACAGTAACACCATGGTTTTTGATCAAAGATATCCATTTTATGATTGTTATTAGCAAGTCATCTGGTCTTCATAGTGCCTTGTGCCACTATTGCCAGTGTTGCATTGACAAGTGGCTGATATGTTTATTCTTTCTTTGAAAGTCAAGATTTTTTCTTTATCTATATGAAAATTTTGTGCACCTGGCAGGGATGGAAGGTTTCTGATATGATGTTTGTGACACGTCGTGGTTTATCAGATGCTTGCACTACAGTCGGCAAGCAACTGGAGCTAATCTCAGCATCAATTGCTGTATGTCATCATTTGACTTTGTCCTCCTGTTTTCTTTATTAAAAAAAACAATCAAGTATTCTCAAAATTCCTCCTTTTTCCTTAACTGCTCTCAACCAGAAAAATTATAAAAAGGATTGACATAATTATCTTTAATTTAATTGATTAGGAGATGGCTGTTCAGTGTAGCAGTAAAGCAAATGATCCTGAAGGATTCAAAATATTATACATAAATTTTTTCCACTTGTTTCATTAAGCAAGTTTTACTTATAACCTTTGCAAATAGGTGCTTTTGCAGGCTCATGGACTGATGAATAGATATAAATTTATGTTTTTTCATTAATCACTGCTAATTTAGAGGTTTCTCAGGTGCTGTAATAGAAAATGACTAAAATATATTACAACAAAAGTATTTATCTGTGTGAAATCTAATTTGAATATTTGATTATGACATTATGTGCTATAAAAGAAAAAAAATGCAAAATGTTGCCCATGTTGGATATTGTATCTTTCATTTTTTTTTAAATTTACTTTCTCTTGAGATTTTCTTTGTAATTCTGGGAATCTGTAGACTGCTAAGCGTCATTTATCTCAAAGGATTGACCGTGCAGACATCAATTTGGAGGAGTGCAAGGAACTTGCTACTGCCACCAAATGTGAGGTGGGGAAATGCTTCTGTCCACTTCTCATGTATTGTACCTGTCAAAGCTTTAAAATGATATATTTTAAACCTTCAGGTCTCAAAGCTACATGGGGATTTGGGTTTGATTCACACCGATGTTGAATCTGTTCACCGTGCTGTCCAGACTCTTGTAATTTTTCACTTAGTTTTGCTTTGATCTCTTATCTTTTAGTCTAGAACAAATATTTGTTTATGCTGAATGTAACTTGTTACATATCAGGAGACAAAGCTTTTTCGAATAGAGGACAGACAGGTACAGTTAGAAGTTTCCATTGCATCAGTTCTTGTCCATTATTTTCCTTTTTTTTATTGTTGATGTAGGATCATCCATGTTAGGATTTTGCAACCCAAGGAGTCTATCATCTGTGTCAGTATGTGGAAAAATTAGAACAGAGCAAAAGTCAAGAACTTATTCAGGTAAAAAATTGTCTAACCATTGTGTAATTGACATCTCTATTGTCTCATTTATATTATGGCACCTATACCATTGGTATTTTTTACTTTTGCATAGAGAAGACTGTTTGACTGTCTGAATTTTTAAATATATTAGTTAAATACTATTGCTTAGACAACTTTTTAGTGGAAGGAATGAACTTTGTGTGGTGTAATACTCTTTTGGTTTGTGGACCTTGTATCATCGTATATGCTCATATGTTACTATAGATATAAATGACTTTTACTTTTGAGGTATCATTTAGTAGATGCTTATGTATCATTGCTATCATGTTTCTTTAAGTGCCCGTGATCCGTTAGATATTAGTCTGTGATGCCATTTGTTGATTGCTTACCTGATGTAGCAACATCATGTGCATGTTTGTCAACAACCTGATTTTTTCCACTTCAACGACTTACAGGACTCACCATCCAGTTCTAGCCAAGCAATTGAACTTCCACAAGCTACACCGTTAGTGACAAAAGTAGGCTTATTACTTTCTGTTTTCTGGTTGCAGTGCCTGTTTCAGTTTTTAACCTAATCTTACCAATCTCTCAATAGACAGACTCTTTGCCACCTTTGACCCTGGAAACACCATCATCGTCAATATCTTTGTCGTCATCATCTGCTGTTGAGAAGTCTAAGGTGATGATTTTTGACATTTACCTCGACTTCTATGAGTGTCATATTATAGTATCTGATCAACTAAAGGTTTCTGGGGTTCTGCAGCTTGCAACAGCTGTATTGGTTTCAGACCTAGTAAAGCTTAGCACATATAATGTTCTTTATTTTGCCAAAACAGTACTAAGATCAATGCTGGTGTACCATGGTTGATCCTGAACCTTTCTTTGCTTGGAAGTGTCATGTGATAGCTGCCACATTATCATGGCTGCAATGTATTTTGAACTTGGAATACCCATGATTTTTTTGGATATCATATTGGCGTGGCGGCATTTGCTGCTCTCTTACCAAATATGCAAATGTAGTGCATACTTTTCCACAAACCATTAGTTTATATTTTTTTCTTTCACTTCAATGATTTGCAGGACTCACCATTCGCTTCTTGGCAACCAACTGAACTTCTACAAGCTACGTCGATAGTGACAAGAGTAGGCCATTGCTTTGTTGTTCAGTTGCTGTGCCTGTTTCTATTGTTAACCTAGTATTACCAACTTATGCCTATTTATCTCTTGATAGGTGGGCCTTTTGCCACCTTTGACACTGGAAACACCATCGACATTGTCTTCTTTGTCGTCATCATCATCATCACGATCTGCTAACGAGAGTTCTAAGGTCAGGATTACTGACATTAAGCTCAACCTTTTTTAAGTGGCCTATTTTGATGTCTGATGAAGCATGGGTTTCTCAGATTATACTACCATCAACAGCTGTCTCAGCTTCTGGGCTAAAGGTTAGCATTAATGTTCTTTATATTTATTTTATTTATCCTTAACTTTGCATAAGTGCTTCAAGAAAAATTCACAAAAACTAACTTCTGTCTTGTTGATTCAACAAATTTTGCCCCCTAAATCTATCTAGATGTGGTAATCTCAATATGTTCCAAGCTCCGGTCAGACTAATACAGTATAATTTCATATGAGCCATTTGATTGAAGGAAAATGCAATGCAGTACGATGGAGGTGTGAAGGCTAAGAATGGCAGAAAAGAGAGGCTGAGAGTCATATCTTTGTTGGAAATTTTTGAAGCATTGTATGCATGATTATGCCCAGAAACTTTTTAAGTAAACTTCTAGATCTCCTGCTTGGACTATAAGCTTTTCTAAATTAGAGTATTCAGTGTCCCATGAAATCCTATTAAATGCCTCGAGAGCTCCCTGACCCTATATTGTCAGTAGGGGTACTCGATTCACTTAAATATGTCTCTGACATAGTTAGCACTGACTTTGGAAGTCCACAAAATTCTATAGGCGGTCTTAACTTTCTTGATTCACATATTCCAAACCATATTATAATAAAAGTTCATCTCAACTTAGCCAAATAGCTATTTGTTACATTAAGATCTGTAGCTGCATTATTAAACATGTGATATCTTCTGAAAAGAGTTTTGCTACTTGGGACAGCATTAGAATTATATGATTACTTGGGACAACTTGTCAACCTTGAATCTTGTTCTTGCATTTTCAGGAGGTAATAGGGAGCTCAGGATCTAGCTTCAAGGCGTCGGGTTCCTCAAAAATTTCAAGCTTATCTCCGGTAAATGGACAACCGAGCAGCAATGCACAGTCCAGCAGGTCCACATGGAGGTTGCCGGACTTCAGTATTCTTACAAGAATCCATGGAACCATGACCAGATGATTCTTGACCACTTCTACTACTGATTTTTTTTACTACCATCTAGCTGCATACGTTATTGGAAGATAGAGTACTACTGATTTGTTACTACCATCTAGCTGCATAGGTTATTAGAAGGTAGAGTGCTCTAAAGATGAGCATAGAATTTTGGTAGATGTGTAAATATTTAGAACATAATTAGTTTTACATAATTGCTTGGTTTTAAGATGAACACAATTTGTCTATAAGGCTTATGGCTTTCTTCCTTATGGTGTGTCTTTGCATATGACAGTTTTATCTTGTGGCTTTATGTGAGTTGTTTGATGAAATGGGTTTCATATCGATAGCCCGACACGAGTAACATTAACATTATAATTAGCTATGTTTTTTTAAATGTTTTTTAATTATTTATTTGAAAATCCTTTGAATGTGTTTTAATGCTTTTGTTATATCACTAAGAAATTGAGGTTTAGAAGAAAATTAGAGAGGGGCAAGGATAAATCATCAATAAAAATAAAATGTAAAATATGGGCAAAACTGAGAAAATAAAATTAAAGTTTTTTTAATTGCTTAGCCAGTAAAGAATGAAACAAAATATAAAATTAAACAAATAAAATTGAGGCTTTTCCTCCAATCTAACTCCATAGAAAAAGCCAAATTCGATTGTGTGAACCGTTTCTGAAATATTATAAGAGAAAGATAATGGAAAAACTACGTTTTATATATGTTAAGAACATCATTCCAAGAGAGTTAATCGGTGTAATGAGCTGAGGAACATTATCACCTATGGAGATAGTTTTTTTATTTCAGGTATTTATTTTTATTTATAATGCTTCTTTAAACATGGTGTAGCCCTTGAATTATGATGCAGGTTAGCCAAACTTAAATAAGGTTTGCTTCAGAGATTTGTCATAGAATGGAAACCACACGACTATGAGATCATCCAGCTTGATGTCTACTTCTTTCTCCTCTCCAATTTTCCTCTAAATAAATATAGAACATTAGTATTTTAACATTAGATCCATACCATAACATTTGTCACACTTATAACGTCTTATTTTGAGTTACCATTGGGTACAGTTCAGTTACTAAAACAACAAGAACACTCTCAATCACACTGCTTTAAGTGGATGTGCTGAATTAATACTCTCTCCCTCTTACCTCTTCCCCACAAGTCCTCTATCACAAATATTTCTCTTTCTCTCTCCATATATATATCCAATATGGAGCTGGTCGCTGTTGTCCTCATGGCAACCTTGGCGGCAACCAACGTGGTGGCAATGCCCCACCAAGAGCCAGCACCTCCACCCTTAGACTCGATGCCGCCATTGGTGTCAGTCCCCACAATGGAATACCTCTGCCAGGGCACGTCGTCGAATCCCTCCAAGGTGATGCGGCTACCAAAATGGGTCTACAGCACAACCCATCCCAGCAATGCTGCCTGTGCCATCATTACTATGCTCCACAAGAGTTGCATCCCCCTCCTCCAAACCTGGTCCTTTGTCTTGGCTCACCGGATCAAGTTGCTTCAGTTTCGTTGCGACGAGTACCAGAGTGCCGAGTCGAGCATTGCCACGGCCCCTAGCAGCAGCCCGCGCAGGAAGGAGTAAACGCCCTTCTCGTCATGGATGTGGTGGGTGAAACTGAAAAATAAGAAAAATAAAAATAGCCTTCCTTCAATTAATTAGACAATATAGAATGAAACGAAACACACCCAAACAAAAAACAAAATTGATGTTACGTAAATATGTTCTTGGGAGGCTTCTTTTCAATCTAATTCCATAGATGAAGTCCACTTCCTGACTAGAAACAAAACATGAAACTATCAGTCTAATGCACAAGACTCCTAATATTATTAGATTATGTTAAATGTATATTATCCTAACTTTACAAGAAAATTCTCATTATTGATCACAGTTCACAGAGGAGTAATCTTACGGTCACATCCCAACTAAGTAAAAATAAATTATACACAATAAGAAATTTCAAAACAGAAAAATCATGCAAAGACTAGGTTTTATTATTGTTTCAAAAATCATTCTAGAGATGCCAAGTGACATTAGATACGCTTCTACCATGCTTCACTCAAAGATCACACTAGGCATTTTGCATTAGTTTCTACAACATTATGCTTTGGGGGTCAAAGTTTGCCTCTCACAGTGTTTGGTTCCAAAACTTACAGAACTTCCATACTAAAACAAAACATGGCAGTACATGCAAAAAATAGTACGGGTAAAGAAAGAAGTGTTCAACAATGTTGAAGGAATACATTTTTGGGTTGCATCAATGACACTATTTTCGAGTCAATAGAACTGCATCGTTTTCTGATTGGCCTAAGGACTGGATACCAAGCCTTCCAATCTGATGAAATTATGGAATTCCTTGTGAGCATTTGATAATAAAGTTGAATGAGTACATTGTCAGTTTTTTGTGAGAGATCAATGTCATCTAATCCAAACATCAGATCAATAATAAAATCTCTTCTTTTCCACTCTTTTGAAACTCAAGCTAGTATTAGTTGTCATCTTAAACATGACAGAAAAGGAAGTTTCAACCTCATAAACTAGACTTGTAGAAATGTACCTTTCGAAGGTTCATCTTAATCAAAACAACCTGGCTCAGTCAAAACACTTTGAGCCACCTCAACTTTCGAAGTACTCCAAAGCCAAAGTAATTGCAGCTTGATTTGTTCAATTTGGCTGGTGAATATACCAACAATGTCAGTAATCATAAAAAACAAATATTCATTAGAATACTGGTTAACACAAACATACATAATTGCTGGAATGACATACCAATCTTATGTTACGGCCAATATACAAAAAGTACATGAAGAAGGCAACTTCATACCATCCTCGTCTATACCTTCTGAAACAGTTCCTGCTATGCTATGCTAGACAAGCATCCATGTTCCATTCCAGTCCTCATGAGTCATTGCCATAGCCAAATTTTCTCCTACAAATTCTATAAACTTAAGTTACAAAATAAAAAAAGGGCTTTCACATGGTGCAAGTCTTTGACACCTACCAATATTGTTCTTTCCAAATCAAGCACTCTCCAACATCAAGGCTTGCCACCGACTTAAGAGGACTTAAATGAGCAGCCTGACAATGCTCTGCTGCATGGAAGACTCACATGTGTATCTGCTCCTGTCACAACCCATCCTGGTGGGATAACTAAAATATTAACTTCGTTGAGTATAAACTACTAGTTCAAAATGCTTAAGTTAAAGTATACCCATCAGACCCTTATAAGTCACTTTTAGTCTTTGTCACTTTCGATATGGGACTAATTGGGATGTTACAATCTCCCATAGCTTGACGTCCTCATCAAAGCCCAATATAACTCAGAATAAACCCTAGCATAGTACATGTGAGATATAGCTTAATGGTGGCTCCATGTTGTGACGTGTTACCCATCCACGGATAGTCTTTTCCTACTCGAGCCCCTCACCGTGCCCCTATACTAGGTTGGCTATGATACCAATACTCACGACCCGACCTGATGGGAGAACTAGTCAATTAACTTCATTGAACTTAAACTACTAGCTCAAAATACTTAAGCTGAAGCTAACAGTAGTATACTCATCAAACTCTTACAAGTCAATCTTAGTCTTTGCCCACTTCCGATGTGGTGGGACTAATTGGGGTGTTATAGCTCCGTCCATGAGAGCTACAGACAAGCATCAAACATAAGGTACAAAGCTCCATTAGTTTAGAATAGGAAAGTGGTAACAGATCTACTTGTTGCAGGGTATCTCCATTTCAAGACCAAAAGTTGTAAATGACTACTAAGACATATATGATAGTCAACATTAGAAGGATAAACCACAAACATAAATAAAATATTCATTAAACTCAACTAGGTAAAATGCTCGACATTGTTCAATATCAATAACCCATTCCAGTAGTTGGTGTACTAAAAAAAATGTGAACAAACAACAAAAAACCTAGCAAGATCGAGATAGAAATTGTATTAGAGGGACCCAAGCATGTAAGTATAACATGTTCATAATACTTTGGGCCTAAAATGTTGCATATATGTGAAATCTTGTAGAGTGAGAAATATGAACATATACATTGTCATGTTGTTCCTTTGCATGTACTTGCTACATGTAAGTTGCTTGCTTGAGGATGTGAAAAACAATGTCTAAAATAAGCATGTCCCTTCAGTTGAGATACATGCTTGTATTTTTCACTGCTAGCCGACTACCATAAGCAGGAGGTAGCAATACAGAGATGTCGTCAACAAGAAGAGAACAATTTGAGAGAAAAATGCCTAACTATACTTGCACACAAGTCACAGGTCAAAAACATACAAGTAATCAGATGAGGACTGGTGAACTTATGCTACTGGTAGGAAACATCTTTTGAGGATCAATAACAAACCTGGTGCCAGCACAACGAGATGCTCATCCCGTGTTCAAAATCTGAAAATACCATTTAAATGAATCCACGGACTCATTTCAGAAAAAAAAAATCACCAAAATTACTGAAGTAGACTTATAGATTTAATCTGACTGCATTTTATCTAAACTAGAATTTGAAAAAACAGTAATGTTAAATTGGCAAGGTGTTAAGAGAGGAAACAATTGTCTGTTATTTGTAGCAGATGAACTCCTGATATATCATATCACGGCAGTTAAGCAGACATTCTTCTGATATGTTGTCTGGATCATAATCAAAGCAGTGAAGCACCCAAATGATGCCATCATAGAAGATGCAACACAGAAAAGCCTTTCTATGCTAGTGAGAACTCTACATAAAACTGTTTCCCCGAAGAACTCTTCCACTAGCTTTTATCTTGCTTGAAAATTTCCATAGTCACTCAGAAGCATGATGTACAATTAGACACTTGCATGGAGCTGTAGAGAAGCATTATCTTCAACAGCTGAACCATAGATACGATACAAAGCACTCACATATACTTCCCTTGTATGCCCTTTGAGATTTGAAAGATGACATAAGTTGTATAGTCTCAAAGTACAAGAAAAAGGACTTCTGGTACAGGATTGTCATTCTTAGCACATTTATGCATCTACATACACTCAAGAAAGTTACACAATAGCAATAGCAGTTTTTATCTTTTCTGTAGAACTCAATGTGGTTCAAACTTCAAACATCAAGGAGGCTTTCATCCTTTCATGTGGAAACAGCATGACCAAAGCAGCATAACGTTCTGTAATTAGAATATAATTAGTACCAGTGATTGCTGTACCACCCGAAATGATATGAAGAGGGCGATATGTACTGGTCCGAGCATGCGCCGGTACATGGACCACCCCCGTTTCAGGCAACCCGATCCAGTTCAATAAAAGTAATAAAAAAAACAGTGGGACCCATCTAACTAAGCATTACAATAAGAAAAAAAAAATTCAAATAGAAATTAGGGCTCACGAATGCGAGCCCTCTTCTCGCGTTCTTCGCTGTTGCCGCTGCTAACATCATTGCAGCCGCATTCCTTCTTCTTCCTAGGTACAATCCCACCTTTTCTTCTCCTCTTCTTCCTTCTCCACTACTTCTTCTTCCTCCTCCACCGCTTTCTCTTCTTCCTTCATCCCTCCTCCTTCCTCCACCATTCCTCCTCTCCCTCTGTTTCTTTCTCTCCAAAACACCAGTATATACCGGTGTATTGTGTGTTAGGACATTGGTACTGATCGGTATGTATCGATCCAACAAATCTTTAAAACGGGTATGTTACCTGAAACGGCGATCCTTGATTAGTATAAGCTTATCTAATCTATCAGCTTAAGCTTTTAGATGGACTGAGGTTAAATACATGATATTTGAATGATCTATTATTTGAAACTCCAAGATGTACAACTATTCCCTTTTCTAACCAAAGTTCCATATGTTCCACATGTTGGGCTTTGCCATTTTGCTCTGGTATCTAATAGGTAAGAGAGAGTGCTAGAATGTAAATGATAAACTATCATCTTAATCTTTTAACTGGACCGGTATTTTGAGAAAAACAAAAACTGGACCGGTATTTTGAAAAAACAACAAACTCCATATTTTGAAAAAAGAATAAACTAACTCACTCAATACTATAAAATATATTTTGATCATCAACTTTTTAGGTACAACAATGAAACTCCAAAACCCATAGCATATCTGAATAAACAAACCCATAGCAAATCCTCCATTTTCTTTTTGACAACAAAAGAAAATTTATTTTAAAAAACAATAAAAGAAATTATTACAAAATTGGAACTCATGGACTTATGATCTAAATTATAACAATCACCCCTCAAAAGAAACGGAAAAAAGAAAACTATGACTATCGTCTTGTGGTGATGAGTATTCACTATATACATAATCAGATTTCTTCCTTGCCATTTTTTGGTGTTTCAAACACATTCTATCACTAGAAGAAATGTTATTTTCTAGGATTTGAAACAAAATGTTTCATTAGGCACGATTTCAATGTCCATGATGCACTATCATTTAAAAGTATAAGTTATTTGAGAAGTCCAAAAATAACAAACTATGAAGATTTGATAATTTAAGACTTTCTAAAGTAATTCATAAGGGCAATATAGTCTCTTACTCATTTTTATTCAATCTTTTGATGGGGCTGCCCACAAGGAATGTCTATAACTGCCTATGCGGTACGACAACTATAATATCTCGATTTAGTCCTACATCAAAAGTAAGCAAAGGCTAAAATTGAATAGTAAGGATATGATGGATGCACTATTATTACTACTAATTTTGACTTGACATTTTGGGTTAGTAGTTTAGGGTCAACAAAGTTCATAGGTCAGTTATCCCATTAGGTCAAGTTGTGATAATAACTTGACTATTTTAAATTTCAGAAAAAAATTATCTTAACTAAAATAATTGTAATGGTGTCATGGGAATAAAAAAATTAAAATATAATATAATTTGATATTTAAGGCATTTCAAACATGCCTTGGCTAGCTACCTAATGATTCCACCTAAGCCATAAGAGGATTGCCACTTGCCACCAAGGACAACTTTTATTAAAAAGAATTAAAAAGTCAAGTTTGAAATGACTACTCGGTCCACTTTCCATACTATAATTCATTAAAAACCTGTGAAACTATAACAGCCAATCATTATATACTGAGCTTCAACTTGCCAAATATATCACCACTCATAGAAATGTACACCCCCTACTCAACCTCCATCAGTAACTTAGAAATAAGTTTTCATTTTTTCTGAAACGTAATTGATATAAACCCATCAATCAATAGATTTCTAATGATGACCGTCAATAAATTTGCTATAGCTAAGTAACACAGGTGTAAAGTATGTTACAAAAAAAATTATAATGTAACTTGTAAACATGAATTGAGACACTGCATTAGCCATTCTTCCATCCCAAGAATCAACAAGGAACCCAATGAGCTGCTAAAATACTTGAGAAGCACACCTACATCTCAATATAACTACAGATTCATTCATATGAACGATGAATAATGAATATGAAAGATGCCTGGCTAGGACAGACACATTGACAACATACCTTACAGCTGAGAATAGAAAGAATGATGATCAGACAGACCTAGTACGTACGCATCAAGATCCACCTATAATATCTCCAGTCCAGCATGAAGCCATTTACAAATTTCCAACTCTGATAATTAATTCTCGATACTTGTTCTCCTGCATGTGCCTGCCAACACAATTCTGTATCTGAGTGATCCGTTTACAACCTCCATTCATATAAAGAGATCCGAAGCCCTAATTTTAGTCAATCATCAACGATGAAATGATCCTCATGTCCATCCCCATCAACCCGATTCTCTCCTGGAACGATACCATTCACATGGTGCAACCCATGCACCATCTGAGACAGATAGGGTACAGCCTGGTGGTGTGGCTGATGTTGGTGGTGATGGTGTTGTCCCAACGCAGTGCCACCACCAGTGGCATCTGAGAGCCCTCCAAAAACAGGGCTCGCCGCCCATTGTGATAGCACTCCCAGAAGCTGCCCAACCACGCTCTGCTGCTCGTGAATGATCCTTGCCTGAATCTGCTCCATCTCAACTCGGTGCTCCCTCAGCATCCCCTCCATCCGCTTCCTCCACTCCGCTCTCCTCCCCTCCATACGCTCCTCCCACTCTATCTCCTCCTCCCTCCGCTGTCTTTGCACCTGTCTCCTTTCCTGCTCCCTCTCCTTCTCCGCCTCCACCTCTGCCCGTTCCCTTTCTATCCTCGCTCTCTCCCACTGCGCCTCCCTGTCCTCCATCTTTGCCTCCCACTCCTTCCAAGCCGCCAGTGCTCGCCGCCGCTCAGCCCGCTTCTTCTTCCTCCGCTTCATCCTTCCCATATTCACCGCCAGAGGTTGCGCGGGCTGCTGTGGCACAGAGCCTGCGACAGGGGCCACATCATCGAAATCAAAACCCTCGTCGTCGCCGACCTCCTGATCGGCTCCTTCTCCGCTTCCGCCTTCAGCGCAGTCGTCGAAGGCTAACCCTAGGGCGAGCTCGCCATCGTTGTCGAAAGCTTCCCCGGGAGCAGGGGCGGGGTCGGTCAAGGGCAAGGCGGCGTCGCCGAAGACGGAGCGGTAGCGGAGGAAGTTGGACCAGCGGGAGAGGCCTTGCTCGTCCCAGTCGACGGCGGCAGTGGCGGCGACGGCGGAAGATGAGGATGAGGTAGGGGGAGGGTTGAGGAGGAGTAGCTTGCGCTTGACGAGGAGGTACTGGTGGCGCATGTTGTGGACCTTGTTGGCGGCGTCCTTCCAGGACCAGAGGAAGGGGTAGGCGGCAGGGTCGGCGGCGTGGTGAGCGGCGTTGACGTGGGCGGCGATGGGCCGGAATCGGCGCTCCCGGGTGCGTAGGCGCGAGATGGATCCGTCGGCCGCCATCTCGGCGTACTTGTCGAGGAGTGAACGCTCCTCCTCCTCCGTCCACTTCTTGCGCCTCGGCGCCATCAGCTATGACTTCCGCTGAGGAGGGAAGGATCGCATTGCCTCGAATTCTCTGCGCTCGGCCGCCGAGGAGGAGCAGCAGCAGAGGAAGAAAGCGGTCCGTCTCCCCCTTTTCTAGGCTCTTTGTCGTTGTCGTCGCTGCTGCGTTTTCTGTGGTGCTGCGTAGGGCCCGATCTCGATGTAGCAGTCTCAGAAACGAAGAGTATGTTGGACGAAACAGCGTGCAGGCTTGTTCGAGCCGACCTGGCAGGCTGCCATTGCATGCTTCCGTGGGACCCCTCGCGTTCTGCCCTTTAAATACGCGGCCTGAGTTGATCGACCAATTAAATAGTTTGTTTTCCACAATTATAATTCATTTTCCATAAATTAATATTAAGGAATCCTGAAAAGTCCATTTCCAATTATTGTCACATAAAATTTTAGCTTTATGCTAAATTGCCAATTATATTAAAGTAATTACGCACTCCTGTCCTAACTCAAGTCGTGGTGGAAACCTCTCTGGTAACAGAAGTTGTGGGACAAGTCGGGCACGCAATGGATGTTTCATGACTACGAACACGAGCTTCTTCAACACGAAGACCTCCTCCTCCTTCTCGGTTGCGGGCTTCCACCGGAACTCCCACACCAGATTGGCCATGAAGTACTCGAGGTGGAGCATCGCCAGCCCCATTCTGGGGCATATCTTCCTCCCCGTACCAAGTGGCATCATCTTGATCTCCTTGCTCCCTGTGGTACGTCTTCCCTCACCATGTGTGGCAGCAGGAAGTGCGCCGGCGAGTGCGTCCGCAGGCCGTCCAAGATCACCGCTTTCGGATCTGTCGCTTTCTCTAGATCCTATCCTGGAATGCATCGCTCTAGTGTCCCCATCACCTCCTCGATCTCCTTCTTCAGTTTCTTCTGCAACACCGACTGCCTCACCAGGTTCGCTATGATTCACTGTAGAACCGTGGTTGTAGTGTCAGTGCCCCCGTTGTGGAACTCCGAGCATAAGCTTACGACCTCGTCATTGTTGAGCTTCCTCCCTTCGCCATCCGACAACTCCAGATGGAGGAGAGTGTGAGGTAGCAACGGGTTGCTTCTTCCGAAAGAGCATCATGACAGAATAAAATTGAAATAACCAACTCTATATTTCGTATGATTTGAGCATCAATCATCACTATATATATATATATATATATATATTATCTCTGATTATTCTCAAATCAAAAATAGATAAGATTAAGATTAACCTATAAAGATATGATGATTATATTATTATCAACCTTAGCTTAAATATTTTGATCAATAATTTAGATCAAACGAAGTTGATAAGCCGATTAGCCCATCAAACTCAGGCATATATATATACATATATATATATATATAATTTAAGTATATGAGAAAAAAAAATTCCTCAAATCTATATAAATAAAATATGCTAAATATTTATTAAGAAGATTTTATATGATAGCTTGTAAGCTAATGAATACTAGAATAAATACAAATAGTAATTGAAAAAACTAGATAAGAAATTATATAGAAGTTTAATTGAAGGATTAATTTATCTCATATATTTAAGGTCTGATATTATATTTATTATCTAGATCGTTATAAGTTATAGAGAGTTCTTATATATAGAGAACTCTCAATTATAAAATCTGTTATAAGTTATATTCTTATATTGATAGTGATTGGGTTGGTTGCGGAGATGAGAGAAAAAATAATTTAAGATATATTGTAAGGCTCGGCTGAATGGTTATTTCATAGATAATAAAAAAATAAAAAAAATTATTCTCTCAAAATTAGATTGTGGTTATAAGTATGATATTTCAAACAATTTAACTTCAAAAAAATTTAGTAAATATAAAAAAAAAAAAGATGAACCAATTAAAATATACAACTGTAACAAGTTTATTAATGCAATAACGAAGAATCCTATCCTTTTATAGACGTATCAAACACATTAAAATTTAATCACTTTCATTCGTGAAACTATTGGAGGATCAGTCATCTTTATAAAAACTTTAATATTTTTAGTTTTAAAAAAATAATTTTAAATTATAATTATTTTGAATTAAGAGATATGATAAAATTAATTCAAATAGTTATGACTACATGCGAGAAAAGATAATAATTTAGATTAATATAAATGGATGAGTGGTTTGTGCAGGATGATAAGGTTTGTTGGGTATGAGAGATTTTTTTATTTCAAAAAAAATATAATTTATCTTTTTGCTATTGTAAATATTGTGCTTTTGGATGAGTTCAAATATATAAATTGAAAAGTAGTCTTATTTTTTATTATCTTTTTCTTTTTTTTCTGAAATTCTAATATGCACTGAACACAAATGACATCTCAAATTGTCTCCTCTGTTAGTGTGTCATCGAGGCACATCATGATGAGATACGAAAGCTAAGAAAGCTACTTAGATATGAAATAAATAAGAGCTCAATTACAAACTTTCATATGAAAGAGCTCCTGCAACAGATATTAGGATAAAAATTTTAAATTTATTTTATGACATGCTTTCTTATTAACATTTATCTTCTCCTATAAAAAAAACTAATTTTTATTATTCAATCTACGCATATGTGAGATTTTCATATGTGATTTATAAGGAAATCGATCACAGTGAAAAGTTTATATAAAAATAATAATTTAAAAGATAGTAAAAATATATTTTTTATTTTTTTTATTCGTACCCTTTTTTACACGATAACACATGCTTTTTTTTTATTTGATAAAATTAACAATGTAAGGATAATTAAGATTAAATATTTCACTTTCGTAAGTATAGAAACTTTAATATTATTTTTTAAATATAAAAATTAGGATACTAATCATAATTAATTATAAGGATAGGGAACATTCATGCGACAACAAATGCTCTCCTCGATGGCTACCTCACTAAATATTTAACGATGTCCCCACTTTACCCTAAAATATAATATTTTATTTGTGACTCCAATTATAACTATCGCTTATTTCATTGTTCTTTCCTTATTCTTGCCGATTAATAACCTTTCTTAAAAAAGACAAATGATAAAAATATGATTCAATCTTATGACTTACTATTTAAGATATTAGTCAGCTTCTATCTCACATCTTCAGAACATTTAACCCTATTAAAAAAAATTATTGAATAAGATTTTATACATTACTAGTATATTAGTATCATAGAGTATATATATACACATACATACATATATATATATATATAGGATGATAGTATGAAGCTTTGATCCAATAAGAGTTCAGTGAAAAGCCTAATTGGATTCGACCAAACATGTCGAAGTCTAACCGAATAGGACAAGTGGCTGGTTTGGTTGGACCCAACCACATTGGACTCTTAATACGTCTCCTCACGCAGAGCAATTACGCGATCACACGCATTTCCCGTGACGGCTTGCATCGGTGGGGCCTCCCTTGTGGATCCCACCGTCGCGACTGTTGTCAGGAAGGTGTTGGATTGGGGATCGATGAAGGTGTAGGAAACTATTTCGAAAGAAGTGAGCAATGAGTCCTTTGGTAACACGCCCTCGGTATTCCCACCACCCATATATTTCCTCGCAATCCCCAATTCCATTCCATCGATCGACCGGAAACCCTAATCAAGGTCCGCTCGGTCTCGATTTGGATCTCGTTCTCGGTTTCGGTCTCGGTCTCGGTCTCGATTTGGAGTCGTTTGCTCCCTCGTTCCGTTGATTTGTCCTTGCTCAATCCCGAAGTCAGATCTTGCTTTAGGGTTTCCGGAGCAGCAGCTGATCCATGGCGGATCGGAGCGCGGCGGCTGCGAAGCCCATATGGATGAAGCAGGCAGAGGAGGCTAAGATCAAGAGTGAGGCGGAGAAGGCGGCAGCGGCAAAGGCCGCTTTCGAGGCCACTTTCAAGGCTATGGAGAAGGCCAAGGCGAAGGAGGAGGAGGAGGAATCTTCCGACAGCGACGGGGACGAGCCGGAAGACCTTGCGTTGAAGCCCATCGGCCCCGTGGACCCATCCAAGTGCATCGCCGCTGGCGCTGGGATCGCCGGAGGCACCGCTTGCGCGCCGTGCACCTTCACTGTCGTAACCAAGGATTCTGACAGCCGGAAGATTCCCACCGGTGGAGCCCAGATCAAGGTGAAGATCTCGCCTGGTGTTGGAGTCGGGGGCTCCGATCAAGAGGGTATGGTTAAGGATCAGGGGGACGGGGCGTACGCCGTGACCTATGCAGTGCCCAAGCGCGGGAACTACATGGTGCATGTTGATTGCAACGGGAAGCCAATCATGGGGAGCCCGTTCCCAGTGTTTTTTAGCGCCGGCACAGCCATAGGGGCAACGAGCTTGCCTGCGGTGTCCTCTTACCCCAATATGGTGAATCAGACAATGCCCAACATGCCAAACTATGCAGGCTCAGTATCTGGGGCATTCCCGGGGCTGTTAGGCATGACGCCTGGTGTTGCATCAGGATCCGCCGGAGGAGTGGTTTTGCAGGGGATTGGGGCATCACTGGGAGAGATCTGTCGGGAGTACTTGAATGGACGATGTTCGAAGACTGACTGCAAGCTCAATCACCCACCACATAATCTGCTGATGAGTGCACTAGCAGCAACGTCAACAATGGGGACCTTGAGTCAGGCCCCTATGGCCCCTTCAGCAGCTGCAATGGCTGCTGCTCAAGCAATTGTTGCTGCACGGGCTCTTCAAGCTCATGCTGCTCAGATGCAGGCCCAGTCTGCTGGGGGCTCACCAGGTTTGCTATCCTTCTATATAAGCATACTGTGTTTGATGGTTTAGATTAAGTTTAATGTCTTGTTTAGCAGATCAGCAAAAAGTAGGAGAATTTCTCTGAGACATAATATGTTTATTATGTGCATATTGAGGATGCATTGTTCATGACTTGCTTTTACTTTGGTCATTGCAAACCTTCAATATAGTGGTCATGATGCTGGCATTTCATATATTTGCAGTCATAGAAGCCTTCTGGGAAATTTATTATCAGTATATTATGTAATTTATGATAGAAACTAGCAAATTTATGTAATGCCCCAGATACCTAGCCTGCATAACTTGGCATGTTGGTTCGTCTGATTATGTATTTTGTTATCAGTATATTATGTAATTTATGTAATCTCAGTATATTATCATCATTTTGTTTGGTATTGATCTTAATTATTGGCATAACCGTGGGGGTTGCACCAATTAAAAGCTAAAGAACTATAATTCCAATAATAATTAACTATGATAGTGTGCAAGGGAGATAGTAGTTAAATTATGTGAAGATTTAGATTATTAATAATGTAACATGGTTCTCTTGCAGTACTGGGATATGTTCTTACCGAATGTATATCTGGAAGGTTGAATAAGAAGTGTCATGTTCTTCCGAGTATTGGGCATTCACTATTTCTTGCTTCTGTTATGCTTATTGTGGTCCTAAGCTTAATTGTCAGAAAAAAATACTAAAGGATATAATATACTGCAATGTGCTAAGGAAAATGAAAAAAAAGGTATAGGAGTTATTTGGACCTTTTAAAGAAATTGTAAGCAGGATTGAACAATCAGTTTGTGTTTTTTGCAACTATCAATTGTAAGTGTCACATGTGCCCTCCGAGTGCCTAGTTTAAGAATTTTGGGTTGAACCTTGTGAAAGCCAGCGTCTTGAATGAGTCTGACACGCTTAGCAGTTATGCTAAGTAGGAAGCCAAATTGTTCAGATTGGTTTCATCTTTTTTCATACGCTCTCCAAACTTCTGAAATTTTTGTTGCCTTTTGGAACCCATGTATGTTATATCATTTACCTGATATGTGTATTATCATATGAGGATATTATTGGCCCTGCTTTTACATATGCTTATCACTCACGTGTATTGAATGTTTTGCTTTTCCTTGAATTTTATTGAACAATATATTGACTTCTTTAGTTTGTTGATCATTATACAGGCTCATCTGATGAGGCTTCCAAATCTGATGCTTTGAAGAAAACAATACAAGTCAGTAATCTTAGTCCACTTCTTACAGTGGATCATCTCAAACAGCTTTTTGGTTACTGTGGAACTGTTGTTGATTGCACCATCACGGAATCGAAGCACTTTGCTTATATCGAATATACTAAGGCAGAAGAAGCAACTGCAGCTTTGGCACTTAACAACATGGATGTAGGGGGGCGTCCGTTGAATGTTGAGATGGCAAAGTCCCTTCCTTCTAAATCAGCCGTGGGAAATTCCTCATTACCGTTAGTTATGCAGCAAGCGGTTGCTATGCAACAGATGCAATTTCAACAAGCCTTAATGATGCAACAAGCAATGGCCTCGCAACAGGCTGCTGCTCGAGCAGCGACAATGAAATCTGCAACAGAGATGGCATCAGCAAGGGCAGCTGAAATAAGTAAAATGTTAAAAGCAGAAGGTCTAGTTAGTGATGACAAGGAAGTTAAAAGAAAGTCCAGGTTATATATGTTACTATTTTCTTGACTCATTCCATACCATTTATTGATTCTTTGCTTTGGAATTTTTTGTAGGTAAATGAGCATTAAATTGAATGTGACCTTCGAAAATATTTGAGGAGTTTTTAAGTGCTTTTTTCTTTTTTCACTGATAATATATGCTTGTTATTTGACTCGATCTCTTATGGTTAGCTTGTACATTGACCATGATAAATATCTACTGAGCCTCTATCTTGTCTACTATAGCTTATAAGCTTTGACCATCATTTCTGTACTGAGTCTGGTTGGTTCATCATTGCATATTCTGATTCTTTTAGCAAAATAATTCAATTTATCATTGCTAATGTTTTTGCTTTAACCAGGTCCCCATCTATCCCTCGCCGTGATTCCAAGTCTCGATCAAGGTCACCCATTAAGTATCGAAGAAGCAGGTATTCTCGGTCTCTGTCACCTGCAGTGAGACATTCCCGAGACCAAAGATCAAGATCACCAATAAGATCACGCCATTCACGTCATGATGACAGGTCGTACAGAGTTGATCGTGATCTCTATAGCAGAAGACGAGAAAGGGATAGATCACGTGATCATTACTCTGGCTCAAGGAGAAACAGAAGTAGGAGTTCAAGTCCTCAAAGAAAATCATCTCGAGCTGGATCGAGATCACCCAAGCAACACAGAGAAAGTGCAAGCTCCAGAACAAAGAGGTCATCTCGAGCCGATTCAAGATCGCCAAGGCATCATAAATCAAGTAGATTATCTCCAGTAAATAGTCATCGGTCTTCCTCTCATCGTGGTAGGCATTCTAGATCTAGATCTAGATCCATTGAGCGAAAGCATCATTCAAATGAAAAAGAAGACTCCAGAAAAACCGAAAAGTCAAAGCAAGATTATAAAAGATTGGAGAGAAGTAATGAGTCCTCTAAAGATCCAAAAAGGTCAAGGGACATTAAGGAAGATAAGTCTGTGGCACATTCAACTGGCGGTCCTAAACGAAGGTCCTTGTCACCCAAGGATGAGAGAAGTGCTAATAAGCACAAAAGGTCTAAGCTGGATGATTCAAGTTCTGAAAAAGCTGACACTGTGAACAAGGATCAAAATATAGATGGGGAGTGCTCCGAGTCAATAGGAGATAAGAAGTCTGTGCAGTCTTCAACTTTAAAACAGCACAGAAACTTGGAAGATGGTGATGATGTTAAGCATGCTGAAAAACGATATTCAAGCAGGCATGAGAGTTCAAGATCAAGTCACAGGAAGCATGAAAAAAGTGACTCGGCCACTACGGAGAGAGAACGTCCAACTGTTGAGTCCACACACTTGAGGGATGATAAAAGGTCTTCACATCATTCAAGTTCAAGATCTCACAGAACTTCTCGTCGTTTGGAAGAGGGGTCCCTCAAGGCTGCTATTGACCAGAACAAAGTGGAGAAGCTAAAAGAGGACAACATAAAAACTAGTGGACTCGAAGCTGTCATCACCAAGGAATCTCAAATTTCAGATGACATCCATGGAAAATCTGACAACTGTTCAAAGTTGGAGCCTCACATGTCAAGTCCCTGTTTGACTGGGGATGAATCTATGAGAAATTCTAAGGCTTCTACTGGAGACACAAATCACATAGAAGGTACTTTCACTGGATTGACAAAAGATTGTAATGTTGAAAATGTGACTTGTAAAGTAAGTTTAATGGTGGGTACTGATGATCATACTGAAAACAAAGAGGCAGAGTTCCAGACTACTGAACTTGAGAATCGCAGTTCCATCAAAATTAAGGAGAATGTTGGGCAAGACCCAGCAGATTTAGATGATGATTGCTGGCAAAAAACTGCTGATTTGGCTGCCAAGTATCCTCCATATGTTGATCAGGGATCGGTATACACTAAAAGTGGTATGTCACCTTCTGGAACAGATATTACTGCCAGGAAAAGTAAATACACTGAGTTGAAGGGACCTCAAAGTACCATTCCTGATAAAATAGGAGTTGAAGGGGCACCAAATGTTGATTCCACAAATATTACAAGCATTACTAAAGAATGGTACATTGATCGTGACTACAAACCAGATGAACTGGGTACAAGTCATATGAATCAGCAGTCATCAAACTTAGTTGCTCATGTGGGCTCCCTTTTTGAGGGGCAGATCAATGGTTTAAGCAATAATGAGAAAATAAAAGAGAAAAGTGAAACTGAGGAATATGGCTGTGTACAGACAATTCAGTCAGTACCCCTTGATCATGGGAACCCCAGTGATTCCAAAGAAATTAGAAACGTGGAATCCTCTTCTGCCTTAATGGTCAGAGACCATGGATATTTTTCACAAGATTTATCTAACATGAATGATATTTCTTTCACTAATGAGAACTTGACTGATCAAAATCCAGAGGTAAATTTTGGAGGTCACAGGATGAAGTATGAAGGCAGATGTGGTGAACCACAGAGTGCTGGAGTAGTGGAGATCTCCTCTCTTAACAATCACATGTCCGCTGATAAGGTTGCAGAGTCAAATGAAGATTGGACGACCGCACATTCTTCTGTCCTGGATGCCCCAGCTAGCTCATCATCACCATAGAAGACTTACCACTGGACCTTAACAGAATACAGATGCAGCTATTAGTCTATTACTTGGCTTTTCTTTTTCTGATCCAGGAGTTTTACTTGCAGGAGATGGCGATAATGTCGTTGGAAGAGGTCTCTTTGCCATGGAAGTACTCCCTATGATAATTCAAGATTTGTTCTGTGGAACTATAATGATGAAGCCTTCAAAGGAATGAACTCTGTAGTCTTATTATGAGTTTGTGCTGATAAGATGATATCATCTGCAGTTTTAGTGCATCAACCTGCACGTGTTTGTCTCTGCAGGTCTTCAGTACCTGGAACACTTGGGAGCATCGCTGGTAGGTGACTCGTAAATCAAGGATATTATTGTTTCTTTGATAATTATTAGGTTTTGTATTCTTGGATGACTGCAAATTTCAGTGCATATTGTACGACTGGCTTGTCCTGGTTGATGAATTGTTCTATTAAATTAGTTGATTAGCTAGTTATCTCTATGATTGGCAGATATAGTTGTAACTGGAGTTTTGTCCTTAGGCAGTTCAAACACCAATAGCTTCTATGTTACTAGTAAATGCTGTCTGAAGCCTTAAACTTCGTGATTTATTTAGGTCTAGGAGTTTTTGATCTCTGGAAAAAAAATGCAGGGATATCTGCTGTTAGGGTTATTCAGTGATATTCAGGGGATGGATGGAGCATTTTCTATTGATGAGGTGCATCATTTCTTGTTATAGTCTAAAATTTATGTTAATTTCTTTTACTGTTACAATATACGTTGTTCATTTTGTTCATATGGTAATTCTATTTTCCCGTTTCTTTTTTTTTTCTTCTTTTCTTTTCTTCTTTATTTTTGGGTAACAGGACTCCTTGTTGATAGCCCAGTGTAAGTGATCAATGAACGGCACGGTATAGTTGTTGGTCGTCTGAGAACTGTCGAGGCCAAGATCAAAACTAGCGGTGTAGCTTCATGAAACAAGATTCTTTACTTTCCAATCAAGCTTCATGACTTATTTGCAACTGAATACAAGACTGGCTTCATGATAAGCCATTCTGAAGTGTCCAATTAGTTAGTCATACAACTTACTACCGTGGTCCTGTGGTATCCAAAATATGTGCAGGTATCGAAAGAGAATTGCTGCTGGGATAACATGAAAGCAAATTGGGCCATTGTTCCACCGATGCAAGAAAGGTTTGTTTGTAAAGCTTTTAAAGCACAAATTGGAAAATTTTCTCAATGCATTTGTTCTCGGTTTTCGCATCTGGAAATGGTTTTGATTTACACATTGTTTTTTGTATATAGTATGAAAACTTAAAATTTTTATATTCCTTATATTTCTTTTCTCTTTTTTGCCCTTTAAACTTTTCCTTCGTTTTTAATTTTCTTTTGGCTTAGTTATGTACTCTTTGCCTGTATTTTCTGAAGGTACATTATTAGGTCGTAGTGTCTGGCGTATGGCTATGAAGCCTACCAAGCCAATATTTTTATGATTTAAAATTTCTTTTGGCAGCTAAGATTCTGCCCAATTTTGTTTTGTTGAACAAAATGTTTTGGAATCAGGAAACTAGCTACCACTGTTTGTTCAGATCACCCATGCTTGTGCTACACTGCATGCAGAAACTACATTTGTTCTTAGGATGTGGGAAGACACCAGATGATCCGAGTAGGATGGTCTTGCTTCTGATTGTGTTCTTCACTGACCTTTTACGTTTTGCCTTGCATCATAAAATTTCTTGTTTCTCTTCTTTTTCTATATCTCCCTATGCTCATTTTTCCTTTTGAGTTAGGGTCTGCTTTGGATGACTATTATCCTTGGTAAAACTATGATCCTTGGTTAAAGAGAAAGATGCAGAGGATCAGCCAGTTCTCCTGATGGTGCCTGCGTATGAGCTGCTCAACAACCCCACTTGATGGTATTTCTTTTGCACTGACCCAAAACATGTTTCTTGTCTGTTCTCTCTCTCTTTTTTTGTTGTGCAACGGGCTGCTAAGTGAATGTCAAGGCAAGTATAGATCTTTCTTTTTAGTCTTAGGCCTAAAAAGCGAGTATAGATCCTGTACCATATAAAACTTCTGTTAGAATTAGTTTTGGAATCTGTGCAAATTTTACCTTTCTTAACCTTGCAAACCTCTAAGCAAGGGGACCTTGCTCGCTCTTGTTCAGTCAAATCTTCCTTAAACCACCATGTCCATGAAATCTTGTCGGTTCTCAGGCAATTTCCTCTCCATGTTAGTAATCACCTACTACTACAACCACTCTCCACGAACCTGGTTTCGACTACTCTTTCTCAAGAAAACACTCGTTCAACAGAACAACCCATGGTGGTGGTGGCTATTTTGTATATAGATTCTTTTTATCATATCAACATCATCAACGATATGTTCTCCTAGTGATATCTTATGTTCTTCTTGCACGATTATATTTACAAGTCTCTTTTGCGTTTGTTCATATTTTACATGTAATCATATCGTCACTTTTGTTTGGCATTTCACGGTTTTGTTGTTTCTTATTTTTATCTTTTTGTAGTCGGAATTATATCAGTAGCACTGTGTGTTTGTTTATGCAGTATGGCCGCCGATGCATTCAGCTTCCGAAGCCACGCACAAGTTTTCTTGAAAGCCTTTTGCGCGTGTTGCTTTTATTTCAAGAAACATTTACTTGATTCCTTTCACTTCTTATTTTTTAATTGTGCAACTTTAGATGTGCAGTTTATGAATTAAAAGGAAGTATTAACTTAGAAATAATTACCTATACTCAGAATCATCCTTTCCAAGTAAGGTTTCTCTTTAGTGCTTCATATTCATATGAAGACTCGAATTGCACCCCTCATCGATCCTATGATCCATCAAAATGACACCTTCCCAGACCATCGCCAATATCAGCTGTTCAGGACTAATTAGTAATATTGCTTCGATTTGCTTGCAAACAGTAATAAAAGGATCAGTTCGCCACACGTTATGGAAGGACATACTGTACTGGCAGCTTAAACCTGTTCAACCAACATATATATACACAACACCACTTTAACCTCTGAAACCCTTGACACACGTTACTTTTATACATTCACCTATCTCCGTGCATCATATCATCCTGCCACCACCGGAGCCATGGCCTCCTCTCCCCCCATCTCCACGACGATCTTTCCAGTGGCATGACCCTCCATGCTTTTGGCCCAGGCTGCTGCCGCTTCACTCAGTTGGTGCCTCGAGTCGACCACCGTCGTAACCTTCCCATCCCGCACCAGCTGAACCAAAAACCTCAAATCCTCCTTGTCATGCACGAAGATGAGCAGCGGCACCAGCTTCTTCTTCGCAAAGGTCAGCCTTTTCACCACTGAATGAAACCAGGTCCACGGCGTAGGAGTTAAATCGATCACCACCCCATTAGCCGCCAGGTTTGGCTCAAAAGTGGACCAGCTGATACCCACCGTGCAGTGTATCACCACATCGTACTTCCTCCCCGAGGGGCTGCTCAAGCTCTTGCCTTCTGGAGTTTTGTAGTCCAGCACCTCATCTGCACCCAACCTCTTCACGAGATCGATGTTCCGAGCACCACAGGTGGCCGTCACATGAAGGTTACCCAGCTTCGCGAGCTGGACCGCGAAAGACCCAACCCCACTGGAGGCGGCGGTGATCAAGACATTCCCGGGCTGACCGGTGCCATCAAACTTGGTTCCACCATCCCTCAGTGCTTGGAGAGCAGTGAGCGCTGCGATCGGTAGGCTGGCACCCTCAGCTGCTGAAACTTCAGGGGGCCTGTCCACTGTTATGTTCACCGATGCAACAGCATACTCTGCAAGTCCACCTGCATTCTGATCATACCACACACATCTCAAGTTAGAAAGATCCAGGAACTCAACATGTACTCACTAAACTTATCTATCAAGAGCAGTCAATTTGATCAAGAAGAACCAAATAACAAGAGCAACATACAAAGTATACTGGAATCTTAGTATGAACATACATAGCTTGCTTTCATAAGTTGAAGATGGGGAGAACTTCGAAAAATTACCCGAAAGTTAAGCATGGAAACCACCTTGTCACCTGGCTTGAAGCTATGTACTCCCGGACCGACCTCAACAACTTCTCCAGCTACATCGGTCACTAGTGACCAACCAAATACAGAACTTAGTTTCTATCCTCCATTAAAGAGTTTCAAGAACCAAATGCTAGATATATGCATATATGTATACATGTGTGATTAAGAATGCAGACTATGGTAAACATTTAAAAGTGCTTGTAGAAAGAAAATATGATTTACCGATCTGATTAGTCTCATATCGATGGCTACCAGATCAGAAACTAAATGTACAGTAGGCTTCAAGATGAATAGACACATCACAAGTAGTTGGTACTCTGATACTGTATAGCTTGACGCCCAAATGCAAAAAACTACATGAGCCAAGCTTCCAGGTAGGAGCTCTCAGATTGTGCCCATTGAGAGTGGGTAGTCACAACCGATACAAGACTTAAAAAATAAGGATTTCTTATCTTTTTTCGTGAAAAATTTAATCTTGATCAATATCTTTACCGGCCAAGCTGGCTGATATCTTAAAAAATTTGTCAAGCAAAATTTCAAACTTTACTGCATCATTACCGTATCAATACAGAAAGTCATTCTGTCAATGTTCCAAAGCTTCTACCAAAATTAGTTTATCTATTTTTATCTGTTCAGCAGCACATATTCTCTCCCTTCCCAGATAGTAGTAGTTCGCATACAACATCAAAAAAAGAAAAAAAAAATCAGAATATCCAAAAAGGAATATAGGGCTAACCAAGGTCTGTCGTACCGAAGTATACCACCCGTATCGGGCAGTACATCCGGTACGTACCGGTCCGACAGGTCATCGGTATGCGAACCGCCCGATACCGCTACAATGCTACAGTACTATACTATAACACTGCTACAGTATGGAAAAAATAAAAAATATTCGATTCACCAGGGCGTACCGCTCGGTATGCCCTGATGTACCGCCTGGTACAACAGTACCTTACCGTACCGAACCCAGGTCGAAACGCTGGTACGATATGGTACAGCGAACCTTGGGGTTAACAATCTATTCAGCAATCAATCAACAAGAAACCTAAATACAGCTGACAGAAAGCTAAATTAAATTCAAACCAGCCTCTTTTCATAAGGATTTCACATTAGCAGACAATCATAATGGAGAGGACACTCATTTACTTGATTTAAGCAGTAGCTTAGTAGCTTACCTGGAACAAATGGAAATTTTGGTGGCATAAGAGGTCTCATCACACCTTTTTGGATTTTCCAGTCAATTTGGTTGATGCTTGCTGCTTCCACTCTCAACAACACCTCGTCCTTTTTTGGTGAAGGAACTTGAATCTCCACATGCTGAAGAAGCAAGAATGAATTGTAATCAAGAACCATCATCATAAAGTCTGAAATAATTGCTTGACCAAAGCATATATTTATTGGCCAAAAGCTGCCCAAGCTGCTCAGAGGTGAAAGCCCCTCGGCCTAAACTTTAGTCACATTGTTGTGTGTGTTCATTTAGCACAGTTAGGTTCGACATCTTCACTACGTCCATTTGACAACATAGGGTAAAATCAACAAGAAAGTAGAAGGTTTCGAGGAAAATCCTCATTCTCTTGAAATGT
Source organism: Musa acuminata AAA Group (assembly GCF_036884655.1). Taxonomy (NCBI): domain Eukaryota; kingdom Viridiplantae; phylum Streptophyta; class Magnoliopsida; order Zingiberales; family Musaceae; genus Musa; species Musa acuminata. Next base: position 34,893,493 of record NC_088354.1, read on the forward strand.
GTCAATGAGGGTAGTAAGCTAAAATAAGAACCATGTAAATTTTCCTTTTTAAATACTTCAGATCAACTTTGACTTTTGAACATAACATAGTATCTTCATTGAATGGTTGAAACAGGACAAACCGATTTAGTCGTGAACATGATGAAATGATTTATATTAAAGGACCTTGTTATAAACAGTCAATTTTTTCTTTTGAAGTGGTGAAGATGGGTTTTGATCTCTGGGCCTTGTTATATATATCTACAATCAAGATTTTTTCTGGCTAAGATATCTAATGTCTTAAAGATAAAAAGAAGGTAAGTGAGCAACGTGCAACACCATGACAATTATAATTCAAGAAATTAAAGATCCAACTACCATGATTTAGAGAACATTCTAAATCTTAAAAGTGGGTAATCTATGTAGTCCATTCTTTTAGCACAAGTCAGATGTCTCATCCAATTCCTTCATTCCCATAATCCCCCTAAGATTTGGAGCCAAAGAATGTACAGACTTTTTGATCTGAGGTCACAAAGTTGTGGCACCAAATCAAAGCAGTAACAACAGTGGCTACAGGTGCACTGAATCCCCCCATGGATCAAAACCATGCCTCTCTTCGATTTTGTTTTATGTGGCATCTCATTCTCCAATCACATATACCAGTTCCTAAACAGAGCTCTTCCCTTACTCCATTCAACAACAATTGTCTTCACGCACCAACATAACTATCAAGGACATGTTTAGTTCTCCATATAGAAAGCAAACACAAATCAGCTCGAGACTCGATTTCCAGTAAACTAATCCTTGATGCTGACGCTTAGATCATACTCGCTCTGTCCCACTTCCTTGTACGCTTAAACTATAAGTCTTAGGTCGAACAGAAAGTGGGCAAAGCAGAATTAAGACGAATAAGCAAAGTCAACGGGGCATATCGGGGAGTGTCATAGCACCTTGAGACCAGCGGCTCCGCCGCCGTAGCCGTCGTACTGGACGGCGTGCATGGTTCTTCCGGCCATGGCGGAGGAAGCAAAATAGAGGGCGACGGGAGGGGCAATCCCGGAACTCTGTGGCTCGACCGAAGTTTCGACGCTGCCGTCCGTCTGGTCGAATGAGTATTTGTAGCCGTCGAATTGAACAAAATGACCTAATTACCCGTATCGGATGTCCTTTTCTGCGCGTCTGCCCGCCTCCGTTCGGCGGGACGTGACGTGTGACGTTGCCGACCTTACACGCTGCGTGGGCCCCACCTTTTGACACCGAAGCGAAGTCCGGAGAGTCCCAATGCGCGGATAACTTAGCCCCTCGTTTTCCACTCACCCCGTTTCAACGACTCGGTGCTCGGTCCCACTGTTCCATTATTCTACGAATCATAAGGCAGGTAACAGATGCGGGTTTCGGAAGAAGAACAGAAAAAGGCATCGGAGCCTTCTGGCGGGTTCCACACTCTTCGTGCAAAAGAAATCCCAAGGCTCCAGAACTCCTGCCCTGTCTCTTACCCTCGTGATGACAGCCAACCCAGTTGGGGTCCCACAAACGAGGGGCTCCATGTCCCTTCCCAATCATCGCTATGGGAGGCTATGCGGGTACGCAAGTGACTTACACTTGCCAGAAATATCAGGAATTATACTGAATATGATTTTTTATTATTATTTTAAAAAATGTCTCGTCATAAAAAATAAATAATATTATTTTTAAAGATAATCTCTCCCAGTAAAAGTTTTATATGATCATAATTAAATGAAAAATTTTATAAGACATTTACTAATTTGGTAATTTTTATGAATTTGAATATTGAATAGTTTAAGAATAATATATAAATCAATAGAAAAGTGGAAAAGAAGTTTACATCCGTCAATAATTAGGATTAAATAAATTAAATATATTTAAAATGATATAAATATATGTCAACAAAACTATTGATACTTAGTTAGAAAAATATGAGATAAATAATATTAATAATATAAGAAAAGTTAATACGAGAGATAAAAAAATTTTATAAATAAATAAATAAATAAATAAATAAATATATATATATATATATATATATATATATATATATATATATATATATATATATATATATATATATATATATATATATATATATGTATAACTTAGTCATTCTATATCATTTGATAGGGAATACATGATCAGTCGGTCATCACCCGTCGCATAAGCGTCATAGAGGAAAATGTCACCCGCTTATTTGCATAAATAGAAATCCAAGGGGCAGCGCAAGTCGGTTACAAACCACCTTCCCGTAGAATACTCATAGGAAAGAGTCCAAAAGGTAACTCAGATCAATTACAAACCGATCTTACTATAAAATCTTCATGGAATATACTATCTCTCTAAGGTAAAGTATAAAAATACACCATCAACTCAAGGTAATAGAGCGCTGGAGGGACCGACTCGAGAAGCCTTTTTTTGACTTTAGTCTTTGTATATGTGACACTTCTGGAGGAGATGCTTTCCACCTTGGATGACTCCACATATACGGATCAGGGCCACGAGCTGATAAGGACATCAACGACATTTAGCTTGGTTCATTGACGCTTCATCTGATTCTTCGGTGCATCGTCCGATCTTGCAACCTATTGCCCAATCGGTCAGTTGACTTTCGCAACTCCGATTTCCTTGATACAATTTTCGCTCTTCTTGGCCCGATGCCCGAACCCATGGCCCAAAGCCTTCTGCTGATATGTTGACCGATCCTTTGGCTCGACGTCCAATCTTTTGATATGTTTCTCTTTGACCCAACATGATTCTTCATGTTTTTAATTGTCTCTCCCTGATCGAAGCTTCCTGCATCACTCAAAACATAAATCAAATAAAAAACACTATCAATTGGTTTCATCATCAAAATTCGAGATTCAACAACTTTCAGATTTTGTTACCTAATTCACCAATGATATCAAAGGCATAGATAATGCTTACCTATTACTCGTAGTTTAATTCTTTATAATGAGACTGAAACCCTCTCGTCTCTTATCAGTATACTATTATCGATGCAATAGCCTCGAGTAAACATGACGAGCCTCACAAGAGATCGAGGCAAGAGCAAACATAATCTGACCCTACCTCAAGGTCATCATAGTGGAAGAGAAGTGAACAACCTGATTTGCCTCACCTGAGGTCTGAATTGACCTTCCTAAACCTGACCAGGACTAAAGTTTTTTTACACATAAAAGAAAAGGGTCAATTGGAAGACCCTCGACCAATAAGGACTCCACTGGAGAAAAGAGATAGATCTATATACTATTGTTTCCATCACGATACGACTATGAAAAAGAGGACTATCGCAATTTGAATGAACAAACTGAAGAGCTTATATGTCGAGGGCACCTCGGATAGTTCATCCGAAGACATCAAGAGCCATCACCCTGACCTCAGAGGTCAATTGAAAGACAAATTAACATCAACATTGGTGGACCAGCCTCGCAAGGAGACAACACCTCAAGTGACAAAGCTTATGACCAAGCCATGATTGAGAAGCACCCTAGGACTAGGGATGATTAAGAAATAACTTTTAGAGAGGGAGAGATAGAGTGCCTTGACCCGAACCATAATGATGCCTTGGTGATCTCCATGAGAATAGTCAATACCCAAGTAGAAAGGGTCATGATCGATATATGTAACTCTGTTAACATTCTTTATTTCGATGCCTTTTAAAAACTCATTCTCGACTAACAACCTCACCCCTATGGCTTATCATTAAAAAGATTTACAAGTTACTCAATCTCCCATTTTGGGATTATGAGTCTATATATCATATTCAAAGATGAGCCAAGCTCCAAAATAGTTATGACCAAGTTCATAGTGGTTGACATCCCCTCAGCATATAAGGCCATCATGGGTTGACCTACATTGAACAGGCTATGGGTAATGGTGTCAACCTATCACATGTTGATGAACTTCTTGACCAACACTAGCGTTGGGGAACTAAGAAGCAACTCAAGGGAGTCCTACCGATACTACCTCATGGCAATCTCCCTACCAAGAAGGTCTGACTTAAGGTACCACCAACGGACCTTTGAGATTCTACCAAATCCCTTTCGCACTCAGAATTGATAGAGCCACTGATTGAAACTCTCATAGACAAGGCTCATCCTGATCAAGTCATTAAGGTTGAGGCAACATTACCTAACGAGAAATGAGTACATCTTATCAAATTTCTCAGGGAAAACATTGAAGTGTTCGTATGGTTGCTAAGAGATATGACGGGAATTGATCAATCAGTGAACTCGTTATCTAATGAGCACTTGCAATGTATTCCTTGTGTCCCCACATAAGCAACTTTGAGATCAGCCACATCCATCATATGGACGGGTATATAATACACCAGTTTATCTAGTTATCTCGATGTCTCTCTCGAGTAACTAATGATCGGGATTATTTAGGGTATGTGTTTAAAGGCGAATCGGTCTCATTATTATGATCTTATCATAATTCGATTCTCATTACATAGATCTATGAATATCACAATATATGTATGCAACAAGCAATATAAAGTGATAAAATATCATAATAATAATAAGCAAAAAGACTACGTATTATGCCACATGTGTTATCACTCACATGATTGGCTTGTAAGACACTTATGACTAACAATAATATACTATACTATTTAAGACAAGACACTATCATTGGGTGGAGGAAAAGGTAAAGTTTCACCTCAAAAGTAGTACACAATAAACATAAAGATCCGAGCGTCGGGTTGCATGGATGCTAGCTTGGACGAGGAGCCTATAGCTCAAACTCAACCTAGATGGATTATTTGTCTCATAAACACTCCAAGAGTGGATCACTCACAACTGAGTCATAGTCATGTGAACTCTTCATGGATTCTAAATCTTGAAGAACCCTCAAAATTATAAGAGTTACCTCCCCAAATGAGGGGGAGGTTAAGACCTCTTCTACTCTCGAACTATTCGAGGATAGAGTTTGGATCTTAACCAACTATTGACTATTAGATCGGGAGAAACCTGTCCGAGATGGAAGAGACATCCTGACTTGAGGTGCTAAAGTCGGACAATGGACAACCTAAAGGTTGACTCGCCTTTAAGAGCTGGAGCTGAGGAGAAAGCTTTTGAAATATTAGATGCTCAAACAATGGAATAAACCTCACCCTGCAGGCTATGGGAGATTTATAGTTGGGGGATGATCTTTCTCCTCTTGTGATTGACACAAGTGTCCCTTCGACATCATGTCGAAGAGATGCTAATTTCTCTCTCTCCTTCGGTACTGAGGTATCAATCGAGATAGATATGAAGAAGAGACAATATCTTTCTTCCATTATTGACGCACCAATTAAGGTAGATATGAAAAAGATACGGTCTCTTTCCTCCACTACTGAGGCACCAATTGAGAAAGATATGAAGAATTGATCTCTCTCCTCCCACCATAGAAGTCGACAAAGGAAAGTGAACTCTCTCCTCTTGCGATAGAGCCACCCTCTATGATTAGGTCAAGCATCTCTTCGGGACCACTTCGAAAAGGTATATAAGTTATGAAAACTGGACCCGCACTAAGATAAATCCGCCATGATTGAGGCGTAAGGCCAAATGCACCTGAGACACATAAGTCAGGAAAAGTCGACCCTCATTAGAAGATTTGCCATGATGGAAGCACAAAGTCAAATGCGCTTGAGACATGTGAGTTAAGAAAACTCGACCCGCATTAGAGGATCTGTCATGGCGGAGACATAAAGCCAAATGTGGTTGAGACATATGAGTCGAAAAAACTTGACACCCGCTAGAAGATTTGCTACGATAGAGTTGTAAAGCCAAATGCACATAAGATGCATGAGTTGGGAAACCTCGACCCATGCTAGAAGATCTGCTATGGTAGAGGCACAAGGCCAAATATGCCCAAGACGCATGTCAAGAAAACTTGATCCACGCTAGAAGATCCACCATGATGGAGGCATGAAGATAAATACGACTGAGATGTGTGAGTAAAAAAAACCTGACCTACGTCAAGATAAATCAACTATAGTAGAAACATAGGCCCCATATACCCGAAATGCATAAATCGAAAAAACCTAACCCATTAGACAAGATCTTGAATGCTCTCACACTATACGAATTAAATGACATACTTCAAACCCCTCTTGCAAGAGCCTTAAAGCATGCTTAGGAGGGGAAGACAAATGATAGGAAGTACACAATCAACCAGTCATCACATCCCACATAAATACCATAGATGGAAAGGCCCAGATGACTTGCCACCCGCTTGTCTATATGGAGTGGAGTCCAAGGGGTAACTCGGGTCAGTTACCAACTGCCTCACTATGAAATATTCACAGGAATATTCTGTATCGATTATAAATTGCCTCCCCTATGGAATATTATTAGGAATATTTTATAAGAGCCTAAGAGGTAGCTCGGGTCGGTAACAAACCGCCTCCCTTATAAAATCTTTAGAATATGTCATCTTTCTAAGGTCGAGTATAAAATCACACCCTTAACTTCAGGTAATGAGGATACTAAAATCGAGAACATAAGCTCACAAAATTTGACTTCGGAACTAACTTGAGTGTTGGGGGATCGACTCAAAAAATCTCTTTCGATTTTGATCTTTGTGCAGGTGACACATCGAGTAAAGATACTTTTTAGTTTGAATGACTCTGTGCATACAAATTAGAACCAAGTTATTCTGACAAAGATATCAACGAAATTTAATTTTAACATGATCAATTTCAATGAATTAGAATTACATTACCATTTGTTATTATTGCCTACGCTTTCTCGAATATTATTTTGAGATAGAGTCAAAATCGTGGGCTTGTTTAATCTACAATTTCCTCGATAATATTAACGCAAATACTATAAATCATTTTTATATTCAGATTTAGCCAACCACCTATTCAGAAAACAAATGATATTATCAGAATATTAGATCACCAACAGTGCGTCATTGGCTCGATTGCTGCTGACCCACGAAAGGTTGGGTCAAGTCAACAGGTCCGACTCGATTCGACCCAATTCGATCTCTATTGAGTTCATGATTATTGTGTTGGCATTGATTGATATGCGTGGAACATATTTTGAGAGAGAGAGAGACAGAGAGAGAGAGAGAGAGATACATATATGTTGGCCAAAGGAGAGAGAAAGATAAGGCTCGGCCGTTGTGTGATGTGCACGCATCACAAAGCGAAGCGGGAACTAAACGTTGTCCATGATGTATGCTACGGCGTCCTTGTAACTGTTCCAGAGGCCGTCGGTTATCTTCGCCACCATCTCCGACGCGCCCTCGAGCACCTGCGGCAGCACCTCCGACATCTCCTCCAGCTTGCCCTTCGTCTTCTCCACCAGCTCGGCGACGGCGGACGTGGTGAGCTGCAGCGACCCCCCCGCGGTGCTCGCGAGAGCCTCGAACAAGCTGGAGGCGAGCGACACGGCCGCGTCCCTGGCGAGCTCCGTGACGCGTTCCAGCGCCGACCTGATGAGGCCGCCGGTGAACTCGACGGCGTCGTAGGAGGCCTGGCGGGGGAGCTTGAAGAGCTGGACGAGGGCCACGATGAGGAGGGCTGCTCCTCGGAGGACGACGAAGCTTGCCAAGTTCGCCAGTGAGGCGATCACCCAGAACACAAACTGCAGCAGCGCGAGCGCCATGGCGATCTTGCTGTGGCTATCTTTACTTGGGAAGGAAGGAGGCAAAGGAGGATATGTTTCTTCTTGACTTGAGCAGGTCACCGCCACTGGTCTTACAACAGAAGTAGGAGAAAGGTCGTGAAGGCATATAAAACTAAGGTGATCTGAATACCAACCACAAGGCCATGAAAGCTTCAACGCATGAGGATAGATTGAGCATGACAACTTTGTTGGCACAGTAGTTGAAAGCTCCAATGGAGTTAAAGAAAGGTGTGGTACTCCGAAGGAGAAGAGAACGGTGTAGAGCTCATTCTCTATCTGTGTTCCATCACCAACCAAACCTTGCTATCAGAAACATTGATTTGTCTTCTCCATGGCACACATTAAGCTAGGATGGTCTAAATCCATGGAGGTCAAGGTCTTTGCAGGTTACCTCAGAGCAATTGCCTAGAGGTTCAAGAAGGCAAGGTCGTAAAAAAGAAATCGATGTGCTTTTGATGCTATGTTGACTGAGGATGAGGCCACAAACGCATTAAACTATATGGTTGACTTGACTTTTCTTGGTTAGTTGAAATGACTTCATTCATTTTCTTTTAAATATCAAATAGTACGTAAGAAATGACCTAATACATAGATACATCATATGTTGTTGATATGATTGATAGAACTATAATAATCGAAAAAGACATTAAGAAAATTATATCAATAATAAGACAGAAAATGAATTCGAATTTGTTAAAAAAAAAAACTAAGACATGAAATGAATTCGAATTTGAAGCCTAATTTTCAATATATATATATATATATATATATGATATTTTTTTTACTTTTACATTAATAAAATACATAAGTGTATATATATATATATATATATATATATATATATATATATATATATATATATATATATATATATATATTATGATATAAAAGCAAAATACATGCTTGACTTAAAACATTTCACTATTTTTAGTGGAGTATAATCATATATCTAATTTGCTTTCTATGTAATGTTTGTTCTTTTAGTTTCATTCCCACCATATATTTTTTTTCCTTCAATATTACATTTTTAAGGAGACTTCAATACTTGATTCAATTTAGCTCTTAAATTGTCATAAGTCGTCAATTGGTTTCTTTCGGTTGGCAATAGGTTTTGCATTAATTTGCTTTCCGTTCTTTAACCTATGCTTGATTGGAATCATAGTAACATTAGCTCATATTGGAATTCTTTTACTACGATAAAAAAGAACTTACTCAAGAAAAGAAAACAGTGTATTTTATGATCAATCTCAATATAGAGGTCTTAAAATCTTTATATATCTCACTTTATTATATTAAACATATCCCAAATTTCATAAGCTATGTTGGTGAAGTGATGTGTCGTGACTGACTGATGAGTCGGCACAGCTTGGTCCACGAGTCGATATCGAGAGTCAATGGTCGACCGAATGGGTCGCCGAGGTTGATCGACCACAGGTCGGGATGCTGGTGTCAGGATGTTGGTTGATGTCTCTCGGTCGGAACGATCGTGACTCGGGGGTGTCTGCTCTCCTAGACAAAAGGCCCTGGGCATCGATCGGGATGTCGGATCCGCCTCGAGGAAGACGCCTCTCGATCGAGATGATCACGCATCGGTAGGTGATCGCTCTCAGGCACGGAAGGCCCTCGTAGGGTGGTTACCGACTTTGGCCCCTCAACAAGTAAGTTAGTACCTGGTTCTCTGTTTTTGCCTCTCCCCTGGCCACATGTCGACCATAGGTTTTTATATTATTGTACGAGGGTCGACCGCATACGGGTTTGGCGTGGCATGACGTTGGTGGTGACGTGGCTAGACCCAAAATATACCTTATAACTCTAAATCTTAATCTCTTACAAAATCGTGTCAATCTTTCTCACAACATTCGGATCTATAGTCTCAATTAATTGTGGGGCCCCACAAACCTTTCGAACACTGCCATATATTCCAAGACTTTTAGGGTTCTATTGGATCCAAATGCCACCATAGACTCGGATCCAATCACCGACAGTCTCATTAAACCCAACTCTTTCCTTCGCCTTACCGACATCATTTCTTTATTCATATTTCCGTCAAAATAATTATATATATATATATATATATTATATTTTTATATTGTGGTTTGGTATAACGTTATCAAATTAATATTTTAAATTAAAAATTATCGAATGAAGTTTTTATATATTTGGTAAGTGAATATGACGCATCACAATCACACTAATATTTTAGGTCTAAAATTTATTAGATGACATTTCAAACTCTTAACTTGAAGTGATTGATATTAACATATACAAATGATCTAAATATATAAAGAGATATATTTAATATATAAAGTGGTTGAAAATCAAGCTGTCACTTGGCCAAAAAAATTGGATCTTGGAAATTTAGGTGCATCATTTCTCATAATTAAAGTTGAACAAGAGAAATCAATTCCTTATCTTGAACTAAATCTTTATAATATTTCAAAATATTATTTTTTTATGATTTCATAGGTTTATAGAAGGTCTTTATTTATATTAGTTTTAGGTTTTAAAAATTAACTAATTAACAATATGAGATAATTAAAAAACATAAAAAATAAAAAATAATAAGACAAATAAAAATGATAAATAGTAATTTTAGCTCTGTGAGAATAGTTTACAGTAACACCACAAAAAATTACACAGATAACAAGTCTTGAGATGGGAAGATTGGCAACTTCCCTAACCTGGAGCTCCAAACCTGGGATGCATTGAGCAGGAGGGAGCTTCTTCCTTAAGGGCTGTCACCTCTGCAGCCACTGATGATTTGACAGCCTCTGTTGTAGGGATTTGCCCTTGGAGAAGCATGGCAGCTGTAGTAGGGAAGTCCAGGTTTGTTGCATGGCACCACATCCCTCCTGAGAGCCTCATAGCTGATGTACCTCTTCCCAGTGACACTCCACAGTAACCTCCTGTTCTCCTCTGAGCTCATCTCCACCTCCTCCACCCCATCCTCCATCAGGCAGCCCCCAACTCTCCCATCGCAAGGCAGCTTCACCACCACTCTCCCTGCAGTGTTGTTGCCCAGGAGGAAGATGAGTGATGCCAAAAGGATCAGGCTCTTCTTTGAAGTGTAGCCTGAGCTGAGCTTTGCCATCCCCTTCCTCTTGGCTGAGATCTGCCTGCCTTATCTTTCTTGCTAAAAGGAAGAAGTATTTAAGGAGATGTCAGCTGTCCCATCTGCTCTGGCATTGTGGTCACACATAGAGAGAGAGAGAGAGAGAGAGAGAGAAACAACCACATCATTGGTTTGGTTCCCACTGTTAAACGACAGTGGGAGTAACATCTGTCAAGAGACAGGATTTAGTGTTAGTTGAAGGGGTACATTTAAGGGGAAGTGATCATGATGATGGTGGGAAAACTTATAAGACGAAAGGAGTCTTCATCACAGATTGCAATTGCATGTCCATGCCTTCTTCTTTTTTGCCCATATCATATGCATAAAGGTTGAGAAAATTTAGAATTTTATCACTTTGGCTTTGGTATCTTATAATAAATTCTAGCAACATATTTGAATACTGCAAAATTTTAAGATACTACTAAGAACAATAACAAAGATTTCATAATATAAAACTTGGCTTAGAATCCAGTTTTGTTCTTACAAGTGTCTAATCTTTGATAGAACTGTTTCATATGTGATGTTCAAGAAGTTTACATAAGTGTATACAAATAAGCTTGCAAATACAACAATGAGGAATCAGATATTATGAAGAAGAGAGTCTGCTACACTAAATAAGAGACTCACACCTCACTAACTCTCTAACATTAGAAAGTATCCAATGATAATGTTGCTCCTTTATGAAGTAGATGATCAAGTTTCGAACGTCCAGAATCAATCATCAAATTGCTGAAATCGACTGTTTTATTCTTCCATGTTACAGGCAGCATGCTTGGTTGACACCATGTTGAATCATCTACTTAGAACAACCAAAAAGCCTTTACTTTTAATGGTTTGGAACACCTTCAACTGGAAGAAAAGGCCGACATCAAATGGAGTCGATGGATCATTTTACAGCACATGAATATACCTCCACATATAGCAGGGCTTCAGCAATTTTAACTATCGTGTGAACAGAGCCACACGAACAACAGCTTGAAAGAGAAGGAAAACTAACATTTTAAGTCACAAGAGTTTAAATACTTGGAAGCTCTGAGAAATGCATTTCCAGCATCGGCATCACCACAAAATCCGAGTCCATGATGGTGGTATATTAAGGTTCTTCAGCTCTTTTTCAGAACTAATGATGGATGGATTCCACTTCTCAAGTCACTAGCACTGTGACATTCACCATGTAAGACAATTTGCACATCAGGCTGAAGTCTGTATTCACCATGTAAAGCTTCCTGCTACTAAAACTTGCAAGCATGTTCATCGGAGGCTTCCATCGAGGGTCCGGTCTCCTAGGTTAAGAGTAGGTTGAGGGTTTCACACCCTGCACATAAAGGAACTAAAATTAGTATCCTTGTCAATGGTCATTCTACTATATAGTTCATGCTATAAAAACAATCATGCAATTCCATTGCGATCGTGCAACCAGCATGTCAAGAAATAGGGTAGCAAGGTAATCAATGAGAAATGAAGTTCATGAGCACTTATATCTGATGATACACTAAAATAACTTCATGAAAAGATGCATCTACAAGTGAAGATTCAATGCCTGCAGATGTCAAAGAAGCTCAAGTGATCACTGAAGCAGCTAGCATAATCCATGAAGAAGTGGTCAACAGGATATTTTCTAATGGAGAGCCTTCATAAAAAGCAAAAAGAACTCAGAAATAACACAGATATAAAATCTCAGACAAGTCAAGAGATTTAGGGTACATTTTAATTCACAACAGTATGTCTGAAGGAATCAACTCTTTTTGTTATGTTTTTCCATCTTAGCACACTTCCTGGAAGGCCTTCACTGTCAGTTGAATAAAATTGAGAAGAAAATTAACACATATTAAGGTTGGCATTTAGTTACCATGGATAAGAGAAGAAGACATCATGGATTTTATATGACAAACGAATCCGAATTTAGGTTCAATCTAAACATGAAACCCAAAAAGTACAACCCACATCTGAATTAGTGAGCTTGAAGCAAGCCCAGTCGATTTCGTTATATTAGGTAGCTAGTCAATTAGATTAGATCAGGAACTTCTTCATACTAGTTTTCTTCACAATGAACTAAACTACATTCATAATTCTGGAAAGTTGCTCTTACCATCTTGTTTGATGTCCAATCTTTGACGAACCTTCAGCAGTCACATGAATAGGGATCCTACAGATTCAACATGAGATTCACTATGAGGTATAGCCCTGTTCTTATAAGTTTCTTGATTTGCTCAAGCATTTATTCTTCACTTTTTAGTTCAATTTTTTTCTTTATATATTTTTTGCTTTTAATTATTCTTTGGCAAACAATACAATGATATAATCTAGTTTCCATGCCAATATTGTTTATCCCAATATAAAATTCCATGTTTGATACTGGATTTACTCATCATCTTTCATTCCTTAACCAAACAATATTATCAGTAACTGGTGCTACAACATATATCTCATGACTTTTCACATCAGATTATATGACTGTACAACTTAGTTTATTAGCTAATATGGTGACATTAGCAACTGAACATTTTTTGGTTTCAAAGGTTTCTAATATCTATATATTAACCATTTAACACTTGATTTATAAGAATTTATTGTCTAATGTGTCCCGACATATCTGTTCCACCTTCTTGTAAAATTGAACTCTTAACAAATATTAAAATCTAATTACATGTTTGTATCCATTTATTGTGTACATCTTTTAGTGTTTACAACAGCTTTTGTGTAAGATAAAAGCAAAAGAATTTGTGTATTTAACTACTTTGCATATATATACACTTTCACTACTTCAAATTTTTTGTATATATTATAACACTTCTTACAGCTTGTGGGTCTCCAACTTTGGTCCTTGAAATATACATGTAGCTTAATCAATTTATTTAAGCAAGCCAATCTAAGAGTGAAAGACACTGGTTGATCTATTTACTTTGAAATACTGAAAATGAAAAATGAAAAGACATGGAATACGACAAGAATTTATGGAGTGAGATTATCTTGATGAGTCAATAGACTCAGTAATATACAGTTTTAAGAAAGAAAGTAAAAGGAAAGTGACATTTTTCTCATCAGTACAATGCCACCAATAACAGTAGCCAACTGAACTTCTGTAGCAGTCATGCTTATTTTGGAGAGGCACTCAATGAACAAATTAAAATCATGATGCTGGCAACTAGGGAACTCTTTCCAGCTCTCTCTCTCTCTCTCTCTTGGGAAAATACATAAGACAAAATGGAAAAAGAAAAAGAAAGTCTACTTTTCATTGTAAAATCATTGAAATAATTGCCAGCCATAGATGTCATAGACTTCTCTTAGGAGAATTTTTCTTCTTTTGCCAGATAAGGTTACCTGCATCTCTGGAATCCCTCTAAATCTTTTATGCAGGTTACTATTCCTGTTCACAATAATTTTTTGTCCTAATTACAACAATTTGAGATTTAGAGTATCAAAAATGGTAATCCAACCTCAAGAATGTCATTCAATTTTAATATAAACCAAGGACAAATTAAATCCATTTACATTCCCGCTATAGAATATTACCAGAAAAGCTTGACAACAAAAATGCTAAATAGTGAAGAGTGAAGGATAAAAGAACAGCAACACAATTCACAAGTCTTTTACTCGACATTATTAAATCTATAGTTAATTGGCCACCAACGATAGAATTTCTTATTTGATGTAGCAAGAGACCTGCCCATGTCATTCAATATGTACCACAACCTATAACAATAAACCAACAAATCCTATCCCCAGTCACCATGTACCAAACTAAAGAGGTATGACCCGTACTCGCAGTAGTGCCACAACCCAAAATGTTCCATATTCTAGGTAACTGTTGACTAGGATAAAGTTTGAGTTATTATTACATGACGGTCCACAAGCACATCTAAGATGTCAAAAGAAGCTCATAGGTATGTGGAAGGAGAATAATCATGTGAACATTAACATATAATTTTTGTTACTACAGTCAAAGTTATCATAATTAATAACATAACAAAGTGAATTGTAAGTATTAGTTCTCACAGAAATGAGCCATCAGATACATCTAAATGCAAACAAAAAAAGAATAAAGAGAAACAAACAATCAAGTATACACGAACTACAATTTCAAACAAGAATGTAAACAACTTTCCATGCATAACTGAATCAGCAACATCAAGAACATATGGAAAATCCACATAATCTATTTTCTATAATCTATTTTCCAGTTATATACAATAAAGAAGATGTTCAAAGATGAACACAACTTAAACATGCATCTTCCAAAACATTCTTCCACTGTCAACTTAATGTACATCAAAGAATATCACTAGATTGTGCTTAATTTGTAGAGTATGAAGCATCTATATCATGCACACATGATACAAGAGAAGTTGATACAAGGGAAGGCTTACGCGTGACTCGTGGCATCAATACAAAAGGCACAACTCTGCTCAAGTCAAAGTTTCAGTTGCTCCATATCTTTTTTGCTTATCCCTCCATTACGACTTCCTTCCATTGTCTCCTCACCTTGCTCGTTACAAGGATTTGGCCTTAGACAGGAGCTTGCCTCTTTTGTGTCTGATGACCCTGGTCTTTCAGTTAGGAATTGTTGCCAGAATACATCATTTACTCCACCTGTAGGGATTGCAGGTGCTTCATTACAAGTAGGCGAAGCCTCCCATGAGGATACAGCTTTTGCATCAGCAGAGTCGCCAATCGTGCTTCTATCATTTCCAACTGGCAGAGTAAGATCATCATCTTTTTCCGTATTAGATGCCTTGAGATCAGTGGCATGAGCTGGTCTGAGATCTTTGATACTGACTGGACTTCGATCCACCAAATCTTGATTTTTACCAGGACACTTACTACTATCTATTTGCATCGTAGACGACGCAAGCGTCAGACTCAAATGGCATGGAAAGAGCCCATCATCAATTTCCCCGATAAACAAATCAATCTTTGTTGGACAAGCCGGTGCCTCTGTGTCACAAAGCTGTAGTGTCTCATGTACCAAAGGAGGGCATTCCATTGGCTCCTGACCACAGCCAGTTTGCTTTGGCTGCGAGCTGCCATTATCTTCGTTGGAGCTCTGAGTTCTGACCATCACCAAATTATCATCTGGAATAGCTGAGCACAACTCTAATTTTAGCTTGTCGCAAAAGTCCAAATCAAGCATGCGCCCATTCTCGGGCTTGGTGGTGCTACTATGATCATCACAAAAACTGTTTTCCGAAGTCTCCTGGCAGTAATCCGCATCCAGTGGCAACCTCCTTTTCTTATGGATGTATGAGAAGTCCACTGATGAGGCTGCAGCCATCTTCACGAGATTCTCCATAAGCTGAGGGTTCTGCAAGGCCCGCTGCACGAAAGCAACCATTTTGAGCTGCCGCTGCTCCATATCTGCCAGCCTGCGCTTGAGATCCTCGATCTGAATCTCGGTCCCCGACTGCTGCTGCTCGAACTTTAAGAGACTATCCTTGAGGCCAGCTTTCTCCTTGTTGAGCCGATCGATCTCCTCCTCCAGCACAGCCCTCTCAGAGTCAGCTAGGCCACCTCCCGGTGGGTGACTGTGGCTGTGGATGGGCTTGCGGCGGCGAATGTTCGCGAGCAGGCGCTTTTGCCCCTTGACAAAGTCCTCGTTCGCGAACTCCCACCGCTCCGAATCGATCTTCCTGAATCCCTACACATCAAGATCCAATTTTGACTCCAAAACTAGGTTCATCTCCCCCAACAGAACCTCGATCCGCGAGAATAATCGAGGACAAAAAGATGCCAAACCCGATCATCACCACCGACAAAACAAGCAACCCAAAGATCACTCCAAGATTCGGATTTGACATCAAACTCCCTCGCACCGGATCAACGAGGCGAACAAAGCGAGGAAAAGGGCTAGGGCTTCGCGTCCTTACATAGGTATTGAGCTGGCGGATGAAGCTGGAGAAGTTGTTGTGCTTGAAGTAAGTCGGGAGCAGGCGGGCGGCGAAGTCGGGAGGGTTCCAGACCACGAAGCTCGCGTTGGTGGAGCTCCAGGACACGATGTCGTCGGTGGAGGCGTCGTCCACCATGTCGTACGTCTTCAGCAGGAAACGCGCCGGCCCGCCACCACCGCCGCCGTCCATCTCTCTCCCAGCCTATTCCCGTGGCTCACCGATCCACCAATGGGGTTGGGCCAGCACGTCGGCCAAGAATTCAACGGGACGCGTTTGGTGACGGCGGCGATTCCTCTCTCTCTCTCTCTCGCTCAATCGGTTGCATGCACACCAATATAACCACCTATCTATTTCCAAATATTACAGTGGCAAACATGCTATTCTCAGCAAAAGCCTCTCATCGAATATTTGTGCATTTATTTTCCAAGGCATCATTTTTAGAAAGTGAGAATTCCTCTTAACGTTGTTAGATTTCTTAAACTCTTTTTTATGAATATTAAAATTAAAATTGATAAGAGACCATTTGATCGGGGAGTGAGTTTGCTCGATGAGAACCTCTAAGGATAAGAGAGGCGTAACGGACTTATAAATCCTTGATTCTTATACTTCTCAATCAATATGATATTAAATGATCTTATCAAAAATATATAATAATTTAAATTAATTAATTAATATTACATATATATCGAGAAAAAAGAATAATATAGCAAAATGGTTCGTCAAGATTTGAATCTACTCAGTCACACCATAATACACACTTTGCATTGCTTAGAGAAAGGCTCACACTATGTCTTATTGCATGAAGAGAGTAAGGCAGCGACAGGTTAGAGAGACACACAGCCTTTTCTTCTTCGGCTACCTTCTTCCTCTTCGTATCAGCCTGCAGATGGCATCTCAAACCACAAAATAGAACAACAGTACATGAGGGGATTATTAGCACACTGAGTTCACTACCGGAAGTGGCACATCACAGCAGGAGAACTCAATAAACTCGCGGTAGTGGTTTTTGTTGGCACAGAGAGAGAGAGAGAAGATATCAGGTGGATCTATTGAACCTCCCATCATTTTCATCACTTACCTTGTTGGAAGATAAACTGCAATTATAAGTAAGCATAATAATAATGTCAAAGAGTTTAAATTATTACTTCCTCAAATCATAGGATGTTGAAGCCTTAATATATCAGTTAAGGCTTAAAAGTATGATTTCAGAATTAAGAAATCAAGAAAAAGCTTGTCTTGAGGAGATGCCGCCTGGGAATGATGATCACTTGGTCGAGGAAGAATTTCTCTTCGGAGACGAATATATTCTTATTTAATTTTAATTTCTCTTGGGAGTGCATTTGGCATTTATTACGAGTCGAAAAAGACTTATAAGTGATTTTATCAATTCAAAATAAGAATGTATCCGAAAAGACTACTTTGTATATTGTTAGTTTTATAATCCTCATTGGTTATTGAATATTAAATGGCTTAATAAGACAATAATCCTTTTGAATGTCATACTAATATGATGTTTCGTCATCTCCGAGAGCTAACATAATCTCGATTGATAAAAATAACGATCATATAATATCTTGTTAATTATTATGGAGATAATCTTGAGCTCAACGAAAGCAGTAGCTGATGAAAAGAATAGAAGATAAGAATAATTATTGAAGAAGCTTTATTGAAGTAACTTTAGCTTGAATATATTAACATGTCCCTCTCCTATTTATACAGATTAGGAGAGAGGATTTTTCTCAACAGAATAGAGGATTTCCCTCAACATAATAAAGAAATTTCCTCATATAGTTGGAGAAATCTTATCTTCTATCATGCCCCCGCAAGATGATGCTCTTGTCAAGGATTCCAATCTTGGATCGATGCAAAGAATGGTTTATGAGCCAGAGGCTTCGTGAGTAGGGCAAGAGCAGGTCGCTGCTGCTGCTGTTGTTGCTGTTGCTGTTGTTACGGCTGCGACGGCGACGGCTGCAGTAGAGGAGAAAGCTACATCAATAGAAAAAGCTATAGCAGAGGAAGAAGTTGTTGCAATGTTACAGCAATGTTATAGCAAAGGAGGAAGCTACAGTAGAGATGCAGTAGAGGAGAAAGCTACAATAGAAGTGCAGTAGAGGAGGAAGCTACAACGAGGCTACAATAGAGAAGAAGGCTACAACAAAGAAGGAAAGGTGAGGAAAAGTAGTAGTAGAAAGCTTTTTCTTTTACCGCCGGAGGTGGAGAAGCAACAGATAAATCGACAACAAGAAGAGGAGGTTGCTCTAAGCAAGTGGTGGCTCTGATACCATGATGAAAAGAATAGAAGATAAGAACAATTATTGAAGAAGCTTTATTGAAGTAACTTTAGCTTGAATATATTAACATGTCCCTATCCTATTTATACAGATTATGAGAGAGGATTTTTCTCAACAGAATAGAGGATTTCCTTCCCCAACTTGATAGAGGATAAGATTTCCCCAATTATATGAGGAAATCTCTCTATTATGTTTATTCTGTTGAGGGAAATCCTTCCTCCTAATCTGTATAAATAGGAGAGGGAACATGTTAATAGATTCAAGCTAAAGCTATTTCATTTCTACAATAAAGCTTCTTCAATTATTGTTCTTATCTTCTATTATTTCTATCATGGTATCAGAGCCACTTGCCTAGAGCAAGCTCTCTTCTCGCTGCCAATTTATCATTGGTGTTGCCACTCTGCGCCAACGTCCGTTCCCTTCCGCTACGGCATCTCTAGTGCTGCTCATCAGCACTACCCCATCTTTCTTCCTCGTTGTAGCTATTTTCCTTCCTCTTCTGCTATAGCTTCCTCTTCTGCTACAACTTCCTCCTCTGTTGCAGTTTCCTCCTTTGCTGTAGTAGCATCACTGCAACATTGCTGTAGATTTCTTCTCTACCGTTAGAGCCATCGTAATTGCAACCACGACCAACGTCGTTGAGAAAAGCGAAGCTTCGCTCTTGCCTTCGGCCAGCGACCAACGTCGCTGAGAAAAGTGAAGCTTCACCCTTCGGCTAGTGACCAACGTCGTTGCATTCCTTAGAGGCTCCGTGGTCAATCCTCATCTTCCTCACCGTGGTAGTCTTCGCTGATCTGCCAACACTCAGCAGACTTAAGGAGAATGAAGGGAACGCTTGTGCCATCACAGCAACAGTAATCGCAGTAGCAGCAACAGCGATCTACACTTATCTTACTCATGAAGCCTCTTGCTTGTAAACAATTCTTTGCATCGATCTAAGATTGGTATCCTTGTTAGGAGCACCATCTTGCGGGGGCATGATAGAAGATAAAGATTTCCCTAACATGATATAAGATAAGATTTCCCCAACTTGATAGAGGATAAGATTTCTCCAATTATATGAGGAAATCTCTCTATTCTGTTTATTCTGTTGAGGGAAATCCTTCCTCCTAATCTGTATAAACAGGAGAGGGAACATGTTAATAGATTCAAGCTAAAGCTATTTCATTTCTACAATAAAGCTTCTTCAATTATTGTTCTTATATTCTATTATTTCTATCAGTAGCAACCCCACACGTGTCATGAGCTGGACGAAGACAGTCTTCTCTACCCTCCTCCCATGTTTTGCCACCTTCAACATCAGCATGGTTTGGTGGCGTTCATCTCTTTGTCCTCGTCTAGCAACTGGGAGATGAACAATTTAGGTGTAAGTTTCTGCAGGCTTTGGTTTAGATGACGAGAGTTGAAACAAGGAAGACAAGCCAAAGCAGTGCACAATCTAATGTCAGATGAGAACATCAGTATACAGGTATATATGATCTTTTACCAACTCAACCATCCTTGACTTCCCCTACTACATCACCATACTGATGTCGGATTTCCAATATGTTGCTAGGCATTACAATGTACAACTCTGTCTTATGATTCAAGGAACACAACCACAATGGCAAAATATTGAGAGAAACAAAGAAATGATAGGGAAAAAAAGAAGAAAATAAAAGATACTAGTTGAGTTCAATCTTCGATTACTGGATAACAATACCGGTTTCAGTAGCAAACCAAGTAGAATTAGGTTGACGCTCCATGGCAGTTTATGATGGCATCCCGAGTGAGACTGAAAGAACATCATTCGCCTCCATTGTCTACCAACAAAAAGCTGTTTACTACAGGAAACATCCCGATAGTCTTTTTTTTTCCCTTTTTTTCCCTCAGCTCCCCTCAGCTCCACAATACGAATCAGAACATTGCAGAAGAAGCCCTTGGGAAGCATTTTATGACCATTTATAATTAGACTTCATTTGAAAGTGACACCAAATGAGTCTGTTGCTGAATTGGTGTTATTGCGTTGCCACCTCTCAAGTCTTTGGGTCAGACTCATGCTCGAGTCGTCGCCATCATCTTCATCAGTACAGTTGGTGGTGGGCTTCCATTGGTCAACCAGGGGAGAAAGCTTATTGACTGCGTGGCTCATGTCAGGCCTCTGGTAGGGCTCTCGGCCCGTGCAATGCCACGCCAAGTCTGCAACTTCTGCCAGGCTCTGTTGATCTTCTTCATCGAGTTCAAGAACTTGATCAACCATGGAATTCAAAAAAGTGTTCTTTTCATGAGAAATTCCTCTGCGGAATATTGCCACCAGATGGCAATCTTCAGGGGGAAGCGATTCATCTAGTACTTTTCTTCCAGTAATTAGCTCCATTAGTATCACGCCAAATGCATAAACATCAATTTTGGTCGACACCTTCCCTGTAGCTGTTAGAACATAGAAGCTCAGGGTCAGCAAGTATCAAGGCAAAGACAAACAAATTAGTTGCTGGATCTTTATTCCGACCACAAGAATCAATATAAAATCATAGTAACTGGATTTGCAACATAGTTAATTCCTCTGCTACCTTATCTTGATATCACTTACATTCTCTCTTCCGTAATTTTGTTCCCTTTCAAAAGAGTAGCCAAACTCACATTACCTGTTTACTGATCTCTATGCCTTGCTTTCTCTAATTCATTTATAGCCCAAGCATTGATTCAAAATTTTAGGTAAAAGGAACATGATTCAGCTTACTAACAAATAGCAAACCAGAAGAGCCATGGAACATGGTTCAGCTTACTGACAAATAGAAAATAAGAAAAGCCATGGTACAAATGGCTTTAAAAAATATTAGTGTCACAAATGAAAATTAACATGTCAGCCAAAAACACTGTACTACTTTCTCATGATTGAAACCAAATTTAGGAGTCTACCAAGTGCTCATTAGATATAACAATGACTTAACGTTAGTGATTCAGTGTTAAGTCGACCATGTTTCTTGTCACACCAATTTCATAGATTTATGTGACACCCAACTTAGTCTCACATTGAAAATGTGAGGATGGTTATGAGGGTATACAGATTTTATTGGATCTACGATTATTCATTTAGATTTAAGCATATTGGGTCGAGTAATTTCAGGTTTATTAAGTCAATGGATTAGTTCTCTCATTGAAGTGGATCATGAAAATTTATATTAGAATGGATCCCTGGTAATAGGTACAGTGCAGGGCTCATGTAAAAGAAAAACTACTCTAGATAAGACTAGAAGCATATCACAAGCATGGCTTCACCACTAATATGGACCTCCTGATTGAATAGCCATGATTCTGGACTATGGGGGAAACTTGTGGCACCTCTATTTAGATTCACATTGAAGGTGGAGGATGATTATAAGGGTACATAATGCTATATGAGTCTAATACTACTAGTTCCTGATTGAACATTTTGGATCACGTGGTCCCAAGATTATCAAGTAAATGGATAAACTCTACCGTGGGTCTGGTTCATGACATTTTAACTCCATGAGACTAAGTCATTGAAATAACATCTCTTTCTAATCCCCAATCCATTTTATCCATGATCTTGTTGTCCTAATCCATCAATGCAATCAGATCTGAAAGCTGCTTTTTTCCTTCTACAAAAACCAAAATAGCAGCACCAAATAAGAAAGTTGCACAAGGATCTGTGAATCTGTGTGACAAAAGCACTTGAAGCTTGAGTGACTAGGGTTGAGGAATGCTTTCTGAAGGTAGCCTCAAGAGTTCTGATATATAAATATGAGCCTTAAAAATTAAGATATTTTCAAATGTGGATTGGCCAAAGGCACTAGAATTACATATTGCAGTAAAATATAAGACTACAAATAAACCAAAATCTCAGGACAATGGTACATCTTAAATCCAAAATGAACATGTAATATTGTCCATGGTATGTTGTGATAATTTGCTAATCTCTAGGACTGAGAATGTTGCACCGAAATATTGCACAGAAATGTGGATTGGTGAAAAGCACTAGAATTACATATTGCAGTAAATCATAAGACTACAAAGAAAACAAAATCCTCAGGGCAATGTTATACCTTGAATCCAAAATTAACATATAATTTTCCCCATAATACGTTGTGATAATTTGTCTAATCTCTAGGACGTTGTGATAATTAGTTCTGAACACTTGTAAGAGCAAAATACTCGCAATAGGCTAACCACAGGCAACTTGACTACTTTTGAATACTCAGAACTAATTTCAGATTTGTGTTTAACTTTTAACTTCTGTTTTAATCTTTAATTGGTTACCACACACTGCAGAAAAGAATTATCACCTAACAACCCTGCTCGTGCATATCAGCCTAGCTAACAGACGATCATCTACTAAAACAATACAACTCATTCACCCACTAGAACAAAAGAAGTAAATTTTCAGAACTACACAAAACAAGCCAAGTCCCTGGTATCATTGTCTCCAAGAAAAATTAATACAGCTGCCACTTCCAACGCTTGATAATGCAATATTATGCCATAACAGATCTACATTCTCGCCCATCAAATTGCTTCTTCTCATGCATTTACAAGCAGACACCATAGAGTGATATAGGCACAGATACAGACCAAGAAAAACTTGTGCTGTTCAACCCTAATAGAATGACCATGTGCAGTTGTCCCTATTGATGCTGGCCCCATTTTCTCATAAGAGTTGCTCCATCGATACTTGGTCCAAATATTTTATTGTCTTCCACTCTAGAAGCTTTCAACAAATTGGTAATGCCGATCTTATATAAGATGAATAGGTTCTTATTAGAGGCATTATTCTTCATGTCAAAAAAGCAAATCAATCTCTGATCCAAGATATCAATTATTTTATTCAAATCTGATGAAACTTTGGCTCCTTAATTCTCATCAACACCTTGTCTTTAACCATGCAGAACCTTCTATTTATGATCAACTTCAAGTTTCTTAAAAGTTCAATAGTTAATGTTCACATCTTTTGCGTATGTTGTGAAACTATAAGTCCAGATACGCCCATTGGTACCTATCTTTCTTATAATAAGACTGAAATATGCACCGGACAAGGAGGGTAAAAGATGTCTCGTTGAAAGTGAGCCATAAGCCACAATTAACTTATTCCTACTACCAGATCATTGTTTGTGGAATTTGTAGTCGTGTTTCAAGTCAAGATGACATCATTCTGCTCCTAGCATTAGTCCTATCTGGTATTCCATTTGTACACACTACACACATTATCAACCTATGCCTTTGATTTTCTACATATCCACTATTGCAATTTCCAAGACGATTAGGCTGATTTGGTGTATTTCTTCTTTGAAGTTAGAAGTCTATATGCCATAAAAGAGAAGTGTATAGGCTTCTTGCCTAAAGGTCCAAACTAGAATTTGACAAGCTTCTTAAACAATAATGTAACGGAAAAGACTGTCCAACGGCCTCCTTTATTAAACAGAACAAATTTTTAAGATACTATAACCCAACTAATACTTAATTTTATGTCCATTTTCCTGAACAAGACAATCTGTGGTACTTCAACTAATATATACTTTAATTAGTATTCTCTGAAAGAATAAACAAAAACACACTTACTAGCATACTCAGGTGCCAGATATCCAAATGTCCCTGCTAACCGTGTCATCATTGACTTCTGATTGTCTGCAGCAAGCTTGACCAACCCAAAATCAGAAACCTTGGCTCTTAAGTCCTTGTCCAAGAGGATGTTAGAAGGCTTCAAATCTCTGTGAATGAAACTCTCCTGAGCCAAGCTATGCAAGTACTCGATCCCCCTAGCGACATCCAGCACAATTGTCAGCCGCTGCTTCCAAGTTAGTGGGGGTTCATTTCTACTCTGCCATTCAAACAAGTGCTCCCCCAGTGTACCCCCTGACATGTACTCATACACCAAAAGTCTCTCTTGGCCATCATCACAGTAGCCAAGAAGTGCGACCAAGTTCCGATGTCTGACCTTCCTAAGAACATCAATCTCTGCTTTGAACTCCTCATTCCCCTTCTTACCCATCACATCGCACTGGTTTCTCTTCACAGCAATTAGTGTTCCATTATGATCCCCTTTGTACACGACCCCAAATCCACCCCTGCCCAGGATGTTTTCTTCGCTGAAATTATTTGTGGCCTTTCGGAGGTTCTGGATCGACATGTACATGCCTTGAGCTTCGCCCACATATGCGCTTGCTCTGTCGGCACCGCTTTGAGTGTAAAGCGGGTCCAAGCCTCTGCCATTCGCATTCATTCTGTTGGATCCAATATTAATCAACTCTGGCTCATTTGGAGGGGTTCCTGTTGGAACATGTCCCAACTTTTCCTCTTGCTTTTTCTTGCGACGATGCAGAAAAAGTGCCGCCAAACAACCAACAAGAACCACCATAGCGACGACTATACCTGCAATCATGCCCCCTGCCTTAGATCCACCAAACTGTCCAGGTGAAGAACCGAACATCCCGGAAGAACTTCCATCACTTGAGCCAGAGTCGGTCCCAAGCTTGGGATTGCCCTCCAGCTTGAGTGTAACGGAGCTGGAAAAAGACGGCATCTTTCCAGAGAGGTTGTTGTTGGTGACATCCAGCACCTGGAGCTGCGGGAGCTGCGTCAAGCTGTCTGGGATCGAGCCAGTGAGGTCATTGTTGCTCAGGTGCAGCTGACGCAGCGAAGTGAAGTTGGCGAAGGCTGGGGAGATGACCCCGCCGAAGTGTTGGCTCGCAAAGTTGAGAACGGTAACGCTCTTCTGCGCGTCGCAGGTGACGCCCAGCCAGTTGGCGCCGCAGGGCTCGTTCCCCTTCCACGACTTGGCGAGCACAGCCGGGTATCCGAACCCCTCGGCGACCGTGAGCAGCGCCGCGACCCGGGGGTCACAGGGGCCGGGGGCGGCGGCGGATGTGCAGAACTGGTTACCCGTACCGACATCGAGGGTGGCGAACTTGCTGGCGAATTGCGGAAAGGGCCCCTGAAGCAGGTTATTGGAGAGGGTGGCGTTCTTGAGGGTGAGGCAGGCGGTGAGGGATGGCGGGACGACGCCGGTGAGGGCGTTGTCGCGGACGTTGAATGACTCGAGGGCGGTGACGTTGGATAGGTCCGGGATGGGCCCCGTGAAGCTGTTGGACTGGAGCCAGACCATGGTGAGCTGGGGCATGGCGCCGAGGACGTCGATGCTGCCGGAGAGCTTGTCGCGGTCCTGCTGGTTGTTGAGGAGGAGCTGCTGGATGCCGGAGCCGGCGAGAGAGGAGGGGATGGAGCCGGTGAGCTGGTTGTAGGAAAGGCGGAGAACGCGGAGGTTAAGGAGAGAGCCGAGGAAGTCGGGGAGGGTCCCCGAGAGGGAAGAGTTGGACGCGGAGAAGTCGGCGAGGCCGACGGCGGCGGAGAGGTTATGGGAGATGCTCCAGGGGGCGAGGGGGAGGTCGTCGAGGGAGATCTCCTGGAGGGCGGAGAGGCCGGCGAAGAAGGTGTCGGGGAGGGAGTCGAAGGCGTTGCCGTCGAGGAAGAGGGTCTGGAGGGAGGAGAGACTGGAGAGGAGGGGGACGGGGCCGGAGAGGCGGTTGCGATGGAGCCGTAGGGAGGAGAGGGAAGTGAGGGCGGAGAGGGAGACCGGAAGGGTTCCAGAGACGCCACGAGAGCCCAGGTTGATGCCGGAGATGCGACCAGCCGAGCAGGTAACGCCTTCCCACTCGGGGTCGCAGGGGTCGGAGCCGGACTTCCAGGAGGATGGCAACCCTGAGAGGGCGCGCGCCAGGTCCCACATGGCCTTAGCGTCCGGTGAGGAGGAGGGCGAGGCCGCACCGCATTGCCGCGCCAGATCCAACGCCACGACGAACGTGACGAACTGGACGACGGCGGCGAGGCAGAGCTTCCTCCTCTCCGCCATTGTGGTTACGCTTACATGTGAAAGATAGGTATTGTTCTCCTTCTCGATGGCGCGTCTCTGTCTCCGGTCTTCGTCTGGATTGGAGACAGAGGCGGGGGAAGGAGGAAGAGGCGGTGGGGAAGAAAGAACACAGAAAAATTCGGGCGGTGGCGAGCGAGAGAGAGAGAGAGAGAGAGAGAGAGAGAGAGGCGGGTGGTGTGCCTTTGAGGATTGCGTTGGCAAAGCGGCGTGGGGGGCACAGCATTGGAGGGAATTCTTTTTTCTTATTTCTATATTTTTAATTTGTTTTCTGTGATAAATGGATGGCTGGGATTGATGGATGGGCCAACACGAACGGACCGATCGGATGGATATGGACCTCCTTCTGATCCCACGATAAATAGCGACTTATTCGCGACCTTGTGTTCGTTCCCCGTCTTGACCAAGGCATGCAACAGGGTCCCCCAACTCACCTACCGGGCCCCACCTGTCCAAACGAGGCTGGGATCGCGTCTCGTGACGTCAGCTTCGCGGGGCCTCCTCTCCGCGCGCAACGGCTATCCAAGGCTTCTCCAGTGGAAGGTGGACCACCCCACGACAGCGGAAGGCTATCTGACGCCCAACAGGCGATCAAAACAAACAGCCCGCCGCGGCTATCAAATCCGAGTGCCGGTCGAAGTCTCGGCCCGCTCCTCATTGGTTCAATCGACGGTTCAATTAATCGAACCACAAAATTAATAACTTTTTAAATAATTGTACGCTATATTTAAATTGAGTGATTTCAATTTTATTATTAGAAAAGTTTAAATACTCGAGAGAAAATCTTTAATATATTTGATAATAAATAAAACACAGAGTTGGTGAAGGAGAGACTGCCTTCAATGCAAAGAAATCAGAAAAGCTGAGCATGCAGGAGAAAGCCTGCCTGCAGTGACTCAACTGGAAACAAAAGTGATGATTCCTTCAAAGGCATACAGAACCCATGTCGAGTTTCTAAGCTCACCTAATCCTTTTAGCAACCCTTCATATCACAAGGGATTGGTTGATTTGTGAGTAAGGTTGGCAAAGTAGTCCTAACTTTTATTCTTTTTATAAAGTGCTTTTTTCCCCTAAATATGTACCCTCCCAAAGTTTGAAAATGGTAATATAATTGACTTGATTAACATATAACAACTTTAAATGCTTAAATATTTTAGATATTTTTACCCGAGAAAATAATTAATATTAATTATTTATATATAATATAATATCAAATTTATCAATTTTATTTGATCCAAACCACTAATTAATCTTCCTCACACTTTACGTCGTGACGAGTCCTCCGACTTCGAAATCCTTTTCTACTAAATTTTCTCATAATATTTAAATATTAAATTAATTTTAATATTAAATATTAGATTCAGTGAATTACTATTTTCGTATATATATATATATATATATATAAGAGGTAAAC
The DNA here is from genome assembly GCF_036884655.1 of Musa acuminata AAA Group. NCBI lineage: Eukaryota > Viridiplantae > Streptophyta > Magnoliopsida > Zingiberales > Musaceae > Musa > Musa acuminata. The sequence goes on from NC_088354.1 coordinate 34,921,672, forward strand.
AGGTGATCAGCTGCTTGGCATTTGAGTGCAAAAAGCACATGACACGTGATAAGCATTAGCTGATTCAGAGCATATTCCAGAAACGAACACGTTGCATGGCCGCGCCCACTTCGCACGAATATTTTAGCGTCGCTTTATTAAAGCTTGCAGACTTCCACCTCTTCGAACTTTGCTTTAATTAACATCTTTCCACCGTCCACAACGATCAAATCGAGCTCGCATTGTCGTTCTGATTCAGCCGCAGTGATCCTAATTTGGTCCGACCAATCCACGACACAATAGACCTCAAAGTAGAACTGACACGTAGCAGAAGAAATCTTACAATAGCAAGTTTAACAGAGTTTCCCGTTCATTAATAGTATCTCAGTTACAGATGCATAGACAACACAGATCGAGAAGAAGGGACTTGAGATATGCTCTCATGTCCATCACTACTACACTTAAGTAGGTAGGCACGGTAAGCTCGAAGCTCCAGCTCTCAAGCACCGCTCTCGATGCTCATGGGCTGCGCCTCTTGCTTTGGCAGTCCCACAGTGTTTGCTTTCTGCAATTAGAGATGTGTTCAATTGATCAATCACTTTGCACATGCAACAAAGGAGGGTTTAGTGTGAGAGAGAGGAACGCAGATCACTCACATTTGCTTCCATTTGTTCCAGTTTACTCAGCTTGGCAAAAATGTTGCTGTAGAATTTGGCGTCTTTCTTGTTGTACTCTTTCACCTTCTCCTTCAGGATTTTGTACTCCATCTTCACGTCTCTGAGTACCAGGAACCAGAAATGTTGTTGATTACATGAGCTACAACCTGTCGGTCATCGAACAAGTGAGACAGACATACCTGTTGTCAGGGTCTATTTCAAGTGCTTTCTTGATGTCCTGCTCTGCCAAATCCAGATCACAGAGATGCATGTACGCCTGGGCCCTCCGGTACAAAGCCTTCACGTTTGTGCTGTCAATATCCAGCACCTGAATTTTATCCATTCATTGACACAAGATCAGCTCATTCTTGGTGTCAGGCTGCCAAAATGAGGAGAACTCAACACAGTTACAAAACTATTTCCTACCTTTGTGCAAAGCTTCTCTGCTTGTTTGTAGTCCTTCAGCTTGAGTTTGCAGGCAGCATTGTTGAGGTTGCAGGTCACTTTTAGCACCTTGGATTGTTTCTTCTCCTCATCACTGAATGAGCTGTCATACTCTATGTATTTAGCAGCCTGTGCCCCAGTCAGAAATTTTCAGTATGTTCATCATATGCATAGCTAATCAATAATGCTTAGTAATTTTTACTGCATTTCACATAACAATTTGATGCTAACAGGTGATTTACCTTTTCATATCTCTTGGAGGCCCTGGCATGCTTGCCTAGTTTGAATAATGCATTGCCTTCTTCTTTCTTCTTCCCAGCTGCTTCAATTTTCTCTGCAGTATTCAGGTCCCATGATTCTTTTTCCTGAAGGTACAAGAGAGAAGCTCTATTAGTTTTGGATGACAAGTCCAATAAGAAACTGTAGAAGGTGAGCGAAGCCAAGGAACACCAACCAACCTTTACAAAGGATACAAGCTCGATCTCATAGTGAACAGTCGAATTTGGAGGAACCACAGCAAGATCCTGCTTTGACTCCACACGGTTGAACGCATGCTCAGGTGGAATTGTGACATAGGCAATTTCTCCTTTCTTCATTGACATCACGGCTTGATCTAATCCTTCAATTACTTGCTCTGTTTACCACAGCCAACACCTGATTTGTTAGCATCATCCGACAGCTATACACAAACATTCTTCTTCGACTATCGGAACAAAATGCATTACCTTCATCTGTCTTGAACTCGAATGGCTCATCACCATCATGTCCCTTCTTCACAAAGACAGTTCCATCATCCAGTTTTCCGATCAATTTAACTGTTAATATCAAAATTGAAGCTTTGAGTTAAGACAACCGGGAAATCTTCTAGCACAACCAGCATAACATGTGACAGAAAAATCTCACCTTTGACGACGGCACCATCATTTGGGCGTTCATAGCCTTCTCCCTCTTTGAGAATCTTCTTGATGATCTTCTTATCATTACCAATTTCTGTCACGGTTTTCCAAGACACCAGTTCTAGATCGATATGAAGAGTTGCATTTGGAGGAACGGCACCTTCATCACCAGAAGCTTGCCTCCCGTCTTCACCGAAGGCATCTGAAACCAGAAGTGACACCATCGTTAGCATGTGGCCTCATCAATGCAGGTATAGGGTAAAAGATTCTCTTTGTCTTCTTAGGTTCAATACTCACATTGTGGCATTACTGTGAGTAGAACCTTTTCACCCTTCTTCATAGTCTTCACAGCTTTTGACAGTGCAGGGCAGAAATATCCTGGTCCAAGAAACACCTATATGTGAGATCAAACTCAGCAACGAAGTAGAAAATCGAGATTAAGAGAAGAATGTATACTGACCATCTCTCACAGTGAACTCTACTCCTTCGGATTTGGAGACCACGGTTCCATCTTCAAGCCTTGCCTCATACCTCACTGCATGAATATAGAGAATCATAATTAGAAGATCCTGTAGGAAGTATGACAACAACAACAACAACAACAAGCAGCCTGCAAGAAAGCAAGTATACCTAGAACTTCATCTCGGTCCTTCGGATTGTCCCATTTGTCTCCATCAGTCAATATTTTCTTGAAGATACCTCCATCTTTGCATATGTCTTTCACACTGGTCCAGGAGAGCAGCTCAACGTCGAACTGAAGAGTTGCATTGGGAGGAATAGTGGGAGGGGAGCCAGAGGCACCATAAGCCAGCTCCGGTGGAATGGTGAAGATGGCGTTCTCTCCCTTTTTCATTGTCTTAATACCTTCATCCCATCCCTTGATCACTTGGCCTGAAATAAGGAAGAGAGTAGTAAGATCACCATTCATTGATCGTTCTGCTTGCACAGATCAAGCAAGAGAAAGCAGTTGTTGTGCATATCTTGTCCTACATCATTTATCTTCACGAAATCACAGAGGATGTAGCATAAACTTAGAAATTAAGCGGAGCAATTCAATTATTGCCATCAATCTTATTATGTAGTGAGCATTAATTACAATAACAGGTAACTTCTAAAGTATACCCACTCAAATCCGCTATAAATCTCAGAAAAAGAGGATAAGAATTCATCACCTTGGCCAAGATTGAACCTGAAAGGAGTCCCGCGATGACGGCTGGAATCGAACTTAGACCCGTCGAGCAAAGTTCCCGTGTAATGCACTGCGCCAAAAGCTCAAACTTTAGCACGAAAAACACTAAACTGCAACCACCGAAAGGCCGCAAAGATGGGGTCTTTCTTTACCTTCGACCTCGTCGCCAGCCTCGGGGTGGTCCCATCCCTCCCCTTCCTTGACGAGCTTCTTCCTAAGCCCCTGCTTCCCGATCTCCTTCTCCTCTCCGACCTTGAGAGTCGGGTTGTCGTCATCGAGATCCATGGGGTCCTCATCCATCGTCTCCTCGCCCACCGGGAGGTCGAAGTCCTCATCCATCTCTACGGCTCAAGAAGACACCAAACGCTATTGTACAGAGAGAAAGAAAGGAAATGCGGCAAAGCCGAGATGCCCACAACGTGTTCGAGATCGAGGCTGCGAGCGCAACGCGATCGGAGAAGTGGAGGGAGGAGGGGTTTAAATAGGGCGGGCAATCGGGTTCTGGAGAGTTCCCGGGGAAGAAGATAATTAAAGCAAGGATGCTTCTAGAGAGGCTCCGGCCTTCTTCCAAACGCTTAGATTGACACGTGGTATCGTTCTAGACAATTCTCTTCTAACTGTTACTAATTAGAATTATTATGACTCATATGCATCTTAATCCTATTTTCTAATGTTTGACACATAGAGACATAAAGAGAAGAAAAATAATTATTATTTGCTTTTAGGTTGAACAAAATGAAATTATTTGAGATAACCTATGATTACTATATATATATATATATATATATATATATATATGGGGCCCACTTTGGGTTTAGTTGTTGGGTTAGGGATTGGATCGGGCCATGCTTGACTTGAGGTTGGATTCGATTGGGCGGGTTCTTGGGTTAATAACGGGCTTTTGGGCCTAAAATGTTGATTGGGCCGCACCATGATTCCCCATGAATGTGGTTTTCTTGATGCCGGCTTAATCCACAGCCACATATAATAATTTCATGTATTGTTGTCCTAATGAAGGGGATGTGCATTTTTATTATCAGAGTACTATTAAATACTGGCTGAAGGAAAAAGAAAGGGAAGATATAACATTTGAACTTACCATAATAAATATTTTTAGTTGGCTGACCATTAATCCTATGATAAATGCTTTAACAAGATGAGACAAAAGTAGCTCTTGATTAGCAAAAATAAAAAAAAAAGAAGTAAAAGGAAATGTTGATCCACTTAAAACACTTGATGTGGTTGTGGTCATTAATTTACAGAATCCAACTTCTCATGCCATGAGGGTTTTCTAGATAGAATTTAAACATAGGATAATTGAGTACAGTAATTTTCATGCTTTTGAGGCAACAAAATAAAATCACTATTGTGCTTTACAGCACAACTATTGGGAAATTCACATTGTTCATCCTATTATTAAAGTTCAGAGAATCCACCAAGATAGCAATAATAGATCAGTCTCATGTTTGATTTGTCATCCAAATGGGTATATATAAAGCAATACAAACATTTGGGAATTTCTATAGAGTCATTTGTGATGTCCCTATCTATAAGATATCAAATTTGTTCCATATATGCTGGTCATTAGTGAATTTATAGGATTATCTTTGATAAAACAGATTCTTTTAGGTGGTGATTACAAACTGTTCTTTTTTTGCATCTATTATGTGGAATTTGATATTTAATGATTAGTTTAGTTCAGGCATAACCCTGAGATAAAAATAATTGCTTGATGGAGGACAATTATCCAAATTGCAAATAGATAATATTGTCCTATACATCTTGATAGATGAGATAGAAAGCTACCTGTTGACATTTATTCACTTCCTTTCTCAAGTATCCAACTGTTGTTATTAATATTTTATTTAATGAAAAACTATATGTAGTACTTTTATATCATAGTTCAGTAATTTGGAATATTTGTGCATAAATCTGCAAAATGAAGCAAAAGTCTAAAATATCTGCAATTTGTGTGTAAAAGCTCATCCATAAGGCATCAGTTAGAAGCTTTTTAGTCTTAAAAAATCATTTTGTTGGCTTTAATTTAACTTTGAATTAACTGCTATTAATTGATTGATTCCAAAAAGAATAACTAAATCACTAATCAACTAAGTACTAATAAGTAAAATTTTGGTGTACTAATTAGAAGGAAAGGTAGCTTTGGATTCCTTGCTAAGCACTCAAAAGTTGAAGTTATGTCAGTGTCATTGATTCTTTATTTCATTGCCTTAGATTCCCCCACAAGACAATACAAGAAACCTTTAGGTTTGAAAGCCACAAGTCAATATATCCTACTAAAAGTACAGATTTATAATCTGACTGTATGCTTGCAATGATGTTGATGTTGAGGGAATGAATCCTTCCCAATGCACAGATCAAATGCTCTTTTGGCATATTGAATTATGAGAATCCATTGTGTAGATTTCTGTAGCAGCATTTCCATTATGGACTTAGAATTGACCTATTTTTTGTTTTCTGCAGAGTCTCTTCCAGAATTGTCTTTCCCAACCTTTTTTTTCTCTCTTGATCATTTGTTGCATTTTTGGTTTTCTGGTATCCTGCATAAATTATAAGAACATCAAAACTAGGAAAGTTTTACATCATTTTTTAATTCATCAGTTGCTCATATAAATCATATTCCAAACAGAAGCTACATAATATCACCAGCTTTTGTCAATCCCAATTCTTCCTGACCATTAGAGGTTTGTCATTGTTGCAGACACTGAACAACTTGCCTTTCCAATGTGGATTTCTGCATTATATTACCAACTTTGATCTTCATTGGATTCCCAAACATTTCATGATGGCAACAAGTCAGTCATGATTAGATGGCACCAGGTAAAAGGAAATCTGCACACATATTCTTGAGTGCTAGAGATTGCATTATGTGGTGATGCTTCCACTTAGTGTGCACTGCAAGGGCAGTGAGTGCTCTCTGCCAAGTTTGTGACAATGATGTCAACTGAACAGACCAATCATAAGTTCCATCTGCTAATGTACTGTTTACTCTATCAGATGCAGGAATAATACTGTACCAATGATCAACTTGCTTTGGGTAGTGTCTCCAACCATGCCTTCTCACTGATGAGTCAAAGCTTAGTTCCCTGCTTTTTGGCACCTTCTAAAAATTCTATGGTTCTTTGTCCAAAAAGCTACTCCCAGTGCACCAGCTTTACTCAGGTTTGAATTCTGAACCATAGAAAGCTAAATAGCTGATGTCTTGTCCAACAATGTTGGACACACTATAAGTGTGGTGGATATCAAGAAAAGTTACAACAGTGAAGTCCATAAGGAGCTGACAGAGAACACAAGGCAACCAATCTGCTACATTTGGTTTGTAATCTGACCTATACAACAAAATGATAATTGGCAACAGCTAATATGTCTTCAGATGTTCCAAATTGAGTTTGTCATGAATTAATACCTAATAGTTTAATAGATGTTCTTTTTTTTTCAAACTTAAGTCAAAAGATTGGATCAATCGATTTGATTATCAATAGTTAAGGTATTTACTAGTCAAACTAGATGAGGCCTTCAACCTTTATCAAAGAAGTAGTCTAATATGTTACTATCAGACTGATGTTTTAGATATAAAATTTATCGAATAAGACTTTAAATTTCAACTTTTACTAAATGAGTCTATTATTTTATTTATTTACCAATGTTTTAAGATTTATTAGGTAAAATTTTGAATCCTCTTTTGATGAGTAAGTCTACTACACTATCATCAAGCAAATATTTTAGGTACAAAATTTATTAATAAATTTTTAAATATCAACCTTTAATAAGTGAGCTCGGTGTATCGTACGCCAATGGTATGGATGTAAACTTTGTTTTATAAAACTACGAATCCTCAATCTTTGATAAGTAAGTTTGATACATCGTCATAAGGCCAATGTTTTAGATGCATCCACCTATGCTTCACTCACTACAACAATCAAGGCGTGAACATAGGAATTTGGAAGCAAACTTTTTGTTTGATCTAGCCATCATGATTGTGCTCATGTTTTCAACTGAACTAGTTGGATGATTGAAAGAGGATCTAAAGCACTTCACTCATGCTCTTTCACACATCAGAATAGAATCCATGGAAAAATTGGTCACAGTTCAGCATTCAGTGGGATCAGCCCTAGATTTTCCACCATATGTCTGCATCTTGCTTGGATGCAAACCTAATCAGATAGATTCATCAACTTGGTACTCCACTCTCCATCTCTGCTATGGCATTCTGCACCTTTTCAGAGAAGTAGTGTTCTTCCCACAACCTGTTGTGACAGTAGGCAATATTAGCTATAGCTGATGTTTCCATAGAGAACAAATCATTAGTTGCCAGTAATTCAAGGTTGACAGAAGAATATATGTCTTACATCAATTGAAACATGATGTCTTTATTTCATAAAATCTTGACTATGAGCCAAACAATATACTGCTAACAATCAAATCTATGCAGATCAAAGAGGTTCATGTTGAATACCAGGAATAGCAAGTAATTGTTCTAGTTAATTAGCATGATCATTTTCATAGTGTGAATTATTACTAGCTTACAAGTAATAGGTAGCCATCCTACTTGGTTAATGACATGAAATTTCTACAATCACCATGCTGACATTTATGTATGCAGCTCATGGAAATTAATTCTTTTCTAACATGCTGCTGCATTTTCCCAGTTTTGTTATAGATGCAAAGTTATAATTGGATTTCTTTTGCTGTAAAATTAAAAATCAGAGACAGGAGTGAAGGATTTTACAAGCAAATGCTCAGCTAATGGATCACAAGGTAGAACTATGCATAGGTGTTCAATAAAACATGAGACATATAGCTGATAAGGTCATCTAAAGCCTGCCAAGTGAAGGAAGTGCATATGACTTGGGACTATCTAAACTCCTTTATCAACATGCTTAGTCTGTAAGGAAACATTAGAACAACCTTCTGGTGATCTCTTAGTAGGACATCCATCAGATTGTCCTACTAATCAAGTGACAAGTGTCTTGTGACTTCAAAATCTGTGACTCTTTTGGATTAGTGCAACAGGGATGGCAGAAGGCATAAAGAAAGAACAGAGGGGACATGGATTGTGTTGTTTGCTTCCAGTGTGCTTGATGCCATCCATCCCTTGGTTTGGATATCTCATAAAGAAGAAAAGCAACCCTTGTTCTTTAAACATTGAGGGAGGCATGCAACCTAGCAGTAACCTCCTCTCCTCTCCTCTCCTTCCAACCCAGAAAAGTCTTGCTTTTAAGGCTATGGTTATGTAGTTTTAATGCTACTGATGACATTTCTATAGTGTTATTGTGATGGTTGGATTCCATTTCAAAGCTCAGAGGATAAAAGAAAGAAAAGATAGGATAGAAAATTGATTGGCACAGATCTCTAAGCCAACAAAACATGGAAAAGAAAGAAAAGCAAGAAGATATGCCATTATTAAAGACTAAGGATGGTGACATTTGGGTGTTGTTGGTGGATTCAGTGTCATCTTCATGTGTGTGCTTGGTAGGAAGATAGTTTTATATGGTCGTGTACTGTACAGTATGCATATAGCTTGAAATCTATACTGATGCATGTATGCCAAAGAGGTAAACTCGACTGTGGAATATGTAGATGAATTCTCAGGTTGGAATCAAACCTATGTGAATCTGTTGTCTGTCCCAGCAAACTCATTAAAAGATCAAGCACTATCAAAGGCAAGGGTGGGTGACAGCTTGTCCAGAGAAAGAATATGGATTTGGTGCCCAACCCATCATCCATGAAGTGTTGCTTTGTACTTGCTGCAACTTGATGAACATGTGGTTGTTATCTACCAAATTGGCTTTGATCCAATTTGTTCATCTAAGGTCTTATGATGTGAGTTTGTTCAATGCATTTGCTGCCTATGATACCACATTTAGACTTAGAATTGGAGTACAATATCTATGTAAAGAAGAAGATAGAAGAGAGTAAAAGGCCAAAAAGGAGACACTGAGACTGTTCACTGCATATAAAATTAAGAAGACAGCATTTTTATTTTCTTGCAGATAGTGAGGTCAAAACAAGGGATTAACCTTTTAATATTTCCAGTCGGCTGATGTAAACATAAAGAAATCGGCACCTCGGGAATCGGTGAGATATTAAAATGTTAACTAGAAAATGTTTGATACATTTTTTATCTTGATGATTGAAGTAGTAATATATTGAGGTGTCAACTCAGAAGAAAAATGAAGGCTAAAACAGTGTGCTAATGAGTTTGTTCACACATGGTTGCTAATAAAACAAGAGATGGAAGGAAGAACATTGTAGACATTTATCTCCTCTACTAATGTGAGGCTAAAATGATGAACTGTTTGGGTGGAAGGGAAACTTGGTTGGAAGTATGTGTTTAGTTTCTGAGTAGATTTCATGGCTAGCAGTCACCTACAAGCTTGGCAATCACATACTCAGAGGAAAAACAAGACAAGAATAAACTTGAAATTATCTTTATGTGTTTGGTGATTTTTCTGAATGAGATTTTGGAGGTAATCAATTCCAATTGTGCAGTTTGCAGTCATAGAAAACAAAGAAAAACTTGTCTTTGCAGGCAGAATGCATCTTTCCTTCAATTTCTATCTGGTCCTAACCTTGTTCTACCTTTACAGGTAGAAAGTATATAGAACTGGATACTTACCATGAGGACCTTAAATATCAAACAATATTTGAGAATAACTAATGGTTAAATCATCAAAATAGAGTTTATATTTCAATAGATTATGCATTTCAACATTTTAAATTTGTAGGTAACTTCTTTGGCAACCAGTTGGAAGCTGAGGAAAATATTTTTGTCAGAGCTGCAGTCTCCCTGCTGTGGTCAAACTATCAGGTAATCAGATCAATCATGAATTGGATCTTTGTTGAAGACAACAACTTTTCCTCTTTATAATACAACCTAAGAATGGGAGTATCAAAAACACAACTTGCAGAAGAGAAGAAAAGGCACCACCACCACAATTCACTCTAATCATTAAGCCACCATGATTCTTTCTGCCTCTGATTCAGATTTGAGAACTCAGAAACTCAGCAGAAAGAAGCCCAGAAAAGCCTCCATCCTTTCTTCCTCTCTCTCTCTCTCTCTCTCTCTCTCTCTCTCCCCCCGAATATTTCTTTAATGAATGTCCCATCTGTGGCAAGTGTACAGAAACCTTGGCTTCTTTATCAGCCTCTAGAACTCACAAACACATGAACCTAAACATTTCAATCATTGAAGGCCATGTTATCCTACCCAATGGTGAGGCAATTCCAACATAGACTTACTGAGTCATTCAGGCATCACAGAGCATCTTAAAAGCTTGAATTCAAGTGAATAAATAAGCTCTTGCATATATTATTAAGAGTGCTGATAAGGTGAAGAGGAGAGAGGAGTGGTGGTTAGATCTTGACTTCATGTGGTGTCCATTCATTCATGTCATATTTCTCTCATACTGTCTGCAATGAACAGTTGCTCCTTTCAGCAGACCAGAAGCAGGCATGCTATAAATAATTGCTTCTTAAGCCAGTCATTTGCTTGGTGCCTCCTCACCTAAAAGAATTATGTATATATGTTAATCACTGTTTTATATGACTGACAACATGTTAAACTATTCCCCCTCCTCGCTTAACCGCGTAATTGTTTTGGTCTTAGTTGCCATTATAGAGTTGTTGATTCTTCTGCTGCAGATGAGTTGTAAAAAATACAGCCTGAGACAGGGTTTCATACTGTACTTTTCTGCTCTTATGCATGCCAACTATCTTATGAATTTAACATTGAACTAACTCACATATTTAGTGTGCAAACATAAAGTAGAGCCATTGTTCAGCATCCAAGTAATAAAATTCAAAAGTCTTATTTGTTTCTTCTGAGGATTGGTTTGTGTGGCTGAAAAGACTACATTTCATTATTCCTTGTGCATGGAAGATTTAGACCAACATAAAGTCATGCTTTTTGGTGTTGATTTCATGAACTAAAAGAGACCAAGAGATGGCATGCTGCAGCTATGTAGGAAAGTGATGGTGTTTATCCATTCTGTTGTGATGACTTGTTGCCCTTCTCAAACCAAGTGTTCTTGCAGCCTTGATAAGATAGCAACAACACATTCTTTTATTGCCATGGATGAGAAGGCACAACAGCCTTAACTAGTCCTGCAATTTGTAGGTGAGTCAAAGATCTCAATGTGGATTGAAGAACACTTTCAGAAGAGTTGGAGGGATGCTGCCTATCTCACCAAATTGCCACCTAACTAATCAATTCATTGCAAGAATTCTGTAATGTCAAAGTAGATGCTACAACTTGCAAATGAATCAGTATAATATTTTGTCCCAAAAACCATATTTTTTTCTTAGAAAAAATTAAATAGAAAAGAAACACTCTTCTAAAGCACATTTAGCAATTTCTATCCCAAAGGAAAGAAGTTGCTCTTCATAACCAATGAAATTTTCCCCTAAATAAAGATTTGATCTTTCTAAATAAATAATTTACAGTTAGAAGCAAAGCCAAATGATTTGGAACAAGGATGTGTTTTAGATGTTGTGATTTAAGGTGTAATAATATTATGGACAGTAAAAGAAAAGGCATAGAGTTATCCAAGATATAGATGTCCAATTAACAAATCCAAAATCATAATTGAAGCTTACATAACAAACAAGAATGCTCCAAAGTAAACATTTGATTGCTCTAATGATGGATATGACCTACCTAAAAATACAATCCTACAAAGAAAAATACTACAATTATTAGAAGCCTACTCTTGGATGTAGTAGAGAGGTGCACAGCCCAGCATGGACTTGTTGTACCAAAATCCACAGGATCACAGCAATTATGTCAACCAGATTTTGACTTTTACTTCCAAATTTGATATGAGCAAAGCTCACACTTGAACAGTTTGACAATTTTATTTATAATCTTCTTTGAAGGATGAAAAATTCAATAAATCTGACATGGACTAGAAAATACAAAATAAATTAGGACCGAAAATTTTGACCGGTCAACAAAACAAAATACCGGTTGATTCGAGCTAACCCATTTTTAAGTTTGAAGAGATTTAATATTTGATGCTATCAATTCGCGTATCGTTTATTGTCATATAATATTTCTTAAAAAAAAAAGGAATCATACTTAATTAACCTTTGATGCTTCGAAATCACTCTTGACTTTTTACCCTCTCAATCCAATGATTGCTTGAGGAAATTTCACCTTGGTTATGATTAACAATGGTTTGGGGTGGCAAATAGGAGGGGATGCCTGATTTATTTTAATCCACTGGAGTCCAATCAAATCAAATTGTGTTTCCTTTTGCCTCCACCAGCATGTGATTGTGCACATCAATCCAAAGGCACTGGCAGTATAATATGATTGAGGACACTGATTCCAAGGATTAAACAACAAGAAGTTGGTGAATGAATGCCTCAAGCTTTTCCAGGTAGCAGACAATTTCCAATAATTCTTTTTCCTTTTTCATCAACATATCTTGCATCTTCCTGTAACCCCCACTCTGGCAAGCATTAACAAAACCAATGGAAGCTTGGTTTGCTCCAAATCAAATGAAGCATCTTCCCAACCCCTGGCATGGCTCTCTGCTTGATCTCTCAAGCAGGAGCTGGTTGTGGACACAGAAGGCTCATCTGTCTCATCTTTCCCAGAAAGCAGTAACTCTCTGTGCTGGTTTCAGCACTGCTCACTCTACTGCTTCACACTGTGGGTTCAGAACTCTTGAACAGAGCAACTCTGAGTTGTGGTGGGTCTTCAGAATCACAATTGGCAATGTAGAGAACTCCATAAAAGTCACTGTTATAATCACAACAATTCCCACAAAAAGTGTCATGTACATAAAACACATTTGTTCTGCCAAAAGATATTGCAGCTATGCACAGCTACATGTTCGATGGAATAACAAGAGAACGATTAGCTAGCTGTTCATAAAGTTCATCATGTCCACAGAGAAGAGGAACAGCTTCTCCAATGTCAGAAATAAGATCCAGGAATTGTGGATCCTATTAGTTTGAACATTAGTAAATGAGGGAACTCAAACAGGTTAGGAAGGCCATTGTCCCAGATTTCTCACACTCAACCGGACAGCATTTCCAACTCTTGCAGCTTGCAAGTAATGTCTTGGGAGTTCTCTTCCTCAAAAGTAATGTCTCCAAACTTGGGACATTTATCGATCTTTCTTGTGATTTGGAACTTGTTTCCCTCTTCCTCAAAGTAATGTCTCTTTCCCTTGTCATGCAAAGAGAAATAACTAGAGAGAGACTCCGAGCTTACAGATAATTAAGAACTTCATTGTTAATCTCCCTCTCTCTCTCTCTCTCTCTCTCTCTCTCTCTCTCTCTCTCTCTCTCTCTCCACCCAATACTGAGCTGATTCCCATAAAACGTTTTACTGGCAGAGGGGCACACACGGCTCCTCCGCTGGCGTCCAACGCCCGGCATCACCGTCACCGCCCATTGCGGTGATTCTACCTTCCTTGCTTCATCTATCTATATATACCCAAAGGTCAACAACTCTACCTTTCTCCTTCTCTTCTGTTCTCTTCCCTTGCTGCCTCTGACATTGCTCGTTTGTTCTTCCACGCTCTGTCGCTCTTTTCTTCCGAATCCTCCTGCATAAATCCCACCTTCACCCACTTTTCCCGCGTCTCGCTTCAGTTTCGCTGCTCGAGAATGGAAAAGGAGCGATTTTTTGGCGTCAATTGGCAGTCCATGGACGCTGGGATGCCGCCGGAGATGAACTCCCGCGCGGCCGCTGCCGACCAGTTACCGAATTCCTTCCTCAACCTCGGGTGGGAGCAGCCGATGCACCACGACGCCCACTTCGAGTCGGCACTGAGCTCCCTCGTCTCGTCGCCTTCGTCCAACACTCCGGCCGGCAACGACAGCGTCATCATCGGCGAGCTCATCGGTCGGCTCGGCAGCATCTGCAACTCCGGGGAGGTGTCCCCGCCGTCGCGATACCAAAGCGCCAACACCTCGTGTTACAGTACACCGCTGAATTCCCCCCCAAAGCTCAACCTTTCCGGCATGGATCACCAGCAGCAGGGCAGGGGAGGCGTACCGGTGCCCGGGAATCAAATGGCGGCCGGGAAATTCTCGCCGTTTGCCGCCGACCCAGGATTCGCAGAGAGAGCCGCGAGGTTCTCTTGCTTTGGGGCGAGGGGTTACGCGGGGCTCGGCGGCCAGTTCGGGCTTCCGGAGGCTGGAAAGCTGTCGAGGGTCTCAAGCAGCCAGTCTCTGAAGGCGGTGCAGATGGGAGCTTCGGACAATGGCAAGGAGGTGCCAGTGTCGGAGCCAGAGAGACCGGCGATGGAGACGAGGTCCAAGTTTGGTGCCGAAGCGGAGTTCGGCAACAGCCAGGAGGCGTCGTCGGTGTCGGACAGGACGACGGCGGTTGGTGCGGAGAACAACGCGAGGAAGCGGAAAGCAGCTTCCAAAGGCAAAGCAAAGGGGGCACCTTTATCTTCCTCCAACATGAATCCTCCCAAGGTAGTGTCTCAGAATCCACTATTACACTGAGTTTGGCAGCCAATTTAGTACTCAAAAGCGAAAGAATTCTCCAACTGCAGCCGAGCGACGGGGAAAATTCTGATGCAAAGAGATGCAAACCAGCTGAAACCGATGGAGCTGACAAGGATGCGGCCGTCAAGCCAAAGACGGAGGAGAACGGCGATGTCGGTCGGAAACAGGGCGAAGAGGGCAATGCCAAGCCACCGGAGCCGCCAAAGGACTACATCCATGTCAGGGCAAGAAGAGGGCAAGCCACCGACAGCCACAGCCTGGCGGAGCGGGTACCGAAAGAACCCTTCTCTTATGGTGATCCTCTGCTCTTAGCTTCCTGTTTTCATGACTGTGTCTTCTTCCTTGATCTACCAGGTCAGAAGAGAAAAGATCAGTGAGAGGATGAAGCTTCTGCAGGATCTTGTGCCAGGTTGCAATAAGGTAGATTTTGATGCTTTGTTTGTTTGGTAAATCATGATCAGTTCTTGCTCCAAAATTGAAGTTTTGATGCCTCCAAATAGGTAACCGGCAAAGCACTTATGCTCGATGAGATCATCAACTATGTGCAGTCATTGCAGCGGCAAGTCGAGGTAAGAACCATAAAAGACAGTCACAGTCACTTGTTACCTCCCTTACGAAACTGGTTCGTCATCTCAGCTTATGCAATCTGGTTTCAGTTCTTGTCGATGAAGCTGGCCGCCTTGAATCCCCAGCTAGATTTCAACATGGAGGCTCTCCTCCCAAAAGATGTAAGCTTGTGCATTCTCTTCAGTCATTCATCCCTCGAATTTGAGTTTTGACTGACCTTATATTGCCTTTGTCATTTAGATGCATCAAGCGCTTGGACAATTGCCGCAGCAAGTCTATCCATTAGACATGGCAAGCACAGCCTTCTCATATGCTCAGCAGCCTCAGGGGACTCCTCTCCAGAGCATTGTCACGAATAGTCTCGATGTGCAAGGATCCTTGAATCCATTAGAGTCCTCCCTACGACGGCCCCCCACCATGCAACTACCTCGTCTCGATGGATTCACAGATGCCACCTCTCAGGTAATGATGTTGCCATCGAATGTAGCCATGAACCGGATGTGCTAAAAGAATTAGTTTATGATCAAAGCAATGTTGGTCTGTTTCAGCTTGGAAATCTCTGGGAGGATGACCTCCAGTATGTTGTTCAGATGGGCTTGGGGCAGAGCCAGGGGACTGCATTCTCCTCCCAAACTATGCCTGTGGAGTGAATCGAAAGACTACGTTAACTCACAAGATTTTAAGAAAATTTTTGTGATGTGTACAATAGATGCAGGCAAAAATGACAAGTTAAGTAAAGATCGAATTATGCTTGTATGATTTCATAGTAAACTAGAAGCCTTTTGTATATAATTACTGAGACACTGGTGTCGAACAACACCTAGAGCTCTGAACTAACAGCATTAGGTCCGAGTGCAGAATTCTGTGACAATTTCTTCTTGCCTCAGATATGAGTTTGTAACAGGGTGAGACTGAGAGCAAGAGCAAGGATGCAGAAATGATTCAGTATGGCAATGCTATTTTGTATTATCATTATGATAAACTATCAGTTACCGATTAATGAAATTGTTGGTTGTCTGAAACTTTTACCTTCCTTCCGGTGCTTCTCATGATCTCTGTGGACAAAGTTGAATCATTTTAAGAGAACTGCTTCAGTTTGAGTTCGAAAAATGGATGAATTAACAGTTGTTAGGGGATACTACTGGTTTCTGTCAATGTGAACAGTTTAGTATTACCTGTTTGAACTGGAAGAAGATCATAGATCAAATGGAATTTGGAACTTACTCCTCTTGCTTGTTTCCTTGGGCCACCTATGCATCCTAGCAACCAAATTGCTTGTCCATCAGCATCCGTGTAAGCTGTCCTCCATTGCTGCAAAAGTAGATGGACCATTTGATGTTGTGTTCCTGTTACCAGTGGAACATCATCAGATTGGCTAGGTTGGCACATTTGAAGTTGACAAGGATCAATGAATTGTCATAAAATTGAATCATTATGGCTCTACAGTTCACAGAAGAGAGAAACAACTTAGCTGGAAGCCATGGTGGTTTAAATTTCTTGCAGCAGCAATTTTGAAGTGTCTGCTCTATCAAAGCCTGCCTTCATCATTATTTCTTTTTCTTGTCTTGTTGGTTGTGAACATCCATCCGTTTCTTGTGAAGGTGTGTGATGGTAACCTCTTAAACGAAGACCAAGTTTTAGCCACTCTGGTCTGAAATACTGAATAAGTATAAAGATATTGGAAGGTCATATGTCATTAAACCTTGCTGACCTCTGATTTGGACAAGCATCCATTTGTTGTTCTGGTGCTTTTTCCTGTTGGAAGCCGTGCTGATGGAACCAACATTTATGGCTGCACTCTTTGTTTCTCAATTGATTTTGCACAAAACTTGAGCTTCTCAACACTGAATCATTTCTTTCAGTATTTGGTACATTCTTCTGTGTGTTTTTTCTCACCAATGCAAACTAAATATGCAGGATGAATTTAAAGGTTACCAAATCAAAGAAAAAGAAATATGATAATTATGCAGTCCATTGAGTAGGCTATCATTAGCTCCAGCTCCCATTGATGGTAGGTATTTTCTTCTCATCTCATTGGCTTCACCAACCACCCTAAACAGTGAACATGTTACATGCCTTTCCAACTAACCATCAGTACAACTGAAGCAGCTCAGACTTGCAAGCAAATTGCCTCAACAAATATGGATTTGGACTGCTCATGTCACTCTCTCAATCCTTAGTTTAATAAACTCTAATCCTTTTTCTTTTCTTGTCCTTCACTAATCAAGCACTTAGATGTAGTGCTTGAGATCTTGGACCCACTTTACCAAATTGCATCATTGCATCAGGGCATTATAATTAAACCAACTTGGGTGGTTGGGCCATCATTGGTTACAGCTTTTGGAATCATGCTGAAAGCTGCTCTGTATCTTTACCTCTACATTGTTAAGATCCCAATGCGCCCTCACAGTACTTGAATCTGTGAGTGAGTTCATCATCATTTGGCCCTTCAAATGTCATGAGATGAGTCAACAGCTGCATTCAACAGGGTGACGAGTTCCCCAGCTTCATGATCTCTTTGACATTGTAGACTATTTTCAAACCCAGCCCTTCAGTTCACAGAAAACCTAATGAATCTTGTAGGTAGGCTGTCTGCATCAGAGAGATCCATCCCTGTAGGAGATATGGACATTACTTTTGATCAACTTGAAGGCCTTATCAACATCCAAGGCAACTAGGGCAGAAGAAAAAATTGGCCTTTTGTTGGATCATTGCTTTATACTATGATGTGGACCCATGGCACTAATCCATATTGCTAGTAGTTCAGTAACTCACTAGCTTGACTAAGAAATTTTGATCACATTTAGCAGGAAGCATGCTGCATTTGGGCTTAATAATTTGATCTCCCATAAGACATGCTGTAGTGATAAGACGATGATGACCAATATATATTGTGATTAGGTGAAGCATTAACACCAGACAAGAAGCATGGTCATGGTGTGCACTCTTCTCTATCAAGTAAGCTGGACAGTCAACAGTACTAATCTTAATCCCATACTAATAAGTCACACAACATTTATATTTATTTATTGTTCGTATAGCGGTCCTTATCGCAGATAAGCTGGCTAAATTAGATGCATTGAGTGTTTAAACATCCATCTCAACCAACTGGCAATGTAACCTACTATCATTGCCCAATTAATTAACATGAAATGTCACAAACAAGTTTCTATTCCATGATCTGGGCACTCTTAATACTACTAATTTTAGGGTGTGGAATTTTTTTTTTCCCCTTTCGAGCCTATAGATGACTATAAACTAGTTGAAGATTAAGATAATCTCAGATCATTGGTATGAGATGCATAAATATGTGCCAGCAACCTAAGAAATTGACTTTCTAAAGGGTTGCCAGATTATCTGCACAAGAGAGTCTGGAGCTATATTTGCCTACTGTAACACCCCAAAAGAAACACACAATAATTAAGTTACAAAGCAATAACATCATCTACCACTGTTCATTTCTGCTGAGCTAACTAGCCTCAGATCTACATTAAGGTTGTTTTCAAATTAAAAAGTGAATAACCACAGAAATAAATTTTCTGAGAAGAAATGAATTTTCTGAGAAGAAATGAATTTTCTGAGAAGAAATGTTCAGTAATAGGTTGACAGGTAATGAAATAAGTGAAGATACGCCACCTAATATAATAGGATTTGTATTGCACCTGGTAGTAAGCACAAACATTGCTAAGCATAAACTCATGCATTACTAGAATTATTAAAAACATGTGCAGATTATAAACTAAAACTAAAACCATAGAATTATACCTGATTGTTATTAAAAACATGTTCCAGATGCAATTTCACAGAACTAGCACAATTGGTGAAATCCAGAAACTGTATATAGGAACGATACAGAACTTATAAGTGCTATGTTACCAACGTTTGAGGTGTTGTGCAACACTTCTTCTCCTAGTAATACAAACATATTGCTGGGACATCCTTTAAGATTTTAAATATTGCGCTGATCATCACCAGAGAACCATGAATTATAATCTATGGACAATTCGGTATCCCCTCGCTAGCAGAAGGGTTCAAACTCCTCTATACAGCTCTACTCATGCTTTCCCTTATCAGATTTGGCCACTTCAGAATCATCAAATTCAATGTGTCCAAGGACTTCTCTTTGTGAACATGATTCTGCAGGTATCTGATTCAGTAAAACAACTTCTCATATCATAATCCTTCAACTAATCGATCTCTTGGTTTGCCTTCTCAGTCTCCTCTGCCAATAATGCTCTTTTCTGCAAGATGTATAGTAAAATAAGAAAGGTAAACATAGACAAACTGCAAGCAAAAGACTTATCCTATATGAAATCCACTTTAAAATGTAATTTATCCAAAAGATGATAAAGACAAACATAAAGAGCTTGAAAGCAAAAGACCAATGCAGAAGATAGCTGCTGCCCAGATAAATCCTATAAGAAATTTCCTTACCAAAACATAGTTATCCAAGAGATGTTTAACCATAATTGACTTCGCACCAAAGCTAAATTAACAAGGAATATTCATGAACCACCACCTGCTTACTTTGGTGAGATAAAAGACAATTAATTACATGGTGTTCCATGAAAAGCTTTTCTTAGCTAAGTAGTCCCAATTATAAACCTCAGTTCAGTCTATCACAGTTGAAAGTCTTTCTAATCTCCGCAACTTTTGGTATGAAAAGAGAAAATCCAACAAAACAATTAGTGACACAACAAAAGTTGAGTACACAGAAACTGCAGTGGATGCTAGATGCCTCTGAATCTTAACTTCCTAACATTTAAGCAATATGTTACTCTGCTTATCATTCAATAGACTCTAACATTAGCAACCATATCAAATGTTGGCATAGGTTGTAGCTTTTGGATGAAATCAACACTATATGAAGGTCAATGTCACAAATGATCCACAAAGTATCGGTCCGAAGCCAAGGAGCAAGTGAAAAAAAAGATCATGAAAAAGACTAAAAGGTAAAAGCATGGTTCGCCTTATCGGTCCGTACCGGTGTACCAACCAGCTATCAATTCGGTATGTACCGAGCTATATCGAGCATACTGACATATGATACATTGGAGTTTACCAATATATCACCCGTACCAGACCACTGTCAGACTTGTACGTACTGTCTGTACTGAGCAGTACATTATGATACGTTGCATCTTCGGTAAAAGGTATAGTTTCTCTCTCATTATATAGACAGCAGGTATCCATGATACATCTAACTTGATATGTAAGTTTTAAGTCCTATGTACTGGATACTTTCATAGAGCATTATGGAGGAATATGCATGTTGCTCTTACAAGAAAGCATAGATGTAATAGCACATTGATTTGCATATGGGCAACTATACTATTGTAAGTGACATCAATAAGTATAATCTTGCCCACACATTCCCACTAGACACCACCAGTGTGAATGTACAGATTTGATATGAATCTTAATGTGAGAATTAATTCACTACATGAAAATGCATGAAACAGCAAAAGGGAAAAAAAAGTACCTCACCAATTGCAGCAGCTTCCTCTGCTCCTTTTAGCCGCACAATCTCTGGCAGTTTGTAGAGCTTCAGCAGTGTCTCTCAGTTGATTGAAGGGTTTTATTTTCATCCTTCCATTGTCACCTTTCCCTTTCTCTTTCTGATTTTAAGATTAAAACTTCAGCTGCAGGAGAAGTAATAAACTTTAATTCAGCTCCCTTGATACCAGCTATTGCTGCTGCTCCGATTGCATCCTCAACTCTATTGCTGATTTACTGATTTCTTGAAACAAGTGCAGTATGCTTCTCCTGAAGTTCCGCATACTGTCCTAAAATTTGGTTACGATCCTGCATTGTTGTTTGTATTGCCTCTTTCAGCTCCTTGGCACATTTTTTTTTTCTCAGGATCAGGTTCTACTTTCAACTTTTCAGCCAAAGAACAACTTGCTTCAAATGCAAGCCTAAGTTCTTCAACAAGAGAACAGTTGCTCGCTTTTTCTGTCTAACTAGTCCTCCCTGCTTCAACTTTATTATCAGCACTTTAACCAACTCAGATGTTGTTCTGAGAGGAGCAAGGAGTCAATTCAGAAGAAGAAAAGGAAACCATGTAGCATTGCAAATTTGCAACATAGCCATCAAGCTCATCCGGCACCCTTTTCAGTTCAATATTTACCCATAAAACCTCTGGATGATTCTCGTATTTTTCTTCAAGAAGCTATAGTTTGCATAGAATTTTTAGTACTAGTAAGAAAGTTTAGATAGAAAATCTTGGTAAGACAACTAAAGAGATAAAAAAATGTCAAACATAGGATCAAGGATCGGTAAAACCTTATGTTCATTCACAAGCGCAATAAACTCTTCACTTAATCCATAAAAGTGTCAATCTGAGAGATTTTACCCTCAAGGGTTTGAGCAACAATTACATTGCATTCTTGTTCATGTTTATATTGTTGGACCTACCACATCCACAATCATATGGAACATAACAAACATTAAACTCAGTACAAAACTCAAAAGGTGGAAGTCGAGCATAAACAATTTAGCTGCATAATTTCAGCAGCTTGCTTCAAGTGCCATTTCTCACCTGATGGATCCTACCAAGACTTGCTCCACTGCCTATCACAAAAAGAAAGATGTTCAGTACATTTCTTTTTGAGGGAATGAGGGAAAGATTTCCAATTATTCAGAACAACCTTTAGATACAAGGTATGCAAAATATTAAAAAAGAAAACAAAATGATAATTTTCTCAACTTATAATTTTTGTGACCCAATTTTGGTATATGCATACTGTGTTTATCAATTGGCACCAATTCATCAGCAGGTGCCAGCTGCAATTGCATGCTTCTGTTGGAATGTTTACCCTAATATTATAGAATTTTCTTATTACAGTAACTACATAGTAGGAAGCTCTTCTCGCACTTCTAAATCTTGAACAAGTGCTTGTATTCCAACATCAACCTTGTTTATTGAGACAATTAATTTGCCTTCCATGGACTGATAGAAAACCTGAAAGATGAATTTATTGGGAAACTGAGGTTTGCTGCCAGTTACCAATAATTTGAAGACCATGTCGGAGACTAGCTGTGAGGCATTCAGTTGGTTTGAGATAAGTAACATAAATATTTGAACTTGTCAGATAGCGAGTTTGAGAATTAATGACAAAAAAAAGTGACCAACATCAAAGAAAAGAGTTCTATATTTAATTATCTATAAGACTATAAAAGTGAACATAAATACAGTGATAACTTTTCTGGATATCCAATTTCTGAGTTCTAAATATAGGACTACTAATAGAACCCAAGCAATATCCAAATTCTGGATATCCAACTTCTAAGTTCTGAATATACAGAAACACTCTGAATACTTGAAAACTGGATAGGTGCATCGATAAGTAATTTAAATCTTATTGCATCCCTAAATTATGCCACATGGATCAAGGACCATTTGCTGTGAATCAAAGGGGTTGGAATAGAAGGAAGGCTCAGGCTCAGATTCATCCAAATTAAGATTAGCTACACCTTTTGTAATGTTAATTTGTCTAAAGCAAACAGGTTTAATTAAAGGGAGGAGCATTCTGGACAAAATCTATATTCTCCAACAGCTTATTCTGATCTTACACATTCCATGTTATCTTATAGTGGTAAATCCCCCACATTTTGATCAAAAAAGACAAGAGACAAAGCCTATGATAGTCCATCTTTGAGGTCTTTAAGCATATGAAGTTCCCTCGAAAGTAGATTGATTAAAAGTATAGTTGCATCTGATCTGCATTTGACTGGAACTTCAAACATTATTTATTTCATGTATGTAGATGAAGTATGAAGTTCTCATATTGTGACACCAAGATAGTCCCAAATCAGAAAAGAGGAAAGGAAGGTCTTGTCTCCATTACAGGAACCCATTACTAATAACTTCAGTTCAAACATTTTGGAGTTTGGACCACATGCCCAGTCTTGCTTCACACAGTTATTTAGTGTGTACAGACATCAGAGAATCTTTCTTAAGTCCTATGTGGACAACCACATGTTAACATATGGAGATGGCTTTCCTAAAATTTGCTAATATAAAATTCTAAGGAGGATTCTGGTCTATGAATAAAGCTTAAACGAGGGTATCAGGGGTTTCAATGTGAAGATCGTGGCACTCCAACAGTCCATTCATCAAAAGATAAGAGCAATAACTGCATGATTTGATTTGCCACCTACTAGTTATGTGACCAAATCATTTTGGCCAATGTAGCAATGGTGACTCCACATAGAATATTAGTTTAACAGGTCAAATGAGTAATTCTAGAAGTGAATGCATTCCACTTCAAGTATAGAAAGGCATATGTTTTCTTATATATGTGTATATACCTTAAAATACAAGAACCTAGCAAACGACAAATCTATGTACCAAGACATCATAATTTGACCAGTATAAACCAAGGAAAAGACAAAAAAAAAAGGTTATTTCTGATGTCAATACTATTAGGTTTCTAAAACAAATTATGTTCCAGTATGTGTTTCAATACTCATTTTATCATACTGGTAAAATGTTAGGCAGAAAGGGGAAGTCTGCGACCAGCAGAAATAGGGATCATGGTGTTCATGACTTGAAATCAAAAAATAAGTACAGACAGAACTAGAAAAAATTAAGAAGAAAAGTGGCATTGAAAAAGGCTGTAAGCAAAAGAACTTGGCATGGATTGTTAAAAACCTTTAAGAAGGGTAGCAAGGAATAAAGAAAACTTAGTTTAATGGTGCCTGAAGTCATAAAAAGATAGATGTTCTAAAGAAAATATATTAAATAAACAGATTGATAAATATAACACTAATTTGAAAAGTGATTGTTTCCCAATCAATGATCCACAGAGCAAATTCCAAACAGATAGTATCATAGGAGAGTAAATAAAGACACAACAAATAACTTATTTATTTTGCCATCATTTCTATTGTATCTATGAGATTATGTGCAATTTATGCAGTTTCCTGAATGATGCTTATCGATAGTAAGTATATAACTGATAAAGAATTCCCGATAACAATTCACCTTCATTAATAGTTGATTTACATCATCATACGAACAAACTCCTCTGTCAAATAATCAACACAAATACCAGTTGGAACATCCACCTTAATCTGAAAGATATGGCCAATTTCAGAAACAACAGAGAATGCTATAGGCAAGTAATGAAGAAACGGTAAAAGACCAAAATTGGTTTGGCACTCCTTTATGTCAGTTCCAGCAGGTTTGTGATTTCATCATTGTAGATCTGTAAACACAATAGCCTGATAAATCACAAACCAGAAATGGAACAAAGCTAGAAATACTTGGAATATCAAGTAACGTCAGCACAATTGCCTCCAGGAAAGAACAATAGGACTGAAAATTCAGCTGTTTGTCAGAGTGCTTCAGTTGTTCCTAGAATAAATATTCTCTAAGCATGAAGTTACCAAGGTTTCCTACCAAGCAGAAGGTTTAAAGTTACCCACTTCATCTATGCAAGAAAAGAGCCTCTCATAGGCACACAGGGTCAATCCTCTGTTAGTTCTATACCAAGCATCTTCTAATAACGCATTGGGAGGTCCCCACATAGTATAAGTCTTTCCCCTGCTGGTCTTTGCCAAATAAATCATCAAGCAGCCATTAACCTTTTCTACAGACAAGTACATCCGAAGAAAGAAGTCCTATAGAATTTGAATAGAAGAATCACTATGCAACTGACCATATGCATATATTGAGATGCTGAACATCACTAACGGCATGGCAACAATTCAAAAGATATCATCTTGATGTTTTTAGTTCTTGAGAAAACGACCTGTCCAAACCATAGCGTCAACAGTAATCCGAATGGGAAATTTTGCAATTCTGAACCCACCAGTTCAAAGATAGATCGTCTTCTTTTTCCTGTTTGCTTGGAGAAAACGAGGCTGAAAAAGACGGCCCTCGACACTAACTCCAAGGAGGTACCTGAACCCCAGAATCCGGCACCTGGAAAGGTGAAATCCGTTTTTCAAAGAGCGTTTCCAAGCAGCGGTCGCGGAGATGGACTTTCCGGCACTGGCGGGGGAGGAGAACGGAGACCTGTCCGGCGACACAGGCCAGGGATCGATTGCCCCTGTGAGAGAAAGGGGTTAGGTTTAATAAGGCCGAGCGCCCCTTGCTCTCGTGATAGCCTTCATCGATATCGAGCGGAGAGAGGAAACGGGAGATGGCCGGAACCCTAACGATATAAGAGAGACGTTGCGAGATTTGAATCGGCAAGGGGTATAAAAGTAACTCTACTATAACTTTTCAAACAGTGTAAGATTACCCGCAGAGCGGTGAAACTAAATTTATATATTTTTCTTTCGATATCTTAATATCTTATTTGAAAGATTTAAAATTTAAATTACTATTCAAATATTTGTTCCAATTGATTGAATTCTTAAAAATTATTTTTATTAATTTAATAAAAATATCCTTTTATCTTCCATCACTTTGACCTCAACTTCATTGTCTCATATCCTCTCTCTCTCTCTCTTCTCTTTCTCCTTTCCCCTCTTCTCATTGTTAATAAAATTATAAGTAGAGAGAGAAGGAGGGCGATGAAGGCGTTAGTATAGACGATAGTCTTATCTCCTTCCCTCAGTAAGATCACCTTATAGAGACACTAACAGATACCTCTATCAACTCCTTAATACTATCATCCATCATCCTTTTGAGGCGGAGCTCCTCTAGGTGCAGCCAATCCTCTGTCATCGTCTCGATCTACACCTTAGCCTTGTTGCCCCAATCACTAAGTACTAATTTGAAATCAGCATTGCCACAAAGATCATTATTGGTATCATAATTGCCCACCTTTATTTTACATTCTTACTCCCACCGTAATAAAGAAGAGCGAGCGATAAGGGAGAAAAGGGGAAGAGAAAGAAGAATAAAATAGAGAAGCAACAAGTAACGAGGAAGGGTAGACAATAGAAGAGGAAAGGATAAGAAGAGGACAGAAGGAAGGGAAGAAAGAATAAAATAGAGGAACAACATGTAATAACGAGGAAGGGTAGACAATAAAAGAGAAAAGAGGCGAAGAATATTTTTATTAAATTGATCAAAAAATGGTGATGTTAAGTTGAAAACCAATTAGAGGTCATCATTTAATTAAAACCCAACATTGAGAATTTTTAGATAAAGTATGTAATATATTTCACGTGTCATTTTAAACAATTCCCATCATTTTATCTCTAATTATTTTGTTTTAGTTATCAATAAATTTACACAATTTATTTTGACCATTTTAAAATAAATACATACACGTAACTTCCCGAGCAACATCCTCTTTAATTTACATTTGAATTATTGAGCAATATATTAATATATCTATTTTTAATTTTTTTTATACATCTATCTTAACTATACCTTATTTTCTTTAATTGTTAATAAAATGGTGCTTGGTACATTTTTCCTATTTCATCTTAAACTTTATTTCTTATCAATTAAAATTGAAGACAAAACCATTAGCAGATAATAATACATTCCAAATCGAATTTTTTCCATGTGTTGATCAAACCCTATAATAAATTTGTGCAAAAGAGAATCATAAAAGCATAAATTACCATTCAAGTCAACTATAAAAAAAAAAAGAGTAATAAAATAAACAAAATAACAGCAAATTTGAGAGGATGAGAAACAAAGTACAAATCCATGAAGTAAAACTAATCTCCTATAGAACAGGATTTCTCCAATTCAACAATCTCATAATATACAAACAATAACAGTTGCTATTTATATTTTAAATTGATGATGAAAGATAGTGAATTAGAGAAGTAAAACTTCATTTCCTCAGGGAGAAGTGGCTTTTATTTCCCCATTTAAATCAATTAATTAGAAAAAAAAAAAAAAAAAAAGGCCAAACTATGGAGCTTTTAGCATGCGGAGATGTTGATGGATGTGGACATGTACAATTAGTTGTATACATGCACATGTCTCACCAACCGTAACAACCATGGCAATAGAGAGCATATAAATGGACGGGATCCATGGGATTAGTTGTTGAAACCTGATGATGACCTGTCCCACATTTAAACTGACTAATTAGACTGTCCAATGAGTTACGCTTACCAATGTCGAACCTTTCCATGTTAAGTGCAATTCTTTTCTCACTTCGTCATCGTGAACCCGTTCGGTACCCGATATGGGTCCCGAATTCGAACCATTGATAGCTGTTACTATTCTAGGTAGGCGAGCGGGTCGAGTGGGACGGGTGGAAAGGTATTTTCTTGTCACGAGATGACCTGTTTCCCTGCCCGCACGTGCCGCTGAGCCCGTAATTCTATCGCAGGTCCGGATCCCCTCCGATCTCGACTGCAATTGCTAGGGATGCCACGGGCCGTGCCGCTCATCCTGGCCGTCCGTGTTAAGCGTGTGCCTCGAGTGGGTCCCATCGCGTCGGGGTTGGATCGGATCCGGTCCTCGTGGTCCCACCCGCACCGTCGGTGACGACCCCCTCGTCGGGTCTCCATGTGCGCTGTTGCTTCCTCCACCCATCCTTCGCCACGTCACCACCAGCTATCCTTGGTTTCGGATTCAGTGCATGACTCACTGCATGATTCACTGGATCTATCGATAGGGAGACCCCATTATGAGTTCCTCTTGTCGACCCCACGCTTAGTGGGAATTCTCAATGGACGCTTTCACTGAACGGAGTTCTGGTTTGTTCATGAAACCACGGGACCCTCCGAATTCGCCGGTCCTCTCACTAAAATATATTATTAGTTTCCAATTATGCCCCTCTCCTTCCTCCTCCCACAATTAGATCGAAGGAGAGAGAGGGGGAAGGAAAGAGATCTCATCGCGTCGATGTCTCCTCCGCCGCCTAACTACGAGTTCCAAGAATGGTGGAACAAGGAGCGGTTCAAGGCCCAGGGACTCCTCTCCCCCTACCCTTCACCGCCGGCGGCGGCGGCGGCCGTGGATGCCTCCGCGGATGCCGCCGCCGTCGACGTCAGCACCCCGACTACCCCCGCTGCCGCCGGCAAGTCTCGTGGCCGTAGTCCCCGGCAACTCTCCTGGCTCCTCCTCCTACGCCTTCACCACTCCGCCGCCATCCTTGCCTCCCTCCCCTCCCGCTTCCTCACCCTCCTCCGCACCGCTGCACGCCGGATCTCCACCGCCACTCGCCGCCCCTCCCCTGTGTCCCGTCTCTACCGCCTCATCCGAGCCTTCCTCGTCCTCGCTGTCGTCCTCCTCGCCCTCGAGCTCGTCGCTTACTTCAAGGGCTGGCACTTCAGCCCCCCGTCCTATGCCTCGTCCGCCGAGGCCCTCGAGATCGTCTACGCCAATTGGCTCGTGATCAGGGCCAGGTACCTTGCGCCGCCCGTCCAGATGATGGTCAACGTGTGCATCGTGCTTTTCCTTGTGCAGTCGGTGGATCGGGTGGTTTTGGTGCTCGGATTCATTTATATTAGGCTCCGGGGCGTGAAGCCGGTCGCGGCGGTCGACTATGGAAGCCAGGGAGATTTGGAAGTGGGGGGCGCGGTGAATGTTGAGGACTACCCAATGGTGTTGCTTCAGATCCCGATGTGTAACGAGCGGGAGGTAAGCCGACGTAGGTCCCTTTGGTTACAGCACTCTTTGTTTTCTTGATCAATGTATGAATCTTTACATTTGTTTTCTCGGGGCAAATTGATATAATTTTCGTCGTAACTCTGTCAAAAATGGGATTTTGCATGGAGTTATTATCACTAATCTCGGAGATATGCTCGATTAATCCAATCGTTAGCAAGAATTTTGAAAATCATAATTTGGGAGAAAGTTTATTGATGATTGTTCTGCAGAGTGCGAGCAACAACTATGTTCTAGCGCCAATTGAACGTTTTGTTCAAAGTGCATTCTTATCGCTCTTCATTAGCAAATCTTTCCTTGCTTAAAATTTGGAGCTTGCATTTGGAATGACGTTGTGATTGAAGAAGTTTGCAGTGTCATCATTATCTGTACCATCTTCACTGTATAACAAAGTCAAAATTTCATTGAGGAATTATGCGAGGCCGTTTAATCTTTTCTTTAATTGTTAAACATTTTGATCAAAGGTTTTCTTTTTAGTCACATTTTCGCTTATTCTCGGACCTTACTGTTGCAAATCAATCAGTAACACTTGACTTATTGCTTCCTAACGTAAAAATAGTTCATCTTAATTTGACTTATTATAACATTTCAATCGTTCTTCCATTGCAAGAGGCTGAGAGGGTGTTTGTATGGCTCAAATCATTATCAATTGGGCCATAAAAGAACAATCTTACCTTGACACCAAGTGTCATCTTGACCTTTGAAATTTTCTAATATTGGCCTTTCAAAATCATTTATTTAGTGACATGTCTCTTGTACCACTCAAATTTAGATTCATGACTTTCGTATTGCATGCAACCAAAGCACCTCTTTGACTCTTCTTATTAGAATTTAACCATTAATCACTTCAGTTGCTCCAGCTTATATGAAATTCTGCATTTGGAGGCTTAGAAGTTATAAGAAAGATAACTTACTCAAAAGCAAGACTTCACATTGCATATATTTCCTATCAATTATCTATCTTGCATGTCAACAGAGCACCTTCTGTCTGTAATGTTTAGTACCAAAATGTCAAATACATGAAATTTTGATGATTATGAATTTTTCTATCTTTGGTTTATTAATATGAAATCCCCTTCTCCAAGTGACCATTATGAGGTTTTTTTTTTTTTTTTAATTTCCATTACATCAAATGACGAACATCATGCTCACATATAGACTTGGACCTGAGATTTATCACTTGTGCACTAACCAACTCGGATGTCTTAATAGAGGCCATTATGAGGCTTTTTTAATAATAGTATAATTAATTCTTGTCCTATCAAATTTATCATTTTTGTGCATTTCTTCTTGTTTATCACATTCACTTGCCTTGGTTTATATCGGCCATTTACTCTTCTTTTAGTTGAGATAAACTGCTTCAAAAGTTCCAAGTCCTACATCTATTATAAACTGTTTGTGATTCAGGTTTTCTCAATCTGTTTTTTCTCTACTCAGTAATTAATACTTCCATTCTAAGCAACGGAAGAGCACTTTGTTTCACACTGTGATTTCTAGTATCATGATCTTGGACGGTTTTCTCAATCTGTCTTTTCTCTACTCAATAAATAGTACATGCATTTTAAGCATCACTGGAGCACTTTATTTCATAGTTTGTGATTTTCTAGTATCATGATTTCAGACAAATCTATATGGAAATGGTTGTTTTATTTTTTGTTCGATGTTTCTGTATGTTTTAGTCAAAAATCCTAATTCTCTACTTAATATGAGTTTTTGTTTATTGCCAGCATTTGTTGCCTCTCTCTAGGAGATGCGTGGTTTAAACTCCATTATATATTTCACGAAAGTACATAATTTCACAGAAAGCTTTTTGTCATTGTGAACACCCTTATGTACTGAATCTGTTCTCTTTTTTTATGTGAGGGAGATCTCATTTCTCTACTATGCTTAATTCCACACTGAATTTACAGGTTTACCAGCAATCTATTGCGGCAGTCTGCATCCAGGACTGGCCAAGGGAGAGAATGCTCATCCAGGTGTTGGATGACTCTGATGATATGGATGTGCAAAACCTTATTAAGGCTGAAGTGCAGAAATGGCAGCAAAAAGGAGTGCGCATCTTATACAGGCATCGACTTATCCGCACAGGCTATAAAGCTGGGAACCTAAAGTCTGCTATGAGCTGTGATTATGTGAAAGACTACGAGTTTGTTGCTATATTTGATGCAGATTTTCAGCCAGCACCTGATTTCTTAAAAAAGACAATCCCACATTTTAAGGTACTGCTATTTTTTCTCTGTAATGATGTAAAAACAATAGTATTTTTCTGCTAATATGTATTGTATCAAGTTTGAGAAGTGAAATATGGTTTTTAATCAGATCGCATAGTGAACTTGCTCTTGAATGAGAGCATGATTTTACCATGTGTCTGCTGTCCTGTCTGCAGAAACCTGCAAAATATAATTATCAATGTCAATAAAGAAAAAGATATGCATTATCAAGAAATGAGGTGTTTGAAGTATTGTTTGATACTTGTTTTAGACCAACCAAAGATTTATTTGGTGTCTCAAAGACTCCGTTTTAGAATTTTCTGTTGACAATACAGCACTTTATGTTTAATGATTGTAATGCTTTTATTCCAATTCTCTTTTTTATCCTTGTAAATTTTGTGCAGGGGAATGATGATTTAGCATTGGTACAAGCTAGATGGGCCTTTGTAAACAAGGACGAGAACTTGCTCACGAGGCTGCAGAACATAAATTTGTCTTTTCATTTTGAGGTTGAACAGCAAGTTAATGGTATATTTATCAATTTCTTTGGCTTCAACGGAACAGCTGGAGTCTGGAGAATAAAAGCTCTTGAAGAATCTGGTGGTTGGTTGGAGCGAACCACTGTTGAGGACATGGATATTGCTGTCCGTGCTCACCTGTGTGGATGGAAATTTATTTTTCTCAATGATGTCAAGGTTTTTCTTACAAATTAGTTCTTTTGAACTACTGCAATTTATTCTTGTAGGTATCCTTCTTGACATTACCCCTTCTTTAATTTCTTTGTGCAGTGTCTTTGTGAACTGCCAGAATCGTATGAGGCATATAAGAAACAGCAACATAGGTGGCATTCAGGTCCAATGCAGCTACTTCGCATGTGCTTTCTGGACATCCTTCGCTCGAAGGTCAGGCCTCCATCTCTATCTATTCCAATCCTTTGTGTTGACTGGTTTTATATGAAATCATGGAGTGATTTTCTTGATCTCTCTTTAATTTCAGGTGAGTTTCTCCAAGAAGGCCAACTTGATTTTTCTTTTCTTCCTCTTGAGGAAGCTGATCCTGCCATTCTACTCATTTACTCTATTCTGCATCATTCTCCCTTTGTCGATGTTCCTGCCAGAGGCTCATTTGCCAGCTTGGGTTGTTTGTTATGTCCCTGGTTTAATGTCTGTTATCAGTATACTTCCTGCGCCGAGGTCATTCCCGTTTATAGTCCCATACCTACTTTTTGAGAACACAATGTCTGTCACCAAATTCAATGCTATGATATCGGGACTTTTTAAATTCGGGAGTTCGTACGAGTGGATAGTTACTAAGAAGTTGGGAAGGTCATCGGAGGCAGATTTGGTTGCATATGTCGAACAGGATCCTGAGCCCAGCATAGAAGATGGAAACATTCATAGGTCATCTTCTGAGTCTGGCCTTGCCGAGTTAAACAAATTGGAGGTAACTAAGAAGGCAGGGAAAACCAGGAGGAACCGTCTATATAGGAAGGAGCTTGCTCTTGCTTTTATTCTGTTAACTGCTTCTGTGAGAAGTCTATTGTCTGCACAGGGGATTCATTTTTATTTCTTATTGTTTCAAGGAATCACATTCCTTGCTGTTGGGCTAGATCTTATTGGGGAGCAGGTGAGCTGAACCATGTTATTCTTGCTCCTTCTACACTAAAAAGTTCCGAGAGACCAAACTTTCCATGCACAGCTGCCTCCGGTTCCACCATGCCTCTCCACTGAGGTCACTGACTCACTGATGGTAGGTCATGTTGACCATCAAGAGGAGTAAACATGGAGTCAATTGCTTTCAGCCATCAGTTCATTCTTTCAAATTCGTGTTGTATAATTTAGAAGCCCTGCACAAGCTACAACTGGATCGGAATGGATCCTGTGCTTGGTAAGGAAGGCTGTATAATGCTCTATAGGTTTATTAGATTTTCCATTCTTTCCATCACCTTTTGTTTGTCGCTTATGATTCAGATACGTATCTGGAGTTTGCTTTCTTTTTTTCTTTTTCTTTTTTGGTTTTTATTCTTGTGATTTCTTGGGAGTGACTTATATTTTTAGTCATACAGACAATCAGATTAATGTCATTTCTCTTTTAGTAAGGTAGAATCAGTTTCGGTGTCCAGCTACGAAAGTGAGTTCTGTTAACTCCATCAAATTAAGAGATTTATTGCATTTACTAGCATTTCACTTGTTACTCCTATTCTTGCTGGTTACCATTTGATCTACTGCAGCTATGTGTGGATGGGGGTGTTCTTTCTTTCCTGTAATGTGTCCTACTGCCAAAGCTGAGAAATGTTAGAATGTTTTCATTTGAGCAGCTGAGCTACATTTGTTGGCCTAACTGTTAAGGACAACTGATGATTCATTCATTTGACATGGTGGAATTTTTGGTTGAATCCCCCAATTTGTGATGGCAAGAGATTGTAGCTGAGAAGGCTGAGTCAGCTTCTCAAGAGATTGATGCAGTTAAATTATGGAAAAACATATATGTTGCATAATCTGCATGCACTGCATTTTTAGCATGCATATAATATACTTTAGGCTGGAAGGATGAGGGAAGACAGGAACTGGAATCACATTTGTGGGAGAGCAGGGTGAAGAGGGATGTCACTTGGTGCATGCTATTACTGTTGGTGGTAAAAACTTGTGATTGAAAATTATTGGCCTTTTGACACTGACTCATTGATATAACTTGTGAATTTGTGATTGCTTAGTATTATGCTCCATTCAACATTCAAAGGATATACTGTCAAGATCTTTGGGTTAGAACATGGCTTTTTTCACTATGTTCTTGGAGGGTCAAATTACATCCATCTTGGGGATGGGATGCACCTTCCTTACCTTAGATATTATGGTTCATGCAGTGATGGGTGTTCATCCAACCTACCCAATGAATAATTCAAAACGGGAAAATGATGGAATGGGTGGAATGCATCTGATGGGTGTTCATCCAACCTACCCAATGAATAATTCAGAACATTATACTGAATCCTCGTTCGATAACTCTTTTCTTTCTAAAAATAATAATTCCTTCCCATAAAGAAAAAAAATATAAATACATTTAAAAACATATATAAAAGGTGTCAATGAGATTCAATAAAAGAACTATTGACCCAAAATCTTATTCTTAAAATGGTTTATTATTGCCTTCTTTCCTTCTTTTTGAGCAAGAAATAGAGTGATTGTAACTTCAAGCACAGGAGATATGATTTAGAGATTCCACCAGACTAGAATTTATATGTGCATACAACAAGTTCATCGAAGCTAGGAGAAAAGAGAAAAGTGTCGAGCATAGCTACCTAATGCTCTTCACACATTGACTGTTTTAATCAAGGAATTGCTTATTTAATGATAGATCTAGGTAGAAAAATTGACCATTTGGGGACATAACATAATGCAAAAAGTTCAAATATCTTGTAGCCTACAAACAAAGCTGTCCGATATCTTAAATGAGCAAAACATTAGTCAAGCGTTGACTTCAAGAAGAAACCACCAAGATTCATTAAGCTGATGCAAACCAACTGATAAAAGGAAATGATTGAGGTCACTTAAGCTGCTGCTCCTGCAGCTTTGCCCTTCTTCCTCTGGATCTTCTTCATGTAGAATTCCAGCTCTTTTCCTTCCAATATGTATCTGAGAATTGGAGAAAGAAAGGCGATTGATAAATTAGTTCAGAAGACATCAGAATATACAGGACAACTACTTGGATAAAGCTTTTCGTGGTTGTCGTCATTCTCACCCGTCTGCTCTGCCACACTGACCAGGGCGGGAAGAGATAGAAGCCAACAATCTTCCACTACCAAACTGCTCCTCAATGTGGGGGTCCAGTTTTCGACCCTGCTGACGCTTCTCCAGCTTCCTGGTTACATGGTTACTTTTCTTTTCTTCCTCTGTGGCAGCTTCACCCTCCTGCCATCACCGTGAAAGAAGAGCCATAAAACTAGAT
This sequence comes from Musa acuminata AAA Group, assembly GCF_036884655.1. NCBI lineage: Eukaryota > Viridiplantae > Streptophyta > Magnoliopsida > Zingiberales > Musaceae > Musa > Musa acuminata. The sequence goes on from NC_088354.1 coordinate 34,956,591, forward strand.
TGATAACTGAACCCGAGGAAACTAGGCTGAACAGCAGTGGAGAACTAGCTTGAATCGAGCATGGTCGACACAAACATGACAAGGATAAACCCAAAAAAATAGAACATCTACCTCAAATTGCAGACCTTATAAGTATGGGCCAAATGAAAGATAAGAAACCGCAACCACGAGTGTATCAGGTTTCTCTTACCAAAGAACCAGCTACCCCTATGAATTAGTCAATCTGATTCAGACATATTTGCAACAGGACCAACCTAATTTCAGCTAACAAGCACCAACTGGTTCAGCCAAATTTCAGAATTTTTTTATTGGTCCCAACAGGTGACAACAAATTTCTAGTTGTCCTGGCTGATTCAGATTTTGGACTCAGAAAATTTTGTATCATCCCAAAAGTGGCCAAAGGGGTGGAGAAAGAAAAGACAGAGGAAAAGGAAGAGGGCAGAGGCTCAACTTTACTAATTGATTAGTCGATCCAACTGATTGGCACAGTGTGACCCTAGATCCTATAACTGACAGTGAAAGCTATCCCACAAACACACTAGTCAAAAACAGGACCAATCAGTTTATAAACAATCAAGTAAAAACAATGGGAATTGCAAATCCTAGGATTATACAACAGCAAATCAGCCGTAACTAAACATTGACATTTGATACTAAAGTTGAACAAGAACATGGCACCCTAGTTTTCTGCTTTTAATTAAGCCCTACTCTTCTTTTGACATTCTTTTAGTATGTTCTATAATTTTATAGTCAAACGCCCTTTAAGAATGGTAAAAAATGCAGAATAAGTTTTGTAATTAAAAGTAAGAAAATTTAATTGATACTTTTAACAGCAAAAACTTGAAACGATGGAGAGGCACCATGTAACAAGTAGCAAAAAATTTTTCCAAGTTTACAACCAAGTGAGATATCTGTGCCTTCAGATGAATCTTGTTTGATATACTAGAGCAGATCACTTTACCTTCCTAACTCTTTTTAACAAACCTCTAGCTGCCTGACCTTAATTCAGTAATCAGTAAGGTTTTTTCAGGTGTAATAGCAGATATGGTCCCCTGTACAATATCCAAACTGGAAATTTAAATCCTAAACAAAAGTCCTGTTCGACTTAAATCCACAAACATTAATATGGAACTTATGGCCATTTACAAGGATTACAATGGTATAATACTATTTTTGAAATCCAATTTATGGGTTGCTGGCAATCTGAGTTGTATTATGGGAAAAGAAACTGATATCATGTTTAAAGCAGCCCCAAATTTGTATGTGTGCGATACATATTCGATCACCTTAATTTATTTTGCATTCTATGCGTAAATCAACCCATTCAATGATGAAACAAAATGTCCAACAAATACAACTAGATTGCTTCTACTTGATCACATCTGCTACAGTGATTAAGATGGAAAGAATGATCGTGGATCTGATCAACTAAAGTTTGCATCTCTAACTCAAACTCCTATCTCATACTATATATAATTATGCTACTCCTTTCTATGCTCCTGTGGAAAAAAATTACATATTTTTAACCCATTAGCTAACATTTTGGTTTATCAAGCAAACTCCATCCTTGCCCAACTTTACTTTGGCCACGTATCCATCACTATTTTAGAGGTGTCTTCTCAAATCTGAGATACAGCCTCAGAAAGTCATCAGGATATATATAAAATGAAACTCTAATGAAAGTATCAACAAACAATTTTAACTAAAACTAAAAACACATGGCTATCAGGGACACCAGAAAACTTCACACAAAAGAGAATCACCTCTGTTGCTTCCTTCTTAGCAGAAGGGGCTTTCTTCTTCCTACCAATCTCAACACCATAGTGCTGAAGGTACCACTGCTTGAATGGGGCAGCATCAACCTGAATAATGGCACTCTTCACAAGGGTCTGTGTCCTCACAAGTTCGTTGTTTGAAGCATTGTAGACCACATCAAGGATACGGGTTTTGCGAGTCACTGCCTCGCTCCCCCATGAGTAATTGCCATGATCCAATCGGAGGGCCCTCCACTTCACGTTGCCTCCTCGAACTCGAATCCTCCTCACGGTCTTGTTGCTCGAAAGCTTCGTACTGGCAGGCTGTCTTCCCAACTCGTACCTTTCGAGGCAAGACTAACATTACATCACGGCAAAACCATCTCAAACATAATTATCGGGAAAAAAACGAGTAAAATACAAATAGAAAGGAAAAAAGAGAACCGAAAATTCATCAACGAAAAATGTACAGAAAACATATTAGTGGATTCAAACAAAAACCCCAACTTTCAAGAGAAACCACCGAAAGCCTAACAGCGAAGAATTTTCAGAGGCGCAGAGATTCAAACAACGGAGGCTGGGGTGACTCAATCGTACATCCATGAGCGCAAAAGTCCTAATCTTTTCACAATATGATGAAACAAAGAACTAACTCGTGCAGGAAAACGAATGCTACAAATAATCAACGCTTAAAGTGGACACAAACAGCTTCAAGCGAAAATGTTTTGCAAGAAAATAGAACAGATTACAAAAAAAGGAACTCACTTTCTCTTCTTCCGCCACGCCTTCTTCTTCCCTCCGGTGGCCCGCCTTTTGTGCATGGAGTCTCGCGAGATACCTGCGAGCAGGAGAGCAACGCCATGGATGGAAGTTGGGTTAAAGAAAAAACCCGATCAGATATCAGCGTTTCCTACCGGAATCGAGAATCTAAGGTTCCGATCCTTACCCATGTTGGCCGGCGGTGGTGACAAACACTGCGCCCTCTTCTTCTCTCCCGACGTCCGCCGCCGCACTCCTCGGTTTCAGAGATCTTCTCAGCAGCCCAAACCCTAGCCTTTTATATAGCGGGCAGAATACGTTGGCTGCGATGTAATTATAGCAATTCTTAGGAGGGGCGCTAAATCAGCCGTCGGATCAAAACGTGTACGGCTTGATCTTGAACTTCAACCCGAACCGTGCTGGGAGTTCGCCAGGTCGAGCCGGCCGGACCCATCGATCAATGCAGATATCTGGTTTGGACTTGGCTAACCCAATTTGATTGTTTGAATACTCTATACATATAATTCTTTGAATTTATAAGACTATATAGGAATTTAATGTTTTTGGGATCTTAGAGATATATATATATATATATATATATATATATATATATATATATATATATATATATATATATATATATATATATATATTTATTTATTTATTTATTTATTTATTTATTTATTTATGTTACTAGACTGTGTGTTGCTAAGACACCTCCTTTTATTTTATGGTTAACATAAACTGGTCATTTGTAGCATTCATTATTTTTCTTAATAAGTGTAGATAGCGTGAATGATGATTGTGAAAGTATTTTTGCTATATTAAAGTATATTATAATTGTCTGATTAGAATATTCATTCGGAGTAAATCAAGGTCATACTTATTATGACCGTATGTTGCTTTCATATACAAGACTATGAGCCCACTATTACTAGCTCGAGATAGATCAAGTGACAACGGTTTAAGCTGGATTAGTATTCACTTTAAAATTAGTGCCATCAAATATGATGCAGATTGATTGACAAGGCAAAAGGTCAAAAGTCACAACCACTAATTATAAAGAGGATATTTGGCTTGGGATGATTCATATTATTTAATGTGATTGTTAGAAATCAAATAATGATGAGTAAGAGTCAAACTTAACATTATTTAATGTGCCTAAACAATTACATAGCAAGAAAAAGATGCCATGACCCTGCAGACCAAGTGACTGGAAATAATTCCTGTGCAGTACAGAGCTTGATTAGCCTGTTCCAACAGGATACAGGAGGGCCAAATGCCTTACAGTACAACACAAAACCCGAGTAGCGGACAGATGCTCGAAGAAGCAACACCAAATAACAACAAACGCAGAAAACAACAAATGCAATGGCACCGAAACAGACAAGCTAATAATAATAAGTTCGTGCCTGATTAAAGAACAGGCAACCATAACCAACACAAAAATAAGCATGATAACCAATTAGGTGTTGCCCCTAAAAAGCATGAATGAGATGTACATATTAACGCAAACATGCAACTTTCCCCAAGAACAGAGCAGCCTTCCCAAAACCTTTTCTTCGTGGTCCCCTGAACATTGAACGAACATCTAAAAGACAGTAAAGAACGAAGCAAGCAGATAGCTCATGACATCTGTAAACCATAACTAAAAAGAAAACGAAGGTTATGTGATCAGTGTCGAATGGATATCACATGGAACATTAATACTATCATCAAAAATATGATGCGGTCGCCACCTGTAAAAGTTTAGTCTTTCTAGTTTCCTGCAAAAGAAAAGGGGCTAAAGCATCTCAAATATAATATCAACCGTCGGTGGCCGCGAGAAGCTTCGGCGGCAACCGTGACAACCGCCATCCTAAATAATAAGTCTTCAAGATTAAGCATAGATGAGTTAGCGTAAACTGCTTCGCTACTGCTAATGCCTCTATTAGTTTGACGTCCAGCTATAAATGCATCCCTAAGGAAGTGAGAGGTTAGAGTCGACGGCCCGGATCAAGCCTCGGGCTCGGGGCTCTTCTTCCCGACGGCCGCGATGGCCCAGACGACACCGAACGGGTCCTTCACCTTCCCGAGAAGGCTGCCTTCCTCCTCCAACACCTCGCTCATGACCTCCGCACCAGCAGCCACCGCCTTCTTCACGGCCGCGTCCACGTCCTCCGCCTCCAGCCGGAACGCGATCCCACCGCCTCCAGCGGCTGCGGCACTCTCCTCTCCTCTGCCATCACCACCGAAATCACCAACCTAATGAGATCCCTAAAGATCGGGGAGCTAGGGTTGAGTTGGGGGAATGCCAGGGATTACGCAGCGTCGAAGCAGTCGCTGACGAGGATGAGGGAGGAGCCGATCTTGAGCTCGGCGGAGAGGATGAGGGGACACTCCTGTTCCGCCTTGCGCTTCGGGTGCGTCACCCTCCCGATCTCCTCCGCCCCGAATGCCGCCTTGTAGAACTGCACAGCCGCCTCCGCCTTCATCCCCGGCACAACCAGCTGCGGCTTGAAACCCAGCAACGCCACATCCGCCATCGCCTCGAGGAAGAAGAACGATACCGAACCCTAGAAGAGAGCGTGAAGGACAAAGCAGCGGCAGCGAAATGAGAAGCAAAGAGGCTACACAGGTGGGAAGTATTTATAGCAGATGAAGGCCATGAAACCGTTGGAATACTTTCCATTAATTTAATCGTCATTCCACAACCGCCCATGCTTTTAGCGTAAACTACGATCCTGCCATCCACCGATTTGAACGGCTTCGCCTCATGCTTTTCGTCCCTCCCGAGGCGTCCTCGTACACCGTATCAAAAGCCGGTGGACTCGAAGGCAGCGATGCTAGATCTGAACCGTTCGTCGTAGGCTGTGCAAGTGATCGGACGGACCGCATTAGTGTCGGTCAATGAAAGCGACCCGCGGCACGGAGGACGAGTTGGTGTGGTCTGTTTTATTCTCCCGGGTAGGGGTAAATTTGTAGTTTTGAGAAATTATAGGGGTATTAATGTAAATCAATGGCTTTGATGGTGTCACGTTTTGTGTGAGGAGGGGGCACCGGGGACGAAGGTCCTCAGGGATTGAGGATCCTCTTCAGACTTAATTTGAACAGAACTGGAATGACCGGCATTGGAACCGTTCATTGACGTTAGTTTTAAGAATTGACGGTCGGATCGAAGTTTTACTGATGCAGTGGCTGGGGAGGATCCGATTGCACCTGTGGCGTGGACATGCCCGCTTTAAGTTTCCCAAAGGCAGCAGCGGATTTGTACTCCAACGTCACGTCACCCGATGTTAACCCATGAGAGGTGCACTGGGGCCCGTCGCCTGAAGGGGAATAAGTGGTGTGGTATTTCTGGAGTAACAGATTCGGCGTTCCTTTTCTTAATTTTCATTAAACTATCGCACTCTTTTGGCTTTGACTCAACTGCGTAACCCGCCTCCGCTGCGCGGGACCCACACGTTGCTCGTGCCGTGCATTCGATGGCCTGTGGATGTGGGTCCCGCCAAGCTGTGTGGTTCGGCGGAACACATACCTGGGGAGGTCCAGGTGGACCCCGACTGGAATGAGTGGGGAGCTTAGGTACGATTACAAACGTTACCGGCGGATAAAATAATGTTCACAATAAATAAGTAGGTTTAAAAAATATAATTTTTAAGAGAAAACAAATATTTTATTGACAATATTAATGATAAATATAAATGATGATAATCCTTTACTAGATTTAAAATAATATTATGATAAATTTAATTATCTAATATGAAGTTATTCGAGGTTCAAAATATCCAAAGAGCTTTTATAATATTAATAAGGGATTATGAGTATACCAGTAAGATTTTATCTTTTCAATCGATATGAGTTTTAAAAAATGCATCTATAGGTAAAGGAGATTTGCTCATGTTCCTCGATCAACGTGAAATTAAATGATCTTATCAAGTATTTAAGGTACGTCAAAATTAAATATACACCAAATGCAAAGTGATATGGGTAATAATTACGATAAGACTTGAGTGACACCCGCTGACGCCCCGCTCTCCTGACACCGCATGACTGACATGGGTCGTAATGTCAACCGAGGCTCATTAACGACAGCTCATGTTCGACTCCGCACGCTACGTCGATAGCGCTGTCAGACGTCATCAGAAGGTACGATCCTACCCCTTGCGGGCAGACACATCAGGTAACACCGAACTCCCCTGTAAATACCCTTGCATTCTAAACGAAAGGGGGGGGGGGGAGCAAGATAGATAACAACCCCACTACGATTATTCACTGACTTGATCATCGTAGGGGTCGGGTCGAGCTCTCCCGTCCCGACCTGTGTGCAGGGACGAAGGCGAGGCGTTTCTCTCCGGGCGCGTTGGCAAGGAACCCCCTCCCGAAGGAATCGGCGACCCATCATCCAGACCCGAACCAAGCCGTGTCGGCCCCGAGGTCACGGCTAAAAAGTTGTTTACTGTAACACCCCTGATTAGTCCCACATCGAAAGTGGGCAAGATTAAGATTGACTTATAAGGGTCTGATGAGTGTACTACTACAACTTCAACTTAAGCATTTTGGTCAGTTGATTAGACCAAACGAAGTTGATAGGTTAGTTAGCTCATCAGGCTTGGGTTATGATATTTTTGGTATCAGAGCCGACCTAGCAACCTATGCTAGGGTCTGATCTGGGTTATGTTGGGCATTGACGAGGACGTCAAGGCCCAACATCGAAAGTGGACAAGATTAAGATTGACTTATAAGGGTCTGATGAGTGTATTACTATCGACTTCAGCTTAAGTATTTTGATCAGTGGATTAGACCAAACGAAGTTGATAGGCTAGTTAGGTCACCAGGCTTGCGTCATGATATTTACACTAACACAAAGATACAAAATTAATAATTTATCTAAGTTAGCTTTCTCATTAGTACTACATAGTCAACATCATTTGGTCAAATAGATTTGGAATGTTGGCCTTAGACACATCATTTTCTCTTTGTATATATAGTTTTTCTAACACTTGTTTCTGTCAATAGCGATTCATACGGATTATATGATTAAGTAATAGAAGGTGCGGTTAGATTAAGGGTGTTACTGTACATGAGATGGTTGCACAAATCTCAAGCCCATCAAACGGTGCGTCCGGGGTGCAAAATATTAGAAACAAATATCTAAAAAGAAAATACATGTGTCTTAACCATAGTTATATACCTTTGGTGACTTGAACTCAAACATGGGATTTAGGACGACATTTGGTATGGGTTAGAATTCAACGTGAAGAAAAAGGAGGTGATTTCATAGAAGCTGATATGATAAAAGACCCCATTGACGGTAGTAGACAATGAATAAAGTGATGATGCTAACACACACTGCATGCCACACTAAACAAGGATTACAGATGAGACTCCACCCAATAACAAAGACTCACTGATGACATACTCCGATATATTATTCCCATAGCAGCTATTATTACTAGTAGCTCTTAAATGGCATCAAACCTCACTCAAATGACTTCACTCCGAGGCCACGGCCGGCTCCGCTGCAGCCTCCTCGGCGGCGGCCGGTGCAGCAGCTTCTTCGGTTGCCGCCTCCGGCTCCTCGACCGTCGGATCCGTGGTCTCCTCAGCTACGGGAGCGGCGGCCTCGGGTTCAGCCTCCGGCTTTGCCTCCTCGGTAGGCTCCGCTGCTGCCGGTTCGGCCTCGGTGGCTACGGGCTCAGCCGCGGGCTCTTCAGCCGGCGTCTCCTCAGGCTCTGCTGCTGCTGCTGCTTCTTCTGCTGGGGTTTCTTCTTCTTCTTCTTTGGGCTCGTCGACGGCCGGAGCAGGAGCAGGTTCGGCCTCGACGGCCGGCGCAGGTGCAGGTTCGGCCTCGACGACAGTAGCAACCGGGACATCAGCCGGAACCTCAACGACAGGAGCTGATTCGACCTGCATGAAGACGACAGAAGGAGACATTTAGCTCTAACTCGGCCGTGCATCGGTGTGGATGACGACTGAGCATGCAGATCCAGGAGCTCTTCCTAGGAATCACATCTTTCTAGCAGATCTAAAGTAGATGCAGGCAGAGTTCAACCCTCACTCCATCTACAACCGAGTGTTCCCGAGAAGAGAGATAACAAGTGAGTTCATGCTCTCTTCAGGTTCGGATAGCTACACCAGACATGATCGAACCTGAGATCATCGATCTGATCTCAAGTAAACCCCCTCCCCCCACACACACAACACAACCTACTCTTTTGCTGATCTGATCTGATCTCTAGGCAGGAGGATCATGACAGAAGCCAATTGCAGCTGATGGCTCATAGGACAAGGTCGTGGCTCACCTCAACAGAAGCCATGGGAGAAGGTGAGAAGAGCTGAAGGAGAACAAGAGTGGAGCGACAAGTGATCTACCAAAGCAGTGGGGTGGGAGAGGTCATTGGGGATGGAAGGGTATTTATACAGAGATGCAATGGCACTCAGAATCTTTACAGACAACCAGCCACGTACGATTGGCTGGATCACACCATTAGTTTACTCTCCCATCTCCGGTCATCCACGCACCTTTTGCCCATCAGTGTGTGTGTATTATTTTGCGTGATGCACTCCCAGCTATAATGGATTGATATGTGCACTCCCTCCATCTTTGGATATATGCTACTGTGTTGGTAATATGAACAGAAATTATCTTAGTAATTCACAAATTATGTAAACGCGATGAATTATTATTATTATTGACTATAGTAAACACGATTACATAAAAAATCTCATACGATTTTGATTCGACCATCCGATATCTTGTGGTTCTCATGTGAGGATTGATGACGTACGAAGACTCGAACGAAATCGGATGGACGCGGACCGGATTCTAGGGATGGTGCAATGGAGTTTAAAGTGAGAAATGGTGGGTGATAGCATCAGAGATTCGTAAAGGAGACGGGAACGGGAATAAGATGCAGCATGGCGAGCTGCCATTGGCTGCCAAAGAGGACCTCCGAGTCTCCCCCACGCCTCCTCCCCCATCGTTGTCGTCTCCTCCTCAGCTTTTGCCTTCCTCGAGCTGGGAAGGACGCGGCGCGGGCCCCGCGCAGCGTCCGGGCAGTCGCTGGGCGGTGCCGTGGTGGCCCCCGCTCCCCGCGGAAGACGACGAGACGCCGACGTGGACACTGTGCCGCGAGAGCTCCTCCCCGCTCTCCTCTCCACCGGCTCGGCCTGCGCGACAGCTCAGCCGGGCCCGCCCTACTTCGACGTGTCTCGCGCCGCCCGAGGCAGTCGCCGGCCCCAGTGAACCGACGGCGGGCCAGCCTTGAAGATTCCTCGGGCGATGGAGTCGTGTCATCCCTCTTGTCCGGTCACCATCTTCTCCCCTCTTCCCATAGAAACGTATCTTATGTTTCTACGTCGGATTCGATCAGCCATACTTCTCATACCAGAAAATAAGATGGGATCAGCTATAATAATTCACCTTAAAGAAGGATCAACATAGGAAAAATAGCATGGCACGACAAGTGAGAGAAGGCCAAAGAGAAAAAAGCATCGAGCATTTGACGATCCCTCCACATGTGCTCCACTTGATGTGATAGGGCCAATTCCACCGAAAGGCTCAGAAACCCTAGACCCAATTCGACGCCAAAAGCGTGGGGGCTACACCATGCCATCTCATGCTCGTATTATAGTGCTCATGCCATGGTTTTTGACAACACAAAGCTCATGGCTCCACCTCCTTGATTTCCTTTCCCGACCATGATGCCTCTCGTGATGCATGTCTTCTTCTTCTTCTTCTTCTATTGGAGTGCCCTACTTTCTTGTTGGGGACCGACCTTTATCAGATCTTCCCAAGCTTTCGTTGGAATTCCATCACCACCTTTTCTCCTTGTTTTGATTATATATACATTTATATATTCAAGAGGATGTGACTCGAAGAACAAGGACATGATCGATGTTGTTGAATCTGATGTGTTCGATGGCTGTAAAGGAGATGCAGGTGATGTCATTTGGATGACTAGGTAGGCACTGATGAGTCATCTCAGCTATGTTGCTAAGGAACCTTTTCCTACATGGCTTACTGACTTGGGTTGGATTCATGGAGTCATTTGCGCTTGGCCGCAAGTCCTGATTGCACTGATGAGTCACCTCAGCCATGTTCCTAAGGAACCTTTTCCTACATGGCTCACTGACTTGGGATGGAGTCGCGGAGCCATTTGTGCTTGGCAGCAAGTCTCGATTGGAATGGAGAAAGGATTCCTTGAGAGTGCAAAGCTGGTGCACAAGATGATTCAATCGATCAAAGGTAGGTTACAATTTTGAGAAGCAGATCAACATAAAACAATGGTACTTTTTGAAAGCTTAAAGAAAGTTCAAGATAAAATTACTTATGAGATGATTTTGATAGAAGGAACTCTCCTAATTATTTATTCTATACCTTTTACTCTCGCTTATAAATAAACAAAACTCCACATGGACTATACATATAACACAATGTATAAAAATGGAAATACGTAACAAAATTAAGAGATTATATGTATTCTCTCATTTCCTTTTGAATCACGTGAACCAGTCAATGAGAGATTATAAATATTCTCTCATCTTCTTTTTATTCCTAAATTCATCGCTCATAATGGTTTTACGAAAGATATGAAGAGAGGAGAAAACAAGTCTAGTTCTTATGATAGATCGATATTACTACAGATCTTCGATCCGATGATAATATACTTATAGATCAGACAAAGGCTTTATGAGCATCATCGAAAGGCATGTATAATAAATTTACAGATATATTATTTTTTGATTTTAGGTTTTGACATTAAATTTTTTTATAAAATAATAATATCTTATAATTTTTATGCTTATAATTAGTATCGGAGCCATAGTTTTAAAATTAAACACTTTAGACCTATTTGTTAGCACCTTTTACTCATGAAAATGTGTTAATTAGTTTTTATTTACGATGTATGAATAATTTATCGGTATTATTGATTTATTTTTCTATTTAGTTCATCCTATTATTTACGTGTGGGCGATATAAGGTTCCTCATGTTTGATCAATGGACTACTATTGACAATTTATTGTTGACAATAGTATTATTGAGGATAATGACCTACGGCGGTCATCCGCCTAATTGTAGGCAGTGACTATGCAGCACCGTTGCATGTGGCAACTATGACAGCACCGTTGAGTGTGACAATTGCGATAGCACCGTTGACGGTGGTAGTTACAATGACTATGCAGCGCTGTTGTTCACGGTGACTACGACATCATTTGTTAGCTATGGCTGACGTGAATTGGATGTTGGACACCATGCGTAGGTAGTGATTGTGCACGGTGGCGATGGCTGCGCCTCACGCAGCGACCACAGATGGTGGCTATGGCGTCTCGCACAAGCAATGATCATGCACCGCGACTATAGTGCCTTGCGTAGGTGGCGATCATGCCTCTTGTAGATAATGACCATAGAAAGGGAGATAGTTAGAGTTTCCTTAAAAGGCTTTTTTACCTCTCAAAATTTAGATAATTTTAATTTATGTTTGTAAGTTAACTTTCCATTGTACCCTTAAGAATTTAAAATTTTCTATTATATATCCTATATCAAAATTATAGTTTTATCCTTTAGAGATTAAAAATTTTAAATTATGTCCTTAATTATAAAATTAACTAATTTGATTTATTTTAATCAAATACTTTGATCAAATTTAGAAAAAAAAATTAATTTTTTTATCAATTTTTATTTTTGCATAACCTAATTGGGTTAATATTTAGTCCAATTTTAGGCTTTCTTAATTAAATATGATTAACTAGTCTAAGGGTTCTATGTAAAATTAAAAAAAAATTATAACTTATAATTTTTTTATAGTTTTCTCATATCACTTTGATTATATTTTGCACATGATAAATAAAATTTTAATTATTATTCTCAGATATTTATTTGATTATTCACACATATATATATATATATATATATATATATATATATATTTAAAATTATGAAATAATATTTTTAAATAAAATCATGATTAATGATTTATCATGATTATAATTATCATATGAGTTATTATTTATATTGATTAATGTTTAGTAATTATTATGATTATTATTTTATTATTAAACTAATTTGATATAAATTGGACTAAATAAATTTGATGAATATTATTTGTAACTTATATCCCTAAGTTTTATTTGACTCGTAGCTACTAAGTAGCTTAAGATGATAGGATTATGAGATATAATTTATAATAAAGGTATTATCATTTATAGGATATTTTAAACTATATTTTATATTATTGTATCGGTCTTATAGTTGCCAAAGTGACCTAAAGCAATAACTTATAAAATTATATTAAAAAATTAATCTTAAATAATATTCATAATGACATATAAAATTAAGAGATTTAGATATTTTCAATGGATAATCTACTTCAAATAATTATATAATAGGATAGAATGACATTGTTTTGAATATCATTATAGTTTAAGGTTATATACCCAAAAGTAAAAGTACTATTTCATGAGAATGGTATCAATTCTTCATAAATAATTTTATGTGAATACTAGATATATTAATATTTCATGCAAAGGTGAAATATAGATGATATCAATAGTTTAACATTACCTAAAAAAACTCAAACCATTAATATTATATTATTTAAATGGTACATCCTTTATTATATTTCTTTTAAATGTCCCCATATTTTTTGGATTAAATTATTATAAAAGGCTTGAGTATATATAATTTATATTAGGTGTGTTACACCTTAGTTAAACTAGTTGAAAGGATCAAAAACTGAACTACTAAAAGTTTTATAGAACAAATAATTGAGATAACTATTCGAGAAAGGTCTAAGAGATTTAATTTTATGATAATTGCTAATAATATTTAGACTTCATTATAGTCTAAAATTAGCTCATTGGAATATTTTAAAGATCAATTTAAATTTAAATTTACTGATAAGTCAATGGTTGATATATTAATAAAATAATTAACTAAAATTTAATATGATAATATTTGAGGAATTCAAGATTATATTCTCAATATAGCTAATAAAATTTTAAGCTTAAGAACATTAAGCATGAATGTGGTTTAGTCATTTCTCGTATAATTTATTCTTAATTTTTTTTTTTAATTTGACTCATCTAAAATTTACTATAATAATATTAAGGATAAGTGAAACTTAAACGAACTGACTAATATATGTATTTAAAAAGAATTAAGATTAAAATAAAAAAGACTTGTAATATTTTGGATACTACTCAGTGAGTAGATAACAATAAAAGAAAATTAAAATATAAATCTCTTGAGTTTATAAATATTATATACACTCGTAAAAAGAAAATCTTCATAATAAAATACTAATTCTGTGGTAAGGAATGTCATATGTAGAAGAGCTATAAAGTTTGGTTTGAAAGCGAAATGTATAAGTATGACCTTTTTATGTTTCAAATTAAACGCATTAAAAATCAGTTTCAAATATTTGGTGGGTTAATTTTGATGCTTTAATATATGTTATAAATAATAAAAATTTAGTTTAATATGAAAACTAAAAAGAAATAAAATATTCATCATTATAAAAAATTATTTTAAAGTAAAGATGATAGTAGTCAGTATTCATCGCTTACATCTAGAGACGATTCATTTAATGGATCTTGACTATATATGTTATGTTCTTATAATTCTAAAAATTTCGGTTCCTTATCTAAAATTATCAAGATATTGTTTCTCTTTTGGTAGTTATAAAATTAGTATAATTTAATAAAAAAAAATTTACTTCTATATGATAGTCTATATATAATTAATATGAATTTTGAGTCTACAATGATTTTGTAATCGCATATTTGAATGAAATATAGTTTTATAAACTCCTTGATATTATATATACTTATACCGACGGATCACTTTATATTCCATGTTTTAGTAAAGAGAGATATTTTATCACCTTTATAAATAACCTATTGAGATATGACTATATACGTCTAATTTATATATGGTCTTAGACTTTTGATGTATTTAGGTATACATAAATGAAGTCAAGAGATAATTAGATAAGAAAAATTAAATTATCAGATTTGACAAGAGTGATAAATTTTATGGTAGTTATGATGAACCTAATCATAATTCAAGTTCTTTTGTTAGATTCATAAAAAAGTAGGGTATTTGTGCTTAATATGATTTACCATATGTCTCACAATAGAATATGATTACTAAAAGATGATATCATACTCTTATGGATATGTTTAGAAGCATGATAGATTATTCTTCTATATCCAAATCAATATGAGGAGAAGCTCTAAGGATGATAATGTATATCTTAAATATGATTTTTAATAAGTTAATTCTATTAACTTCTTTTGAGTTATAGACTAATAAGAAACCTAACTTAAGATATTTATATATTTAGGATTGTTATGTAGAGATAAGGATATTTAATTCACATAAAAAGAAATTAGATTTGAAGAATTATTTTTGGATATTTTATTATTTATTCAAAAATTTAAAGGAGTATATATTTTATACCCTAATCATAGTATGAGAATAGTTGAATTTAATAATTTTAAAAAATAATGAATCAACAAGAGTAAAAAATCTTAAGATTTAATATTGATATTAAAGAGATACACTTTGAAACTCTTTTATCATTTGAGAGATTATTGTTACTTAAATTTTTAAATGATTTGATAAAAGTGAATAATAATATAGCATTAATGAACTCCCACATAATATTTATATTGCTATTAATGATATTATAGAATAATCATAATTGATAATTTTGAGAATATCTGAAAGGGAAAGAAGACTTGTCATTTCTGATTATTATATGGTGTATCTATAAGAATCTATGATAAATCAAAAGGATCCCTTATTATTTTCATAAGTTATTAAAAATAATGATTCTGAAAAGTGATACCATATAATGAAAGAAAAATTAAAATCAATAACCAGAATGGTGTTTGTGAACTTATCAAATTAGTCGATAATTGTAAACGAGTCTATTATATAAACATTACTCAAAGATAATATCGAACGATATAACAACTAGACTTCTAGTGAGATATTTTACTCATAAAGAATGTATTGAAAATAATGAGATATCTTCTTTATTTTTTTTAAAAATAAACTTGTTAAAATATATCATAATAATAGTAACTCATTATGATTCTGCGTTACATCATAAAGATATGAAAATAAGTTTTCTAATTGGAGATATATATTTATATATGTTAACCTAGATGATTCACAAAGAAAATAAAAAAAATTAAATTTTGATATATAAATTTAAAAAATATATTTATGACCTTAAATAAGCTTTTAAGTAATGGTATATAAAGTTTCTTGATATCATTACTTTCTTTAAATTTTTTTAAAAAAATTATTGATCAGTATTTATATATGAAGATCAATGGGAATAAGTTTACTATATTAATCCTATATATATAATATTTTATTTGCAAGCAGTGATCTTGGTTTCTTGTACTGAACCAAGAAATTTCTCAACAAGGATTTTAAGTTGGTTAATATGAATGAGGCATTTTATATTATTAGTATTGAGATATTTAAGAATAGATATGAAAGATTATTAGGACTATCTTAGAAGAGATATATTGATCGAGTCTTAGAGAGATTTAGTATATAACTTTATTCAATAAATGATAAAATAAATGTTTTAGTTAAAATAAGTATTTTTAAAAATAACTTGATTAAAGAATCATATAAAGATAAATAATTTTTATATATGCACAATTGAAATTCTATTATATGGCAAGTCTATGCTAAATTAGATATCGATTTTACAATTAAAATATAACGTAAATACTAGAGTTACCTAGAAATAAAAATACTAAAAGACTACAAAGAAAGCAATAAGATATCTAAAAAGAATAAATGATTATATGCTCATGAAATTAGATCAGCTTAAAATGATGATATTTTTCAAGTGTTAATTATGTAAATTACCTCGATAATAAGAAGTCCATTTTATGGTTTATATCTTTATCAATTGGAGGGGCAATTTATAGAAAAAAAATATAAAAAAATATATTATTATATTATTGATAATAAAAGTTGATTTTGTGATATGCTTTAAGGCTACTAATCAAGCTTTATGATTATGAAATTTTATCTTGAGACTTGGTGAGGTTAGACTCAATTGCAAAGTCATTAAAGATACTTTGTGATATATCATAGTAGTTTTCTTCTCTAAGAATGGTAAGTACTATTGCAACTCTCTGTATTATGGCATAAAATACTTAATAGTTAGATAAAAGAGTTAAAAAATAATTAATTTAATTAATAACTTAAGTTTTAGTATATTGATTGCTAATTCATTCACTAAGACTTACAACCTAAAGTGTTTGAAAAAAATATGTTTTTATGATTGGGTTTATGAACAATCTATAAAAGATATGATGATGCATGTTTGAGTTGATATTATAATTGATATTTTTGCTTACGTACTTAAAATTATTTATTTTTACTATTCTATTCAAATTTATGTATGTACATATTATATTTAAATATGATAATAGGATTATCTTTATAAGATAAATTATTTGAGTCATTTTGTATTACATTAGGAAGGGCTAACAGTATTGTGATATATAGAAAAAAATATGACATTGATGATATATAACCATTATAACTTACATGGCTTAATATATTATTATTATATTTATTGGACTTATTGGCCTATATATTTTTTAAAATTTATGCACATATAAATAATTTTTAAAATTCAGAATCTAATTGGATAAAATTATTTTTAAATAAATTTTATTTTTATTTATTTTTTATTTTAAACCCTTTTGTATTTTATCAATTAATGGTTCAAATAAGAAAATGTTAGATTATGTTGCTCTATCTAACTAGATAAGATATATATATATATATATATATATATATATATATATATATATATATATATATATATATATATGATTATAATTATCGGTCAATAGAAAAAGTCTAATTATGATAGGATTCCTTAGAAGATGGCCTTGATGGGAGCCTATAAACAAACAAAACCTCTTTGGGACTATATACACAACACATAATGTGTGGAGATGTAGATACATGACATAATTATGATATAATTGAGATATTATAAATCTTCTTTCGTCTTCTTTGAGTCACATGAAAGATTATAGATCTTCTATCCATTGCTCGTAGAAAGAGAAAATAATACGAGTTTAGTTCTCACTACAGATCGACATCACTACAAATCTCAGATTCGATGACGATGTACTTATAGATCATATAAAGACTTTCTGAGTAGCATTGAAAGTTACGCATCGTAAATTTAAATATCTATTGTTATTTAATTTTTAATTTTAATATTAAAAATTTTCATAAAATAATAACATATTATAGTTTTTAACGTGAATACTCATTGATATGTTCCTTATTTAAGAAATATATCTCACACCACTCTATTAATTAGAGGTTCCATATTGATTTAAGCATTAGACTAACTATACCAAACATACTGTCAAGCTAGTTTTATTGGACATAAAATGAAACGTTGAAAAGTACAAGAGAGTTCTCTTTTTTGTGTTTGGGGTGACCCATTTTGTAAACTAACTTTGGACCTAATAATTGATTTAAAAGTTAGTGCAAGAGGTGAAACATTAACAGATTCTTGCACTCGTTTTGTGAGTAATATATACTTTTATCTTTTTGTTAAATTATGCTCATTGTGGTGCAAAATTGTTTCATATTTGGATGAGGTTTAATGTGGATTCACTAAACATCATATAAGAATTTGGGGCCTCTCCTTTGTATTTGTGATCACATAATTAATTAATCTTTTTTTTTTGGTGGGTTAGATTTTGAACATTATATATTTTTGAATTTTTGGGCGGGGCCTTCAGCCCATCGACCTTTTTCAACAAGATTCCTTGATGAGCCACATATTTGAAGCTATAAATAATAGTATTAATTGAAGACATAAAAACAAGGAAATGGTTTCAAACGCTTAGCCTATTGTCAATGTAAATCCATATAATTATTGAAAGAAGCATTAAAACTAGTGTAAACTTTCCAAAAAAAAAAAATCTAATTTTAATAAATTATGACAGATCGCCCTTATTTTAATAAATTTCAATAGATCATCTCTCTCTTTTTTTTTAGGATGATTTTATCTCTTTCCTTCACCCCATCAACTATTACCTCTACCCTTAGCTACTTGTGTTTTCATGCACGGGTCCCTCATCACCTCTCCCTCCTCCCTTGACGATATCTATTTATGGTCCCCTGGTTACCTTCACCTTGCTATGTGGGCCATTAGTTGCCTCCATGCATAGGCACCCCGCACTTCGCCCACTACCCTGATTCGTCTTTGTCCACCTTTGCCTTTACCTCATCTCCGCCTCTGCCCCATTGCTCCCACCCTTATCACCCATCGTTCTCACCCATACCATCCCTATTATCCTCATTATCACCTTAGTGGAGGGGGCCACAAGTGAGGATAATGAGGGTGAGATGCGCAAACAAGGACAACGACAATAGTAGAGGAAGAGGGGAGGAGTGCTGAGGGTGATAGTGCAATGCGAACACGACTAAGGGCGAAAGGCGATCAAGGGTGGACAAGAGTGATGGGCGAAGGGTGAGGGGCTCACACACAGAGGTGATCAAGGGTAGAGGCCATTATCGATACGGCGGAGACAGTGAACATAATCATTTTTTAGAAAAGAATGGCTTTTTATGAAAATTTTTGAAAATGAGGACATTACAAAATTTTCTTAAAACTAACGATTGTTTTAGAATTTATCATTATAGCTATGTTGTATAAAAAGAAATTATCAAATTTATCATATACTTTTTTTATACAAAAAGTAATTGACAAAAAAAGGATTTGAACTTATAATCTTATACCAAATTATCAAGATTTTTACCAACTAAGCTAACTAATACCTTCATATGTGTATATATATATATATATATATATATATATATATATATATATATATATATATATATATATATATATATATATATATATATATATATATATATATATATATATATATATATATATATATATATATCTATCTATCTATTCAAAGAATAATAATTTTTTTGGGTGAATTCATGAACAAAGCCTATAACTTTGGGTTTTTCTTGCAAAGCGCTCCAAAGTTTAAAAATTCTTGCAAAGCACTTTTTGAAAGGACCATTTTGCCCCTGGATGTCTACTCATTGGTCACCCCTTTTGTCATGCAGTCTCGCCCGCTCATTGGCCCTTGCCATCTTGTCATAACCCATAACCTTCACATGAGTGCCTGTTGCTCCCCTTCACCTGTAACCCTCGCGCGAGGTTCCACTTGTCAGCCCTCATCGTCCCATCATCACTTGCAGCCCTCGTGCAAGAGCTCATTGCACAGGAGTTACCTCCCTTATTTGTCCATGGGCTCATTTCGCCATTACTCGTAATCCTTGCACTAGGGTCTACTATGTGGGGTCGCCCCCTCTAATTGCAATCTTAATGCAAGGACTAGTTGCCTCCCTCCACTTGCTCTCATCATCCCGTCGCTCCCCTGCAACTCTCATGCAAAGACCCACTATCGCCCATAGCCCACAACGTGCATTGCTCATGTAAGCGAGGGCCAACAGAATGGATAAAATAATATTTTTTTAATATTACAAGAGAAAATAGTCTTTTTATACGGTTAAGAGACTTTATATTGACCCGCTTTAAAAACAAATCTAAATTAAGATTTTTTAAAATAAAAGGGTAACATAGAAATCTAAATTGTGGTGCCCTCATTGTCCTTGTTATCACCTTGATATTGGGGGTTGTGGACGATGGTGATGGTGCATGACTCTATTGTCCCCGTTGTTAACCTTAGCAAAGGGGGTCATGGGTGAGGTGATTAGATAGCCGATGAAGAGGGGAGGGGAATTGATAGTGATAATGTAAGGTGAACATGACTAAAGGCGAAGACAACTATGGATGGATGAGAGTGACAAACGAAGAGTGGGAGCTCATGTGAGGAGGTGACCAAGCGTGGAGACCATTGTTAGTAGGGGGTCGCGGAGACATAAATCATCTTATAAGAAAAAAAAATGAGGAGACTATACAAAAATTTCTCAAAATTGATAAATTTTTTTTAAAAAATATTTATAAAGGATAATTAACGGAGACGAGATTCGAGCCTAAGATTTATTAAAATTTTTAACAACTAAGTTAGTTGATATTTTCACATATATTTGTTTAAAAAATTATTATTATTATTGTTTAAAGGAATAATTTATCATATACTTATTCAGATGCAACGAAACGAAGGGGCCACACCTGAATCAGCTGATGCACGCAGTGGCAATAATTCAAGTGTGTCAGTGTACGCTACCACAAAGACATTAATTCACATCTGATGGACGGAGAGCGCAGGGACTGCACTGCCATTAACATGTGCTGATGCATTCCGATACATGGTCTGAAGAGTAGCAGCAGTACTTCATTGCTTCCACCCGCGTTAGATGTAGAGGACGATCGAGTACGCATCGACGTCACTGCATGTGTGCCTGCGATCTACCAATGGATACGACTGTCGGTTGGAAAGAAAGAGAGGGAGCAAGGGGAAGGGAAGGTTGCTGGTGGTTCCGAGGAAGAGGAAGAGAAGGTTAATGGTCAAAGGGACGCTGGTGCCTCCACTGCAACTTGCTGCTTTGAGCAGAGTGATGTAGACTGAGACGAAGACTTCGAACCCACCCCACATATATGTATAACATATATATATGTAGATAGATAGATAGATGGAGAGAGAGAGAGAGAGAGAGATCATGTGGGCATGATGGTGATGAGTCAAAGTGGAGGACTTTTGGGGGAGAAAGGATGATGAGGGAGACAATTGATGAGGACTCGAGCTTGGCTGCTGCACCGGAAGTTGCATTCGCCATCAGCTTCAGAAGACGAGCTAGCAACTCCACCGGGATAGACGACGAGAATGATAAGCCTCCCTGACGTCGTTGCTGGAACTGTTTGGGCGTGAAGGTACGTATGGCACATGCATGCCTATTTCATGGGCTACGTATAAGATGGCATGTTATGGGCAATGCAAAACCACTGCTCATAAAAAGAAATGTAACATTTCGATTAGTTTTACAGTGAAAATAAATAATATTATAATTACTTTATAAAAATATTATAAGTATATTACTGTTAATTTAATTTAAGTATTTTAATAAATAATTTAAATTGCATTTGAGTTAGGGTTAACTATTTGCAATAGATCTTACATGACATACAATTTGATTTTTTTTTTCTGAAGACAGATAAAAATATTAACCACATTAATCTTTTTTTAATTATTAAACCAGGAAAAGTTTCTCCAATAAAATGGTTTCAAAACTTAAAAGATTCAACAATTAAAAATTCAAGAAAGGTGATGAGCCACTTAAAATAAGCATGAATTTTCTTTTTTGGTTGTAATAGTCATCCATCTACAAACATACATGATTTTTAAAAAATAATATCTTTTTCTTCGACAATAGAAAATAATAAAGATAAATTTTGAGATATATATTTTTTATAATAAAAACTGATGAAGGCCACATTTGATACTGAGACATGCCTTATGTGGTCAGCCCTAACTGTGTTGGAGGCGAAAACCATGAACACATGACATATGTTATGTTTGAAATGTAAATGGCAAGTACATGATAAGCTACAGTATAATGTCGTATTTTAGGTGCTGAACCGATGTAGCCATTAGATATGTTATCGAGTGAAGTACGTGATGAGCTGCAGCGGCATGCACCCAATCAAGCAGCCTTTGTCTAAGTTAGATTGCCCCCATTGACACTTCAAGTTCACATCATTCCCCCAATCAAAGTCCTCCACTGCCATCACTCCCCCCCACACCCTCTGTGGACCTACAGCAGTAGTAATGGTGGTAGCAGCAGTACCACCAGGTGTAAATGCACTTGCATGACTTGCATGCATGCACGCATTGCAGGTGCCACCAGTTTCCAATACAGCGTCTTCTCTTTTCCTCTCCACCCCTCTCTCTCTCTCTCTCTCTCTCTTTCTTTCCTTCTCTTCTCCCAGACACGCTGACACTGACATAGACACTGACACAGTAGGCTAAATATGACCTTAGAGAGAGAGAGAGAGAGAGAGGGAGAGAGGAGGTCACAGATGGAGACGTGAAGGCTGTCCTTCTTCTCCACGGGTTTTGAAGCGAAGGAGCGCTGAGGTTTCCCTTGGCCAAAACGTCAACACCACAAAGGACTCGGGAACCCGAGCGTGGGGGGCAGTGGAGAGGAGGAGCACCTGATGCAGGCTTTGGGATGGGAGCCATTGAGCAAAGCAAACAGGCAGCGGTAGAGAGACATGGCAGAGGGAATGGGGTCTTTGGTGGCAACGAGTTGGCTTCCCGATGTGAGCCTAAGCCATGCCTCGTAAAGAAGCCAAAGGTGTGGTGTAGCTTCTCTGTTCCCGTGACCACGACCCTCCCCTACGACGAGTCTCTTCTTCTTCTTCTTCTTCTTCTTTATCTTAGCAGCTGATGTATGATCTTGGTTGAAGGATACGATGAACAGGCGGCACATTCCAGCATTCGGGAAGTGGGACTACTCTGATGATCTACCCATCACGCAGTACTTCGAGTCTGCGGTGCAGGCTGGCTTAGTCCCAGGCCAATTCCTTGGAGAAGATGCTCATCTGTTCAAGGTGCCACCAGTAGGCCCAGAGAAACCAGCTCATCACCACCAACAGCAGCAGAGAAA
Organism: Musa acuminata AAA Group; assembly: GCF_036884655.1. Classification (NCBI taxonomy): domain Eukaryota; kingdom Viridiplantae; phylum Streptophyta; class Magnoliopsida; order Zingiberales; family Musaceae; genus Musa; species Musa acuminata. The sequence continues at coordinate 34,979,758 of NC_088354.1, forward strand.
GGTTCTTATGTCTGCTGAGACTCTTTTCACTCTTGCTTTGTTGTAGGATCTCACATGATTCCACTGGCTTTGGTTTGCGAGGTGAAGAAAGGAGAGAAGCAGCATCGGAACGGGCAAGAGAGAAAGCAAGCAGGGGAGGAGTGTGACACCACCGCAAGGAGGCTGAGAGCTCCCAAGGCTGTGGACGAGGACTTGTACAAGATCCCACCTGAGCTCCTCTGCCGGAAGCCCAAGAGGGTATCATCATTCATTTGCTTCCCGTTCTCATGCCGAACCACTAACAGTAGCAATAAACGTGATTCTCCTCCACCGTTAATTGGGTGCAGAAGAAGTTGCTGAGGAGCTTGTGGTCAGGATGCCTGGGACTCAACTGCATTGCGTGAGAGAGCAGTAATGAAGACTTGGTACACCCTTCTTCTTCCTCTCTTCCTTCTTTAATCGATGAGGAGATGCGACTCCTCTGCTTCTTCTCTATCGTGTTCTTGTTCTTGTGCTGATGTATCATCATCAATCATTCAACTGCCTGCAAAAAGCAGGGCAAGTGGGAGCTGTAGTAGAGTCTGCAATCCTGTGGCGTGGTGCGGTCTTTGATGCTAGCGAGCGTTCGTCACTTCGGGAGCTGCGCACGGTGGAGGGACGTGTTTGACGATGGAGTAGTTCGAAACGTCTCCAAAAGGCTACGGTGCTGCTGCGTCGTGGAGTCCTTCTTCCCACGCTTTCTTTGCTTTCGAGTTATACCCTCTAAATGTTTGTGCCTACACCCATCCACTTTTTCGACGCAATCCACCGAATCATGTCTACATTATAAATTGTCTCTTAATTATTTATATTAATGAAATAGGTGATGTTTAAGGTGGCACAGTTCACTATGAGACTACGAAATTACATGTTCCGATCTTTATATTTTTTAAATGTTATATTAAAATTCTTAAACATTTAGATATTTATAGTCAAAAAATAATTTTAATATCTAAATTAATTAAAATTAAACTCTTAATTTTTGTACATTTTTTCGGATGAGACCTTTAGTTCTCAACATTCGGTGAATGGATATTAAATTAATATTTCGAATGTTTATCCTCAAAGCATATAACTAAAATATGTCGAGAGATGCGGTCAACTAAATAATATTCAACCCCAAATATGTATCCTCGTAGCCTTTACCGATACAGCATGCAGCATACAGTATCAAAAACGCTTTTATACAGTATGAAATTTGAATTTTGAGAGACTGCACCATTGCATTTGTTGTTCTATTCGATTCCGAGTGTGAAGTATGTCGTACGTTGCTTCCTTTTCATCAAGCAGGTTGTGGGTAAGAACTAGTTAGTTGGACCACCGTACATGCTATTTATTTTAGTGTGAAAAACATAAATGTAAGGAAAAATCAACGTAAAGTACTTTCCCTCATCCATTTTGTGGCTGACCACTTCTCCCCACTTAGTACTGGACATCCTGCATGCAAACTGTGTGGATCAAGTCTTCCATTAAGCCCCTGAAATAATATTAACAAAACATTGATTAAGAGCAGATGGTGGTCTGTGAATTTTTTTCCCCCTCATTTTCCAGTGACTAAATACAAATGTAAAAGGCAATTTATGTCGAATGGCAAATTTGAACTTTCTATAGTAGGTTTGATAGCATTGGGAAACGGAGGGTGAGATCACAGACCAAGCTCCAGAAAAGAAGTGCATCCCCTTGGCTTGGCTTCACACAAAGCCCCCTAACCATCGTTCCTCCACAACTGCATTCACCCGCTGCGGCCTGATGTAGGGAAAGTAGTAGAAAGATTAGCAGACTGAGGCAAGAAGATATTAAAACATATAACTAAAGCTTCCAACATTCACTTCCTCAAACACCAGCATTTACTGTTTGATTTTTCACAAACAGCATGATCTTGCCTGATATTAAAAAAAAAGTCAATGATAACAAAACAACTAAATTTAAATTCACAAATTATACTAACCATTGGAAAGTAGGTCTCACCCCCTTCAACATCATCGTTTAAATACATTAGCATCGTCGCTACACGTTGGCCTCCTTTCTTTATGTGAGTCTGCATGCATTCGGGGACTGGTAATGCTCCTTTGATGCGCAGAAGAAAGAATCAAGATGTTGATGAAAGAGAAAGAAATCTTACAATGTTAGTGAAGTAATCAGAATGTACACTGTAAAACTGACTTTGTTTATACCTGCACGAAAAGTAGTATTCCATAACTAGCAGGATCATCTTTCTCATATTTTTCTTTATGTTCTAAATGAAGTATATACTTTTTTAATTTAGTACCTTAGTACTTGCATTTGCTCACCATTTTCTGCAGGAATTTGAGAAAACACAGCAATCCGGTTTTCGATAGCCTGTGTTGATAACAAGAGAACAAAACTTTAAGAATGATATTGTAAGTTGAACTTATTCAACTGAAAAAGATGAGCAAGTCACCATATATACTTTCGAATCAAACACTTGAAACCTATCCCTTTTTTTGGTTCCATCTTAATGAGAAACAAATTACAAATTTCCAGTTTAAATGAATGGTTCAAGCAACAAAATAAGCACTGTTAAAGCTTGTATAAATATTTGGCCCTTTTCTAACAACTTAGGCATTATTGATAACCTAATAAAAAATCTTTATCATGACATCAGAGCTCCTTCAGATTCTGGTGGTCTTCATTGTCGTACCTGCTTAGGTTTCTAGAGGATCCTTTGTGACCTTAATTTATCTCTTATTTGGTCTTCTTTACTCTCTTTGTTCTTTATCATGGCAGACTAAACATCATCCCAAACTGCAACCAATATTCCAATTGATATCCATCTAATAAATACTTCCAATGCTTCTATTGATATCCTAATTACAACCAACTTGCAAGCTCATTGGCAAAAAAGTTGCTTGAATAGTCACCAAACAACCAAGTTGTTCATCAAAATCAAAGAGGATGGGTTAATTGAGGATGATCTTATTTTGAGACATGGGAAGCGATAATTTTATGGTTATGCCTTGGCTGTTTCATTCTGTGCAACAGAAAAATCAACAAACCACTTCTCTTTCTTTCAATAGCTAGAGATTTGAGATGTTGTAACAAAAGCACTAGTTTATGAATTAAAGAACTGGATTTACGTTAACAAACAAGAGTCATTATCTGCGTCCAAGAATTACAGCCAGCATGCTGAAGGGGCTGTGGCTGGCTAGAATACTAGAGCTTCCCTATTTTATCAGCTGTTGGTGTTGCTACAGTTTCATGTTTGGGTAATGTAGGAAGGAGGCACTAAATTTTAAGACCATGGAAACAAAGAATCACATGTCAAGAAAACAGGAGACTGACACCCTATTCAAAGGATTATATAACCTCAGGTGGTTTTGTATTGCCATTTAATTTCTTGCATACCGGTGATTTAACAAACTGTATATATTGATTACATGCGGCAGGCTGGGGGTGTTGGTTTGCTGAAAGAAAAATCCAACACTTGAAGTTGCAAGAGCTCTAGTTTTCCAAATGGGGAGTACAAAAAAACTTATTAGGGGAAACTATCTCAATAGCCACTTATTTAATCAATATGCTACACCCTAAAATCCTTGATTTTTAGAAATTTTTTGGATCATTTGAATAATTCTACCATAAAAAAAGAAACATTGGAAAACTTCCTCTTGAAATGTTTGGTGTCTCTTTTAATCACATTCAAAGTCAACATCAAACAAAAAGATCCTAAAGCTCTTGAGTTTTCTTGACTACTCACTCATGTAAAAGGGATATAAATGCCATCATTAATCTTGTTGAGAGTCAGCTATGTTTCTCAAACACTTATCCTCAGGATGAGAACATATGTAAAGATCATGATCAGTAACTTATTCCTAGTTCCTAAATTAATAGAAGCTCCACCAGATCTTAAATCCTCGTCTATGTACTCTCCCATTAATAGTCCATAATGTTCAAAGATAATGATCAATAACTTATTCCTAGTTCCTAAATTAATAGAAGCTCCACCAGATCTTAAATCCTTGTCTATTTACTCTCCCGTTAATAGTCCATAATGTTCAATTAATAGTCATAAAAGTTGCTTAAAAAGTATAATTTATGTAAAATAAGGAACCAACCTGTATAATTGGCAAATTTTGCTCTTCTGAAGTTAGAAACATACCAGAACTTGTTCGAACCTTACTATTTATACCCTGGAGAAAATAAAAATAGACAGAAAGGTAAGTGCAACAACTCTTCGGAACAGATACACAGCACACTATGATGGCTGACAGGTTTTGGCTAACCCAGTTATGAATACAAGTAAATGTATTAGACCTGTATCTTCTGTTGTAAAATCTTCTTTCCAAGTACTCTAGTTCCAAAAAAATTCTCATTCTCACCACCAAATTTGTTATGATGAAGATAGTGTCAAGAGATACACCCAAATTGTTTCTTTGACTATGGGAATTCATGACTGGGTGTGAAGGGCACACTATAATATGTATTATAGACAGGTCAACAAGTTCAATAGTTTTCTAGAACTTCTGAAATTTTAAATGTACAAATACCTTCATGAGAAACTTAGCATTTAGTCTCAAAATTAGAAGTATAGTTGACATAAACACAATGATAGAAATCTTATGACATTTTATTGTTAAAAAAAGGAGTCATATGTTAATAAAGAACATTGTTCTTAATTAGGTCTCTTCATTGTTATTAATTATTGATATACAATTGACCAAAACCAGGAAACCAATTGGCCATAAGCATTGAGGTTTGCACAAATATTTACCAAAGAGAAAAATAGGAACAAAAGAGAACATTTCTCAGCATAGATGCTTGTGTGATTATGTTCAGAGCCATCATCCTCCAACTTTTACCACCAAGTTTCAAGGAATATATTCTTAGGAACATCACAAAGTTGCCTTTTTTTCAAAGGACAGGACAGGACACAGAAAAATTAGACCATATGAAATCCACCATTCATCCAAGTCAATCCAGCATGTAAACCAGCATTGTCTCTGGAAAGTATGTCTATCATGCATTAATTAGTATCATGATACTAGAGATGAATTGCATATTAAACATGGTTCCATAATCTTACAAGAATATGACAGTACAAACACAAAGAACTAAGTAGGTCTTTAATATTGTTCTTAACAGAAATAGGACAGTAAAAACTTGCCTTCCCCGTTTCGTCATCTATCACCATGGAGACCGCTAGGCGAGGTCTACCAATTGCTTTAAGATAATCACATTCCTACATGTGTAACAAACATGAAGATCTTCATAGCAACTTCCATGCCAATTTGTAAACATATGCACCACATAGAACAAAAACATAAATGAAAGCATAAGTCTCTTGTTTCATATGGACAATGATCATAATAAATATGCAAACCAACCATCAAAACACCATGCATACCGAGCTTATGGAAATAAAATAAAATATACAAGGAAAGAAATAGATAGCATATAATATTGTGCAGAAGTTTGGCAAATGCTGCATAATTTACAGTCTTGAAGAGTTGACGATAATATAAGCAGAACTATTCTTTGAATAACTCAAAAATACTCCATCTGAAATATCTAATATCAGGTCACTTTCAAAAAAGATGATACTGTCAAGGGACAAGAAAGGAATTATGACCACTAGATCTAATGAAAATGTCAAAACAATAACATAACAGCATATTAAGTACTGATAAAGAGAGCATCCTCTAATGAATTTGGCATTTCCATGGTGGACCCAGTGAAGATATAATTTAATAAGTAGAACTGAAATCACAGACAAACTCAGTTTCCATCAGCATATAATGATCATATTTGGTGTCAATCAATTATTTATGGAAGTACAAAGCCAACAATATTTCTTAGGCTGTTTTTAGCTGCAACAAAAGCCCATGGAAAATAGCTCTTTGAAAATTCTTCCCCATGATTCATGTTTAGAAAGAAAAATATGAAACTGAAAAATCAATCTAGGAAGACTAACTACAATCTTTGCCAGAGTTCTCTGAGAATGAAAAAGGAAATTTATCCAATTCTTTCTACCATCTAGTTTTTCCGGCTGTATTGATGTTTCAGAAGAAGTTGTCTATATATAATAAGCTTTCTAGATGGTTGACTGGCTTCATTTCTTCCAAGTTATATAAATCACTAGTGATATTTCCCTCCATATCATTCGAAACAGAAACATCAGAAGTACCAGAGAGGATGGAAAACTGGTAGAATATAGTTTAATGAGAAACAACACGTATTAGTGGACAAAACTTGCATCCCAAAGACTTCTTTGACAGTAATTTCACTATTGGTTGCTAACATGTAGAGGAGTTTGATGTTACATGAGGTGAAAAATCTGACAACTATAGTAAGATAGTACTACCAATATAAATTTATAAGAAAATGCAAAGAAGTATGAACATGAGGTAGTTCCAATATTCTCAAGATACAAATCATTTGTTCTTAGCCTATGTTTCAAGAGTTCATTTGACCAACATAGCTCATTTGAAAACCTAACATAAAAAATAAAAATACCTAACATGAAATGGTTCTTGAAAAAAATGTTGCTTATGAAGCAATTCTAAGTTGCTTTAGTGCACTTTGTAGTATTCAAGGTACTAGACAAGCTACATCTAATTGCACTTAATTGTTATTATTAAACACTTACTATTTCTTATCTATAGTATTCTTTTATAATGATACTTTCTATGTATTTTTGTTTTTTAACATAAGAGTGTATGTCAAACTCAAGTATGTTCTTCAGTCAAACCCCAATTCTAGATTTACATGCAACAATTGATAGTGGACTTGCTAATAAGAGTTATTCACCTACTAATCAATAGTTGAGACAGACTAAGTTGGACAGAAAGTATTTTGTTGCTAAAATACAAGTAATTGCACAAAACTCATCATAATTCTTGGACAAACATGACTTAGACCACAAGGTAATATCAAAGATTGACAAGTTGAGAACAAAACTAATTTATCAACATAAGAAATTTTTTATACACTAGTTTTTTACTTAAAAGATTAGGGGCCACCTGTTCATCTACTCAGAAATGTAACAAATATATCTAGAAAAGTCACGGTAAAAAAAAAAACAAAATCAATAGAAGAAAGACAAAAGAATCTTGAAGCAATAGGAACAATGAAATAATCAAGCATAGTCCAAAATAATCATGCTAGATGTGACTAGAATTTGAATAATTCTCATTGACTTTCCTCCTTTATGATATCTGTCATCGTTGCTAATTAATCTGCTAGAAGACTAAACTTCTTCATGAAGAAAGATAGCATCAGTAGCTTCTCATAGTTATTAAGATAATCAACATACTAAAGTTGATTACAATAACACTCACTTGGTGCCTTCTACTCATGGTGTAAAACAACAGGAACAATGAAATAATCAGCAACTAGATGTTTATGTTTCTAATCAACAATAGTCTATGGAATTCTAGTGCCAAAAAGAAGCAATAATTTGAAGGTCAAAATCATCAACAGGAAATAGTCACACCTGCATGCTTAAGAAATTATGAAAAAGAATAATTCGTGGTGACCAGCTGAGGATTTCAGGTCTTACCTATATAAATAAAAATAATACATTAGTTGAGAGGATAAAAACATAGTTCTGACATTTAAGAAGACAATTCTGTGCTCAAATTGAGATTTGATTGTGCCAAAGACATATTTTTGTCAACAAGAACATATCCTTTTGAGATCATCAACTAGAGGAAGTAAGAACATATAGCTAAAGCCAAATTTCATCTCACACAGTTATCAAATGTCCATATACTTATGCTTACTAGGCAACTTCTGAAGGCAGAGATTAGGAGACCAAGTTCTAACCAATTGTCATATTCATAGGCTTCATTAGAAAATAGTTTTAGCATATTTGTCAAATCTTAATCAGATCAAAAAGTCAATGATGACATTTTTCACTAGCAAAGGTGTCTCGTGGTTTTTCATATTGCATATTTGATGATTAGCTATGGCATAGTACCAAAAAAAAAGATCAGAGCATGTTGACAGTTTGCACATGTTTTTGAGAAGGTATTTCCAATATTAAGATATGTATGTACCCTGATAATTCCAAGCTATAGATCAACTTTGACCGATAAGAACATAGGCACGCTCCAACCACATGCTTCAAAAAAATAAAAGAAGGAAATCTATGACCCAAATTAATCCTAAAATTCCTTGTTTAGTATTTTGAAAAAAGAAGCACTACAACATACTGAATTCTATTTCTTTCTCTCCTTTTTCATAACCATACTATTCTTGAACCAAAAAAAATTGATGATGATCAATCTAATTGACAAGTGTGCTACAATGGTTTAACAAGTGCTCAGGTGCTATTTAATGTTTTTACTATGCATATTTAATTTAATGCTAATCTCATGGGGGCTTCTTAAGTTTAATCAACTTAATGATTACAGGAAAAGATGTTAATGATAGTGGTGGTAACAACATCCTACCATGCATCAAAAAGAAAAAAAAAAACATCCTTCCCGCTTTAATAGATAAATGGCTCACAATGAATAGTTGAAAATTAGAATAACCAATTTAGAAACAAGAATATAAATACAATTATTCCATTTTGCAACTATTAGTGACTAAAATGTCATCAGATATGATATGATCAAAAAATTAATTTCAGAACATTAAAAAAGAAACAGTAGATATCAGTAGCAAATTTTTCATTATGACAGTGAAGTCAAAACATACAGATCCATGATGAACCAGAATAGTTTCCTTGTCATTTTCCCAATGAGAAGTGCCTACGAGCAATAGTTTAAAAAATGCAGTTACCGCGTCTTGTATTATTGTGCAGACTAGTAGCAACCAACTTATTAGTATAATAACCATAAAAGTGACACCCATATTGACAAAGATATGAAGATATTACAACTAAGAACTGAAAATGGTTTGCAAAGATGAGAACAAATCAGGATGATAACAATTTTGTAATGGAACAACCTAATGATACCAAAAAAAAAAAAAGCTGAAAGGGCATCAAGAAACAAATTTTTACAGAAGTTTATTTTAATCAGACTTTCTTCGTTGCACCTCTACTTTAAAATTTAAATTAATCCATCATTTCTTGTTTTATAGCAATATGAGCTCTAACTTGATAATTAATATTTTGATATGCTCCCAGCAAAGTTATTGTCAAGGCCACTAAAAAATAAGCCATCTTTATATTCCCAAGAAAAGCACAAAATATCCAGCATTTCATGTGAATTCTGAACAGAGCTGCTCGGTCTGATATTTTATTAAATAATGATATTGGTGAAAAAATTTATGTTAAGTAAAACTACAAGCTTTGAGTGTCAGTAACTTGATCATGGCAATATAACAAGACCGAAAGGCTCCTAGAATATTCGATAACAACTGCTAACATAACTCTTATCCATTAAATTTGGCAGCATAGAACAAACAAATTTGGCACTCACTAAGGTATTATATCTCTTTTTACTGTAGTAGCAGGTGGACATAAATTTAAGCATGAAAGAAATATATAGTTTTCCAACAAAAGCTGTACCAGATGATTCTTCCAATTGCCAGATAAATGCCAATTGAAACAAAGAACCTGCAAGCAATAACAACAATTAAAGTATGCAGCGTAAGAAGACTGAAAGCAACTGTCGCATTAGCTAGCATTCCAGAGGAACAAGGCTACTTAGACGGTTCAAGACAATTTTCTGTAAAACAATGAGCACAACTGTTATTCGATACATATACCACAACCTTAGCATAAAAAAACTATATGTAGCCCCCATGCTAAAGTTTCCGACATAATCATGACAATGTTCACGATTTCAGAAACGCACTTTTGCAGGCAACCCTGACATAGCAAAGCATCAGAGAAATGCTTTGCTAGTATTGATACATGCAAATGCTTAATAAGAACGTAGGAACGATCCTTTTGATGGCGAATCGGGGTCTAGGTCGATCACATCTCCAAGAAAGCCGCATTACTGATCCGAGAAACAAAGATGACGATGTGTTGATCGATGTAGTGTGCACATACATGGAACTCATATGGATGCATCTCAGATTATCCGATTTAGACAAGAACTAGACCTAGAAGGGAGAAGGGGAGGAAGGAAACGTACCCACAATCATCCCGAACGTGACGAAGAAGACAAAAGCGAGGACATACTTGGACCGAGCCATCTTCATCCCAATCGATGATCACCAGGAGATCACTTCGAGCTCCCCTTCTCCCCCTCTCCTCCACGCTCGGGTTGGGAGGGAGACGATGGGAGGTAAGAAGGCGGTGCGCCATTTAGTGTCCGGTAACGCTCACCCCTCCGCAGGCCGAAGACGTTTCGCAGCTCGACCTCCAACCAGTTATATACACCATCGAGCGGGTGTTATTGGTAACGGATCCGCTCGGATGCAGTCAGGATCGATCCGCATCCGAAAGATCAATAATCCCAAATCTACCTTATTCTCAGAATTCATATGTTGCATTTTTTATGACATAATTCCTTTATGGCATTTAAATCATGTGCGGTTGCAATGTCTCTAACTCGAGTTTAATTGACTTGTCATTTAATATGACTTCAACTGACAAAAGTATAAACGGATTAATCCCATAATTGATTAATAAATTAATCAAGATAAATTTATTAACATAATCTAATAAATTCAGTAGATTATGTTGCTTTCTATTAGATTTTGAGTAATTTTATCTTAATTATGATAATTTTAGATAAATTTATATTATTTTGATGGTATCAAAAATATTATAAATCTATTCATGAACATAATCTAAAAAGAAACAAAAAAGGCTTTTTCCACAAAATCAACAAAGGAAAACGATGAGTCTTGGCGGATCGATCTCTCCATCTTGACGTCAAGACGGAGAACGAGAGGGAGGGCCAACTTGCTTGCTGTCGATCCGTCGGTCTTGTCCTCCTCAAGTATTTTCTCTGCTCGTCGTGGGACAGGTGGTTGGCGAAAGACTCAAGAGAAAGTCGACGCAATCAATCAATGGTTCTACATGGTTCTACACACGGCAGTGCGGTCAAGCGAGAAGAGCTTCGCGGAAGGAGTCGTCCGTTCATCGCTCAAATTCTAAAGCCAAAGCTGTAACTCATTACTCCGATCGCTCTTGCTCGGCGAGAAGCAAAATGATCCCTTGGTTGCCACTCCTGTCATCGGTCACCTCCATCTTCTTCTTCTTCTTCTACTTCTTTGCGCGGATCCCTTTCACAGCCTGCACCGGCTTCTCCTTCCCCTCGTTCGCGGCGACCGATTTGATCTCTCTATCCGGCGGCTCCGCCATTTCCAACGGTTCCCTCCAGCTGAGCGATGGCCGAGTCGTGCGCAACGCCGGCGGGGCTTACTACGCTCAGCCCATCCAGCTGTGGCGCCCTACGACCAACGAGACCACCGACTTCGCCACCTACTTCGAATTCGTGATCTCATTCCCGGGTGGCTCTTCGAACTCGTCCTCCGGTGGCGGGTTTGCCTTCTTCTTGGCTCCGGGGGACTCGCTCGATTACCAGAATCTGACCGGGAGTCTGTTCAGTTTATCCAACGACACCACGACCAACAAGCGCTTGCTTGCAGTGGAATTCGATTCATTTCGAGACCAGAACTCGAGTTCCAATGGCACCGCCGGGAACAACGACACGCTGGCGGCGCAGGTCTCCTACAACGCGACCTCCAAGGCTCTCTTCGTCAGTGTCAAGAATCTACACGTAAGTAGCTCCAACTCCAGCTCGCTAGATCTCACTCAGAAGGTGGACATGAGACAAGTCCTACCGGAGAAGGTGTTGGTAGGCTTCTCGGTCACCAACGGATCCAAAGTCGTGGTTCAGAAGATAACCAAGTGGAACTTTTCATCAACTCTTGAAGCCGAAGGCGGAGGAACTCTTGAAGCCGAAGGCGGAGGAGGAAGACGAGCCTTCAAGAAATGGATGTTGATTCCAATCGCAGCTTTGGTACTTGCAGCAGTAGTAGTAGCAACAGTCTCAGCTTGCTACGTCTGGGGAGGACAAGGATCTATACTGTTTGCAATTCTGACGGTGGTAGAGAGAATAGCAAGATTGGTTTCTCTTCCTTTGGTGTGGTGTGGATTCGTGAAGAGAATGTGGGAGGGTGAACAGGATAAGAACAATGGTGAATCATTGATGGATGATGAGTTCAGTACGGGGACAGGGCCCCGGAGATTCTCGTACAAGGAGCTGGTCACTGCAACGAGCAACTTCTCGGAGAAACGAAAGCTCGGGGAAGGAGGGTTCGGAGGCGTCTACAAAGGCTTCCTGAATCGCTCGGGGAAGGAGGTCGCGGTGAAGAAGATCTCCAGCAAATCAAAACAGGGGAAGAAGGAGTACGCATCGGAGGTGAAGATCATCAGCCGGCTGAGACATCGAAACCTGGTGCAGTTGATCGGTTGGTGCCACGAGCGCGGCGAGTTCCTCCTCGTCTATGAGTTCCTCCCCAACGGAAGCCTCGACTACCACCTGTTCAACCGGAAGACCACCCTCCCGTGGGGGATCAGATACAACATCGCGCTCGGCCTGGCCTCGGCCCTGCTCTACCTCCACGAGGAGTGGGAGCAGTGCGTGGTGCACAGAGACGTCAAGTCCAGCAACGTGATGCTGGACTCCGGGTTCAACGCCAAGCTGGGGGACTTCGGCCTCGCGAGGCTGGTCGACCACCAGCTCGGCCAGCACGCGACTGGGCCGGCGGGGACGCTGGGCTACCTGGCGCCGGAGTGCTTCAACACGGGCAAGGCCAGCAAGGAGTCGGACGTGTACAGCTTCGGCATCGTGGCACTGGAGATCGCGACGGGGAGGAGAGCGGTGGAGCACAGCAAGGATGAGGACGAGGTGAGGTTGGTGGATTGGGTGTGGGAGATGAACGGGAGGGGCAGGCTGCTGCACACCGCCGACCGAAGCCTCGACAAGGACTACGACGCGAAGCAGATCGAGCGGCTGATGCTGGTGGGGTTGTGGTGCGCTCACCCGGATCACACGCAGAGGCCGTCCATGAGGGAGGTGATCCAGGCCTTCACCTTCGAGGGAGCGATACCGGATCTTCCCAGGACGATGCCTGTTCCCGTCTTTGCCGTGCCACCGGTGCAAGGATCGAACTCCAGCACGCCGACAGTCACCTTCGGAAGCCTCACGACCGGTCGGTAGCTGTCGGAGTCATGCAACGACGCCCGGTCTCGCCTTTGTTTTGCATGAAGCTCCTGCATCCAGACAGAGGTCGCTCTACGAAGTAAGCTGTCAAAAGTTGTTCTCATGGTAGTCTTCTCTATTTTTTTATTTTCTGGAGTCGTCCAAAGGACTCGATGCGTTAAGAGTTCATCAACAAGTTTGCTTAAGCTTCGGCTGGTTTCTTGACTAAGGTAAACGTGCGGGGATGGGATGGGTTTGGTGTGTGGAGAGCTGTATGCAACGAAAGCCATAGTTGACTAGGGAAGTCAATCCCTTTACGTGGTCAAACTCATTCGCCATTAAAACCATGTGAGCTGTTCTGACCAGGTCAACTACGCAAGCGCCGTGGCCTGTGGGTCCCACCATGGAGCCGTAGGTGACGCGCCAACAATAATTGGAGACAAAGGGTTAGATTAAAGTAACATCAATAGAGACGTGACGAGACTCTTAAACTAATAGTAGGAATATTATTATTATTATTATTATCGTCGTCGTCGGTTATTGTCGGCTTTTTCTCAACTTTAATTGCATGTAGAGTAATTATTCAAGGAACTTAACGGAGACATAACGACTCTCTTAAATTAATAGTAAAAATATTATTATTATTATTATTATTATTATTATTATTATCGTCGTCGTCGTCGTCATCGTCGATTATTGTCGACTTTTTCCCAACTTTAATTGCATGTAGAGTAATTGTTACATATATCTTGGACTAATTATATGTTACTATGTGAAATTAGTCGTCTTTAATATTTTAATTTTATATTTATAAATAATTATATTATTTTTTATAATTATAAAAATAAAATATTAAATATATATATATATATATATATGATTAAAATAATAAATTTATATAATTAAAAATTCAGAAAGAGATAGATTTTGTTAAAATAACGAAGTTAAATATTTACTTTAGTAAATATAAGGATCTCAATATAACTTTTAAAATATAAGAATCCCAAAACTTATTTATTATAATGAGTAATCTCCCCCACATATTATTAAAGTCAAACGTATGTGTGCTTCAAATTTGAGTACTTCATATCTATTTCTCTAAACATTCAAATTTTGTATATAACCCACTAAATATTTGAATCTTTCATATATATATATATATATATATATATATATATATAATCTAAATTTATCATCCATTTTTGGGAGTGTGCAATAGTTTCAATCCATGTGTTGCACAGGATGAGAAGTGGGTGCACATGAAATGACAGACTTTGCCAAAGTTCTACCTCATATGCTTCTTATGTCATAATAGTCAAACATGACAGTCTCATATCAGTTAGTACAAAATGTGATCATGCTATCCTTTTGCACACTCCATACTATTGATTTTAATATAGATTACAGAATTGATAAATTTAAATATATACTCCAACAAATTACCTATTAACAATCCTTATTCTTTTATTATCTACTAAAACATAAAACATGTTGAATGACAATAATTGATCAATATTAGAAGAGAGGGAAAATTGAAGTTGGTGATTTTCAATCACAACATCTTGAAAGTTAGGTATAAAAAAAATATTTGGCATGCGATATATATCACAACATCGAAGTTGGATATATATCGCATGCCAATCAATTGAATAGAGAGTAGTTGGTGGTATGTGATTGATTATGGATAGAAGTTCAAGTCAACTCAATATCTTAAAAATATCATTTTCATCATATGAGTAGTTGCACATTATGCATAAAAATATTTGAGTTAATTTAGATGCAGAAAAATAAAGGAAAATGAAAGAAAATTGCTAAAATGATCTATTTAAAGGTTGCTGAAGCTGAAGAACAAACTTTACCACTACTGTACACATTGTAATAACAAGTGTGAGGCCATTATTCAGACAGATGAAACAAATGTTTTGTGTATAGATGTATAGCAACAGCAGAAATTGATCATGAATCATATGGAAAGCTTTTACAGAGTGATAAAGTTGGGCCAACATAAGCATATAAAGAGTGATAAAGTTATCTAAACTCATGCACAGAATAATTAGCTATTTGCTTGATTTAACTAGATAGAGGTAAAAGGAATTTTATCTTATAGACAGAAAAATTTGCAAAAGAAAATAGAGATAATTAAGGCTGTAGGGATTTGTTTATCAACATAAGGACAATATATAGGGAAAACAAGTTATTATTGGATTTGTCATACTAACCTTTTTTTTTTTGGAAGCATGGAGTGCATGCAAAAACCTTATATGTCATTAATTAGAGCTTCACCTTTGGCATGTTGACTCCCATACATGATCAGCTCATGTGCATAGTAGGACATCTGAATCTTTCCTATTCTTCCAAAATGTTCTCTAATTCTGATCTTGACACACAAAAATAAAGACAAGAGGCAAAAAGACCAAGTAATGCTATTTGTAGATTGCATATGTGGAGTCACTTGTTTGTTTGTAGGTACAAGACAAAGGCTTTAAAAGCAGAATTGAAGGCAGTTTTAACCATGAATGAAGTCAGAACTCCTTTCTCTGTGCAATGAAAGTTCTTTCCTTTTATCTGAACTGCATGATTCTGAAAGTTTTTGAAATTAGTGAAAGGGAAACTTCACAACAGTCATATATTTCAGATGGAATTATTTTGATCACATTCAAGTTTTGACTAATTGTGTGAATTTTTCTCATGCTTTTCTGTGTCAATTATTGACCTTTTTTTATTCACTGAAAGTTAGATTTTTTTTGTTCAGTGATAACCCTCCCCCCTCAAGCAAAAGCTTTCCTGCATCTCTTCATTTTGCTGTTCAAGCACTTGTGCTGATGCTTTCTCATCTTTCCTTGCAAGTGCTCATCTGCTCCATTGACATTGATGTCTTTTTCTGGGATTCGCACCAAAAAGCTAAAGTATATGCAGAAAGCAAAAGTCATATATATATATATATATATATATATATATATATATATATATATATATATATATATATATATATATATATATATATATATGTATATATTCATTCTTGAGTACCTGAAGAGTCTAATCAGTTCAAACAACAGTGTCTAGATTAGAGTAAAGCAAGATTCCAGTTGAAATGGACAACCTTATGTTCTTGCCAAATATTCCAGTTCTTTAGTCAATGTACCTTATCTAATTTGCTTACCAGAGAATGAAGATAAAGTAAATCACTGACAGACAACTCAGCAAAAAATCAATTACAAAGGAACATTTAATGAGCAGAGAGTTGGAGGTGTCAATATGTAGGTCAAGAAAAGTTCATCATCAAGAGCAAGTGTAGGGTTGGTAGCAGCTCACCAAGACCACATGCACAAACCTAGAGATGAGGGAGGACTTCAAAGGTCACCATGACCACATGCTGATGGTGTATACATAAATGTATCCATCGATAGAGCAAGAGAAGAAGAGAGAGGGTACAGCCTCACCTCAGACACTACTGACGTCTGAGGCTGTACTCTCTCTCTTCTCCCATTGGTCTCGATGTGTTGTTTTGATCCCTCCACTGCGACAACGTCTCGAGGTGTAAGCACCCCCTTATATAGGCAGCATTTCGACCTTCAACCATGGCCGGATAAATTTGACAGGGAGAAGACCTCCGCAAACGACATGGCCAATAATGCAAGGCGCGGTGCAAGTTGATGAACGCGCACAGTGATGTGATTGATGGCTTAACCCTTTCCATTGGCTTGCTGTGCCACTTTGAGGAGAGGCACACGTAGCTGGGAATAGAGCTGAAACCCTAGCCGAAGACGTGAGGGGGTGTGTCGGCAAATCCAAGTGCATGACTCCTTTGAGGGGTTCTAATCTTGACGTCTTGCGCAGGGAGGGGAGGGGGCTGGAAATGGAGGTCCACTAGGAGGAGATAGTGGAGACGCTGTAGCAGAAGATATGGATGATCGACCGACGGAATCCACCAGCTGCATGCACACTGTCGCGCGGCTGTAGCAACCAAATTTATTGGTCTGGAAGAGAGAACGATCGATGTGCAATGAGTTTGTGCATTCTGAAAGCATTAGGCTTCCCAAGAAACCTACACAGTTAGGGTTACTGACAGAGAGAGAGAGAGGGAGAGAGAGAGAGAGAGCATGGAGAAGATGATCATAAAGGAGGGTAAATGGTTGAGAGGACTTGACTTCTACCTCCACAACTTCCCTCAAGCCACCATTTTAGGGCATACGACAAACATGAAAGGTGGCCTCACCACAAGAGGCAGCAGTTGTCACCCTCCCAGGGAGAAGAAAGTCTCAGTTACAGCGTCCCCACTTCACGTTGGATATGCATATCTCACACATATGTGTCATGATTGTGGGCGAACTGTTCATGCGTTTTCCATTAGAGGATCGTATAAGTTCTGCAGCCAATGTATGAGAGGTAGGATCACTACCACAGAGATAGAAGATAGTCAAAGGTGGAAGAAGACTATGGCCATGCATGTGAACAGTTGCCAGAGAAAGAAGTGGGCACCGATCTCTCTTCCCTGTCAACCGATGGTATTGCAAGTGTTCTATCTGTTTAGCACTGGCAGAAAATTATGTCTGGGAATTATGATTCGACTTGGCCAAAACTTGGTAGCCTGATTACCAGAAAGGTTGAACCTCAAAGGATATTGGAACTTCCAAAGATTTGGTAGCAGATTAAGAGAGAGAGAGAGAGAGATTGGAGTAAGATTCTACAAGGATATCATTTGAGGGAAAGCAATATTTTGCTGGAGACAGCTATCAGCTCTGTAATCACCATGCTGCTATTTGGATTTGATGTGAGCTTGTCTGCACCTTAGCTGATAACAACTCAATTATTCTATCACTGCCAATATGACACTAAACTATCACTTCCAATACAAGATTAAATTACAGATTATAATCTTTCATATTAAATACCAAGATAACTCAAAAACAAATCACATAATCAACATAACTATAAGTAGCTCTTTCCTACTTGGGTTGCTCACTCTATACAATTCTAAGTTGGTTTTGATATCATTAGATTAGTCCTTTTCTACTTAGAGCACTCACTATGTCTACTATTAAATCAGCCTTAATTTACTTAGGCTAATTATTTCCTAATTAAGTCTATCGATGACTAATAGAGCAGTATTAATCAGCTCGATCAAATGAAATAAATAACATATTAACTTGATGAACCTAATATCAATATTGACCAAATACACTTCTCAAGCCTTTATAAATCGTCATACAAATCATCCTTTTAAATATTTAAAGATAAGACTACATACATTTACTCTCTTCAAATCCTATATTAAATTAAAGATATTATAAAATAGCTATTAAATTAATGGTAAATATGGATTTATATATGCAAAAGAAAAATAGGCTTTAAAAACCATCATGCATGTCTTTGGTAAATATATTTGTTTAATTTCCATAAAATTAAACAACCATCAACAGTCAGTAGCATTAAACATTAGAATGATATGGGTTTATTAATTCAGAGACTAATTTTCATGTTTAGGAGGGCGATACGATCCAATAAGTCTTCCATTAATCGGCTGCCGAGGTCTTGAATTGTTCTCATAATCCTGAAATTTAGCAAGTGGAATCATGTGAGGGAAAATAATATAAAGCAAGCTTAATTAGCTGACTACATGCTCTCGATCATCAAAATATCAAATTTATCATGTGATCTAATCAATTTTGAACATCAAATTTATCTTCCTTTACTTTAAGAAAAAGATAATCATACCCAATATCTCATATCGGTTTCGATAAGATAATGATAAAGGTGATGTTTGATCCCAAGACCTTGCTATTAATAATGAAACCTCTATTAACTTTATCTTTAGTATATTATCGAATGAGATTTCGAACCCTCAATTTTTTATAGTAAGTGATAATATTAGCTCCGATACGAATATACGATGTATAAAATTAAAGAAGGGAGTATAATGCTACTCACATCATCAACAGCCCGTCTTAGTAGTCTCAATTGTTTCTTTGACACAGTCTTCACCTGCGAGCAAGAAAATAACACACTGATTCAATTGATTCTGCTCGATAGAAGATAATAAAAACAACAGTAAGATGCCAACACCCACAACATAATGAGCTCAAAGATCCGACCAACCTTCCTTAATATGGTCCAAATGACCCCTTCAGAACAAGGGGGAGTGGTAAGAGAGCCCATGTATCTGTAGTACCTCTGCCCCATCCTCCTGCTTGCATGGCTTGGGTCAACTGCTCCCAACTCCTCCTCCTTATCTTGCTTGTCCTTGACCTTCTCGATGGATCTCTCCAACTGAGCACAGTCGCCACCATAGCCTCAAGTTTATATATATTGGTGATAGAAATCATGGCTAATGCATGTAAATGTATACTGATATTATGCTAATAACCTTGTGGATAAATGGATCAGGAGGGCCAGTTTTATAGAGGAAGCCGACCACCGCGGTCTTATTGTCGGCACTCTGATGAACCATATGCATCTCCAAGGAGAATCTGCAAACATGCAATGCCGCAGCCTTGGGATTAAGACGAAATAGAGTGGAAGGAGGATGCTATTGGTTGGTTCCTTAGATCCACAAGTCAACTTTTAGTTATGTAGTACGTGTTTCAAGAAAGTCAACACTCGGTGAATTGGAATGATATAAAGTATTGGACTTTCAAACGTGAAGTTGTCATGAGAATATTCATATTTGGAAGAAGAGATAGGATTATCACACAAAAGAATGAGTAGAATAAGGTAAAAAAATTTATGTTTCACTCAAATTTTTTTATAATTTTAAAAATTTTATATATTTCATGAACCAACATAAGGAGTTTATATAATCTTCAGAGATATATTACATTAATTATATTTAATATAAATCATTCTTTTCGAAGAAATCTTTTCAAGAACTCATAATCAATTATCCTTCTATAGTTATTTAATGTGTGATACAATGTACCTCCTCATGATATGTTTCACCTTTTGATACAATGAATATCTTTATGATATCTTAACAAATTTAATTCCAACAATATAAACATGAGAGATTAAAGGAGATAATTAACCGCACGATGGTAACCTACTGTTTAGAATTTGTGTTCAACATTATATATATATATATATATATATATATATATATATATATATATAACAGGAAATATTACAGAAGGTTCCTACTCCTTAATAGTACTTTGGTACGTAGTTAAGAAGCCATGGATCCACCGGAAGGGATGACGCACCTGCGTCTATTGATGGAGTGCTCCGACGGTGAGTGCCAGTGCAGCTGCTTCAGCTTGTACTCCGTTCCGTTGATGGTGATGCCTCCGGCTTCGTGGCCGTTCCACATCACCTGAGTGCACGAGAGGTGTAAACCGAGCCGTACGTACGTAGGTACGCACGCACGCATGCATGCGTGATGCAGTGTGGCCACAAGATCTATGGACTCACCGCGATGTCGTGGCCGCGGTTCTTGATGGCGGCGTCGGCGGGGACGTAGGAGGTCCGAAACCGACGCAGCCGCGGGAGACGCCGCACCATCTTGTCGCGCAGGTCGATCGGAGACTGCGACTTGCCCTTCCCGCAGGTGATCCAGTCGTTGCGGATTCTTCCCCAGTTGTCTGGTCCTGTCTTTGTCCCTTGCTTGTACCCGAACTCTGGTTCCTTCTCTGAAGGCAAAGGTGACACAGAACCTAAGATCAATCAAAAGAGTTCAGATCGGAGCTCGAATGCGATCATGGGAAATACTCACCGTCGCCATTCGAAGTCGCCGAGTTGAGGAGCGCGAGGAAGAGGACGACGGAGATGGCAGCGAGCTTCATGGTCGGTGCAAGCAGAGAGAGACGATCCTGAGGAAGATGTAAATAGAGAGAGAGAGAGAGAGAGAGAGACGAAGCGACAGAGAGAGAGAGTAGAAGAACAAGGAAAGGGTTTCGGTGCCACGTTACGCTATGTTATTGGATATAGCCCTGCTTTCTTTGGATATGGGAGGATGGAATGGTAAGTTGATGGACACTTCCGTGATGAACGAGGAAAGAGGGGGACTGATTGATCCCCACAAAGAAAAAGATGAATGAGAAGGAAACAAACATAAATAATTCTATTTTTATTTTCTGTAAAGTTCATTTATTTTGATTTTTTTTCCAAAGGGAGTCTTACCTTTTTCTTTTTTCTTGTTGGACAAAAATATCCTTGACGACTAATTCGTCTTTTTCTTTAATTCCCTCCAATAAAAAGTGAAATCTAAATGAACCGTGATATTCGATCGATCCTAAATTAATAATAATCAATAAAATCAAATAATATATATATAATAATAATAATTTATATTAATAAATAAATAAAAAATTATAAATTAATTATAAGATTTAAAATAAATCATTATAAAATGCATATATATATAGAATAAAATTAAATCATGTTATAGAATATTAAGAAAAATCATTAGATAGACCAATAAATGATTATAATATTTTTAAAATTTCAGAAAACATTAGAAATAACTTACAAAGATCCAAATGATCATTTTTTTGCTATTTTTAAATCTTTTAAATACGTGTCATTAAAAAAGTACAAGAGTATGTTATTTTTAATTTTAAGTAATTTAAAATAAATTTACAAACTTTAGGACAAAGATCACTTGAATATTATTATAGAATATCTTCTTAGATGGCTAGTTGCACTGTTTTTTAATAAGATTACATTATTTTTGGGTTCGACTCAAAATAATATAACTCATATTCTACTTTTTTTTTAATAATATTCAAATTTTCAAGAAACCTAAAAAAGTATTTTTTTTTAAATATATCTTTTTATTTAATTTCAACCTTTAAAAAGCTAGAAATTATATTATATTTTTCTATTTTAACCAAATTTAAAGTAAATTTATAATTCCCTTAGAAGATATATAGTTTTTATTCAAATAACAATAAAACCCCATTTGAAAATAGTGTAAGCCACCATTTATATTTATATATTTTTTAAATTTTCAAGATGTCTTGGAATTGTCTTGCAAAGGCCTAAATGATCAACTTTGCTATTTTAAAAATTTCAAAATAATTATTTTTTTATTTATTTAAATCGATAAAAACTTGAAATTATCATTACTTTGCAATTTCTTGTTTTTATAATATTTATATTTATAATCTTAAGATTTATTTTATATTTTATTAATATATACATTGGACCACTCTAAATTTTGAGTTGCTTAAAACTTTCAATTGAATTAGTTGGATAAAAAAAAATATGTTGATTCGGAGAAGAGGATAAAGGAATTGTTGAAGATATTTTAATCATTTTAAGTATTATGGTGTGGAAGAAAAACAAAACAAAACTAGAGACTTTTTTTAGGGAATCTGTTCTGAATAATTTCCAAGATTTTATTTCTTTTTCCAATAAGTCGACAAGCAAGCAAGAAACATGGCACATCGGCCAACAACTGCAAACAAGCAAGCAAGAAACATGGCACATCAGCCAACAACTGCAAACAAGCAAGCAGGAAACTACGTCACGTAACAAATATGTCCATCACTCTAAATGTGCATACAAAGGTCTAACAAACTGCATCACGTAACAAATACGCCCTTCACTCTAAATGTGTACACAGAGGTCTAACAATACCCACCTTGGGTGGTCAAAAGAATAAACTCCAAACATGGAAGACTACAGAGGAGATGATAAATGGCACAGCACTAGCTACCCACATTCTTCCTCCATTTAGGAATTAGTGAGACACTATGAAGAGGAGGGATGTTGATTTTTACTGAGTTGCTGCCTTGTCTCAGCTTGTTTTTCTTGATATTTGCTCTCCTCCACTCAGCATATTGAGCAATGCCATTTGCAAGAGTTTGATAGTGGAAATCCAGGTTGTGCATCAGGTTCTGAAACCTGGTAGGGTTTGAAGCTTGCACAGCTGAGCACAATGGTAGCATGTCAGATATAAAATTATGAAATAAGAAGAAATAAACGGAAAGAAAGACACCACAAAATGACTTACCTTGAATGGTTTCAATAAAGAAACTGAAAGGATCAACTTTATCAATTGGTGATTGTAAGTCATTATCATGGCTGTTATCATCATCAGTCTCATCATTTGACTGAACTCTTCTCTTCTGATTCTGTCATAGATAAGCAGACCACATAACTGTTGATGCAACAAAAATAATCCAAGAAATAATTGGCACTAAGTATTGAGTTGCACAGTTCATATACAGAGCAACAAAAAAAAAACAAAGATGATGCAAAAGGATTGGAGAATATTATATAAAAGTCCCCATGGGCTTATTACATCCCAACCCCTCCCTTGCTGTCTACAACTTTCTGCTGATGTGGATCACAGAGCACATCCATCAGACACCTGCAGGAATCTTAGGACTTTTCACTAATTTCACAAGCTTGTTATGACACCTTGACAAAAAGGTCCATTTACTTCTCTAGGTTACTCATTCCCTCCACCATAATATAACCAGTGCTATTTTTAGTGCCATAATGCAACTGTGCTAATGTAATTTAAGGTACTGGTTATTAGGTAGTCAGTCATCCTTTGCAGTAGCTTCACCTTGGAAGACATGTCTCTAAATGCATGCTTGTCTTTCATCTGATGATGGAAGGAGACAAACTTCAGTACACTATTGTAACTAATCTTACAAAGAAATCAACCTCCAAGCCCATAAACTAGATTTAACTAATGAAAAAACTAAGGCATAGTAAGATTTAGTGCAGCATCTCAGCTTCTGGATAAGAAAAGTTCTTTCGACCAGATCTCTGTCGGTGATAATTGAAAGTTATCTAAATCAAGGTACTAAAAAAATGACCATACCCCCCCTGTAGCGTCTTAGTTTTTCACCCGTCTGACTAGGAACTGGAATGTGGACTGTCATTTTGCTTAGTATGGTTCGAAACTGGGTGTAACTCATTGGTATTTGATCATCTGCCCTGGCAGTCAAGTTAGTCCTGGTTTCAGGATCCAAAAATAAATCTGTTATGAGCTTCTGAGCCTCTGAGGAACTTTTAGAGGCTCTTTCCCTCATTTCTTCACCCCTCTCTAAAATCTAAATCTCAACCCCATTTTTGCCATAAAATTCTTCACCGAACACTCATATTTCACTTATCAAGCCTCATTTCTCTCAAATCTAAGACTAACTTCATTGAATCAAAGGCTCATACTAAATCTGAACCTCAACATTGAAATTAATCACTTAATTTCCCGTAAATAAAAATGCGTTCTTGAATAAAATAGAAATTAATCATTTAGTTACTATCATGTTTGTAGTGTTAAATATAATTTAATTTCGTACCCTTTTATAGCACAACTAATATCTTACTACCAAGAAAATTAGACTAGAACACTAGAAACATAATCGAACTAAAATAGATTCATTACTAATCTGACTGGATTTGCAATAGTGCCTGTATGGTTCGATACAGGTAATATTTACTAATCAGATAGGTTACAATACTTGGACCAAGTTAAATCGGATGGTACACTAGTATAGAACTTACATTTGGTGGGACGATATAGGGTCAATACTGGGTAGCCTTCTTTTTATTTTTTTCAGCCTTTTTTATATTTTTTAAGAACTTGCTACATTTTGGTGTCCAAAGTCTCTATACACCAAAGTACCGACTACCGATAAGGACAATTATGATACTAGTCTTAGTCCTGACTATGCGGGCTTGGCTCGTGGATTTTCTTGCCAAAATCACTAGTCAAATTAAGAGCAGTTAAATCTCCTTTTATTCTTTATGACAAAGTGATGTGTGTGCCTAGTTTAAGTAGCAATATTACCCTAAGCGAGATCATTATAGAGCTTAATAGCAATAAAAGACCCATGCAACTAATGCCAAATAAGTGCAAATTATTGGGACATTACAATTAGCACATATGCTATATGAAATTGTTCAAAATTAGATATCTGTCAGGATTTTCAATTGTTTTTCTCTAGTTCTTTTTCTTATCTTAAGCATATTATGGAACCTGCCAATTTAGATTGCACAAGCAAGAGATAATCCAAACCAACTTGTGCACATTAAGCAATCGTTTGATCGCAGAGGCTTAGCATCCAGCACCAATTTAGTGTCAACAACAAAATCTTTATCCAATTTAATGTTCAACCTTATTGGTTCCTTGATCTAGATAGATATAATAGGTGCATATATTATAAGATTTATCAGTTGATTCATGCTAGACAAACTCACAAATTGAAGTGCAAGGATTCTAAGAAATCTATGTCAATATTCAACCAAGGTAGATGAGTTATACATCATATGGGAAAAGAAAGAAAATCAGATCAATAAATAAAACTATAGAAGTCTAAGCTGCAGATCCATATTATAACAGGTTTAGGGACAATATCATAATAATGAAAATACTCACATTTACTAAACTAGATAAAGAATTGAGGAGCAATATTCTGTTGATAAGATAATTATAAAGAGGGAATCTCAGAATAAAAAAACTCTTAATCAGAATATTCTTTACAAGAACCCACTTTGAGACTCTGGTCATATTTCAGATAAGAAAAACTATATAGACAGCATAATCTAACTGAAATTTTCTGCATAAACTTCACTGGAATATCTAGTGATAAAAGATTTTACATTCATCTACTAACCTCTGTTGCCAAGTTCTGATGTTTTAGACTGGCCACTTCATCTCCATTCTCAGCATCATCTTCCATTTCTTTACATTCAGACTCTTCTTCTTCCTCGTCTTCCACATGAGCATCGAAGCCATTTTAAGAAGAGAAGTTATTATTTAACCAAATAAGCAACACTCGGTACTAAAACAATTGTCTGCTTTTCTAATTGTTGAACATATCAGAATCCAATGAAGAGTATGCAAGAGACGTAAATAATATGAATACACAAAGTAACAAATTAACAGACACAATTAGCTAACAAGTATGGAAACGCACTTAGAATGTAAGATAGAAAGGAGTTAAAATTTCAGAACCTCAGAGTAACAGTAACTTGAATCCAAGGAAACAGTCAGATCAAATGACATATATGATAAAGAAAAGAAAGGGAAGAAAACTGAAGAAACAACAGGAAATGATCCACATTCATATGAGTAACAAAGAAGGGCAGTCAAAAAACTTGGGAGAACATAATCTTTACATATGCAGAAAAATGCAAAACAATGTACCTGCAACTTGATTCTTATAAGAAATTAGAAGATAAAGTGTTGCTTTAAAGACGTGTTCTAAAGCTTCACCAGACAAGTGGTCCGTAGGAAGGCCAAGAAGAGAAATTAATCCCAAGCAGCAAACCTTTTTATCATGTAGCCTACAATTAACATTAGTCCTGCAGTCTACGGTATTGGTGGAAAGTGCCATGAAAGAGAAAGCACAAAGTCTTACCCTCTAAAGTTTACACTTATACCATTCTTTCCAACTTCTTGCAGCATCTGGAACCAGAGATTGAAAATATCTGAAACAATGCCAAGCTTATATAGCATCCCAAGAGTCAAAGAAGTGTTATAGTAAAGAGCATCAGCAATCTGCAAAGAGGCAAGATATTGTAATAAAATGAAAAAAAAATTTAAAAAGCACCAACTACAGGATTCCAAATAATTAATGAATTGGAATTGTTAAGATACAAGCATAGGAATACTTTTTACAGAATTTCATTCGAGTTAGAAGATGAATAAAGATGTATCAAGGCAAGCTTAGAGGTGAAGCACATAGACAATGAATTGACAACATCAAGATAGAGTACGTAGAGCAGAAAACCCTTCAATAAAACTATTCTTCAAGAAAATTGCAAGCATAACACTAGAGAAGACATACAGATAGAAAAATGACTTTTTTTCAAAAGCATATTACGCAGACATGCACAACCACAAACATAGCATCTAAAATGGATGAAGAAACTCTGTAGGATTGTCATAAACAAACACAAGATCAAAATCCCAATAAAGCCCATTCAGACAATTCAATGCTTCAAAAGAAATTAGAATGAAAACAGTCACTTATATACAATTCCATGACTAAAGAAAGCAAAGTTTGCAATACCGCTGGATACGATTCAATACTAGTGGTATTTATCAGTCCGACAGCAACTAGTACGTGGATCAGGGTAAATTGGGTGATACACTAAGTACAGGCCCTATATCGTCAGGGTAAATTGGGTGATACACTCAGTACAGGCCCTGTATCTTCTGTTACAGAGTCAGTACTATATGGTAAACCTTGTCTAGGGCCTATTGTTACGGACAGTCGTTGCGCACCCGCAACAACTTTCAACGAACCGTTCGTCACTCACATCCACATGTACAGCTTCTTGGCAGCATGTTTTGCCTTGGTTTTAAGTCATTTTGCTTGTAAAAATGTAAGTTCGAACAAGTTGCAGCGTTACCAAGCGATCGCTCACCGAACCGAGCAAAACAGCCCCAAAACAGCTTCGTTTTCATGTGCCACGGGCTGTTTTCTGCAGTCCGCCTCCGCTCACCAAAACGTCAGCCATCTCAGCCCCTTTGAACCCCCCAGGTGGCACAGGGCTGGATGGGGCTTCGGTATAGTATCGGACGTTGAACAACCTTTCGCAAGTTCGCACGTTACCTTGACGGGAACTTGTTGTCGCGCTCGGCACCCGGTGAGCAGCTATTTGTGGACTTGCAGCTATTCGTTCAACCCTCTAAGGTCCTTGTTTTCCTCCTCTCCCTCTTTTCTCTTGTGCACGCAAGGTGCTCGCTGATTTGCTTGTAAAGCTTCCCCTTTTCGCGAGACGTCGGGACTTGTCCATCGCTCGTTCTTTCGAACTAATCAACTTTCTCTTTTACAGGTCCTTCGGGATCTGCGAGAGGTTGCAAGTGGGCTGATCTTTGCGGAGCAATATCGCAAGGGTGAAGCGCGACTTAGGCAACGCAAGCTAAGTTCGCGTCTTGGCCGCAAGGGTGCCTCACGCCTTAGGCAATTCCAGCTAAGGCCGTGACACTATGCCACCCATTATGCCTGGTATAGGGCCTTTTAGCACTCGATATAGAGCAGTAGAAGCGTTGTACCAAGCAGTTTTCCTTTTTTCAGCTTTCTTTTCAAGCCTTTTCAAAAAATTGGTACATACTAGGGTACCGACACTCAGCAAATGGTACAGCCCAAGGCATGACTAGCACACTACCGATACACAAAATTGAATCTGGCAAAAAAAGTTCTGAGATGATCAACTGCTGGAATTGTGAGACAAGTAAAAGTTCCAAAAACATATAGAACAAACCATAAAAGATAAATATAATATATGTAATAATAATATATCATTTTCATGATATGAATAACATGTCATAGCTCCCAACTAGTTGGAGCCAGCAAGATAGAACCATACTACTGGAATATTTTGTTTCTGTTAAAGCATTTCTTAGTCTCTTCTAAAGAATTAACTCATATTGTCCTACCAACACATTTATAGGTCTTCACTGGAATGTGATGGAATACAAACTAAATGTACAATCAGCAACACATCCGTGATCATGGATCATCTGAATTTGTTTATAAGTCACTAACATTGGATAAAACAATAATAATCACAAGATCTTCAGAAACATTTTTCTGTTAAATTAGGAACAGAATCATCTAACAGAAACAAACAAGGCACTGACTTCCAAAACCACTCACAAATTTTTTTTTGCAATTGAAGTCCCTAAAAACACATAGACATATGTCCACACCAATTTTCTGAATTGCATAACAAACTTCTTTGCAAGCACACACCTTCATCCAATTGTTGTCTAGCCTGTTTGATTTCACAATAAAAAGGACTAACAGAACTTAATCCATCAGTTGATTTCATTTGCATGAAATAGATTATGTAATCCATGCTGTAAAAAGAGAACAAGCAAGTCAGGTATTGCCTGCTGGCACATCAGAAAGGAATGCTTACCACTTGCATCAGAAGACACTTCATATACGGCTTCTTTGCTTGATGCAATCGATTAATTGTAATCCTCAAATAAGGCTCAACCCACTGATCCACTTGGCCTTTACAATTTCGGAATACTGCTCCAATCAGCATAGGTGCAGGTTCAATTTCACTGTCTTCCATGTTTCTATCTAACATGATCTGTACATTCAATTAACAAAAATATTTTCACCACAAAACATGTTAATGATCACAACTTTTGCATCTTTATCATAAATTCCAGTTAAGCACATACAGGAATAGGATTCTTAACACTTACTCTTGAAAGTACTTTCCACAGGCTTTGCTGGTAATCTGGATCTTTGCATGCAAGAAAATGAGCAGTACTCCGAGATATATAGTTGTCCATCGGAACAAGCATGTCTGCCAGAAGAAAGTGACACTAGATTAAGTCACAAATAAGAGTCCTGAAGAAAATATAAATTAAGCAAACTAATGATAAAACTAATTGGATGTGATCGTCTGAAATATTTCTGTTAACAGGTACAGATGATTCCAAGTAATGTAATAGGCCAATAGCACTATCAATTGTAGGAATCTTCAAAAGCAATAAAAGCTGAAATTATTCGATCACTTTAGGCAGAAACGGAAAAGTTAATTCAAGCCCACAGAATTATGGAAACATGTAAAAACATATATGTAAAAAGGGCAGCAACCTAAGACTTTCATCTCAACAAAAGAAAAAGAGAGAAATAGAAAAATATTAATCTGTACTGACCAATATGAAAGGTATTCTAAACCCAGCCACATGATATTTCGTCACTAACAAATGCAGATGTGTTGGAAACAACCTAGAACATGGAATAGACTTTTTGATAGAAAACAAACTGATTTGTGCCTTTGGAAAGCTGAGCTAAGGGAATATAATAAATTGGTCTAATTTAATTTATAAACAAAGTATTCTTGTTTAGGAAGCTATTTTATGATGTCTTTTGATAGTGGGAACTAAGATCTCATCCCACTTGTTAACATTCCAAATTCTCCCAAAAGAGGGAATGAAATCCCTCCCAAAAATAAAAACTATTATTTAATTTGTTTCAACCACACACTAGGAATTGAAATGCTCACACTGTTTCTAATTGTAGTGGTCAAATTCCCATAATCAACCACCACCTAAGAGTTTATGTACAACAACATGATCTTTTATAGGATATTTTTAAACTCTTCAACCCTAATATCTTGTAACTAACAAACTTTAGCCTATCTTTATTTTTCTAACCAAAGAGAATAGGTAACTAATAGTTTGTGAGATAGATTCACCAACTTTGTTACTCTACCAAATATAAAAACTTCAGCTCCACACTACAGACCACTACGTATGTAAAATTATTGCATGCTTTAATTGAAAGAGCAATCATGAGTAATGAATTGCATGTTAATTATTATCTATATAAACCACTCACCAAGGTTTTTAAATTTAATCAGGTTTGGCATGCAGACTGCTTATAACTAGGTGGTCCAGTCAATTTGTTATTCAATATTTCAATGTGTTTTTTTTTTTTTTAATGTACCATCGCCCAATGTTCTAGGATTCACAATTCCTTGCATGTATCTCCATGCTGCCGCTTGTTGATGCTTGTTCCTGCTGCTCGCTGCTGTTCGCACTCTCGTCACCCACCTCATCTTCGGTGCATCTCCTTCTCTTCCTTCATCTTCCTCTTTATCCCTCATTGTTCTTCTTCTTTATTCTTCCTCTTCCTTCTTCCTTCAAGAACAGACCTGACCCATACCAGTCTGATCATGGCTGGATTGGTACTAGTATCCGAAATTGCAAATGTTGCCATCCACTAAAATATTCTAGTTAGAATTTAAAATAGTTCTAAAAAGAACAATTTGTACATTCAACATAGTGACAAGCAAGGTTGAATTGTAGGATCTTTCACAAAAGGCATATAACTCAAAATTTAAGAACAAGCAAAGATGTTAACCATGATCAGCACAAGTGAGAAAGAAACAGATCACCTGATTGAGTAAACCAATGTGATTAGTGATAATCATTAGAAATAGACATTTACTTTCATATTGTTCTCTCTTCATGGGAGAGGTCAAGAACCAAACGTAGATCACTGAATTGAAACAAGATGGTCTGGATTAGTGAAAGAATTTAAGGGCATTTACGAAGTATTAGTGTAATTAGATGTGACGACAGTGGCACCATTCCTCTATCTCTACCTTTTCCCACTCTCTGTCTCTCTCAAGAATCTTATTAACAATCAATCCTTATCTACACTGTAAGACAACCCTCAGAAACAAACTTTGGTAAGTCCATCATAACCAACATGGAGATACTGAATTACAGAAATCAACAGAATGTGCAAATCAATTTGCAAGAGCATATACAAAAAAGGCATACAGCTGAGGGGCAATATTCCAAACGTGATTGATAGAGCAACCCATTCATTGCATATAAAGTGTAAACAAGAACAAATAATAGAATGCAAAAAAATCCATTGTGATTAGCATGTATATAGTGGCTTACTCTGAAAAAAATGTATTGCCCAATTTCCAAGGGCTTCTAGAATTAAAGGCCAAAGACTCCACATGCCCAATGAGATTGTTGGGGAAAACATTGTAATATAGGAGACAATTTCCAGAACTTCTCCAAAAACATCTGTGGAACATGGATTTATCAAAAAAAAAAAAAAGAAGACATTCTTTGCAAGGATCTAGAAAATTTTACAACAATGTGCTCAACTTGCAATGTAAATGGCATGTTACATAGCGAAATAAACAGTGTTATCAAAGCAACAGACCACTTGATATTTTTATAAAATATTTACAGCAATGTGTACGTTAACATAATTCTTCTCTACTTGTAATATATCATAGGTAAGCAAGGACCAACAATTTTATAGGAGATACAATCTAACAATATAAAAAATATATCAAAAGCAAATTGACTAGTTCACAAATTGGAAATGTCAAAAGCAAAGGCCCACCACTTTTTGATTTTTTTCCTTTTTTATCGCTGAAATGGATTTGGGGCCCACCACTTTTCATTTTTTTTCCTATTTTAATATGAATGCCCGAAACAGAGGTGGTCCTGTATCGGTCCACACCCGAAACGGTACATACTACCTATACCATACTATTTCGAGCAGTACAACCATCATTGTTACACACTATGGAACATGCCATGGAAACTATAGATGTTAGATATATATCAAAACACATTAAACAAAAAAATACTATAAATGTATATGTTTGTCAGATATGCAGATGGATAAATCACATTAACTAAATGCCTTTGATCAAGATATCATAAATAGTTACCTTGACCATCAATAGTCAGCATTCTCTGCATTATAGGAAGTAAAACAGGCTCAATTTGAACAAAAAGATTAGGAAGACAGCAAATGGATTCAAGGATTATGTTGATGCCACGCAAACAACTCACAGCAACTAAAGCACCTGAATTATCAGCCTCGTGATTTCTTTCAGAGATATTGAAGCATTTCCAAAATGCAGCAGCCTATGCACACATGTTTTAACATTTACTATAAGAAGAAATCATGATAGAATATCTGCAAAAACATAAACATATCATAATGCAAATATTACACCAGATTCTGGCACAAGCTGAAAGCATATGGAGCCATTTCTTCAGCAAACTTGCCCACGATGCTCTCAACAGTTATGACAAGGTCCTCATTCTCAACTTCATTCATAATTCTAAAAATATCTACATATAAGAAATTAAAGATCTTAGTGAGAAAAAAAGTATAGCAGATATAAAAAAAATCAACCTTTTCATACCATGAAGTAATTGAGGAAGAATTGGCCGGATCTCATTTAGATCTATATCAATAACATAATTAAAAGTTACTTCAGGTGATAATAAGAAAGACAAAAAAAAAGGTAAATAATAACGTTAAAATAAGCATGCCTTTGCAAGCTTCAACAAATGCATGCAAAGCAAGAACTGAATCAACACGCACGGGAAGCTCTGGATCCCGCATTCCAGAAACAACACAGTGAAAGGCTCTCCGAAAATTGATCTGGTTAGAAAAGTTGATATCTGCATATTGCCCCACAACCCATGCTGCCTAATATTCCACCAAACAGTTCCATATATGTGAAAGTTTTCAAATAAACATGTAGAAAATAATCACAATTTAATTCAGAAAAAAAGCCAACTACCTTAATCATAAGAAAAATTACAATATGAAAATAGTAATATGTAAGGAGAAGCTAAGCATGAAAAAAAGTTTAGGTAATAGTCAAAAATTAAAATTTTATACCGTACCGATGTACCAAGCTTTGCTTAATATGGTACGGTATGGGAGTACCGAGTGGTACACTAAAGCATACCGAGCGATATGTTTAAATATATATATATATATATATATATATATATATATATATATAATATAAATATATATAATATATTTTTATATTAAAAATATTTAAAAAATAATCTAAAAAGGAGGCATACGTTGCCTCAACGACGTCACCTCCTCTTCTCCTCGTCACCTCAAATGAGGAGAAAAACACGGTCTCCTTCATCTCCTCATCTACGGCGTTCGACGAAGAAGGCGGTGAAGATGTCGAAGGTCGAAGACATCTCCGGCCTTCGGCGAAGAACGCGACGAAGAAGCCGTAGAATCGCAGACGAGGCGATGAAGGAGACCTCCTCTTTCGCTGCTCTAGCCGTCGCCTAGCGATTACCTCCTGGATTGGGATCATCGAGGGAGGGCTGTCACGGACAAACTTCTAAACAGGATGTTTGATGTAATACTTATGTATGTCCGTGTCTTTTGGTATGTTCATGCTTTGTACAGCATGTAGAGGGACGGTCGAAGGCTTAATAGTCCCATTTTAGTTAGGTTGGTGGCCGCTTTAGGCTTGTAAATAAAGGTTGTGTCATGTGGACACGTGTGAGAGATTTTCGGTCTGTAGTGGACCATTTTACCCTTTGTTGTGCAACTGTTCAGAGCTTGTAAAGTCTGTTTGTAATTTGCATTGTCTATGAAGTGTTTTCGGAGATGTTTGCTTGTGGATCCCGAGTGAGGCGTTCTCTCTAACCCGTTCTCTCTTTTGTTGGTCCTAAGGGACAATGGGAGGCTTCGGGGAGGCTGACCTTTGCGGACGGACACACAAGGGTGCCGCACAACTTAGGCAAAACCAGCTAAGTCCGTGACAGATGGTATCAGAGCGGGACAAACACTCATAGAAACACTTAGCATGCAAACGTGGGGGACCTAGCGGGGCTGCGTTGAGGGCAGTCAGCACACGCGTGACCGTTTGGGGGAAAACGGGCATGGAGATGTAGGGAAAAGGAGTCGCTCGGAGGAGCAGCCATCTGACATTGGCATTCAGAGGAATGGCCAACCCTTCGCGCAAGAGGCACCACGAGAACAGGCAAGCTTGGAAGAATACGAAACGCACAAAGGTTGGGATGGCTGAGTTTGAGCTACGACTCAACGTTGACAACGATACTTGATGGTGCTCAAGGCAAGCGAGGTGCTTGGTAAAGGATGAGACCATGCAAGGTGGAATGAGTTGCTCAACGACCGAAAGAGTTATGCAAAGCTTACAGAGGTGAGGGGAATTGCTAGCTCGAAGAATTTGGTACTCATGCATGGGCTTGTATGCGGACGATAGAATGTTCGTGGTCATCCCAAGGCGACCGAAACTCGGCGCCATGGAACATTGAAACTTTCTCTTCGGCATGTGAAGGATACGTCCGTAGGAGGCTGAAGTGTGCAACGAGTTCAGCATGTTGCTAGGCCTTGAGTGGTGCAGCGGGAGCTGTATTGACGTGGAGTCGCAATCTAGCAAGTGCGTTTGCAGGAGGCAGAACAATGCACAGTTTGTTCAGCAGATCAGAGTAGTCTAAGGGGATGGTGGCCTCCGAAACGAAGAGAGATGTTGCTCCAACGGGATAGTTATCCAGGAGGGATAAGTCTCGGCTCTCCAGAGGGAGAATTATATGGGACGGACCTTACATGTTGAGGAGGAGCACCTCAACAAACAACAACTCCACGAAGCTCAATGGACCGAGCAAGCGACGAGGAGTTGTCGTATGATCTCGCTCGAGAGAATGTATTGGTGGATGCATTGCGAGATCAAGTGGGGGAGCGACCCAAAGCAACACAAATGAAGGCACACTTGGAGTTGATATGGAGATCGAACTCAAGGGAGGGCTAACCCGTAGAATGGTAGGTGCGACGGCCACCATCAACTCAATGCAAAAACGAGGAGCGGAGCAACTTGGGTGTAACTTGGCGAAGTACCCAAGCCGCATGAAGGGAGCCAGCATAGAAGATGGAACATGGAGCGGAGGCATAGTGCTTTCCTTAGACAGAGGTCAAGGACATGAACTCTTGCAGAGGCAAGAGCAGGATCATGTTGTTCCATGGGTCATTCATTCTGACGGAGCGGACTCATCTTTCATGGTGCCAAAGACAAAGGGAGCTTCTGGACACATGCACCTTATCTCGGAGGAGCATTTGATGGAGGAACTAAGGAGACTCAATTTGCTGAGGTGAAGTTGGGTTCAGAAGGCCTTAGCACGGGGCAAGAGGACACAAAGGCGGGTACTCTTGAAGAATATGCCACGGTGTTGCTATTCAAGTTGCCATGAAGGAAGCGGTGCGCAGTGAAGATTGTGCTGGTAGGGGCAGAGGCCCAGGATCCAGACAATGGTGCACTAATTGCAGCGAAGTCGGGGGACTTCGGGAGCTACTAGGCGACAGACTGTCCTAGAGCGATGCTTCATCTAGGTGTGACCCAAGAGTGGGTGGATGAAGGTCGATTGCCAAAGGAGCGAACAAAATCGAAGGTGGAAAAGACCTTGTGATATATTGGCAGAGGCCACACATGAAGGGTTCACAATTCGAGTTCATCCCACAAGGATCAGAATGCAATAGAGATGTCACCAGGAGGCGACATGGTGCAGCGGATCGTGGTGGAACAGTTCGTGGCAATGCGACACACACGACATAGTCCCGTGAGGGACTAGATCATATGGAGGTATGATCGGGCGCTACTGGAAGCTCCACTTCGGTGAACAACACGACGACAAGAAGGGCTATGAATTCAAGGAGTGAAGGCCATGGTACCGCAGAGGCGGGTCTTCCGTGCATGCATCGAATTTTGCATCGGATAAAAACCTTGGTCATCAGCATATGGGGGCTGGGTTCCACCAAGGGAAAAGTTCGAATGCAAGTACCAGTGAGTCCTATGGGAGGGACTTGATCATACAGAGGTATGATTGAAGCAGCTGGAGTGTTGGACTGCTCCAGAGCTCATATTCGCTTAAGGGAGCCCGGCATGTCAGAGGACAAGGTCGAGAAGCGAACGTTGCTACTAAGGAAGCTAAGGAGAACAGAATCGGTGCAAACCCTATAATGCGATGACAGAGGTCATGCATGGGAGTTGCAGTCTGTCTTTCCATCGACCAAAGGGAGCTGCTTGGAGAACACAGAGGTGTTGAAGCAGGGGGTCGGAAGGGGCGAGGAAGCGACAATAAGTCCAGAGGGACTTAGCTACCCAAAATCAAGCATCAGTTAGAATGGAGGTGGACTCAGAGGAGTGCCACGAAGACATATCTACTGATCGTGAAGAAAATGGATGCAGATGCAAGGCGACGGATAGTATGGCCATGGGCATGGCAGCGCCATGGTACTGCAGAGGCGGGACTTCCGTGAAAGTCATTGATCCCTTGCTCTCATGGAGGGAGAGCGCTTGGTCGTGAAAGGGGCCGAGGAGGTGGAGCATGCAGAGGCAATCTCCAAGTACCGAGACAAGGCTGAAGGGCAAAGGCCGAGGAACTTCGTAAGACCGGTGTCAATGAGCTTCTCATCAAGATAGTTGAAAGTGAAGGACTTCGGGTCATGCAAGAGTGCATAACCAAGGAACGAAGCAGGCAGTATGCGGTGCTGTACTTTTGCTACTCAGTGGAGTAGGCGACAGGGTTGATGGAGAAGACGGTACAATCCCAGAGGCGACCAAACCTATGAGAGAATTACTCCAAGTTGAGGTGAAAACTTCCTGCATTCCAGAAGTTCGATGGCATTGAGAAGGTGAATCACAGTAACTAACTCAACGCAAGGAGTGCAAACACTTCAAGTGCTTTAGAAGTGTGAGCAAAGAGCAGGCGAAGGCTAGTAACCAGCTCGATGCATGGAGTACAACCTCGAAGAGGCGGGCGAAGTCAAGTAACCTTTGCCTTCTCAACCCTTAAGAGAATGGGCGAAACCGAGTACCCCAATTCTCTTATCTATCCAGCAGAGGAGCTCTGCACAAGTTCAAAGACCCTTCGAAGATAATGGAAGACAATAGTTGTCAAATCCTCACCATCGGTGATCAGTGCTACTAAGAGTAGATTGTCTGCTTCATTTCCCAATGAAATGTCAATCGAAAGCAGAAGCGATGCGAACCTACTTGGATGTGACAACTAAGTGAAAGAAGAGTCAATGAGCAAATTTTGTGGAGGAAGGACCCAAAACTTCAAAAGTTTGCGAGACGATGCTCGTTAAAGCTCCAACAAGCATCCACCCAATTCAAGCAGCATGAGGCATTTGAGAGACTAGCGCAGTAAGGATGATCTTTTCCTTCATCTAGAGGATCCGCAGGAACTAACAGGGATCAACACAACTCAGCCAACCCCACACTAGAGTCAGAGTCATTGGCGAGTTGAAGCAGTATGGCGGATTAAAGGTTCGACTACTCAAAAACAGCAGCGGAGAGCAGTTAGGAGCCAAGAGGCGTATTGCAGTTGGAGTAAAAGATTGAAGACTCAGCAAAGGCGAGGAGTTGCAGTGTCGACAAAGGCTTCGACGAGGACGTCGAAGGAATAAGTGGGGGAGAATGTCACGGACAAACTTCTAAACAGGATGTTTGATGTAATACTTATGTATGTCCGTGTCTTTTGGTATGTTCATTCTTTGTACAACATGTAGAGGGATGATCGAAGGCTTAATAGTCCCATTTTAGTTAGGTTGATGGCCGTTTTAGGCTTGTAAATAAAGGTTGTGTCATGTGGACACGTGTGAAAGATTTTCGGTCTGTAGTGGATCATTTTACCCTTTGTTGTGCAACTGTTCAGAGCTTGTAAAGTCTGTTTGTAATTTGCATTGTCTTTGAAGTGTTTTCGGAGATGTTTGCTTGTGGATCCCGAGTGAGGCGTTCTCTCTAACCCGTTCTCTCTTTTGTTGGTCCTAAGGGACAATGGGAGGCTTCGGGGAGGCTGACCTTTGCGGACGGACACGCAAGGGTGCCGCACGACTTAGGCAAAACCAGCTAAGTCCGTGACAGGGCGGCACTGGATCGGAACGCGTCGAGGTTCTTTCGATTCTCCCTCTTCTTCGAATGCTCTCTCTTTCTTCTTCCTTCTCCCTCGACGCTTCTTCTTCCCTCGTTGCAGCAAGGTTGATATCGGGCGATCATGGTCGAAATCGACCGTTGCCGACTTCTTTCGAGCGGTAATAGTCAAAATTTTGACTGCTACCACCCGATATAAGCCTGTATCATCCAATATGAGGCTATATCAAGCGTTCTGCTTGGTAGCGAGTGGTCCGCGTACCAGTCTGCTGGCGGACTGGTACGTACGGGCGATATTATTCGAAATTTAGAACCTTTGTAATAGTAATATTATGGTTCAACTGAGGAAGATGCCACTAATACAATAAGTGTTGGAATTAACAATGAAAGGAATGCTTAATCAAATCAAATTCCAAGTTGACTCCACTCAACAGAATTCCAAGTTCCGTTGTGATTAACTTGGGGTGTATAGAGCTTGGCTAAAGGATCAAATCTACTTAGTAAATCATGCTACAATAAAAATAGATAACTTGATTGAGTCTGAGGTAATCACTATTTGTCTTTTAGCTAAGCTCTAACTTATATTAAAGTTGTAATAACATGAATAAGGGTAAAGAAATCCAAGGAACATCGTCTTGTGCCGACTGGCCATATCAGTAGTTGGTCAGATGGGTATGTACTAGTTGATATTGACATATCAGTCGATATATTGATGCATACACATGTTCTGAGAAAAAGGCCAAAAATGGCTCAAAATTAAAAAAATCCTATTTGGGGGTTTTTATCCTATTTTCTTGATATATAAATTATATTTAAATAAGAATAAAGTTTATATAAGCTATAAATGAATACAAATTCTAGGTTATAAAGATGAAAAATTGAATGAGAGTGAGTTTGAGTGAGAATGAGAGCATGAGTCGGTGAAAGAGAGTGGGAGGAGGATTTAAAGGAACAAAACAGGACCCAATGATCAATCTGACAATTTGACCATTGGGACCTTTTTTCACCCTAGAGAGAACTTGTATGGTCAAAATCCGATTGTCAAAATGGTCAAGTTTTGACTTTATTGGGTAATAGAAGAGGCATACCATTCGATACACTCCCTAATAGTGTATAGTCCAAAATGGGCTTGTACACATACCAGTCAACTGGCAGACTGGTACATACCTGCATAGCCATCAGTTTTCCCTGCCAGCCACCTAATTTATCAACAGATACAGTAAACTCGAACATGTACCCCACTTTTATAGTGAGAAAAAGGCATATCTATTTTCCCATAACCCTGCATATGTCCTCACTCCTAAGTTAATCTTCATCTCCAGCTTCATTAGGATCTAATAACTCTTTTCACCATTTTGGAAATTTTCTCCCTAAATGCTATTTTACATTTTCTAGGGTCTGGTTCTCTTTCCACAATAGCATTGTGGTCAGTTTAATAGGTCTAGGAAAACATTAGAAAAGAAAAGGTTGCATGTGTGCATTTTCTTCTGAATCATAAACTGTTAAATCACATTAAATGCTTTGATTTCATTGGATGTACATGGCTTAGCCTAAAGCAGCAATGCAAGTAAAAAAACATAACCCGCTCTTTCCTAGCTGACTGGC
This sequence comes from Musa acuminata AAA Group, assembly GCF_036884655.1. Lineage (NCBI taxonomy): Eukaryota > Viridiplantae > Streptophyta > Magnoliopsida > Zingiberales > Musaceae > Musa > Musa acuminata. Next base: position 35,019,591 of record NC_088354.1, read on the forward strand.
TGTTTTTTGTTTGTTTATCCATATGGATAGTTAAAACAATGAACACCGACATACTTCTTGAATCTAAAAATGGATTACCATGCTAAATTTACTCAGATTGTTAGCAGATCACAATATGCAACATCATTGTTGTGCCACAACATGTTCTGCGGGTCATTTTGCATGCTTTATAACAAGGTTCGTTGTACCGTACCGTACCGGTGTTTCGACCCGGGCTCGGTATGGTACGGTACTGATGTACCGGGCGGTACATCAGGGTATACCGAACAATTTTAAATTTTTTTCATACTGTAGCAGTGCTATAGTATACTACTGTAGCACTATAGCAGTGTTACAGTATAGTACTGTAACAGCTCGCTAAGATTCGTCATACCTCTATGGTGCTAGAGTATCAAAGCCGATTTAAACCAAGGTTCATAATTTTGTACTGTATCGGAGTATCGAGCTCAGCTCGGTACAATATACCGAGTGGTATATTATGATGTATCACTCGATATATATATATGTATATACATGTATATATATATACATGTATATATATGTATATATATATGTATATATATGTATGTATATATATGTATATATATGTATGTATATATATGTATATATATGTATGTATATATATGTATATATATGTATATATATGTATATATAAGTAAAAAAAGGCAACGTCGCCTCGACGACGCTCGGTTTCTTCTCCTCGCGATGTCACCGAGGCTTCTTCTCCCCGTGCAGTTGAGGAGAAGTCGCCGACGACGCCGAGGAGGTGATATCTCATCTGCGGCGTCCGACGACGGATCGGGATCGTTGAGGGAGAGCGGCGTCGAATCTCCAGATTCTCCCTTTTCTTCTCCCTCTTTTTCTCCCTCTTTTTTCTTCTCCCTCGGCCAATACCACCCGGTAGCGGGCGACGACAACTGAAATCGATCATCACCAATCGATTTAGGTTGGTAATAGGGTGGAAACAACCCCAATCGATGGTACCGCCCGGCAGCGAGCGGTCCACGTACCGGTATGCTAGCGGGCCGGTACGTACCACCAGATACGTACGGTGTTATTCGAAATTAAAATCCTTGATTTGAACAACTATCAAATCAAGTCAAAGACCGGTCCGAACGATAATTGATGGGTACATTCATCGAAGGACGTAATCCAAATATCTGGTGTGAAGTTACGGCTTGTTAACCTTGCACTAGCGATTTCATTTGCACGATTGCATGAGGAAAAAATCAACATAGAGAATTGTCGATACAGAAGTGTTAATAAACTAGTGATTAGCAAGCCGACCATCCTATTTATTCCAGTCTAAAACCCTAACACCCAAAGACTAACCCGAGAAAAACCCAAAGAAAGATCCACGAAGGGTTTGTGCTGGCATTGTGATGAAAAGTAGAGTAAGGAGCACCGATGCAAACAAGGGAAGCTTTTGATAATTGAATCAATCGAGGAGGAACTGGAAGCTAACGCAGTGGACTCTGATTATGAAGGTATGGATACCGATGAAGATATTGAACCTATCACTCATACTGTGCATGCATTGGTCGATTAATCTAACTTACAAACTATGAAAGTTGAAGGAACTTTGAAACATCAGCTTGTTACTGTTTTGATTGATACCGGTAGCATTAACAATTTTATGGACAACAAGATTGTTGCTCGATTGTCCTATCATATTGAATGCTGTGATAAATTCAAAGTAAAGGTCGTTGATAGTCGGATTCTAACTTATGATAGCAAATGTTCGAAGATAAAACTGATTTTGCAGGGCCAAGAATTGCTTGTGGATTCCTTCTTACTAGCTTTAGAAGACTACAAATTTGTGCTTGGAATTGAATGGTTATCAACCCTAGGAGAAGTCTCCTGAAATTTTTCTAAACTAATCATAAAGTTCTTTATTAATGGGAAGCAGGTGATCCTAAGGGAAGGCGTTGTGGTAAGGCCACAACTGTCATTAGCCATCAAATAGAGAGGGTTCTTCGGAAGACACACCACGAATTTTAGTACAACTACAAAGCGTTGAAAAGGGAGCAACAATACATAAACAAAACGAAGATGTCTAATCTTTGCTCAGAGAATTTGCAGAATTATAGGGACTCCCACCTCTACAATCTCATGATCACCGAATTCCAATACTACCTAGGAGAGCACCAACCAACGTTCGACCCTACCGATATTCACATTTTCAAAAGACGGAGATAGAGAAGATTGTGAAAGAGATGCTTGAAACGAGGGTCATAAGAGCTAGCATTAGCCTATATTCCTCTCCAGTCCTATTAGTGAGAAAAAAGGATGGCTCGTGGCGTATGTGTGTGGACTACCGAGCACTCAACAACATTACGGTGAAAGATAAATATCTTATTCCAGTGGTAGATGAGCTCTTGGATGAATTGGGAGGAACCTAAGCTTTTGCTAAACTGGACTTACGGTCGGGCTATCACCAAATCCGAGTACATGAAGAGGATATTCAGAAAATCACATTCAAAACACATAATGGTCACTATGAATTTCTGGTAATGCCTTTGGGTTAACTAATGCACCCTCTACTTTTCAGAACTTAATGAATAATATATTTCGGGCTCATCTCCATAGGTTTATTCTGGTTTTCTTTGATGATATTTTGATATATAGCCCTTCCTTAGAAAGTCATTTATTACATTTATAGGTTATTTTTACTATTCTCCGTGAACATTGTCTTTTTGTCAAGAAATCAAATTGCAGCTTTGTTCAACCGGAGGTCAAGTATCTCGGCCATGTTATCTCTCAAAAGGGCATTGCAGTTGATCCTTAAAAAATCCAGGTGATGAAAGACTGGCCGATTTCGAGATCAATTAAAGCTCTAAGAGGATTCTTGGGGCTCACGAGTTATTACCAAAAGTTTGTGAAAAATTATGGCAAGATCAGCGCCCCCTTGACATCACTTATGAAGAAAGATGCATTTAGATGGATAGAAGAGGCAACTCAGGCTTTTAACTCTTTGAAGACTGCAATGACTACTACACCAGTGCTTGCTCTACCCAATTTTAATAAATTATTTGTGATTGAGTCTGATGCTTCTAGAGCAGGTATTGGAGCTGTATTGATGCAGGAAGTCCACCCCATTGCTTATACTAGTAAGGAACTTTCCCCTTCTCATCTGAGTTTATCTGTTTATGACAAAGAGATGTTAGCCATTGTTCATGCAATCACTAAGTGGAGACCCTACTTAATTGGCCGACGATTTCAAATACGTACTATCACAAAAATTTAAAATACTTCCTTGAGCAAAAGGTTTCTTCTTTAGAACAGTAGAAATGGGTCACCAAGCTACTGAGATTTGATTATGAGATTATTTATAAGAAGGGGAGCGAAATTTAGTTGCTGATAGCCAGATACACTCTTACGCCTTTCAGAACAAGCTGAACTAATGGCCATTTCCACTCCTACTTGTGAGACTTTGAAAATTATCAGGAAAGAGTGGTCAAACAATCCTGAGATCCAGAATATTATTAAAAGGCTAGAAGAAGACCCGATTTTTTTTTTTTAATTATAGTTGGGATTCGATAGACTTGCACTATAAAGACTGATTTGTTGTAGCACCACATTCTTCTTGCCAAGTCATACGTTTGATGGAGTTCTATTCATCGCCAATTGCCGGTCATTTCGGATTTCTTCATACATACAAACGTATTCGGCAACTTTACTATTGGAAGGCTATGAAAAAAATCATCAAGAAATTTGTTGCTGAATATAATGTTTGCCAACGCCACAAAAGTGAGACAGTAGCTACCCCGGGTTTGCTTCAGCCTCTCCCTACTCCTGATGTTGCTTGGAAAACTACCATCTTTCTATGCTATACGACATCCTTACACTGCTGCAAGTTAAATTGCATGTAGTTCCCCATTCTATTGTTAGTGACAAAGATAGTTTTTACTAGCACCTTTTGGATAGAGCTTTTCCGTTTATAGGGTACCCAGTTGAATATGAGTTCAGCGTATCCCCTGTAAACAGATGGGCAACCGAAATGGTAAACAGATGCCTAGAAAATTATCTCGGATGCTTTACCAGTGATAAACCGAAGGAATGGACTAAATGGCTTCCTTGGGTAGAATGGTGGTATAATACTTCTTATCACTCTTCTATTAAAATGACTCCTTTTGAAGCAGTTTATGGCCGAACCCCTCCCACAATTACAAAATACACGCCCAACTCTTCCAAAGTTGATTAAGCGGACAAGGAATTACTTGACAGAGACAAGATTATTCAACTCCTAAAAGATAACCTTACAGCCTCACAAGCAAGAATGAAGCAGCAAGTTGATAAATACCGAAGTAAATGAGAATTTACAGTGGATGATTGGGTTTTCCTTCGTCTTCAGCCCTACAAGCAAATCTCTATAAAGGTTCGATCTTCTATGTAGCTGTCTCGATTTTTTGGGCCTTTTAAAGTATTGGAACGCATTGATCCAGTTGCCTATTGCTTGGACTTGCCTTCTAAGATACACCCAGTTTTTATGTTTCCTATCTCAAGAAGAAGCTAGGTGAAGATGAGGTGGTGCAACACCATTTGCCAAACATCTCTTCTGCTGGTGAGGTTCAAATTCAACCACAAGCCATACTTGATCGATGGGTTTTGATGCGCCACAAGTATCCTGTGATTGAAGTGATGGTGCAATGGGCCAACTTACCAATTAAAGATGTCACTTGGGAGTCCTACAAGGCACTAAAGGAGAAGTTCCCGGAATTTGATGCTGCTCAGCCTCGAGGACAAGGCTGATTAAAAGGGAGGAGAAATGTTAGGGTCCCTTGAAATATTTTGAGTCTTAAACTGATGTAAAAATAAGTTCTTTTTGAGTTTCCAAGTCTTAGTAGGAGTCGGATGAATTCTAGTCTTAGTAGGAGTCGACTAGGGGTCTTATTCAGGATTTGCTATTTTTTTGAGTCCTAGTCCCAGTGGGCTAAGGAGTAGAACTCTATAAATATAGGTGTAATATATTTGGCTAGTTTCTCTCTCAGATAATGAATTCATATTTTAGCCTTTGGCTAACAAGGAGGCCAATCCCCTCGAAGTGATCAAGAAGGCCGATCCCCTCGAAGCGATCCTATCTCTCTGCCCCCCCTTTTTCCAAGATGAAGCCCTAGGGGTCTTATCAGCCCAGCTGACATTTGAGCTTATTAGAGTAAGATTTCAGAATTGGACATAATTATAGGTTGCTGATTGATATGTGACTGACAACTTGAATTACAATATATTACATCAAGAACTCATAAAATTACAGTATCAGTGCTTTCTCCTCGTTGAAAAGGGTTAAAAGTTAAAACTAATACAGATCACATTAAGTAAATCTAAACATCCAGGTCCTAGTTATAGGGTACTTCAAGAGTTCAAGTAAACGCATCATAAAGCTCCTTCCATCTAGCACTATTGCTTAACTTTATGTGCGATGCAAAGCTAATAGGACTTTTTTTAATAAATACATATAACATCTTCTCCGATGTTTTTATTATTCTTTCCACCTTTTTCAACTTGATCATCATGATAACTTAAAGTCATCACAACTCAGTGGTCCCTAATTACCTAGGAGAAAGTTAGATCAATACAAAACACACAACCATGTAAAGCTAAAAGAATTTACCTGGCATACTAAGGAATTACGTAGTTTAGAATTAGTGAATTACTACTGGTTTAAGGTAAAGGAATATTAAAGTTAGGCCACAATTGAGCCAATACTCGAAGGATTGACTTAATTTAGTTTATATGAACCTTAGAAATGCTTTCCTATCATCAGTTGGCTTTCATCATATTCATCATTCTTGGTGTAATTTTTGGATCTGTACAGTGTCTTAACTCTCTAGCAGTATACAGCAAACAAGACTCAAGTTTGGAAAAAATGCCTTCTGTAAAAAATTTACTGAGGCTTGAACTACCCCATATTAAAAAAAATTTTGACCCCTGAGTTCACTTTATCATAGGGTCCCAATTAGAACAACTCTTAGAGCCTATTAAAACGAAAAAAGAGGCAGGTTGCAAAGGGGAGTTAAAAATAAAACTGCACATAATTGCAGATCATTTCATTAGCTTACATCTTGCTGACCTTCCTCTCATCATATCTATTGGCTTTCTGTTTCTTTTCTTTTCTGTTCCATACTATTCTGAAAGTCTTTCAGGCATTACAAAATCAAGATTACCCAAGTAAAATCCATTAGATTGATTCAATAAGTACCAAATTATGGTGTATCATGCACCTTTCAGGCAATAAGGTCTACTCAAGATTATGATGTCAAAGCAATCTGAGTGATAGCAACTTAATCATGAAACATGATATGGGTAACAACATTTACACAACCTTTAAAGTAACATTGGCAAGAACTAGAGTGACAATTTAGGGTGTCTTCTATCAAGGTTCACCGTACCATACCATACCGGCATTTCGACCCGGGTTTGGTACGGTATGGTACCGGTGTACTGGGCGGTACATCAAGGCATACCGAGCAATACACCCTGGTGTACCGAATAATTTTATACTTTTTTCATACTATAAGTTAGGGCAGTACCGAGCAATACACCCGGGCGGTCCGCGTACCGGTAACCTGTCGGACCGGTATGGGCGGTACACTTCGGTATGACAGACCTTGTCTTCTATATTTATGTACATGTACATGTAGATGTATATATATACATACATATATACATACATATGTATGTATGTATGCATATGTATGCATATGTGTATATATATATATATATATATATATATATATATATATATATGGATGTATACATATATATCGGTAAGTTGACCATACCTAGCAATAAGCCTGGCTTGGAACCTGATGGAGCAAAAACTAGTGGCTCCTGTACCAATTCACAATCAAACCAATAAATACCAATACATAATTTCTGACATGATTAGTCTTTTTAACCTGGATCTGAAGTCTTAAATTAAATTTCTTGAGACTTGCTAACTCAAGCAACATGTGCTTTATACCAGAGGAGAAAATTTTTGGTACCTTTTTCATTTACTAGGAAAGCTGATATTTTAAATTAAATTTCTTTTCTGTTTGTTACTTGTCACCCTGTGGAGATGTTTCAGTAATCCTTGATTCATCAAATCAGTAAGATGCTACTCTTCTCACCCAAAAAAAATAAAGAATACAGATCCACTGTCTTTAATTTTATCAGACACTACAGGGCAGAAATCAGGCCAATAATCTGAAAGCAAGCTGGAAGATATCAACTCAGGCTTAAGGTTATTACCAAAAGGTTTATCCAATAAGTTGTTCTATCATTCTGTTCAATAATGCTATACTGCATAACCCCCTATAGAAACACCCTTAGCAAAATTTGCCTGAAATAAAGCTTTTAAATACAGCAGTCATATGCAATGAACATTATGATTATGAACAAATATCTAAGATAAGCCTTGAGCTAATATGAAAATTGATCATTCTATCCACCTGATAGTTATACACAAGCAAGTATTTTCAAAAGGAAGCTAATATTTCAAGAGCTATGTCTTTAAAAAAAATTATGCCTCAATACACATTTAGTATGGTAAATCTGAATATGTCATAGATAAAATCAGAAATATCGGGTAAAAGATAAACAGATCAACTCTAGGAGGTTGTCAGAAGAATAATTTTAAGTTTAAACCAGGAACCATCCCCTGGGAGTCAATTTCTTGACAACCTATCACCCATATGTATAGAAGTTCAAGAGCTTGATAACAGTTTCCGCCTTTCAAGTACTTGAAAGTTGCAAAAATAATTTTAAAAAAAGTTAGTTGTTTTCTGATCTTGAAATATCCAGTCCCCCAATCATTTGCATGTCATGAGAATGAAAGCAGCAAACAAACAAAGCCCCTGATAAATTTGATCTGTATAACGAGTTAAACTTTAATTCTTTGGGAGGAAAGTAGTAGTGCTTGGATGTTCAAAAACAAAAGACAAGAACATAATGCAACATTAAGCGCAAATAATAAGTTGATAGGAAAACAAGTGTCGTAACCTTTGCTCGAAGGTGACCTGCGGGACTTGCAAACTCTGGAAAAACATGTTGAACTAACATGAGCTCTATCTCTGACTTATAAGGCTCAGATTGCTTAAGTTTATTACATAATGCTCCTATAGCCAAAAGAGCACCATCTTTCTGACCATATTGTTTATATTCAATAGGTGCCTCATTATATCTGGTACAAGTAATCATATATAACATGTTAAAAGTTATCTTCCTTCAAGAAGGTCCATGGAGAGAACATGTATAACAGAATTTAAAGGGTGAAGTATTGAGATACCTCCTAAATATCTCCGCAATAAAACGAATAAACTTTTGTAGGTTTGTTTTCTCATCCTCACTCACTAATTCGATCAAAAAATTCACGGCTGCTATTCGAGGACTGTATAGATCTTCAATATAATCTGGAAAGAAAAAAATTCATGATAGTTCATACGAGTCTATATTAAATCCAGAATACTATTCAGAGACTAAATCTCGTAGAATGCCGTATTCACTGAAGAACAAGAGAGTCTAAAGCTCACCATAGCCCTTCCTGACAAACTCATGTGGATCTTCAATCCATAACTTTTGATCATTCTCATTGAAACACATTAGAGGAAAGATTAACTCAAAAAGAACAATGTCAAGCTGTCGTTGCAGCAAGTGATAAGTATTGTACTCTGAAATACTGCAGAGCATTAATAAAATTTAGCTAGTTTGTATTATTTAAGTAAACCATTTTGAACCACAAAACTAAGATGACAATCACACACTTGAAAAAGCAATAGACAAACAAAAGAAATCAATGTGGATCCAAAATCTGACAGTAAAACCAACTTCAAATGCAGTGCAAAGTATGTACTGTAACTTTGTAAGTGAAATAACTAAAGTTCTGGTATCAAAGGGAAACATGATCCCCCTCACTAACAAAAATACACAACCACGAAGCACAAAAAGAAGGGTTACACAAATAGCAATCTGCAGCAAATGCAGCATATAGGCAACCACAGAGAAACAGCAGCACTGATTTACATGATTTACATAGTTATCTTGAAGACACAGCACTGAAGACAAAAAGATAACACATACAGTTACCGAGTCATTCCATTTATGTAAGTAAAGATAAAAAATGTGCATGTCCCTTTTTCATTGTAATAAAAAATTCTACAAGTCACCTATTTGATAAATCAAGCTATCTTTTCAATGAGCAGTAGGACATTCAAAATGAGCAAGGACAATTCTTGATATCTGAATACAGTTGTGGACCTAATCACCTAAATATATATAGTTGTGGACCTTAGTTCAAGGGGGCACAAACAGTTTAATCTAGGAATTTCACTCAATAGATGACATGGCATCAAAAAGATTATAATGGAGAATATAAGATAGCCAGTTCAACCAGGTAATCATCTGGAATTAACAAAACAAGCAACCAGGAGATCGAAGCAAGACATACCTGAAGTAAAGAAATTGAAATATAAGGTTTATAACTCTATCAGGCAGATAACTGCCTGTACGAATACCATTAAGCAAATGCAGGTAGCGTCCCAAAATTTTGACAGCATAACTCTTTTGAAACCATTGAGCAAACATTTTTCTCTCTGACTTCTGAAGCTTCAGTTCCCCAAACCTTTTAGCAATTATTCAGAATTCAATAAGAAAATGATACAATATTCATGCTTCAAAATTCAACAATCAAATATCTCACTTAGTAGACAAACGATTTAAGATGTGAATTGTCCACTTCTTGACTTTCCACCAATCCCAAGATTGCCTGAGATGAGGATCAGATGGTTGACCTTCCAAAGGAACAGGTCTTTCCAATAAATTCAAAAATAAGGCCATCCATGGACTAAACAATTTGGGGTTAAGTAGCTGGTGTGGGATGTCTAACTGAAAAGGCATTTCAAGTAAACAATAAAACAAAGCACAAATACTAACAGAACTAAGAAAGAAACTAAATTTACTTCATGAACTTACATTTATGGATGACCAGAATATTTTGCATATAAACTTGATAAGAACAGCCACTTCAATTGAGGGGTTAACAATCCGAACAAGTTTGTTGAATATGTTCAAAAGAAGAGGAAATGTTTCCTCAACAATGAGATAAAAAGGTGTTTGCTCATTGTTAGACTTGAACCTTGAAACAAAAAAGAAACCAATAAAATCAGTCAATTTATGTGCAATCTAAACAAGTGAAACAACATCTGTGATAAATTCGCATTCTTTGGCAGTAAACCATTCCAATTGAATCATCCACAATAATATAATAATAATTTTTCAGAAACATGATAGAATTTGTTGAAAGCTCCAAAAACATCATGCCCTTAAACTTTCATTTAGGATTCACAAAATTGTACAAACAGCAGCAAGGATCAAGCAAAGCAAAATAGTCCCACAGAATGCAGTCAGGCACAGAGAGTGGAGTTTAATTAATATATATCTTCATGATTTAACATTAGCCAAAATGTGTCACCTTTTGTCATAACAGTGGCATCTTCAATTTCAGCAAAACAAACCATGTTGCTCTTTGAGATATTACTGAAACATCATATAACAGAACATGATCATAAATTCACATCTGTTGTTGATCTGTTCTTGTTAGTTTGGCAAGTCCCATAGTCCCACATCGGGAAAATCAGGCTTGTTATCTCCTATTGGAACTATAAATAAGGGTCTGGGCTTTGAAGTCAGAAGCACCACAAATGGTACCACAAGAAAAACCTAAATGTTTGCTTTGGGTTTAAGTCCACACTCAGTTAAATAGTTTGGGCTTATACTTTGGATTTTTTCTTGTTCAGTATTTTCGGGTGTTTTATGGCCTAGGAACATCTTCCTAAGGCATTTGTAATTGTCCCTTTTATAGTAGTGATTTGCTCCTCTTTCGTCCGTGGATGTAGGTCAAAGTCAATTGACCGAACCACGTAAATCTGGTGTTCTTGTTGCTTTTATTCTTTTCGCTTTATTGTCTTTGTAGGGTTGCCAAAATTATCCTTTGGTAAATTTCCTGGGGCTAGCTCTAACAGTTCTAACTGCAGAAAAAAGACAACTGGGAAAGCAGATAGAAGACTAAAAGAATAACAAAGAAGGATAGATAAACAACAGGCCAGGTGCCCACCTACACATGAAAGTAGCTTTCTTTCGTTGAGAAATTTTCTTAAATGCTCCAGAACAAAGCAAGCCACAACACCTTCTCTGAAGTGTTACTGACACCTAGTCTGAATAGGCGATTGATCTATATATGTGATCTGTCATAAATATGACATCTCTAGTGAGAATTTACTATTTCTAGTACAATCCAGTCATTCATCAATTCTAATCCAGGAAAATGACAAACATCTTTAACCTCTAGGAAATAAACATGCAGTAAATCACTAATTTGTTCTCTATTCAAATCTTGGACTATCTGACATCAGCTATCTACCGGATACTATAGTCCATGAATTAAAATCTTGGTCAGGTACTAATACTGATCGATGATCAGACTGGTACAACACTGATATTGGACAATATACAAGTGTCTATACAAATTAATACCAGTAGGACCAATAAAGGGAGAGAGCGAAGAGGCAAAAGAGGACAAGAGGTACCATCAGATGGAGGGGAGCACAACACGAGCATGCATAGAGGAGGAGCGATGATGGTACAAGAAAGAAGCCAGCAACATGGTAAGGCAGAGAAATTGAGCAGCAAAAGAAGAGGAAAAGGAAGAAGAAGAAGACTGTGTAAAACTAGACTGTGTCGACAGGTGGTACAGATATCAGGCTTAAAGCCCAGTCAATGTTAATGAGCTTATCAGGTGGTAAGCCTGGTTTTGGACTTGAATGAGCAAGCAATATTGTCTAATTCATGTATTGGTCGACAATCAAACCAGTAAAACTAGACTGTGTCGGCAGGCACAGTCAAGGTTTATATTCATTGTTCCATACCATAGTTGATGATATAGCCTCAAATGGTCACTCATATGAGGATTCAGACACCTTTACTTATTTATGCCATTTGGGTGGAACCAATTAGATCAATTGAAAGCGTGAAGATTAAACAACAAATATTGCATATCACTTTACTGCCTCATACATTTATATTCTCATAATATAGGAATTCATTAGGTTCAGCAATAAACATAAGAAACAATATAACATATAACCGGTTGAAGTTAGCTTATCCAGACAGATGAAGGTTGATCAGCAAGATTTTAAGCAGAAAGTAGTACAACTGGGCATGGTTTGCAATAGCTCGGTATGAGCAGTATGAACCAGTCTGATAAAGGATTGGTACAGATGGTACATCGGTACACCTTAATGCACCATGTGTCAATATGCTCACTATAGCTCGGTACGGTTTAGCTAATCGGTATACTGGTACGATACGGTATTCAAAACCTTGTAACTGGGTGTAGGTAATTATTTTCCTTTCACCATAACTTATTATTTTCCTTCACCTTTCTCTACTTGGCTCCTAGCCCTTTTTATTTAGAGGTGACATCTGACACTGTGATGGAATGTCAAACTATGCCAACAGCATGTAACATGGAAACTGTCAGCCACATGTGGTGCTTTAATGAAACAGCAATCCTTGAAGTTCAGTACTCAAGACCCTCCCCAAAGTCAGAACTCAATTTGACCAAACATTGACAAATATTAAAATTATAATCCACAAAGTTTGATTTTACATTTTTTACATTGAACTACTAAATGAGAAGTACCATTTGTTGGTCGGCAATTGTACTTACTCATATTTCCCAGACAAAACCTTCAGTACATATAAAGCTGCAAAAACTTGCTGATCTTGCAATTGTAAGTTGCATTTTATCCAGTGGAGAAGACTTGGCCAGTGTTCTGGGAAATCATCTTGGACCATAATTTTTATAGATTCTCCAAGTTGTGCTCTATGAAGCAAACAAATATGTTAAAACAAACTTCATACATTACTTATAAATTAGAAATGTTTTACATACTAAGATTCAGTGGAAAAAAGTCTTAAGAAATATTATCAACAAAAGGCACAGAAGATGGAGATGAAGATGTTGAAAGCATCAATATGACAATATGCTTGTTTATTCCAAGAATGAATGTATAGCAAAGTGGTCTAGTTGAGACTAATATGGTCCACATTTTTAGATAATTTAGGACTCATAAATTGAAAAATAATACTTGAAAATTAATGATGCAAGCCTGCAAGGCAACCCATGCTTGGGCCTTTTTATAACCTAGTTAATGCAGAGACCTTTTCTTTATTGAGGTACTGTAGATGAATGAAACAAATCTCTGTCGAAGATCTAGAAAGAAGCAAAACAGACCAGAGAGGGAAGTGAAATTTTAAAAATTATTAGAAATAGAATAAAATTACAAGCATTCCTACAATAGAAATGGAAAGATTTGATGAGAGGATAAAAGGTCAAAAAAATACATATATTAAGAAAAATAAAAGACATGGCAACTAAAACATTGATGATGATGTCAATAAACGCAATGGACTGTCTGAGGGATATAAAAACATTTAGTTTCTGAAATGAGTACTACACTTATGCATGAAATATATGAAGAAAGTACATTCGATATAAAATAAAAGAAAAAACTTGAATGTTTGTAAGATGGAATATTGTATACATACCCCTTTAGTATCATCAAATCATATCCACCCTACCAAGTTGAAATTTTCATATAACCCTTGAACAATTAGAAAATAATGATGTGCTTGCTCAAGGGTGTCAGTAAAATATTTGGAATATAAAGTTCAACAAATGACCTTAAAAGCTACAATGAAATATTTAACTTTGCAAGAGAAATAATAAGCCCATAATTTATGGAGAGGTAAATACGAAATTGCCCTTTGAAAAAGTTTTAAATTTCCCATAGAAGAAGTTAGCAAGAGTTTCTCAAGCTCCAAAAGCACAAAAGAATCAACAAATGATATACCTCAACAATGAAGGAACTTGAGCAATAAATTCAATGATATTATCACGGACCATTCTCTTATCACTCTCCGGTAATTTCCAGGGCTCCCCTGGAAACATCAACAAAATTGTAATTCAGCACAAAGTCAGTTCTAAAAATTTAAACCTGGAATTCCTCATTCATACCAGGCTCATGAGGTGACCAGTGTTTAGCCACAACGTTTTTGAAATGAATGCTGGCCACTTGTCGTACAGCCATATCACAACTACCATCTATTATGATCTGCAGTATCCTCACCAAATGCTGTGGTGTATATTGTAACTGTTGAAAATAATATTTGCATTTGTTACAGCAAACAAAAAAGATGTACATGCAACGATAAGCAGAATCACTATCTTGTATGGTGCTTCCTCTAGTACTATATCTAAGTCACTACAAGGACTAACGATAAATTGCCAGATAATAAAAGATGCTTGCAATAGAGGAGAAAGACAAAAGCATGTAATTAAGTCATTTAATTTATATTTTCCCCTGCAAATTTATGCTTCATTTTGCAACATCAAGGATATTGGTTCACAACTGGATGGATGAGTTAGATGCACAACTATCACAAGTGAACATCATATTATTGGCGACATGCAAGGAAAATGTAAATTGTAAATTGTTAGGAAAATGTAAATTGGCGACATGCAATAAAAAGTCAAATGATCTCAATAGTCATATCAGATACATTTACATGATTCATCTTTTTGATAACAACAAAAGTAATTATTAGGATTTGCATGCACTAAATATACCAATATCTATATCAAAGAGGTATAAGTGCAAGAAAAAATAATTAACTAAGTGCATACGTTGTTGATACAAAGAAACAAACAAATCAAGACCATGGCAAGAGTAAAAATTCATTCATCAGAAAAACAGTTAGCCTAACTTGTGATTTCCACCGTTGAAATTTTACTTTCGAACCAGCAGGTCAAAAATGCAATTCATTACAAACAGAGGGGAAAAATTATGAATATGAAGAAATCCTAGGATAAGCTAAAATATATTCTATGGCAAAAATCAAGGTCTGCCATACCGAAGCGTACCGCCCGTACTGGGCGGTACGTACCAATCCGACAGGTTACCGGTACGCGGACCGCCCGGTACCGCTACAGTATGAAAAAAAATATAAAATTGTTCGGTACACCAGGGTGTACCGCTCGGTACGCCCTGATGTACCGCCCGGTACACTGGTATCGTACCATACCGAGCCCGAGTCGAAACGTCGGTACGGTACGATACAGCGAACCTTGGGCAAAATACAGTCTGACAAGTTAAGATGGAAAACAAAATTTTCAAGTTTTGTGAGATAAACAAAAACTAAGACCAAGTATAAGCCTTTCTTGAACCATTATTTTTATCAAGGAGTAAAAAGAGAAAATCATCTTTTACAAGGCATCAGAAAAATTTACATCTCTGCTA
Source organism: Musa acuminata AAA Group (assembly GCF_036884655.1). Lineage (NCBI taxonomy): Eukaryota > Viridiplantae > Streptophyta > Magnoliopsida > Zingiberales > Musaceae > Musa > Musa acuminata. The sequence goes on from NC_088354.1 coordinate 35,034,929, forward strand.
CTACAAATTGATGCTTATGGGCATGCAGAAAACTACATGAATGAAAAATTGACCTAAATGATGAATTGGATTATTGCGAGCATAAGTCTAGCCCCGTATGATGGTAAAAGCTTCCAATAACTATTCATAAATTTCCAAACATCACATGCATTCATAAACACGAATATTCTATTGATCTTTTCAAATGTTTATACTCCTCAGAGAGGACTGCTTAACCAGGTCAACAGGAATATTTCAAAAGATTTACATCAAACAATTCAAGGAAATGTTACAAAGAAAAAACATTCCACAGGAAATTCAAAGGGCCACATAGGTAAGTGCAAGAACATGGAAAATCTGAATGGGTACATGTATAGAAGTGGACAAAATTATAGTAAAACTAAATTTTGTTATACAAGGATTGATAGCATTTATCAAACAGTTGTAAGGCTATACTGAGAAATTTTATTCGACAGAATAATGGTAATGTATTTATAAGGAGATAAGAATCATTAAAAATGTAGAAACTTAACCTGAGAGAAATAATATTTTAGTTAAAAATTTGAATAGAAAATAAAGGAATTTAGGACTTTGGAAAAAGAATAAGACACTATTTTGGAAATACTATATGATCATTAATGATCAATTACATTAACAGAGTGCAAAAAAGATATTGCAAAGTCTAAAAGAAATTGTGTATCTTCAAAAGAAAGTTTGTTGTGCCAAGTCCAAATTTCAGTTGCTACAAAAAGGATATTATATGAAACGTGGCAAAATATAAGGAGGATGATACTTTGAATTATACAAATTATCTAGAAAAAGTCTGAAAAGCTCTTAAAGAATTTAAGCACTTCAATCCCTCTAACAATCAATCTAAGACTGTTGATCGGCAATATGGTCCCGGTTGATCAGGTTGTGAGTGGACCAGTACCATACAAAGCCATAGTGGACAGAAATCAATGACATTGAGCAATATAAAGAATCATATAATAACAAAGAATCAATTAAAAAGGGAAGCACACACTCACACGGTACTTCATAATAGCAGTTATTGCTGTCACAAGTTGATGCATTTATACCACAGGTAGGATATGGGTAAAGAAAGATTGGAGAATATAATGAAGAAAGTAGGTTAAGAGTTTTCTCTTTTTTCGCTTATAAACTCCTCCAATTGTTTTGATTACATACATACAACTCAGAAGAAAAAAAAAATCATGGTGTTAGAGAAAATTAACCAAGAAAAGATTGTTTTCCTCTCCAGTTTAGCAGACTAAGATTACTAATGACAACAACAAGAAGAAAGGTTTACATCTCAAAGATTTAGAATGACCACATGATCTTCTTCCACCATTGAGCTATACTGATGGCAATATCAACAGTCAGATTACGATCTACACATTACAGTGGGCATGCAGCCCACAAAGGATATGTTGTGCAGCACACTAGAAAACCTTAACCACAAAAAAAAAAAAAAAAGAAGAAGCAAAGCAGAATCTCTCTTATTATCAGTAACCAATTAAGAAGTCTATAGGACTAAGGAATCCATATGTTTCGAGAAACTTTTGGCTCCAAGAACCAAGAAGAAACAAAGCATCGTCTCTCTGGTTATCAACAACCAATCAAGAAGTCAATCGAAATCAGGAAACCATATGGTTCGAGAGCATTTTGGATCTAAGAACCGAGAACAGAGGCCAGCAGGTTGATAAGAATCTCAACTTCAGTATGAATCAAACTAAACGATAAGATAACGCTATACTTCTTGGAACGAAGCGTACGCAGAGTAAGCCGATACGAAGCAAATACGAAAAAGTGAAAATGCCTACGATCTCATAGTAATCCAGCCCGCCAAGAACAGTAAAAACCGATGAAAACCCGAATCCCCACAAGATCGATTGATTAAAATGAACAGAAGGGCCCGGAGTTAACCTGGTTGAGGCTCTCCTCGGCGGCCTTGCGCTCCTCGCAAGTGTGGCTAAGCGCGGAACGGAGAACGACGACAAGGCCGGCAAGATCCATGACGACGGGAACTCAGATTGTTTACCGTTCGGCGGCGAGAAGGAACCAACCGCCGACCTCGCCAGGGTTCGGGTAGGCACCGTCAGGTTTCAGGTGGGGAGGCGGAGAGAAGACCACGACGATGACGACGACTCTCTTGGCGACCGACGTAGACGGAAGAGAGATCAAAAGCGGTGTGTTTAACCGAGGGTCAAGTCCGCCTTTTAAATCGTTCCCTGTCCGAACTGGGCCGGGCCGTGGCCGTGGGAGGCCTACCAACTGACGGTGCGATTCCTTTAGATGCGAGATCTGACGGCTAAGAAAAGCACTGTGCTTCAGAAATTCAAATCAAAATGGACGGGATCCAAGTTTCCACCCGGCGGAGCGATTGCCGCGCCGAGGAGCCGCCACTTCTGCCTCGATTCCCCGCAGCAACGGATGCCATCATCGGTTGGGGCTTCCGGTTCTTTCGCCGGTGTGGGCCACCGTGAACTCTGGGTGTTGCGAGCAGATGTGATTTGCGGATATTGTGGGTCACACTATCCTTCCTTCTCATGTATTCCGCAGCCTCATGTGCACATGCCTACTTATTGGGGACATTAATTTTACTTATATTCCCGAAACAAAGATAATGTGAGTCACCCAAATGTTTTATTTATTTTTAATATAATATGTATAGGGCGAATTTTTAGAAAAAAAATTCATTTTGAGTTTTCTTTTTTTTGGAGGATGTCCCTTTTTATTTTTCTCCGATAATTTTTTTTCTTAATCTCAAATATATCCCTCCTAAAATAGTTCTGAATTGATCAATCATAATGTAAATCGATCCAGTTATATTGGTTTTATTTAGACTTATACTGCTGCTTTTTTTGACGTGTCAAAAATACTTTATACGATATAAAAAATATTATTATTTATTTCTAGACATAAGAATATCTTTTAGCGATCACAATAAAGTGATAAGTTAGTTTGTATTATATTTTGGGTCATTATTCTTATAGTATTTTTGTATATGTGTGAGAAAAACATCATAAATACTATAACTAGCATAGAATTTTTTACATATTTTTTAATCAACCCAATAATAATATCTATTTTTAAAAAATATTTTATAAAACTTTAATAATATAATAGAGTTAATAATTATGTTAATAAAGTTAATGATTTTTCTAAAAAATGTTCATATTTTTGGTATTTTCCAAACCATAACCTCCATTTTGATTTAAAACTCTTCCCATTTCGTTACTCATTATCGCTCGTCGAGGGCGACAAGAAAGAAAAAAAAAAAAAAAAGGAGAAGAGAGTGATAGGACAAATGGTTTGGGTACTTTTAGAATTAGGAGTTATGATTTGAAAAAATCAAAATGGATAGTATGGTTTGGAAAATATATAAAATATAAATATTTTTTTTAAATACCCTTAATAATTAATATTTGTGAGAATTTAAATGAATTGAGACTAAATTATAGTATTTTTAATTAGATTATAATGTTTTCAGTAAAAAAAAGACATTAACTAACTGGTTTGGTTTAAATTTAGTATGGTTGGATTTCAACGAGAAATTTAAAAATTAAAAAATAATGGCTCTCTTTAGGCATTTTGGAAATGAAGAATAAATAAATAAATAAAACATGAGACTTTTATAAGAAATCGTCCTTATGATATATAACATACTAACATTCATATTAACATATTAGACTTTTTTAAGAACTTCTAAAAGTATGTGTTTTGCAAAGGAATCATAGATAGATTGTTTATGAAATTGGGTTTGGGTTGACTTAAACCAAATGTCTTTCACTATAAAATTCTACATCTAGATTTTTCTAAACCTTGTTTTGGAATAGTTAGATGAAATTTGCTGAAAGTTTGATCGATACCAATATATCTTTTTTTAAAATACTTGTTTATCTATTGCTAGGTTAAGATATTTGAGTGCCTTTTATATTTCATATAATTTTAAATTCAAACTTGGTAGCCCATCTAAGTGATGTAGATATGATTTGGACACCCAAATCAAAAGAGGTTTGGTATATTAATAATAAAATTGGTTCTAGGTGGTCTTTACACTTATGATTAAGTATTCGATATGGATATAATTAAATATCACTTCAATATGATTTGGGTAAGCTTTTGCCGGCCACTATTAATATTGTATGATTCGATATGGATATCATTAGGTTCTTGGATCACTGAGGGGACTGACTTTGACAAAGACTCTACAAGTAGTTTACTTACCCTTATTGCTAATTCTCTGTGGATTATTTAGAGACATGGAAATGATTGCCACCTTTGTAATCGTTTGACCAGCAAAAAGTCACTATGGTACAAGACTTTGACTTTAACCTATGACGAGAATCCTGCACTTCTAGGATCTGAGGATTTTATTTCACAAATACACTTGGATGATTTTTATCATACACCTTTTATCTTATCTATTTGTTGATAACTTAAATCGATAAGAGTAGATCGCATTGCATGACTATTGACTATACATGTTATATACTAGATTATCTCGAATTTATAATACTATTTGGGATTCATGACCTTTGCGACAACGATCTTGATGCTATACTTGGGGCAAGTTTAGTATATGTTTATTATATTTAATACAAAAACATAAATATCTAAATGTGTCTTGTTATGTGATATTTATTTGTAGAACTAATTTTTAGTATCTCTATTATTATATTTTAAAAAGTTATATTTATATTTCTATAATCACAAAGTGAAATATTTATTTGTATTTATCATAACGTCGTTAATTTTACTAACAAAAATATGAAAATAAATATCAAAAAGATAATTTCAACATTCCCACAGTGGATGACGTCAGTGGTGGATGATAGTATCACTGAAAGTTATAGGTCATTGTTGTGGTTGAGGAGAACAATGATGAGAGGTGAGAGTCACTCAACAACCGTGTTATTGTAGACGTAAATATAGAGTGATTGTTATCTCTTATCACTACTCATCCACAATAGTTATATCATCATTCATTATCATCCAACGAAAATATTAAAATTATATTTATTTTTTATTTTTATAATTATAAAATATTAAATATAATATTTTAAAATATAAGAATCAAAATATTAAAAATAACTAAGTAGATGGGTAATATATAATTAGCTCATTTACATCGCCCCCACGCGTTTCCTCGGAGCCATCGGTCAACACGTCGAGTCGAAAACTTTTCGCGGCCTCACGCGTCTGATGTGGACCACGTGCCACATCGTGCCATCCCAATAACGTGCGATGAAACGAGAGCGTGCGATGAACGCACCGTTCACCATATCATCCCAATAACGTCAAGATACGTGGCCAACGAGGCGAATTGGCTCACCACCTCGTTCCCGCACAGAGAAAAATAATGCATAGTTTGGTAGATAAAGCCGACTTTAAGCAAAGCCGTGTCAATTGAACTCCGTTGATTGTTTAACGAAACACCCTAACGAGTAACGAGTCGGTTTTAGGGAGGTGATGGGGTGGGAATATCAAATAGAACCGTCAATCTTCTCCGTCCTTTTCACGGTACAGGTTCACCACCGTCTTCGTCTCTCCGCCTCCCCTCTCGCTTTCCCTTTTGCTGACTTCTTACCGGCCTCGCGCTCGTGGGGGGTGGGGGGAGGGGGGCGGTCAAAATTTTCCCCCTTCTTCTACTCTTCTTTCTCTTTCCCTTTTCTTCCCAATCTCGCGTAATTTATATATCCACCACACGGGAAAACGATGATGATGCTTTAGGAATAGTGGGCAGAGGAATTCGGGGCCTCTCTGGTGATGATGTCTCCGAGGAGGCCTTCTTCCCGATGCTTGCTTCTTGGATTTATTTTGCTGCTGGTCCTGCTGGCGTTGAGCACATCGGCGCGGGCCACTGGGGTGTTCAAGGTGCGGCGTAAGTTCGTCGGTCGCAGGCCCACCGTCGGCGATCTCCGCGCCCACGATAGCCGCCGGCACAGCCGGATCCTATCCGCCGTCGATCTCCCCCTCGGCGGCCTCGGCCTCCCCACCGATACCGGGTCCGACCGCTGCCCGTTCGTGTTCTGTGTTTGGTAACCGTTCTTGGTTGGATTGCGTTTTGATCACTTGGTCTTATTTTGGGGGGTCGTTGGGTGGGTCTGCAGGCTGTATTTCGCGGAGATTGGGATCGGGATGCCGTCCAAAAAGTACTACGTGCAGGTCGACACGGGGAGCGACATCCTCTGGGTGAATTGCATCTCCTGCAAGCGTTGCCCTCGGAAGAGCGACCTCGGTGTATGATGACTAATTATTTCTTTTCCTTGGATTTTGGACGTGTCTGTTGTTTCTGCTTTTGTTGACCTCTAATTTATAGTGATGGGATTAAGAATTAGGCTACTCGTTGTAGGTTGAGTTGACGTTATATGACCCCAAGGCATCAGGGAGTGGCAGTTTGGTATCATGCCAGGAGAAATTTTGCGTGTCCACGTATGGGGACATTCCTGGCTGCGAGGCTAGTTTGCCGTGCCAGTATAGTGTGATATATGGTGATGGGAGTTCCACTTCTGGTTATTTCGTGACAGACACCATCCAGTATAATCAAGTATCTGGCAATCACCAAACAAAACCGGTCAATGCAAGTGTTACATTTGGGTGAGTTCTAATTTTAGCTGCCAATTTGATAGTTGATCCATCAATGCTAGTAGTGCTTTTGTGTCGTGCATAAGGATTTAGGATTGTGGTTTAAGTATTGATGACTTTCACTGTAGTTATGGGCATGGTTAAACGGTGGATGCTTATGCTTTGCTTAACCTTGACAGTAATTACTACCGAGTATCTTACTTCAGTATTATTTGGTAGTGTTAGTACTACACTTATGTAAACACAAAGTTATACATAAAGATTGAATATACATGAAATTCTTGATTTAGTGGAGAACATCATCAGCTCTTGTATCAATCCAATTTCAGACTGGTAAAATATGCCCTAAATTTAGAGTACTTAAGTTGCTGATACATTTGTTGCTATCTTACGGAAGTGAATATGTATTGCACACAGATTTATTTGATTTGTTCATACTTGCATAACCATTTAAATATTCAAACAGTTGTGTTTGTTTATAGTTCTATCTTCCATGATCCTTTCCTGTTGGATCAACTGCTCCTTACTATAGCTTGACCTATGTAATTTGTCTAGTTGGGTTGCTCATGAATTAGGTTCAAGTCACTTTTTTTAACTTGTTCATGATGGATTATAGATGCTTTTTTGGACAACTTGTTGAAAAGGTGCATTGCAACCACGGGTCTTTTGTGCAACCTGATGAGTGGTGCAAGTTTCATCTAGGGAGGTTGAGTCAAGGCCTAAGATCAGGCAAAAAGGCAAAAGATGACCGAAGCACCAGAAATGGGGACTGTTAAAGCTAGAGACAGGTGATGTGCAGATTGAAATTTATGAAAGTGTCTAAGGTTGCATATGATAGGTAGACGATGTCAGTAAGCTAACAAAAAGATGAATACCAAATGAAGATGTGTGACGATGGGGGGTGAGCGCAGCTTGTATTTGGAGATGGTGGTAGTTAGGTTGAGGTCGTGGTGTTGGGGCATCCAATAGAATAAAGAAAGGATTTTGTCATGTGTCTTGATCTGATTAGGTGACTTATAAGTCTTCAACCCTATGGAGCAACCCTAGTTAGATTGATGGTGCTGGGTTATTGTTGTTAAATTGTTTCTTAAGACTTCTTGCCAGTCCTTCTGAGCTTCAGATTATTTTGCACTGTTGATTCATTATCACTCTTATTTTGTGAACTCTCAAGCCTTCTGATGATTGCTATTTGGTTGCTTATGCCTAAGTTGCAACAAATGTGATAAACTTTCTAATCATCAACTAAACTTATAGGTTTTAAGTTGAACCTTTCTCTTGCCTAAAGGCCCTAAACTTGGAAAGGAATAGGCTCTATGGAGGGCTGATATCAGGCTTGCAACCAGTCTTTATCTTTTATTACATCTTTGACTGAGCCATATCTTGTTTTTGGTGCTCTCTATTGTACCTTCATGGTCAAGAGAAGCTTTTAAAGATGTTGGCATATTTTTTAAGAAAGTGAATTATGGAAATTGTTACACTATGTTTTAGTGATTTTTGGCATTATAATAGACTCTTTGTTGCAGTTTTATTTTCTGAGTAACAAATTGGAGTTTTTGTATACCTACCAATCTTTCCTGTCTTTTTATATTTTATAAAAACAAATACATTCATCTCATTGTTTTTAGTTTGCCATGTATCTCTGAAGATCCTATTGTACATCTTCAGTGATGTCAATTTAAAAAAAAAATTTTTAGTTAACTTCATTTATTTGGTGGTTATGTGCTTTTTAGTTGGTCTTTTTTTCTTAGGATAATATGATATTGGACAGGTGTGGTGCCCAACAATCTGGGGATTTGGGTTCATCAAGTGAAGCACTTGATGGAATTCTTGGTTTTGGACAGTCAAATTCATCCATGATTTCACAGTTAGCTTCTTCTGGAAAAGTGAGCAAGATATTTGCTCATTGTTTAGATACTATTAATGGAGGAGGAATCTTCACTATTGGACACGTAGTACAGCCAAAAGTGAAAACAACACCTTTGGTGCCTGATCAGTAAGTTATGCTACAGATACTAGCTGTTAATCTTTTCCCTTTTTCTCATCTTAGTAGTATTTAAAATCATTAAGATGTTGATGAATTCATTTTAAGTATATTTTTTTCTTCTTGAATTTGTGATAATTGTGGCATTCTGTAGATCTATACATGGGCAAAAAGGGGTATATTTGATATGAGAATATTCACTATCATGTTTTGGTGCCTTAGATGTATAGGCAAATCTCATGTTTCAAGTCAAGGCTTAAAGTTACAGCAGATAATTTGAGCTGGGAAGAAGATCTGTCAAATTCATGGTCTTTAGACCTTTTTCTAATTTTGCACTTGCATTGTGAGAATCAACAATGTACCACTTTTCTTCATCCATTAGTTGCATTTGGTATCTGAATGCTACCCTTGCCATGATACATCAGAAATAAAAAGAAACTAAGTCAACCTTAATGAAGCAGAATCTTGTATTCTAGATGTGATTTTGAGTGTAAATATGTAAGTTTCCAAATTATCTTGAGAAATTTTATATTAGTTTGATTTAGAGTTAGATTATACTTGTAAATAGTGATAATCATGTGAATCTGCTGTAATAGCTGAATGTTAATCCTTATAGCAAAGATTTCCTTGGTTGAAATTGCATCTACCAGCTGGTAAATGGGGGCAGTACACAATCATGCGAAGATTTGGTGTGCCATCAAAAAGGTTTTGAAGAAAAAGGAACCGGAAGTGGCAAATATTCTTACAATATAACTCTGAGGTGGAATCCTTTTATGCATCCGTGTTGAGGACTGCTCCATTGTTTCATGGCCCCTCTTTGATCATGCCTTCGAAGAACTTAGTTCAACAGATTAGGATTTAGTTTGAACTAGTACTTTGGAATTATTTAATTCGACTTGTTCATCCTCAAATTAGTCTTATGTAACTAAAAACAAGTCTTTTTTCGGTTGGGTACCATTGGTACCCTTGGTCTTGACTTGGTGGATTGGATGTTGCCATGTTGGTATATATTGCGCAGTGCAACACCTTATGCAGTGGAACTATTTCCCTGAACTTTTAGGTCATTTTTGCGTCTGCAGGAGTGTATCTTTTTATATTGTAAACTAGAAAAAAAGAAATTTAATTTTGATATCCTAAATAAAAATGGCTTGGTAATATATATCTTGGAGCAAGGTTCGTAATTTCGTACCGTACCGGAGTTTTGATGTTAGTTCGGTACGGTACGATACGATATTGTATACCGTATCGTATATACACATATATACACACACATATATATACACACACACACACACACACACACACACACACACACACACATATATATATATATATATATTCGGCGACGTCGCCTCTCTCTTCTCCCAGGCGGGGCGACGTCGCATTGTTTATATATATATATATAAATTTAATAAATATATATTTATATATAAAAGATTATATATATATATATATATTTATAAAAGGCGACGCCGCCTCCTTTATATATATATATATATATATATATATATATATATATATATATATATATATCGTTTTGTTCGGTAACGGTCGGTCCGTGTACCGATCAGCTGACGGACCGGTACATACCGCCCGTACCGGGTGGTATTATTCGAAATTGCATACATTGTCTTGGAGAATGATGAAGATGCAAGTTCTTGTTAATATTTAGGTTGCATGACCTTCTAAGACGTACTGTGGTTGAACAATCACATACTTGGTTAATTAAGAATGTTGATCTGATTGTTATATGTGGGTAACAAATCTTTTGCAAATGGATTCTTTTTTCATTTTGGTGGCCAATAGTAATCAGGCGCCTATTCGTTGGCAATGTTAGCTTCCAATATTTGGCTATGCTTAATCATAATGCAGTTTATCTTCTGGTTCATTTAACCCCGAATGAGCCACTATTACTTTTTACTAAAACCTTTTTTTTTACTTTTCCTCTACCATATTCTTGCATTTTGGGCACTATCATTATATATGTTTCTCAGAATTACTTGGATCAGTTGATGCCAGAAACCTTATAGAATGTGCTCATATTGGCTTGTTTTCGGAATCTAATATGATATTTGATATCCATTTCTAATTGAATAATAGGGGAAAGTGAATAGTGGATAGAAAATATAACATAAACTTCTATAACCTTTCCTGTCCATGCCAAGAATATTTAAAATAATCATCATCATGAGTACTAGAGGGCACATACATGTTTTTGTCAATTATCTACCAGACTGGGACTGCTTCAAACCCTTGCTCTTCCTGAAAAAATATTTACAAAAAATATATTTAGAAAAACTGAGAATACTGCCGGAATTTGGTTGAAGGCCATGTTGTGAATCACCAAAATTTACTAGTATTACAGCTCTGTCAATTTTCTCTCTTAGATAGTTTCTCTTCCTGACTGCAGGTTCTTTTTCTAGGGTTGCAAGAATGATCATTTCATCTGAAGTTTACTATTAGTTAACTAAAAACATAGATGATGTGATATGATATTTGGCCTACGCAATTAATATCTACTGTAGTATGAAGTTATCAACTTTTAGATTGTGCATTTTTATGTTTTTTCATATAATTCCATCTGTTAGCTTTTATGTGTCTGATCATTTTTCTGTTTCTGCTAAATAAGTCTAGCTTTGTTTCAGGCCACATTACAATGTGAATTTGAAGGCAATTGAAGTTGGTGGAGCTTTTCTGCAGCTTCCAACTGATTTATTTGACACTGGTGACAAGAAAGGGACTATAATTGATAGTGGTACAACATTGTCTTATCTACCAGAGGTTGCCTATAACGCACTAATGAATGCAGTAAAAGACTTCTTCTCTTGGTTTTGGTAGATTTTTTTTTGAAGATCTTTTCGTATATTAGTCATTGTTCATTTTTTTTGTAGGTACTCTCTAATCGTCCAGATTTGAATTTCTTCACCAATCAGGACTTTCGATGTTTCCGATATACTGGAAGGTATGATCTTTTTGGCTAACAGTTCCAATTAAAGATTGTTTCACAATTTCAGGCAGTTAAATATGAAACTGACTGATTACGGGTGATCATCAAATCTTTGTCATTGCATGTCATGCTTAGGTATTACTTCATCTCTTGTTGTACAGTGTGTTATTTTTCTCAAATTAATATGCATCTAAAGTGTTGGGATAGAAGATGAATGCTATGAACTCATGAACTCGTGTGTCTTTTTTCTTTACTATGTAATGTTTTTTTTCGCTTTTCTTGAAGGATTCGATGGTCGGAACGTCTACAGATTTTATTTATGTTTAATTATTTGTGTATGTAGAACTAAATAACATCAATGAGATTGGATCACCAGTTATAATAATCTGGATGGCATAACATGGTGATCCATTATTCAAAATATTGTGACATGACTTGACACAACTCATGTCAGTGCACTCAGCATGTACAATTGTTGAGAGCATAAACTTGTGCATGTGGTTGTAGTCAGCCCAGATATAATATTGCTTTGGTAGTTCAGTTTTGACCAAGCCCACGAATGCTTTGCATATATAAATTCAGTTACAATCTAGTAAAAACTGATATAACGAAATTTCATCAATCTGAAATGTGGAACTATAGTTGACTTTATTTTTCCATTTTATTTGTCCATATTTTATCTTTTCATACATAAAATGAGTTGATTGCTTGTTTGAATGGTTTTGAAAAAATTAAATTGTTCTGACTTGGTTGGGAGGATTGGATTTTTCACCAGAATGCCAATTAAATGTCTCAGAAATTACTGAAAGAATTTTCATTATATCTAGTTAGACCTCTAATGTGTTAGCCATTTCTTTTGATAAGGATATTTAATTATCAGATAAGAATTATTAAGTGTTTGTTCTCGACATTGATTACAGTGTGGATGATGGATTCCCGGAAGTTGTTTTTCATTTTGAGAACTCACTTTTGCTGAATGTATATCCTCATGATTATCTTTTCCAAAATGGGGTAAGTTTGATAATATATTTTATTTTTAGTATAATGATGGTCATATCCTATGTAGCTTGCTGGGTGCTGTTATGCAAGCTGTTCTTGTTCATCCTTTTTCTACTCTTGAGTTTGCATTTGCGCTTCTTTTTAATATATCTATTTGGTACTTGAAATAAATGTTATTAAATATCATTTTGATTGGGGTATCCTGCTTTTACTTTTTGACATGGAATTCTGCTTCTGTTTATTTGATTTATTTCTTTGTAGAACATTGTGGTAACTCATATCTCATCACCAGTGAAAGTTACCTGTAGTATGTTAGTTACACTTTTACACACTTCTGCTAAGGATTTTACTGATTTTATGAAAACTAAAATTGGATACTTAGCTCATTCACTGTATCTTAAATTTTGATCATGGCAGCATAATTCTTTTTCAGAATTTACAATTTTGTGCTACTTTGTTTGTAGTATATCCTAAGCAAGAGTTATTAAATGCTTATATCATCTCACTACCATCTTGAGACCATATGCATATTGCCCTTTGAAGACAAATTCCCAGGTATCCCGTTTGAGGAATGGGTAATGACTTATATACCATCTCGTACCAGGAATACATGGGTGCCCCCTTTGAAGGATGGGTAATGACTTATATCCCATTTCACACTAGAGTCCATGGTTTACGGGACGCTGGATGTTATCGTACAGTATTCACTGTATATATAAAAAAAGTCTACATCGAGTTAATTGTTGATTAGGTGCTCTGGAGCTCTGGAGCCAACACCACGTGTGCAATTCAACTTAGCTGCCTGTGAAATTTGTTGATATCCTTGGTTGTTGCGCCAAGTAGATGGAATATGTCATGAGTTCATGATTTGCTAATATCCTTGCTTTATCATCAAGAAATTAACTTCTAATGGCATGATGTTCCAACACTTTTAACACCGATAAGAATTTAGATTAAGGTTATCATTTTAAATTTAATAAAAATGCAGTGTCTATATTTTTCAAAACAATAAATATTATAATGACACTTCAAGTCAACTATCTTTATTTCTGATTGCCAAATGATCAAAATCCACAAGAGGGCCCTTTCTAGAAGTAAGGTTTAAATCTCAGTTTGGTACCAACGTGGACTTACTGACAATGTGCCGGTAATGGCAGAGAAAAGGGGACACACACACACACACACACACATACGTACGTAGAGAGAGAGAGAGAGAGAGAGAGAGAGAGAGAGCCATCGCTGGGGGAGGAGGGGAGAAGCGAAGTAAACCAGACTAAAGCCCAGTTGGCTGTCTAATCAGTAAATGCTGATCCTTACCAACCAGTATGGGCAGTATTTTAAATAGTTGAGAGAATTACACTGAAGCCTATGATTATCAAAAAAATTACTTGAAAATTCAGATACTTCAATGAAATATCCTGCACATCTCCAGTTAGTATTGGTGTTTGATGATTGCATTATGGCTATGTCAAGCATCTTGAAATATAATTTCTTGGAAAATTGGTGATCAATGATTGAAAAAAAAAAAGAAGATGGGTGCCAAGTTGAAGCCAGCAAGATATAACTTTAATAGATAAGAAGGCAAAAAGAAAGGTAAGATGATAGCATGAAAGAAAAACATGGAACTAGTCAAATAAGTTGCACATTTCTTATTGGTTTCTCATCGCAAGTACTTTGCTGATGTTGGTTATCAATGATCAATAAAAATATGTGCACTTTCTAGTGTATTGCTTTATGATTTCATGATCAATTTCATCTATAGTGTCAACTTCACCAGCCATATGCATCTCAAATATCATGAAACATATGTGCATTAAATATTTTACTCTAGCAATGTGTAGAATATGACAACTGTGTTAGATATTGACCAGGAAAAGTAGATGCAGTGGCATTTTCTGTCTATAACTTGTTCGAGTTGGCTTACTGTAATATGGTACTAAAAATAGTGGAGGTATCAATCAAAGCAGGGAAATCATGAGCAATAAACTACTAACTACAGATTTTTTGCTGCAATCGGGTGTATACTATAAACATATGAGAAGAAAATTGCTGGAGACATTGAATTATCTGGTGGTGTTTGCTGATCTATAGATAACAAGACAGTGTCATTAGCCAAATTTTAAATTGGGAAAAAGGAACTCAAATTAGACTAAAATAGGCTTTTAGCGTGTTAAGGTGCATGACATACAGCAGTTAATTATGGTCAAAGATAGGTTTAAATGGCATAGTTGGTATGCAAGTAGTTGGTTCACTGTAAACTGCAAGGTTCATATGCAATTCATGATTGCATATGTGTGTTCTATTATACATAATTCTAAAGCAAAATGTAAAATTAACTGATGAAATATATTCTAGGCATTATAATTACAATTGTGGCCAGAAAACAATATACCTTAACGCTGTGAAGGATAACAAGGAAAGTTACATGCAATGATGCAAGTATATAAAATTATAATAGAAAAACTGCTGACTATTTAGTGTAGATCCTATAAGCATATATAGCCTCTAACATCTAGGCTAAGCTTCTTTATGTGTCAATCCTATAACCATTATACAACCTCATGCGGCTTATGCAGTTTTATATGACCACAAATGTGGATGCATATGTCATTTGCAGTTTGATCATGCAGACAGCCACAAATATATGCTATGCAGTAAGGTTTGACGTACCGAAGCATACTACTCAGTACTAGCTGTATGCACCGATCCGACAGAGGATCGGTATAGGCGGTATATTAGTATACCCTAATGTACTATGTGGTGGTATGTTTGGTACGGCTTGGTATAGCTTGGTATGTAGTATATACCATACTGGCAGTTGGTCAGTATGCTGGTACAGATCAGTAATATGAACCATGCTATGCAGTCTATTTCTAGTACTATCCTTGATATGACTTACTTGGATCTAGAGATAGTTGACATAGTGCACAAGAATAAGAAAGCAAGTGAAATCTGGAGGATTGATGGTTTTTTGAGCAATAATTTCAAGCAAAGTCATTCAAGAGTCACCTAGGCACAGTATGCAAAACTTGTATGTTGGTGAACCTCACTGTAAATTAACAATAGTTTCAAAATTTTGCTGATAGGCATTTTGCTTTCCTACCATGCATGTAAGTAATATATTTGCTATTCATGGTCATCTTTGGTTTCATGTAAAACTTGGTGTTTCGATCTTTGTTCACTCCCTCATGCTCATTCACATATCAAAAGGTACTTAATGCATATGAGAATAAACAGATGCTGAAGCACCAAAAATTGCTCAGTGTTCAAGTGATCAAATGTTAAGAGAGAGACAGCCAGTTGATTCTCTTGCTCTTCTGTAATGACTGCTTCATACTGTTCATAGTTGTTCTTTATAATTGCTTTTTCATAGTGGTAACTTTTAATATGTGAACTCTCTAAACCAGAGTGAAGGAACAGTGCGGTCCTTGGAAAATAAAAAGAGAAATTGACAATAGGAACAACCAATACTTGAGATTTCTGCTAATATGAGAGGCCTGGGGATGATCAATATGTGCAACATTATTTCTGTTTATTTTTTCTACGACTTAAACCCTGGTTACTCAGATCACAAAGGAGCAACCTTGTTGCTATCAAGTCTTGCCCTCTAAACAGAGAAATATATGGACTACACATTTTAGCTAGTATATAGCAAACAGTACTGTTGGAATGAGTTGAACAAGAGACAAAGTACACAATTTAACTAGCTTACAACGTTGTTCAAATGATTTGGTGAAGAATATTCTTCATTCAATTAAGTCATTTATAAAGAAAGAGAAGGATAAAAGAGAAATTTGACTTTCTTTGAGGAAATCACATTAGAAGCCAGAACTGGACAGTTTCTTTCTCCTACTCTGAGTCAAAATTATATCGCATCTCTATGTTCCGTTAAGGTTTTTTTCCTTCATTTTCAAGAATCTGTTGCCCAAAGTTTTAAATGTTCACAATTTTCTGCTTTAAATGCTCTTTCTGATTTTCCAGTTCATGTTGATCATATGATCATACCTGAGTTTTTAGATATGATATATATTTTTTTAATTTTTGTTGCTGACCACTTCCAATTACCATCCTGTTTATGTTTGTCCTGATTTTTCAGGCAGTCTTATCTTGTTTTAGCATTTTCTTCTGACACTGTCCTACTATACCGCATTCATGTTTTAGTTAATGGTATCACATTTAATATTATAGTTCCATTCTTGGCATTTGAACAAACAGGATAATATTTACTGTGTTGGTTGGCAAAATGGTGGGTTACAGTCTAAAGATGGAAAAGATATGTTTCTTTTGGGAGGTAAGCAAGAATTTTGGATTTTAGATTCTGGAACACTTGGTTCCTATAGCCCTTGCACTTGTCACTGCATCCTGTTCTACCCTGCTATCATTGTCAGCATACTAGTTTACCTATATCTGTTATGCATCGATGTACTTTTTCCATGACATTCTAAACAGCAAAAGTATAAAATGTGTTAGTTGTATTATCAAATTTCTGTATTATTTCAGGTCTTATATTTTAAACTTTTTAGAGTTTTAGTTACTATAAAGTGTGGACTTGGCACTTCAACAAGCTTTGTCCATGTAGACACGATATGGCAGGAGACTGGTCCCAGTACAAGGTATCAGTTTAGTCAAAGTTGGTCAGAATACCAGGAAGAAGAAGAGCAACAGTCCATGGAGAAATGGAAAAACAATAAATAGAAACAGTATCAGAATCAAAGAAAGGAGTGAACAAGGAACGGAGCGACGCTACTGCTGTACAACTCCACCTAAGGCATGACCCTTTTTTCCAAGAGAGAAAAACAGAAAAGGAGGGAAGGAGGGAGAGAAGGCATCATGGCTCATGAGATTTAACCCATGATCATTGGATTTGGATGTGTGGGATCTTATCCAGGCCAAATTATAAAGATTAATGATGATAAATAAAAATCTAAGACGAGGAGAGAAGGGAAGAGGAGAGGAGAGAAAAGAAAAAAAGAAGAAGAAATAATAGAAGGAGAAAAGAGAAGTGAAGAGAAAGTGCATGCGGAGCTGGTTCTGTATAGTGAATATGCTGATGTAATATACAAATTTCAATCATATGTGAAAGAAGTCTTTTCCTACATATTAATTTTGCTGGAAGCAGATTACGATGCAGAGCAGTAGAAGGATTTACACTGTCATTCAAACCAACCAAACCTTCAAGATTGATGTGTGTTTTAGATTTTTAGTTATTCATCACTGCCTGTTAGCCAGATTTGAAGTTCAAAAGAATTATGAGCTTATGCAAGATATACAAAGAAACTCCACTAAAATGATTTTTTAAGATGAAATACACTTAAAATGGAGCTTTTAATCCATTTTCTATTTTAATGGTGAATGCTTCTATGAATATTTCTTACCTCTTCTATGTAATTTTATTTCCGAAGTAGAACTTTTTTGGCACAATTTCTTGTTTAAACTAAGCATCTTATGTAAGATATTGGACTTTTCTTTTTGCATCTTTTATAGGCCATATCTTATTTATTATAGTACATCTTGTTCATGTCTCCTAATTGTACTTGTCTATCATGATTATTTGACATTATGTTGCAGATCTAGTCCTATCAAACAAGTTAGTTCTTTATGATCTTGAGAACCAAGTCATTGGATGGACAGAATACAACTGTAAGTCACAACTTCTACTATATTTTGTTTTCTTTTGTTGAAATTTCATTTATATATTTTGTATTATGATCCATAGTTGATCTATATTCATTATAATATTTGATGTGCATGAGAAAGACCCTTTGTGCAAGTTACAAATATGGTCCAAATATATGTCTTTTTTCTAGTTAGACGATACAATTGAACAAGACAATAAAAGGAGAGTTTCTCATTTCTTTTGTTTGTTTGTATACAGGATGAAGTATATATAGTTAAACAAGATAAAAGAAAGAAAGGAAAGAGCTACCTAAATAAATCTGTGCTAATCTAGGAAATATACAACTAGCAAATGTACACGAATAACGTAATACAACTAGGAATAAATCAGCAATCATATCTTAGCCTATCACTTCAAATAAGGTGACATGTCAAGAATAAAATTGTGGCAAATCTTGACATACCAAATCAAATCACAGCAGATTTGACAGATCTCAACACTCCCCCTCAAGCTGGTTTGAAGATATTCAACATCCCCAGCTTGCAATTTAAGTGATCAAACTGATGTTTTAGAAGCCCCTTTGTGAAAATATCTACAACTTGTTGCTTGGTAGGGACAAATGATATACATAACAATCCCTCATCGAACTTCTTTTTAATAAAATGTCGATCGACCTCAATGTGCTTTGTTCTATCATGATGTACCAGGTTGTGAGAACTGAGAAATACTAATTGCTGCCTTATTATCTTAGTATAACTTTATTGGTTGATTCCAAGAAATTCTTAACTCATCTAGAAGTCTTTTTGACGGAAGGAGTTCACATATTCCTTATGCGATAGATCGAAATAGAGTCTCAACACTGCTTCTAGCCACTACATTTTGTTTTTTACTCCCTCAAAGTCACCAAATTTCCCTCACAAAGGTACAATATCCAGATGTAGATCTTCTATCATCTATACAGCTGGCCCAATCAGCATCTGTGGATGCTTCAACATATGCATTGTCTCTCTTTTTAAACATCAACCCTTTTCCTGGAATTCGTTTGAGATATTGAAGAATTCTAACGATAGCCCTCATATACTTTTCATTAGGTGAGTGCATAAACTGACTTATAACACCAACAGCGAAGGCAATATCTGGTCTAATATGTGACAAATAAATTGATTTTTCAATCAGGCATTAATGCTGTCCCTTATCCACCTTACTACTTGTGTTTGCACTTAGCTTCTTGTTGGGATCAATAGGTGTTTCAGATGGTTTGCAACCCAAACATACTGGTTTCTATGAGTAAATCCAGTGTATATTTCCTTTGTGACACCGAGATTCCCTCCTTGGTTCTAGCCACCTCCATACTCAAGAAATATCTTAATGATGCAAGATCTTTAATTTCAAACTCCTTGGCTAGGAGGGTTATTGATTTCTTTTATTCTACAAGATCATCACAGTACAATGTCATCCTACATACACAATGAATATTGAGACCTTTCCACCGCCAACATGCTTATAAAACATGGTTTGTTCTACCTGACTTTATAAATATCTATATCTCTTTATAGCTTTAGTAAATTCATTGAACTATGCTCTAGTAGATTGTTTTAATTCATAGAGTGACCTCTTTATCTTACAAACTTTGTCAGACCCTAATGTTCCTTCAAAAACTGGAGGTAGATTTATGTAGACTTCCTCTTCTAATTCGCTATTAAGGAATGCATTCTTCATATCTAACTGTTGTAGGGGCCAGTAAAAAATTACTACAAGAGACAACAAGACACAAACGCTACTCATTTTTGCCACGGGTGCATAAGTCTCTTGATTATCTATTGCAAATGTTTGAGCGTATCCTTTAGCCACTAATCTTGCTCTGTATCTCTCAATTGACCTGTCAGCTTTATATTTCACTGTTAACACTCATTTACAACCAACATGTCTCTTTCCTTTAGTTAAGTTTATAAGTTCCCAAGTGTCAACACTTCTCCACTGCCCTATCTCCTCGAACACAACCTTTTTCCACTCGGGTATAGCTAGAGCTTCAAGTATAGACTTAGGAATATCTGTCTTTGATAAGTTAGAAATAAAGGATCTGAACGAGGGACAGTATGTGATATGACATGAAATTCAAAATAGGATGAATAGTACATGATATTGTTCTTTTTCTAAGAGCAATAGTAACATCAAGATCTTGAAACTCATAGGGTTCTAGACAAGGTTTTTAATTTCGAATAATACCACCCGTACCGGGCAGTACCGTCGATTGGGGCTGTTTCCGCCCCGTTATCGTCGTAAATCGACGGTGACCGAGGGAGAAGAAAGAAGACGGAGAAGGGGAAGAAAGAAAGGGAGAAGAAGAGGAGAACCTGTGCCGCTCTCCCTTCTCGTTTGCCGGCGACTTCTCATCTACGTGGGGAGAAGAACCGGGGAGAAGAGAGGCGACGTTGGCTCGCCTCTCTTTTTACTTTTATATATATATATATGTGTGTGTGTGTGTGTGTGTGTGTGTATGTGTGTATATGTGTGTATATGTATATATATATATGTGTATACACACACACACACACACATATATATGCGACATCACCTCGGCGATGTTGCAGATATTTTTTTTACTTATATATATATATATATATATATACATATATATATATATATACACATATACATATATATGTATATGTATATATGTATGTATATATATATTTATATATTTATATACATATATATGTATATATATATGTATATATATATATACATACATATATATGCGACATCACCTCGGTGATGTTGCAGATATTTTTTTACTTATATAAATAAATATATATATGTGTGTGTGTGTGTGTGTATACAATATATATATATACACATATATATAGGTGACATCACCTCAGCGACGCTGCCTCATTTTTTTTGCGACATCGCCTTGGCGACGTCGTAAATTTTTTATTATATATATATATATATATATATATATATATATACCGCTCGGTATACAGTACTATATCGTACCAAGCGAATCTTGAAACTTCGGTACGGTACGAAATTTCACTCCTTAGTTCTAGGCATAAAGAATGGTCTGGAGTACCTGAAGTTTCATGATCAGTTGCACTCGGAGCTGACTCATAGCAGACATTATGTGGTTGTTGTCCCAAATCATGTCAGTTACACCTCCTTGTATAAACACGTAGCTCTGATTGTTGTTTATCAATTACTAAGTCTCCCTCTGCATCAGATTTTTCATGTTCTAACACGATAGATTGAGGTTGTAACATTGGATTGGTGGTACGAGGAATAAGTTGTGGCTGCGAAGGTAGAACTGTGAGAGGAATGGATTTGGTAGGTGAATTTTGAGGTGATAGATCTGTGATAAGAATAAATTCAGAAAGAGAATTCACAGGCAAGGTTATAATAGTTACCTAAAAATTTTCTTCCATATGATTATCCCCCTGAAGAGAAGTTTCAATGAAATAAGGTTGATTTTGAAATAAGGTGGCATCCTTACATAGAACTGTATTGTAAGAGGATCGAAGCATTTGTATCCCTTCTGAGTTGGTGAGAAGCCTAGAAAAACACATTTTTTCGCTTGTGGATCAAGTTTGGTGAGGTTATGTTTATGTATATGAATAAATGCTACATGACGAAACACCTTTGGATGGCAAATTACTAAAGATTTGGGTTTGTGGATAGGTTTGTAGGAGGATGTTTAGGGGTTTTTGAAAATTATATTCTCGAATTGTCATCCTATTGATTAAATAAGATACAGTTGGGACAACCTCTTCCCAAAAATAATTAGGAACTCCTATTGTAAATTTAATGGCTCGCGCTACCTCTAATAGATGATGGTTTTTCCTTTCAGCAATTCCATTTTGTTGGGGTTTATGTATGCAAGAAGTTTGATGGATTATTCCCTTTTGCATTAGAAAGATTTTAAGAATGGATTTGAAGTACTCTCCTTGATTATCAGTTTTAAGGATTTATATTTGGGCATGGAATTGGGTGTTGACCATGCTGTAGAAGTTCTGAAACATTCAGTTTTTTTTTTTCAAACAAATATACCCAACAAACTCTAGTATAATCATCAATGAAGGTAATAAACCACCTAGTTCCAGTAATGTCTTTGACCTTTGAAGACCCCCAAATGTCATTATGGATTAAGTATAAACGTCAGGATGGTTTGTATGGTTGTGAAGGGAACATGACACGATGATGTTTGGCAAGTTGACAGATTTCATACTGAAATTGAAAGATGTTCTTATTCTTGAAAAGCAAGGAAACAATTTGTCTATGTACTTGAAACTAGGATGACCTAATCTATAGTGCCATCACATTATTTCATCCATATCAGAAAAGGAAGAGAAATTGCCTACAGCTTGAGCTTGTCCATCTAAGGAAGCATTGCCTTCAAAGTAATAGAGTTGATCAACCTCTCTAGCACTGCTAATCATCCTTGCGAAGCCCATATCCTGAAACTCACCATGAGATGAAAAAAATTTAACCACACAATTTGAATCTTTACTGAGTTTGCTTGTGGTTAAGAGATTTAGGATAGGTTAGGAACATGTAGAACATATTTCAAAATTAGGTTCTTTGAGAGAATAACAGAACCTTGTCCTGCAACTAGGGACAAAGATCTGTCAGTAATACGAACTTTAAGATTACCAGGAGAGTATAAGAGGAGAAATGTGGAGAGCAGTAGGAATATTACCTTGTTTTTCAAGAGAACATGAAGGAGATGGATTTGTGGTGGTTTGAGATTGGCCAAGAAGTTCATACAGATGTTCTAGTCGTTCCTTACCGAACAAAGGTGTCTCAAAGCCCCATTGATTTCCTCCAATTTGAATCTCTATGGCTGCCTGCATTCCTGTAACCCCTCTGTCGTTGTTCTTATTGTTTTTCCAATTTTGAGTTTGCCATGCAGTTTCCAGTATGCCTCCTTGGTGTGTTTTGGTTTCTTGCAATAATCACACCACCTCCCATCTTTCTTGTTATCTTTGGCATTGGGAAGTATCTTTGAGCCTGTCAAGGTAGAGTTTTCCACTATATGGTTGTCATAATTTGTTTCTTTACTGCTTAGCAATTCCTGTTATCTTTCAGCACTTGGAAGTAGGGTAAATGCTTCATCAAGATTAGAAAAAGGTTCTCTACTAAGAACCTGATCACATGCGTGATCAAATTCAGAATTTAACACCAATAAGAATTGAAATACCCTCTCCATCTCCAACAAGTGTCTCAGCTTTTTAGTGTCAGCAGCAGATTCCATCTCCAAATTTTAATATTGGTTTAATTCAGCCAATAAAGATTGCAGATTATTATAGTAATTTGTGATGCTTGATGTACCTTGCTTACAAGGCTGGTGCCTTTGTAGCCACATTCACATATTTGAACTTCCCTTTACTCATTAGAGAGAACTTCATGGATTGAGACTACTCCATAAAATTTCTTCCGCCTAGTTTAATGGTAGAGATTTAGTGGTTGACTCTCAAATTGTAGGGAATATTAAGTGTTTACAGGTTTAGGAAGATTAGAAACAAACTTAGGAGTTTCCAATATGACTGGAAACAAGAAGAGTCACCAGAGAGGACTTTCGGTAATGAAGATCGAGAGGAAGAAACTAATTTGCTGCATACCACATACGACAAAGAAAAGAAAAATAGAACCTAACCCTGCTCTGATCCCATGAACAAGACAATAGAAGAAGAGAGTTCCTCATTTCTTTCTTTTATTTGTATGTAGGATGAAGCAAAGATTTTAATTTCGAATAATACTGCCTGTACCAGGTGGTACGTATCGAACCGCCAACAGATCGGTACGCGGACCGCCCGCTATTAGGCAGTACCGTCATTTGGGGTTGTTTTCGTCCCGTTACCACCCTAAATCGATTGTCACCGCCCGCTACCTGGTGGTATTAGCTGAGGGAGAAGAAAAGGAGAACTTGGAGATCCGGCGCCGCTCTTCCTCCTTGTCTTAGGCGACGAGGCCTTGGCATCGTTGGAGATTTCTCATCTGCACAGGAAGAAGAATCCTTGGCGACGTCGCCTTTTTTTTTACTTTCTTCTCCCCACATGCCAAAAAGGGCGACGAGGTAGTCGCTCTTTTTTTTTACTTATATATATATATATATATATATCAAGCGGTATATCGAAATGTATCGCTCGGTATACCGTACCATACCATACCGAGCAAATCTCGAAACTACGGTATGGTACGAAATTTCAATCCTTGGGATGAAATACATATAGTTAAACAAAAGAAAAGAAAAGAAAGGAAAGAGCTACCTAAATAAATTTAGGTGCTAATCTAAGAAATATACAACTAGCAAATGTACACAAATAAGGTAATACAACTAGGAATGAATCAGCATTCGTATCCTAGTCTATCACTTCAAATAAGGTGACATGTCAAGAATCAAATAGTAGCAGATCTTGACATATCAAATCATATTACAGCAGATTTGACAGATCTCAACAACAATAGCTGGAGCTTTTCACGACACGGTTGTTGTCACTTGATTAGGTGTTCACTGTGTTGACCAAAATTGATGTTGGTGTTTGGTCAACTAAATGCAGGTAATGACACTCCAAGGATTCTATCACCTGCACATTCGCCATTTCTAATGGCGCATTCGATAAGATGATGCGTTACCCTGAGGCTAGTCTCTTTGTTATGATATGTTTAATATTACCAGTTTACCACAAAATTAAGAATTCTTTTCATTGCCTTTTAACTTCATATGCTTTTTTGTTACAAGGATATCAGCTTTGTAGCACACCCTCGTCTTAGCTTGCTCATGGCAGGATGTTGTGTTGACACGATTTTGCCACACCAATGAAAGGGGAGGGAGGGAACAAAATTAAATGTGGTTTAACAAGGCCAGGATAGCATTTGAGATCAAGTGGTTTTGATGTTAACCTTAATATAAAATTAGAGGAATTTTATAATGTCTGGGTATTATTTGGTTAGTCAGCTTGATCTAGTAGGGTGAACTAGGTCTGCTCACAAAGGACAAAGAAGGAAAGAACTTGAGGCCTAGTCTGATGCTTAATGCTAACCCCATTTTCCACCCTTCCCCTCTCTCTCCCCCAAACAATTGATGGGATCAAAAAATACATGCACCATATGCCAAAAGAAAAAAGAAAGAAAGAAAAAAGAGTAAAACTTGCCGTGGCCCATGTCTGTGTAGGAATGTACGTAACTTGCATTCTCTTTTACAGTCTTGTATATTTATCACCGCTCATAATTTCCAAACCCAGTTCTTACACTCTTGTCAATCTCTGCTAGATGTTTTGATGCATTCGTTTGCCTTTCTGCTTACTACACTCCTGTGAAAATCGTGTTGGTCCGTTATGATTATATTACTGTTGACATCACAGGCTGTTATGTCAAAGACACTCTAAAGTCTAAACCTTTAACTGCATGGTGTTAGTGCATTGCAAACATCATTTGGAGTCTATGCTTGTTCTGGCCAATATTAAACCTGTTCTGAACTGTCTAGAAACCAATTGTGGCTTGTTAAACTTTCTAAAATAACAAAAAGTTGCTGGTCATCCCATATTGCATCAATCTGTCACCAGGTTTAAGCTCTAGTAGGCTGAAAATATTGATAGACAATTGATTTTACTTCTGTTTATATCATTTGGAGTGACAGTCCAGGAAGCTTAACTGTTCATTACACTGAAAATTAGTTATTGTCATCAATTTTCAATGTCTTTGTTCCATTTCACTTGAACTATGTCAACTCCATTAAAAAGGTGTCATGTCTTTAGGGCTTTTGAGTAGATTTTGAAATGTTTTTGGCACCAAGTGTTTGCTATCTAAGGACAGAGAACTCTTTGGTAGACAACCACTTTCTTTTTATTTTGAAATGATTGTTGCCGGATGCCCTTTTGGTCCTTATAGATTGTTTACTTGCCTTATTAATTGAGGCTAAACAAACAGGCTCCTTCTAGAAAGCATACGACAACAACAACAAGTCGTAAGTACCAACTATTTAGGATCGGTTGCATGGAGCTTTTACCACCATTGAGATCTGTAAGCAATCATATATTTAGTTAAGTTTAGAATATTTAAATATTTATTTATAGTTTGGTCTTTTAGGTCTTCCTCCACCTTTCCTCTTATCACTAACGTTATTCATTTTGCTTCTAACTACCACATCTATAGGTCTCCTAAGCACATATCTATACCATCGTAAATAATTCTTTCTCGTCTTAAGATCTGTAAGCAACCATATATTTAGTTACGTTTAGAATATTTAAATATTTATTTATAGTTTGGTTTTTTCAGGTCTTCCTTTGCCTTTTCTCTTACCAGTAACATTATTCATTTTGCTTCTTCTAGCTACCACATCTATAAGTCTCCTAAACACATACCTGTACCATTTTAAATGATTTTCTCTTATCTTATCTTTTATTGAAGCAATACTTAGTTATTCACAAATATAAATATATATTTTTTCTATTTTTCTTAGTAACTTTATACATTCATCTTAACATTCTCATCTTAGCAATATAATTTTTTTGCATATGTTATTTGTTAACTGCCCAACACCCTGAGCCATAAAACATTGTTGGTCTCGCAACTGTCTTATCAAAATTTTCTTTTAATCTCAAAGGTATCCGATGATTACACAAGATTCCTAGTATCCCTCGCCATTTTAACTATTTTAATTTTACTTAATGAATGATATCTTTATCAACCTCTCAATTTTGCTATATAATTGATCCAATATATCTGAAGTTTTTACTCAAGGGAACATCGTGTCTACCCAATTTAATTATATTCTTCTTCCTATTCCTAGCATTACTAAAATTATATTATATATATATTTATTTATTTTTGCTCGTACTTAATATAAAACCTTTAGTTTCTATGGTTTGTCTCTATAACTCAGGTTTATAATTAATTTCACTTAAGCTCTCATCAACCAAGACAATATCATCAACAAATAATATACATCAAGGAGGATTATCTTTAAATGACTAGTAAGTTCATCCATTATTAATGTGAAAAGTTAAAGACTAAAAGCAAATTCTCGATGTAATCCTATATTAATAGGAACTCACTAGATGCACTCCCTATAGTTCTAATGCTAGTAGTTACATTATCATACACATCTTTAATAACATCAATATAATTAGTGGATATACTTTTCTTTTCTATAACCTATAATAATAAATATTTAGGAATTCTATTATAGGCTTTCTTTAAGTTAATAAAAACAATATGTAATTTTTTTTCTCTCTATACCTTTCCATTAGTTGTTTTAATAAATAAATAGCTTTTATGGTTGATCTTTCAGGCATAAAACTAAATTGATTTTCAAAAAGACTTGTTACAAGCCTTATCCTACTTTCGATAAATTATTTTTTAAAGGTTTATTCTGTGACATGATTTTAATTTTTCTATAATTAGAATAGTTTTGAATGTTCTTTATTTGTGTAAATTGACACTAAAATACTCTTTCTCCGTTCTTCTGATATATTTCTAAATCTCATAATTTTGTTAAATAAGCTAGTTAACCAAGTTATTCCCTTGTCTCCTTCTTTTACTTTACTAGCTTTAATTTTATGAACAAATCTATGACTGTTAAATCTGTCACTATTATTTATCTTTAAAATTAAGTCCTATGTGGAATGCCCATTAAATAATATATAAAAATAATTTTTCATCTTTCCTTAATTTCATTATCATTAACAAGTATTCTTTGATCCTCTTCTTTAATTCATCTAATATTATCTAAATCTTTACACTTTCTTTTCCTAATTTTAGCTATTTGATATATATCGTTTTCACCATTTTTATCACCTAATTTGATATAAAAATGATCAGAAGCTTTATATCTTGTCATACTAATCACTTTTTTAGCCTCTCTTTTAGACTCTTTATATCGTTTAAATTTCTTATTATTTTTATAATTTTATTAATCTTTAAAACTTGATTTTTAGTAGAAATGACTTTTTGAACTTCCTCGCACCACCATCAACTCTCTTAAGGCTACACCTCTATCTTTAGTTTCATCAAGGATCTCCTTTGTCAAGCTTCTAATCTTATTAGTCATCATAGTCCAAAAAATATTAATATTTTGATTATTTTCTTCATCCAAGTTCCAAGTAGCCATCATTTACATCCTATTTTTAAAAATCCTTACCTTATTATCTTTAAAATTTTACCATCTAGTCCTTGCAAAAAAGTTTTTGTTGTCTTTCCCTTCTTATGCTTTCTATAATAAATATCTAATACTATAAACATATGTTGATTCATCAAACTTTCATCAGGTATAACTTTACTATTCTTACATATAACTTTATTTATCTTTCTAGTGAGAAAATAGTCTTTCTAACTAAGTTGTGATCACTCTTATTAGGTAACCAAATGTTCATGTCCTTTCTTAAAGTGAGCACTTCTAATTATAAGATTATATAAAGTTGTAAAATTCAAAATCATACCTAAATTTGTATTTCTCTGTCCATAATCGAAGCCCCCATGCACCCCTTTATATTTACCATATGTTTTACCAATATGATCATTCAAATATCCTCCAATTATAAGTTTTTCGGTTATAGGTATTCCTTGAATGATATCATCTAAGCTTTTTCTTTTTTTAGTTTGATCATCTAATCCAACTTGAGGGGCATAAGCACTAGTGATATTCAAAATATTTTGTCCTGACCAATTTTAGAATTATAATTCTATCTCTAGATATTTTTACATCTACACTATTATTCGTAAGTTCCTTGTTAATAATTCCTACATCATTTTTGTGTTTAATTTTTTTCAGTATATCAAATTTTAAGTATGGTATTATCAATCTCTTCAGATTTTTTTTTCTACTTTAGTCTCTTGTAAGTAAATAATATTTATTCTTCTTCTAATCTTAGTGTTTATCAATTCTAATCTCTTTCTTGAAAGTGTACCTATATTCCAAGTTGTTAACCTAATCTTATATTCTTGGACTAACTTCTTTACTCTCATTGGTCCAAAGCAATGAGAGAACTCTTGCCTATTTTACACCACATCCGGGCGCCGATGTGTTGCTTGGAGGATATATCCACCAGTAGCTTTGAATCAGTCTCTACTTGGATATTCACAAAACCTGCTTGAAAAGAGTTTAAAGAGAAGGAACCATGTCAATATATGCTTGAGTAGGTGGGTTTTTGGAGGATCTACTGCTTTTCTCCAAGATGATCAATGAAGTGGAAGAAGGCCATTTCTAAAGCTTCTCCATTTTGAGGGGAAGCAAATGATCCTTTAGGTATCCCATATTCCATATGTTAGAAGGGTTGGATGTAACATAACTTGGGATCACCAAAAGGGCTTCTAAATGGAGATGACAGGCAGGTGTGCATAAGAATGTGGCCTCTTGTTCTGACAAGAGCAAGGTATAATTAGTAGGTGTGCTTGATTCCTTTTCTTTAGGAGAATTTCCACGGAGTGAGCTCTATTTTTTATGGCCAATATATCATTTTATCTTGACAATGCACAATGCATGAGAATGTGGCTTAAGGTTTTGACAAGAGCTAGGTGTAATTAGCAGGAAATGTGTTGGATTGAACCTTTGTTCGGGGGAACTTCCATGGAGTGAACTTGTATGGCCAACCACATGAACCATTTGATCTTGGCAATGCAAAGGCAGGTTAAAATGTGTTTCAAAGGCAGGCATTTTGACTCTTAATCATGTTTTTCTATGTTTAACAGTATTAAAGACACCTTACAGGATGAGGACTCTTATTGATATATCAGTATCTTGAGATTCCTTGTTATTGCTCTTCAATGTCAACTGCTGGATTGCACCCTTTTGGGCACATCACTAAAGGTCTTCTCTAGTTGTCAATTAACAATTCAAATTGTTCCAGATCCTGTTACATGTTTTCAATTTATCAAAATAGCAATCAAGAGTCCCAATTTGATCAGGTTCCTTTTTTGTTAACACACCCAAAGTAGGACAGATTTGGCCAAGTAGATTGGATACCTGGGTCTAAATTTAGAACATCCAAACCATCTGGACTGGACCACATAAAATGTTCGATACTGGTTAGTACAAAAGCAAGTTGGTACCATCCAGAATGATGATAGATTAGATGGATTAAGAGTATGAGGGAAGAAAATTGAATATAAATTTATTATTTCTAATAGAGAGAAACCATAGTTGAAATGTATGGATAAGAAATTTAGGAACATTCTATTTATTGGAGAACCAAATAGTAATGTTCGTAGAATTTATCAATTGTTGAAATGAAGATGGTGTGTGATAGTTGCATGTTCTTGGATCAATAGAGGGAAAAAAATTTTCTAAGCCCAATTAAGGTTTATGGGTTAGCATGTTGGACAATTGGGCAATGTATCCAGAAATTTGGTTTTTTAGAGATGACAATGCTATGATGAAAAATGTAATGTTAACAGAAAAAATGTTGGATATTAACTAATGCATCTGTAAAGCAAGATTGATAAGTTTGAATTGGAGGTGATAAGGTTGAAGATCAAAGAAGAATTGGTGGAGACCACAAGCAAGAATATGATAACCCTTAGAGTTCATTGGTCCTTTATGGTGAGAAAGGATCCACATAGCTACCACAGAAGAAAAAATAAACTTCTTGTTGGAATTTCTTGACATTGTTTAGTTGATAGTAAGTTGGAAAAAAAAAAGGATTTTGTCGTTATGTGGAACATAATGTCATTATGTCCTTTTATTCTCAAACTTAATGTCAGGTGAATGAAATGCCACTATATTACTATGCAATTTTGTCCCTTTGCTCTCCATTTAGAAATTAATTTCCATTTAATTTCAACCCTCTGGAATATATGCTGAATTGTTTCCAACCTTAAACTGAGATGACATCATAATTGTACGCTACTGATGACATTGTCTTAATTTTAGGCTCCTCGAGCATCAAGATTCGGGATGACAAGAGTGGAGCAATTTATACTGTTGATGCTCATAACATTTCTTCTGGCCGAAGATTGCAGCTGGGGAGGTCCATTTTGTTGTTGTTGCCAACCCTCCTGTGCTATTTTATTTGTTAATCAGGAACAGCAAATGCATCAGTTTAGTGAGTTTGCTTCATTCATATTCTTTTATAGAAAAGATGTCAGTATATTCTTGCTGTGATTCTTGCTCGGTACTGAAGAATCCTTCAGATCAGAGACAGGTTCTCATGCAGAATCACCCCCACTGGAATGTTATTTGAACTCCGTGATATAACTTGTTACAAGTTATCAAATTCCATTATTCCAGTACTGATCCGAAAAGCATTTAATTATAGATATATTCAAACCAGATGTTGTCTACCACTCCACCTTCAGATGTTACTGAGCTGCTAGGAAGCACAGATTAGTCTCCGTTGAAGTGAAATTTTTTGTTTGATTCAGAAAGCTGCTGTAAGATGCTTGTGAAAAAGAGTGACCAAGCACAAATTTACTACCGAGCATCGCATGCCTGATGGAGTACTGTTCCAGGTATGTCTTCGGGCAAGTTATAGAAAGTAGACGTCTAGTCTTCCTACATGATTTGGTTGCCTAGGGGTTTGTCATCATCCCGAGCTGGACACTGCAGCTTTGCATGACTTGGAAGGTACAAGTGAACAGAAGTTCAATGATTGAAGTTTCTACTCTTAATTTTCATGTTTGAATGGTTGACTTTTACGTATGTATCGTATTTGGATCCTCTCAATTACTTATTGTCCTTTATTCTGCATTTAGTAGTACAAACTCTCAAAAAGTTAATTTACTAAAAAAGTTAACTTACTTTTTTCCTTTGTTGTAAATATTTTGATCTGTTACGGTTTTGATCATTATAATAAAAACACTGAAATCTATTTAAAAATATTTGTAACTAATATAAATAAATTTATAATATTAATTAAATAAATTAAATTTAGCATTATAATGATTTATGAGTTGGGGCAACCAAGGTGACAAACAAAGAGGCAAATATGATGTCACTAATAGTGTTTTTAATTATTTTTAATACCTTAATTAAAACACTGTTAATGTTATTGAAATGCATTGAGTCAAATAAAATTAAAATATTAGAAATAATTTGATTTATCATAGTAGGATTTAAATAGGTATTTATAATAATTCATGAAGAAACAACACCTTAATAAGAATCAAGATTGACTTATTATAATGTTTTGGTCACAATAATAAAAATATTATAAAATCTACTTTAAAATACTATAAAAGATTAAATTAACTTTAAACTATAACTAAACTAATTATAAACCTAAAAATATGAAATTGTAATGATTCTATGAGAAATGACAACCAAAAGAATCACAACATGCCATTTATAATATTTTTTAATAATAAATATTTTTAATTTTTAATAAAACTATTATAATTTTTTTTAAAATATTGTAAATGAGTCAAAGGAAAGCATTATAACGATTTAAAACTAGTGAAAATAACTAATAAAAATTTTCATAAAAAGAATTGGCAAGAAAGGTGTTAGGTATTTTTCAAATATATATATATATATATATATATATATATATATATATATATATATATATATATATATATATATATATATATATATATATATTTGTGTGTGTATAATTTAAGAAGCTTAGTCATGAAGGATGTAAATAGAGAAAATATTTAATATATTAAATTATTTTGATGATCGAAAAGTTTCTTTTGCCATCTTTATATTTTAAGAAGATACTGAGCACTGATAGAGGTCAGCTGAGAGACTTTCTGAAGTCAGATGGAGCATTTCACTTGCACGTTATTTTTTAAAAAGTTCAATGATAAATACTTTTCAGATTATATCAAAGATCATGAAGAAATAAAGTTTTTAAATTTTATCAAAGGAAATTTGATAATAGCACAATATGAATCTAAATTCATTGAGCTTTCTATATTTACAACTCATATTATTGATGATGAATCTAGAAAGATAAAAACATTTTGAAAAGGACTAAAGTCAACAATAAGAAGTTAGAAATGAGTAAGCAAAATTATAGAGGTATGATAATTGAAAGAGATATTGAAGAGATCAAGATCAAAGTTTTTAAGAGTTAAAAAGAAGATTGATTAGTGCACTAATCTTTACTATTCCAAGTGACAATGATGGATTTATAATTTATATAGATGCTTCAAGAAAGGACCTTGGTTGTGTCTTGATGTAAGATGAAAAAATGATTAGTCATGCTTCTAGGTAATTAAAAAGTTAATGAATAAAATTATCCACCTCATGGAGTTAGCATCAATTATCTTTGTTCTAAAGATTTGGAGATATTATTTATGTGTGGATATTTAAAATATGTATTAATCATAAAAATTTAAAGTATATTTTTACCTAAAAAGAACTGAATATGAGAAAATCGAGATAAAGAATTTTGAGTTGATCTTGGATTTTATAAAATTTGTGATGATAATTAATTTTATGATTGTATAAATTTGTTACATGTAGTTATCAATGAATTTTGAGTTGATCTTGGATTTTATAAAATTATCAAGAGATATGTTAAATGATTATAGACTATACAAAAATTTAATGTTCTTAATATCCTTATATATATATATATATATATATATATATATATATATATATATATATAGACTACAAGAATGATCGAATATACAACGTGGACAATAATTGAAGCAAATTTGTGTAATTATCGAAACCAATAAAGTCATTACAAGAAAGACAAATGTCCACAACATAGAAAAATGATCTTTCAGTCTCTGAACGGTAATATTCGTTACAAAGGGAGCGCAATCATCCCGAAACACCAGAATCGTCTCTTCCGACGTCTCCAAAATGCAAGATGTGTTGCAGGGATGGAGGTCAACACTTTTGGTCAGAATCATCTTCCAACGTCTCCTCCAACTTCTCATTCTCTAACTCGTCGCCAAATAAGCCCTTATGAGATGGAACAAGCATCTGCTGCTGGGATGAAATAATACCTGCTATAGCTTTCATAGCAGCTGTGGTCCTGTCTGCACTTATTGTTGGATCTGCGCTTCCCTCTGGTGCATCTGATCCGGCGGTCGTCTCCGGTGCATCTGAGTTCTCTGATGAATTACCTTCTTGCTGCGGTGGTGGCACAAAAAATGGTATTTTGCCTCTCTGCCAGTCATGGAGGATCATCTTTGCTGCAGTCATTAGATCAGGTTCTCCCCCCTGAAAGCATGCAACAACAATTATAGGCATTCAATCACATCAACTACGGTTGCTACCCTATTACTGGAAGTGCAAAAGGCAAAGGATGAAAATATCACTGCACAACAATAAAGTTCTTTCCCCTACAAAAATGCAGCATATTCATATGCAAGGGCCACTGCATGATTCAAGAGAGCAAAACCATTGTGCTTTATTTTCATGCAAACCCGAATTTATCCAACAGTTGACTCAAAAACAAATGCGGATCACTTCCAACAATCTCGGCAACTGCAGCCCATAATGTGACAATTTATCCCAGCAGTGGATTTAAGTGGAAGATTGAGATACACATTTAAATATGAATGCCACCATAATCTGACCAAATACCACTTTGAACTTGAGGTTTATGGCCTCGTGGATTCCACATGGGATTATAACCACTATTTGAACCACATTTTAGCTACAAACAGTTTTCATTTTGTTAACAGGGACATTTTGGGTTGTATTCCAATTGAATTTCTTGTTATCCATTAACATTAGGAGACCTTTTTCAAATCAGACACTTCATGAGAACTTGAGGAGGAAAATGAAATATTAGTTGCTAATGCTTCTGATTCAGATGTTGCAAGGAAAATTCCTCCGTATCACAGACTATGATGTTCGAAGTCTGATCTTTATTAGATCTAATTGAGCATCATTTCTTTTTTTATTGAAAACACTTGCTAACACATCTTGATGATGATGCTCACTGGAAAAATCACTTCGATTCTCAACCATGATAAATAATATGCTAATATAGAAATGATAAATCATATAATGTGAATAAGAGAACCATGCAAATGTTCAGTATAAATGCAAAGGCTATCATACAAATACATAATTTGGGCAATGGAAGTTACACCAATTAGAGAAGGGAGTGACATTGCACAGACATGCCACCATAAAATCTAAGGCTGCCTAGTAGCTGACATGCCAACTAATCACTACATGATGGCTGTCTGTAAAGCTTTAAAAAAACTGAAAACCAAAACATACCTTTAAAAGCTTTCCTGTTGACTTGCACAGCTGGACAAGAAAGTCATTTTCATCAGCCCTGGAATAAGAGTCAAAGAAAATGGCAAGAACAATATAAGAACAAATAAGACAATTGAATGATTCACTCAAGAGACTGATTGGTTAATGAAAAAGAAGCCATAGAGATCTGATACATTTATGTTTAATATTTTAGAAGATTTAATGCCTAATTCAAATATTTAAAATAACACATGAACCTCTGTTTTTTACCAACCAAACTTCGGATCAAATCTCAAGATCTGAAAATGGTTCTCCTCTCATGCAAATAAAACATGACATGCCTTTCTCGTTTTACTAGACTGTTTTTATGCACAAGATCATTCCATAGTCATATACATGCAAGACTGCATATGAGGATCATTAGTCAATGATATTGTTAGAATAAGAAAAAGAAACCTCTAATACGGTTACTGAATTTTCTCTGAAGCTTTTTTTCACGAAAAAATGGAAGTGTCTCCTGTAGTTAATATGTTGTTACAGTTGATAA
Organism: Musa acuminata AAA Group; assembly: GCF_036884655.1. Lineage (NCBI taxonomy): Eukaryota > Viridiplantae > Streptophyta > Magnoliopsida > Zingiberales > Musaceae > Musa > Musa acuminata. The sequence goes on from NC_088354.1 coordinate 35,070,703, forward strand.
ATGTTCTACATAAAAGTAAATAGTGAAAGTCAGATAAAAGCAAGAACTATATATACCAGTCTTCAATCTTATATGCTCTCTGCAGATGTTCCTTCTTTACACGCTTCAAGACTTCTCCTATGTGTTCAGAAGCATCTTCCAAGTTTGTGACACGTACCTGATCATGAATCCAATATAAAGTGACATGTTAGGAGGCAGAGCTCACACTTAGTAAGAAATTGTATGCTTTACCAGAAAATCAAATTATTGCTTAGATAATGAACAGTGAAGGGCAGAAATTTGTAAACTGATATGCATGCTAGAGGCCACAATATCTGAAACAGAATAAACACAGAAAACAGTCTGAAAGAACTATTAGTTGTAAAGCAACTAATAGTTAATTAGTTATGAAACCACTTAAGTTTCTTGCATTGACTTCAGTCATGAAACCACTTATGTTTCTGATCTTTAATTAACCATATTTAAAACTGATTTATTCTGTAGATGAACCAGATATGTGGAAGTAAGCAGTGAAAGTTGACAAATCGACGCATCACACAATTGGAGGACAGTTCACTAGTAACAATTTCTTAGATAATTGCAGAAAGGAAGTTATCTGACAGGGTGTACAGATTAGTTGAAATAATTAATAAAATTGCATGTGTCAATTGTCCAGAGACACAAGGACCAGTGTGTGCCACTATATTACCATGTCATGTACTGCTAAATTAACCATATTTAAAACTGATTTATTCTGTAGATGAACCAGATATGTGGAAGTAAGCAGTGAAAGTTGACAAATAGGCGCATCACACAATTGAACCAGGATCTGGTGAGGACAGTTCACTAGTAACAATTTCTTAGATAATTGCTGAAAGGAAGTTATCTGACAGGGTGTACAGAATAGTTGAAATAATTAATAAAATTGCATGTGTCAATTGTCCAGAGACACAAGGACCAATGTGTGCCACTATATTACCATTTCATGTACTGCATCAAAAAGAGCTTCACAATAAATATTCAGCAAATGAGACCTTAACTCTTGTGTGATAAACTAAAGAGAGGAAAAGGCATCTAGCAATTATTCAATGTCCCAAAAGTCAATAGAACCTAATTGATGACAGGTTAGCAGTGAAAGAATCAATATTGTGCTCTAAAGTTAGAGAAAAATAGAAAATATATCGAATATTTTTTCTAATCCTTAAAAAATGTTTTCATAAATGCTAAATTAATTTAATCATGGACCCTTGCAAAAGCTTTCAATGAACTTGTGAGAACCAAGTTTTTTTAACATAGAATTAAAGCTTCAATCTTCTTTCAAAACCATACAATGCAATAAATCTCGTTTAAATAAGCATTCAAATATTTAAGATCATATAAATTGAATTTCTAGAAATACGAACTTCTGGGAAGGACAACGGGCCCAGGGCTTATATCTCTAGTGCATATAATCGTGAAACCAAATTATTATATGTCCTATTGTTGGTAACAATTCTTCAAAAGAAGTTGATGACTGCAATGTCATGTAATTAAGTTAAAACAACAAGCAAATTCTGATCCTCAAGAAACCAGTCACGTCTGAATATCAGCCAACTGAAGCAAAAAACAAATAAATGTTCGTGTTTTAAGTATCAAGGCAAGGTAGCACAAACATACCACTCCCTTGAGAACAATATCTGTTTCAGAGTCCTTATTCTGATAGACCACTCCAGGACAATCAATTAGAAAGATCCTCTTGGTTAGAGTAATGTATTGCCACACCTTAGTTTCTCCAGGAATGGGAGCCACTTTACAAACCTGTGGAAATGAAGGGTGTTCAGTCAACTGGTAAAAATGCTTAACTGCTTACAAAATAAGATGAAACTTTCTTAATATTTTGAATAACTGCAGACAATGAAAAAAAATGGTGCATGTCATTAATGGACAACCTCTGGTTGCTGTCCATGGGAAAGAATTTATGGTACATGAGAAGAAAATATTCAGGCACACAAAAGGTTGCTTGCTAAAAGCATACACTTCATAAAATGCATAACTAAAAAATATGAATACATTAAAGTGACTAATAACAATTAAGTCCATGTGTGACAAACATGAAAATTCTAAATTCAATAAAAAAACAGAAAAATAGAGCTTAAGTAGATAAATCATACAGGTGGGTGCACAAGTGCAGACAGGGTTTAGCATCTAATGCGATTGAACATCGGAGGCAGTACTATAATGTCTTAAAGTGCACTACTGCTCACAGTTAAAATTGACAGAAACTCGTGGCTGTCTAGAATATAAGATCGCCTTCTCTCCATGTCAGTGAATAAGATGATGATTAGGTGGCAGCTCTATATGCATCTTTTTAAACAAAAGAAGATTCATACGGAATTCTCACAAGATCATTCAAGTCTTAATGTTTCATATAATTAACAGGAAAAATGGAAAATGAAAAAAATCAATTGCAACAAGATGCAATTCAAATGGATTAGTGTAGCAACTTTGAGTTGGCTTATTAGCAAATATGCACCATGTCTTGTTGCAATTTTTAAACAGCTGTTGAGATACATTATGATAAGGGTTGCATTTTCTTAAAGCAGCCATCAACATAATTTGTGCAACTTCACATACATAAAAATCAATAAATTAAGATTCGACCATCAAGCATTTTTTGACATCCATAATGCCGTGAGAGTTTACATTTTTTGTGCGAAGTGTGTTAATAACAGACGACTTCCCCACATTAGGATACCCCACAAATCCCACAGATATTGCTTGCTTGTCACTCTTCAAACGTGCAAACTGTCTAAGAACTGATAGAAGAGAACCCTGCAGGGAAAAAAAAGAACTCAGTCTTGGTATAGCCAAAAGCCAAAAATAATTAGAAAATTGAAAAATCATAAAGACCTTGCCAAATGATTTGTTGATGCTTGCATGGAATGCTAGGGTGGGGAATTCCTTTGACAGCAGCCGCAACCATCCTTTTGTTGCCCATGCAGGAACCAGATCACACTTTACACATAAAGTACCAATAAGAAAACCACCCAAATGTAAGTAAGATGTTAGTGCTGAAAAGCAACAGACCAATCTGAGATTTCCTAAAGACACAAACCTTGTTCAGCAAAAGAACCATGTGCTTATGTTTGCAGTGCTCCTTCAGGTGCTTCTCCAAATGGAAGCATCTTGTACCTTGTGGATCCCTAGCATCTAAGACCTACAATTAAGAGTTCCTTGAATGAGAACAGAAAACGGGCAAAATAATAACAATAAACGCAGGACAAAGGAGAGAGAAAATGTCAACAAAATTTACAATTTATTGTTTGAATATCAATAGAGGATATTGCTGTGAGAGACAAGAATTTGCAGGTGTTCTCAGAGGACTAAATATAATCAAATTACAATATAGTCTCTTTTAAGTTTCCTTCCATGGAGAGTCTACATTACAAAAAAATAATGGACTTTCAGGGGTGGATATATGAATATGAGTATTCATTCTCATCTAGGTAAATCTCCGTTTGACTCAGAGCAGACAAAGATTTAAAATGATTTTTCAATTTTTTAGCAACCAAATATTACATAAAGTTTCAAACTAACAGAAGCTAACCTGGACTACTACATCTGAAGAGTCCACAACTTTGTATAGTTCACCCCAGATCCTCTTGCTTTGGCCCTTTTCGAACATTGTATGTCTGACCAAGTCTCTTAAGCCATCCTCTTTATCTACCTCCTTGGATAAAAAATTAGCAGATTTCTGCTCAAAGACATCTGTAGGGGAAAAAACTTTAAGGTCAAATACAAAGGAAAAAAAATAACTAGTGAAAAAACAGAACAAATTAATTGAACCAACTTATAGGACTGGACTCATCTGGCAAAACTAGATCCACACATCGAGCTCACCAAAAATAAAGTTACATAAAAAATCATGATTTAGTAAAAAATCACATATTAGTCCATACCTTGCGAACTATCTGCTTTTTTAACTAACGATTCATAATCAAATGCCAAAAGTTTTGGGCGTTTTCTTTTCCTTTTTGGCCCAAAAGCATCCTCAAAAGACTCCGTGTCAAGAAGATGTGCCTTGGCTTGCTGGATAAATAAAGGAAAAGCTTAGACCTCCCTATTTTACGTTTGAAAATATTAGTACATAAAATGAAAAAGAATAGAGAAGCTTGTTCATGCTTCATTCTTAGCATGGAATGCAAAGCCCTTTACTACTCAATAATGAACAAGCTAAAAACATAGGATAGTCCACTAGAATGTTAATAATTGGGAAAGAGCAAAACTCAAGGTGTACAAAGCCCTAAACCCATTACAGAGAACAATATGGTTAAATGCCTCCTACTCAGAAGGATCTATCAAATGAGATCCAAAAACATATCCACATTATCAAATCTGTAACTAAATCAAATATGACAATTATTTTCTTTCACTGATAGTTCTCCAAGTGCAAAGTAGAAGAAATTTCACCAAAGTAAATGTATACTGCCTAGACCAATATCAAAAGATGCCAAAACTTTGTTCCAGTTTCCAACTTAGATATCTGCAGGATGATAAATGGCAAATGACAAGTATAACATCAATGCATAAGACCAACTCGATCCCAACAAATGATGCCCTTGTTCCCATACTTGTTAGATACAACCTATTAATACTGTTATAAGAAACTGTAATCTTTCATGGAACTTCATTTCAGTATTTGTTTCTAAATTCATGCCAGATCATTATGAAACTCCCTAGTAATACAATAAAGGAAAATTTGTTTGACAAAATGAGACTTATTTGTGCTAATTGATCATTGGTGGATTAGTAGATTCAAAAGAAAAGATTGGAACAACTAGTGTAAGGAAAATTAGACGAATGAACTGCATATTAGTAGATGAGAACCTGGCTCAAGAAAGGGTATAGATTTAGCACTGTAGAAGCAAGCATCCAATCGGAATGAAATCAAATACTTTAATGAATTCTGCCATCACCAGAACTGTATGCTCCCCTAACTAAATACAATGACTACATTCCTTATGAGGCAAAAAATCTCATTTCTAACAGGTTCACCGCATGATCTGTGTAATGGTTTCATACCTTCTGATGATCATTTAAAAGGGACATGGGCAATTTCCTCTCCTTCAATATCACATTGTAGTTATTCGAGAGTCTGTTCTGAAGCTCCTCGCGGAAGAACTCGAGTTCTTTCTGGTTCACGACTCGTGTGTTTCCTGGGTTACAAGCAAAAATCACCATATATAATCATCAGTATGCCCAATTACCAAATAAATACAGGTGGCAATACCCGAAAGGAAAAGTAATTGCCAAAGAATCAGATACCGACTTCGACATTAATAGTTCAATAACAAAACCCTTCCCATTAATTTCATGGATTTATATAAATTAAATAGCTGTATTTAACTCAAAACACAAAAAGATCCAGTAGGAGCAAGAACAAAGCCGAAATTGGGCAAGGGAACGCACCAAACCATCGACGATCAGGCTCGATGCGGGTGGAAGGCAGCTCCTTGGACTGGAGCTCGTGCTTCAAGATTTTCCCCTTTCGATCCCTTTTCGGCCGACTGCTGTACATCTTGAGCCGCCGCACCGTCGCGGCGGTCCGGGCGCCCTTGTCCACCGCGCCGCCATTGCTCCGGTTGACATCCAGCGAGTGCTTCGGCTTTCCGGACACGTTCACCTTCCTCTCCTTCATCTTCGCCATCGCCGCAGCCGATCCCAGAAAAGGAACGGGCGGCAGGAAGAACAAAGATACGCTTCTGGCGCCCGAGTTAGGGTTTTGGGATGACGCGGAGGGCGGGTGGAGTCGGCGGCATTAGGGCTCGTGTAATGCAGGCAACGAACCAACCCGTGGATTTAAGCTGAACCGATTCCGGTCCAACTAACATGGCTCCGGACCGGTCGACTTAATAGATAGTGCTTCTGTCGGTTCGATTAACCCGACTCGAACCAAGCGACGGGCACCGGTTCAGCGGTCTCCATTTGCATCACAATTTGTACGTTAATAATTGGTAGGAGTATTAGGCTGTTACTATTAAACATAAGGTAAATTTGACACTATTAAATACATATGATTGAAGATACACATTTATGCAATTATGATTGGATATAAAAACAAATTTGCATGGATATTATCCGAGAAATTTTGTCCCTATGATTGATTTTACTTGATTTCGATGCGTCATCACATTGGATCCAATCTATCCCTCACAAATCTCATCTGTGACGGAGCACTTGCGTCTCTAAAATAGCAGAGGCCTTATTTACATATATATCCTCGCCAAGTTTGAAAATAACGGATTTATCCTTGTAATCTTAATATAGAATATACCTTTGTATCGAAATGTTTGCATATACTCCTGCTGTGTAATACCCATCCAAAAAAATCGGAATAACATTGGCTAGTTTAGGTTAACAATTGTAAAAATATATAATATCTAATATATTCCTCGTATTCTTACTACCATAATTGCTTTTAAAAGTTTTAAATCTCATAAAATTTCAACTTACCGTGAAGTAAATGGTACACATATTGATCCATGTCATAAAATCTCGTAAAGTGATGTCGGTATATATTATTGAATCCTACATTTTGATGATGAGATCATAAATTTATTAGACTAAATATTTTTTTTAGATAAGTAACCTAAGAAATATTTCAATCATAGACTTTGATCACCGAAGGGTCAATTGTCAAATGGGAGAGTCAGACATTACATCAAAAATTTATCACATTGAAAATTAGACATCGAGCCACCAGAAATCAAACTTATCAAAATAATCATTGGGCTTGAAGCTAGACCATATTAGGCCTCTTAGAAGGTCAAATTGGTAACCTAAAACAGGCTTGGGTAGTGGTACCACTAGGCCCAGGCGATAGTATCGTTTAAGTTAACTAATAAGTACTAATTTTGTTTGTTAGACTTTTCGATGGTAGTATCACCCAAGGCAATAGTAGTACCACCCAAAATTTAAAATTTTCGATGATAGTACTACCAAAGTCCAGAATTGCTATGTCAAAAATTACAATGGCATTATCATTTAATGTCAACGATAATACCACCCGTACCTCAAATTTTTGGAGACTTAATTTTTTTGCTCCATTATTATAACCTTTTGAGGCATATAAATACCTTACTTGAGCTTGATTGATGATGTATCTATATCAGAGTTTGTAAATTATTATAACTCTTTTTTTGAGTATTATTTGAGTCTCTTCTTTCCTTTTGAATTTAGTTAAGATATTAAATTATAATACAAGAAAGATCTTTTGTAAAAAAGTAAGTGTGTAGATTTTTTTTTAGACATGTAAAAAAAAAAAACTGTAATATGAGTAATTGATCTTTACTCATTAAAAAAACGATATAAGTCAGAGCGGATATAAGTCAGAAAGATTGAATCAATATAAATCAATTCGCATTTTTTTTCTATGAATTTTATTTGTGATTACTAAAATATCATTATTCAATTTACTTACAAACTTTATTCGTACTCAATATTGAATTAATCATATTTTTGAGATAAATTTTATGATTAAACTTTAAGATCGATTAAAATTTTTTTATAGCAATAATTCACCCCCTTAGTATCATTAATATTCTAATAAAAAATTTTATAGCAATAATTTTATGATTATATATATGAATTATATATAGTACTTAAAAACAATGCACGAAGAAAACAGTGTCTTGTACTATACATACTGTTCTCCAGGCAATACTATAAATTAGAACACAAAATAAAGGTCTTTTGGAATCTGTCTTTTCTGAAACAGTTAAAATCTCCTTGACAACTTTGATACGTAGCTATTGGTTTTCGTGGAGCTTCTCCCGTCACGGAACTCCTTTCTTCTCCGTGGGAGTCCCAAGCAAGACAACAATGTGCACTGTCGCACATGGCTGTGGACTTGTTTCAGACTCTTTCTCTGCGCAATCTTGACTTGCACCGAAACTTGGATGCAGCCAGGCTGTTGCAGCTTGTGTTGGAGGACGACAACGAGCTTAATTTGCTGCGTGTTTGAGGGGTCGACATGCAGTAAATGCAGGTCTAAGTGGGTCATCAGATCTGGCCAAAGCTTGTCATCATCTCAGTTTCTTGTCGTCCTGGAGTCTACCCGCAGCCAGCTCTCCATCTGACTCCAGCTTCTCAACTTCTTTCAAGCTCATGTCCTCAGACGCAACATGTCTCATGGGAAAACCGAGGGCTGCAAAATTCAACTTCAAACCATTTCAAGCTTCATCAACATCGTTTCTGGTTTCAGGATCTGTCTCGTCGTCGAAAGAAGTCTGTAACATCATGATGGAGTTCACTGATGAGGTGCAGAAACAAATATCTTTGGAGTGGAATCGATGCTGCTTTGTTATCACATGCACGCAGTAATCTCTTAAAACTCTTGTTGTTCTGCTGAGATCGAATAAAAGGCATGAAGAAGTTTGAGTCAAATTTGCTTCGAACTAAACGTTTACTACCAAACACTAATAAGAATGTCGGATTCCACTTTCACCGCAAAGAATGAAGTTTGTGTAACACGTTGTGGATTCTTTATCATTCATGGTGGTGTCATTTGTATGGGAGCAAGGTCGCCATGGTTACTTAACCTAACAACCCCACACCCCAAGCCATCTAACCCTACCTCATCCTTCGACCGAATTAGTCACAGATTAATAGTAGCACGTATAGTAGCATTTGTTTTTATTTGATGGCTAAGGAAGCTCGTGGAGGGCGTGAAGAAATGTTTATTCAACAAATCAATCGAGTGGTCAATATCATATCACGACGCCACTGAGACGCAGCCAGCCAGCAAGCGCATGACAGTGCGGTGCGTGCTTCGTCGTCCATAGAGCTTTCCTTTGCATTGTGGACACCCTTGACCTGTTCAGAGTAGCAGGAACCACAGAATAGCTAGCCGTTCTATCGACGTTTCATGTTACCAGCACCACACAGTATTCTCCATGGCCAGGGAGGAAATGCTTGCTGCGAGTGATGGAGTGGCCGTCGACAAGGGCTTGTTTTCTTTCTCTTGGTTTCACATCATCATTCCACTTATGTTGCGCAACGTGCACGAGTGAAGAACTTGATCATTTGACACCACAAGCAATATTCTGATGTTCTTGTCGCAGTGCAGACAGTAACTCAGACGATGGGTTTTGGGACTATGCTGTGTCGTCTCTCGGTGAAAACTAGTCAGCTCATGGCAAGTTCTTCTTGTGTAAACATATGAATAAACAACACACACATCGTTTTCTTTCTCACTGTGGGTGACCGACTGTGCTGCACTCACATGGAAAATCTATCACTGTTGTGTGTGTGTGTGTGTGCGCGCGCCACAAAAGAAATCTCAATTATTTGGACGAGAAGGTGCCATCGAGTCATCGAGAAGGACAACACTCTACCAACTCAGACCAAGTAAAACATGAAAAAAGGAAAAGCCTTTTTGGTCTGGCTTTTGGCTTGAGATCCCTTTGCATCGACCAAAGAACAAGATCAACCTTGCTGCACCCACCAATGCATGCTTATCCATCCACAAGCCACGAAATGGGGCTCTTGATTCTTTGCAGCGAGTTGTCCCATGCAAAAGAAAAGAGAAAAAATCTCACGTTTTGGCTATTGATTGAAGGAAAAGCCTTCTTTCTTGGACATCATCATCGTCTCCAACCATCGTCCTAACCTTTTTGTTTCTGCAAACGTGTTTCACATTTTGTTTCTGTGGCCACTTAGTTTAATATCTCCATGGACAAGCAACCTCGTGACACAGTAGCCGATGGTAGCTCGAGGAGGACTAATCGTTGTCATAAATTTGAACTTTTCACTCCGTTGTAATTCTACCATCTTTCCTCAATCTTTTATGGCACACACATCTCGTTCATGCAAAATCTATTGTCAGATCTATTACCTTTAATTAATTCTGTAATTAACTTTCTATTAGTTATCCATCAAACAAAAATGTTGTGACCACAATGCCATATCTCTACATCTTTTTCCCATAGCTTTGGTCCAATCGAAGGAGACTCGCAAATAAGCTCTATCCATGGAATCAATTGGTGAGGCAACACAAAAGCATAAGTTTGACTTTGTGAACATGTGGTAGCCTCCTTCGTTAAGCTATCAATTTAGAGAAGGATGTCAGCTTTTTCTCTCCCTCTCTCTCATCCTCCTCCTCCTTCTTCTCCCAACTACTCTTTTGAACTCACTCATCTCCGATCAACATCACCTACTACATCGATACAGTAATTCACATTTCCTACTACATCTTTTCGATGGTCTACAATTCAATTCAATAATTTAAGAAGATAATTTTTTTAAAATAATATTATATATATATATATATATATATATATATATATATATTTATGAATCACAATTTATTTCAGTAGATTAAACTGATCACATCGTATGATCAGAAAAATCAAAGGGAACCTATCAATCGAATATTAACGAGCCATTTTGTTGCGGCGTTCGGAGGGCTGGGCCCCACGCGCAAGATGGGTGCGGGAGGTGGCGTCACCCTTGAAACTCCCGGGGTGACTCGGTCCGGATCGAGAGCAGGAGTTCGCTAACAAGCCAGCTAATCGACACTAACTAATCTGCCAAAAATAGGATTAAAAAAAAGAAAAAAAAAAGGTAATATTTTTTATTCTGCGTTTGGAGACAAAGAAGATAACCCTGGGAATAATAATACAAGTAACCACGGAAGACGGGGGGGGGGGGTGGAGAGGGGGTGGCGGGGGAGAGAGAGAGACAGAGAGGAGACAAGAACGGGAACCAAGGAGGCGTTGGAGCCACGGAATTGGACGACGGAGGAGGAGAAGAATGGGAGGAGGGGAACGGGACGGAATCTGTCTCCTCCTTCTATCCTCGCTCACGATTCCAATAAATTATCTTTCGGACTAGATCTTTCCCCCAATCCTGATCCCTTCTCTCTCCCCCCCACCGCCGCCGCCACCACCACCACCACCACCACCTCCTCCTCATCTTCCCTCTCCTTTCGAGAAAGTCGTTTTTTTCTTGCAAGAACACATTTCGCACACTGCTGCAAAAAAAATTCCATCTTTTTGTTATGATCCATCGTTCAAGATTCGGATTCTTCCCTTAATGTAAACATACATACATATGCATACGCGGTTTTCTTTGTTTGTTGTTGTTTCCATATGCAGTTTGTCAATCCCGATTTCTGCAAGTGGTCAATCGAGAAAATAGTATAAAGAGGGAAGACGAAGTTGTAGTGGTTGGATTGAAGAGCGGGGGCGGGGCGTGTATTTCGTGGGGGTTTCGACGGATCCGCCAAACTGGAACGTTTGGTTCCGCTGCCTGGCTGCACTGGAGTGCATATTGGATGTGGTCAGGGCCCTTCCGCTGGGTTCCTGCCTGCCGTCTGACGGACAGAGCGGCGGCTCCAGCCCGTCGTCCCCGGCGTCCCCGGCGTCGGGGACCAGGCGGCCGCCGAACTTGTCGGAGGAGGAGCAGATCCAGGGGATGCCTGGGAAGATGTTCCTCAACGGCGCCACCAGCGCCGCGTCGCTCTTCACCCAGCGGGGCAGGAAGGGGATCAACCAGGACGCCATGCTCGTGTGGGAGGTTTGTCTGATTTCTTCACTGTGTTATTTGGATTCGAACATTTGGACCCTTATGAATGTTTGGATATGTTTTTGATGTTTGTGGCACCGTAAAAAGCCTCTTGATATTTACATTTTCCCATGGAAATCCTTCAATTGGATCTTGTAGGGATCCTTTTCTTATTGTATTTGCTGTGCAGATGCAGTATCTCCTATGGAATGGAGATTCAACTTATCTGATGGCTTCTTTGTTATTATTTTCTTGTCATCTTTTGATCACATCTGATTATTTTCTTGTCCAACTTTGGATTGGATATTAGTCCGGCAAGATTTATCTTTGGCAATTATATGCTTATACAATATCAACTACTATAAATTATTTGTATATAGTACTTGTGTTGTAGTTAAGTTTTTAATACAGCAAGTGCTTTGGTTTGAAACTATCATCATCTGAGACTGTGGGATGGTCCTGTTGTTTCTTTTTTGCTTCTTCTTCCTACTTTACCAAACTTTGACACAGTCTATTTTCACATAAAGTACATGTTATATGCCTTTTCTGCTTGCTTCCTGCTTTTAGTTGTTTTGGAAATTTTCTGCCTACAAAATGGCATCATCTTATGTTTTGTGGACAATTTTATCTTTCATATGCAGAATTTTGGAGATAGAAGTGATACTGTTTTTTGTGGAGTTTTTGATGGTCATGGTCCAAATGGCCACAAGGTGGCGAGGAAAGTGAGAGATATTCTCCCTCTAAAGCTGCGTGCCAGTTGGGAAGTATATATAGGTAATGATGAATGCAGAGAGAACAATATCAGCAGTACCAGAAGCATGAATTCAGAGGAAACTTCATCTATGAACCTCAATGAAGAATCCAAAGCTTCTGTTGGCTTTGAAGAAAGAGTCAAGCATTCAGAAACATTGACAATATTGAAAGACTCATTCCTAAAGGCTTTTAGAATAGTGGATAAAGAACTGAGACTGCATCCAGATATCGATTGCTTTTACAGTGGGACAACAGCAGTTACTTTGGTCAAGCAGGTTGGCTACTAGTCATTAGCTTCCTATCATATTTTCTTTTTGAACTGATGAAGCATCTCGGGACAAGTTCTAGTTAATACAAAACAAATTCTACTGTTTTCTGTTGTTAATGTGGGTTTCCTTCATCTATAGGGTCAAGATCTTGTCATTGGAAATGTTGGAGACTCAAGAGCAGTATTAGGCACAAGAGATCAACATAACACCTTGGTTGCAGTCCAGTTGACTGTGGATCTTAAACCAAATCTTCCCAGTATGGTCTTTTTGTCTTTTGTTTATTCTTACTCTAAGAATGCTAATGCATTTTTTATATGTACAAACCTATGCAAACAGGCATGTGCATCTATATATTCCATTTTGACATTTGTTTGTAGATTTGGCTATTCTTCTTTTTTATGATGTTTAAATCTATACTGGATCTATTTTTATACATTTATATGCCTATCATTTAAAGGGATGATACTCTAATTATCCAATGCGCCTGTGTCGCTAACCTCCATTGGTACTACAAATGAAGGTAACTCTGTTAATCACATCTTTTTGTGGAAAACATGCCTTACTAGGTGGCATTTGGTTGGATGACCCCCTCTAGTAGCAGTGGGGAGGTGGGGAAGAAAAATTTAGTGTGTTGCTCCGACATCCAAAGTCCTTGATGACCATTTTTGCCTTTTCTATTTATGGTCCCCCTAGTCAGAACCGAGTTTGTGGTGAGAATCAGAGGTATATCAGGTCCAAGATGCTGGGGTACCAAACTGATGTACCAAGGTGACTCAAACTGAGTTGTCGAGGTGCGAATCAAAGACAGCTCTGAGATGGCTCCAGTCCAAGGTGCAAAAATACTGACCTAAGGTCAAATTGACCAAACTGAACTGATACACTATAAGAGTTGACTTTGGCTTTCTTTGCTAAAGTGGATTATATACACATGTGATATCAAATATCCAAGGTGGTTAATATTTGAGTGTTCATCCGAATCGAGGTAACATGAGTTGAGGGTGCCAACCGAGTCGAGGTAAGGTACTCTGAATTAGATGAAATGTACACCTAGGTGATTCAAGGTGGATACTGCAAAATAGTGAGGGTTTAGGAGTGTGTCCAGCAGGTCTTCTAATGCTCACCTTAGAACACAATATAAGTTGGAGAATAATCTGAGGTGGCATTCGAGGAGCTCAAAGCTCGAGAGTAAAGAGAGTCTAGTCCTTTCTACCTTACAAGGGGTTCCCTTTTGTAGTTCAAAGTCCTTGCAACGGTCTAGTCCTCATGATCAGCTTTCTATTTGGGTTGGATGAGATGGCTAATCTGTCGCTACTTCTGTTGGGGTATTGTTAACAATGTGGTGAATAGTTATATACTTATATATGATGGTTAGCTGTAGAGCCACAATATGCTGTTTTGACCATGTCAGTGATATGTCAGATCAGCGATTTTAATATGGGCGAGGCGAGCGCCCGAGCGCCTCGCTTCATGTCCAGGTGCCTCACTTCGAAGAGGCGTCACCTGGGTGCTCGCCTGAGCCCAGGCATCGTGCGCTTCGGACGAGCGCCGAGGTTAAACTGGGTAACCGAACTAGTGTTTTACATCTGGTTAGGTCTCCAATGTTTTAGTTGGTTCAATTAAACTAATTAAAGCATCGATATCAGCACTGGTTTGGTCTCCGATGCTTTAGTTGGTTCAATCGAATCAATTGAAGCACCGATTGAACCAACTGAAGCACCGATATCAGCCTCCCAGCATCCCTCTCATGACTTCCCCAACCTTAACCCTGCTCGTGATTCTGTCGTTGACATTTCCTCTCTGTTGTCGCTGCCTCTCTTCTCTACCGTTGCCTCTCTTTGCTGTCGCTGCTCTCCGTTGCCGCTACCACTATTGCTGCTTGTTGTTGCTGTTGTTGCTCGTCGTCGTTGCTGCCGCTGCCACTATCGTTGCTCTCACTCCTGCTGCCGTTGCTTGCTGCTACCGCTGTTGCTTCTCTCAGTTAGCAGCCTCAGTCTTAATCTTACACTGCACCCCCGTTGCGTTGACGTTGTCACTACCGCTACTGCCACTGTCACTATCGCTACTCGTCGCTGCTCGCCACAATATTTTTTTATTTATTAGATTAATAATATATTATTTTGATTTTAATACTGCTAATTTTTATTTATTTAAAATTATTGTTATTGTTTTGAATTTTAAGATTTCTTATTAATGTGATATTGTGAGTATGTAAGATTTTTTTAATTTAATATCATATTTTTATTTTAAATAATTATATTTATTAATTATATTATATATTTTGATATTTTAGCACCTCGTTTTGCTTGGGCGAACGCCTAACGCCTAACGCCTCGGGCAGTTTTGGACCTTGGTGCCTTTTGGCGCCTAGCACTTTTTAAATCATTGTGTCGGATAGTTTATTTGTTGCCTTCTGATGTGATTAAAGGGTTTCACTAACACCCCCCTCAGACAAAGGGTTTTGCTTTGATATATAATCCAGGTAAACACTTGTCTTATCGAAGGCAACTTAGTAGGGCAGGGAACCAATGCTTTCAATAAAAGGAAATTTGAAGTCTTAGGAATTTGCTAAGCTTTTAAAGCTTGAAAATGCCACTTCATATTTAGCATCTTTTGCCTCCACCGAGTTCAGGTCAATTTATGCTCCGTGATGATTGTATACTGCAAAGAATATACATCATGATGCTCCATTAAGGCATTCAGAAGGATCAGTCACAAAGAGCCAAAAGGATACATTTTTTGAGGCAATATGGAAGAATATGAGAACATGAATTCTTTTGAAGGCTATATAGAAGAATATGAAAACATGAATTCTTGAAGTGTTGGCATTTAGTAGGTAAGGATGGTAGAACATGGATACAACATTGTGTTTCTGGGGATAGTTTGGGCTTGTTGATTGTCTTTGACAATTTCGATAAACTTATGATGGCTTCCTTGAAGGAAAGTATGCAGAATGTTACTATGATTTTCTGTTTGATTAATTAAACTTCTATACTCTGAAAATAATCGAGTTGCCATCTTGTTGTCTTATCGTCTTGTTAATGAGATGATGTTACCACCTTAGTTAATCCTTTTCAATTATGAGTTATCTAGGAAACAATCACCTAGTGCCATTGTCTGAAAAATCATACTAATAATATGTTCTCCTGGTTATATCCAATTTCAGTTTTTTTTTTTCTTTTTTTGACTTATTACAATATAACGATCATTAAATGGAAGAACACATGAACTGTAAATTGCTAAGTACTTTGACTTTCCATATTAGTCTGTGAAGATTGTTTTTGAATGGTACTATAGTCATGCAGATTAATCTTTTGAGATACTGCAATAGCAGCCCTTTTGATGCAGATTAGGTTTGATGAGTTTCATACTGTAGGAAACAAAAAAATGAAATGCGACCAATCTTACAATGACTTTTTGTTGCAAAATCATGCCTTTCTACAACCAAGTGTTTTGATTTCACAAAAACTGTACCTGTGCATGATGCCAAGATATCTTGTTTCTACAAGATATTGAAGTCAGTTGCATCATAAAACTTTATTTGGTAACTTGTTAACATAACCTTTTCAACATTAGAATAATGTAGACTGCTATTTGCACTAATATTACTACTGTTGGAAAGAATTTGTCATTGTTTGTAGTGAAGTTTTGTGTATGTACCTAAAGTAAATGATAGCCTTAGTGTCTATATGGTGAACTTCATTCTTGTCCATGCTTGGTTTTGCTTCTGAAGTCCTATTTCTTATTCAAGAGTATACAAACTTTTTTTCTGTATGTAAATTCACCTTGCTGAAATGAACATTGGACAATTTTCTTTTAACTTGAGATATTTTGTTTCAGAGCTATGATGTGCTACATTGTTGTTCTTCAAATATTTAAATGAGTTTTTCTACTGCCTCAAAAAATGGATCTGGTACTTGTGCTAACTGCTAAATATATGTTTGGATGTAACTAACCAATGTTCTTGCTCTTTTTGTTCTTCTAGTTAGATATTTTCTTTTATTCAGTCAAATTTTCAGATGGATAAGCATTTCTGAATGTTTTTATAACCACTTTGCTACTGGTTTTAAATGTTCTCAAATGGACTACAATTTCAATGTTAAACTTTATGATTTTCTTGACAGGGGAAGCAGAAAGAATTAGGCGTTGTAGGGGCCGTGTCTTTGCTCTTCGGGGTGAGCCAGAGGTGGCTCGTGTATGGCTGCCTAATATTGACTCCCCTGGATTGGCAATGGCACGAGCCTTGGGGGATTTTTGTTTGAAGAATTTTGGTTTGATTTCTGTGCCAGAGATTTCATATAGACGCATCACAGAAAAAGATGAGTTCATCGTCTTGGCTACTGATGGGGTAAGATGGATAATGATTTCTCTCTGTTTCTGTAGCAGCCAACCAAAACACCAAGAACTTATTGTCGAATGGCCTCTTTATAGTTTCCGAATGAGCATGACTTTGCTACTGCTAATGCTTTTGCACATTATGTCAGGTCTGGGATGTATTGTCCAACAGAGAGGTGGTAAAGATTGTCAGTACTGTTTCTGCAAGGTCCTCCGCGGCTCGTATTCTTGTTGAATCAGCAGTTAGGGCATGGAAGCTCAAGTATCCAACCTCGAAGATTGATGACTGCGCTGTGGTCTGCCTCTTCCTTGGTATAGATTCATCCAATGATGCCTCCATTGCCAAGGCCAGTGAAGTTGGTTTACCACTGGATGCCATCGAGATTGGCCACGACAAACAAGAACCTGCAGGGCCAACTTGTCTGAACCAATCTGGCACGATCAGAGCTCGCACTGCGAACTATCAGGATAAGGAAGCTACAAAAGACCATGTCTAGATCTCAGTCACGTCAAGAACCTCCTGCTGCAGTGACATCTGAGTGCAGGGTGATGACGGGGGTGCTCTGCTCTAGAGAGTTTGTGCCAAGTGAATACCTTAATGATGCTGCCAAAGTTCATTACAGGGAGGAAGCTGCCAGCAACCGGCTAGGCCGCAGCTTAATTAGTCTCCGTGGGCTTATTAAAGATGTCAGCAGTTGGAACTCTTTGTTTTCGATGAGAAGAGCAGCCCGACTATATTAGAATGTCCAGGTGTTCTCTCTCGTGTGATCTCCTATATGTCAGTGTGTAGGATTGCATTTTTTTGTTTGTACAACTTCCAACTTGTTTACTATAATTTGTTATATTTGTCATTTGAGATTTGAGAAATCTACCATCTTAACCATGTCAAACAATACTATGTTTATTTATTTATTTGTTTCGGTATATCATGGTTTACATGAGTTGTTCGAGTAATTATATTGCCTTTTGCCTTTCCACAAAACACACTATCATGTATCATTTCAGTTGAAACGAGTTGAGTACCTGAAACCCTTTCTTCAAACACATTATCATGTACCATTTGTGTGTGCATGAGTTGAGTTCCTGGAAGAAAAAGCTGGTGAGAAGTGGCTTTTCATGGTCATGTCTGTGAAGGATATTATAGTTTGGAGAAAGAACAAACAGCAGGAAATGGTGGTGATTGTGTAGCATTTGTTGAGGAGAAGCTTGCGGCAAGCGGGTCCTCCAACAATATCCTTTTCCGAGGAGAGAGTTTTGGATGAGGCTACCAGCTTTGGATAAGTGTGGTCCAGAAATTTTATTTTCAGCTTGCAGATAATAGATCACTTTTCTTGATCACTAAGTTGTCACAAGATGTTGGAAGATGGCAGACACTGCTGAATACAGTCAGTCGTAGAGGATCTATCATAGGCAGGCAGAGTGTGACTTGAAAGCGACAGTGAGTGGTCAATTCTGAAAGCAGGGGAAACACAGAATTCTCAAGGAACAAAACATTTGAGGTTCTGCCATTTTCTTATCAAAATTAAGTACAAGGAATGAATATTCATAGATTTAGCCACAGCACGTTCGATGATATTAAGTTAGCATACCGTCTGATGTATCGACACCATATTGGCCAATATGATATGAGCTCACCTCACCACTGTTTCCGTAGGATCTCATCAACACTGTTTCCGATTCCGAATCCAAGGCGCAAGTTTTACGTGGCAACGGAAACTACATGTTCGATTCCATTTAAGGCTAACTCCCGACACAATCCGATTCCATTTACGATTCTGAGACCGGCATGGGTATAAATAAAGCTGCTCCCATCGGGACGGGGGAAGTGCGAGAAGGCGGCGACGATGGAGGGTCATCTTTGTGCTGACACTGCTGCTTGGTGTCTCTATGCTAAGCTGAAGGCGTGGAGGCCGCCGTCGGAATCGTGTAGGCTATTGGCTCCGGTGGTGATCAAGCTCCACTACACCGTGTTGCACTTTCACGGAGGTCGAGTGATGCAGGAACCGCCGTGCCCCTACCACTGCTACGTGTTCACTCTCGGGGAGTTCCTCCACCATGAATCTCGCGGCCTGGCGATCTCGTTCCTTCTCTTTCACGGAGGCGCCTACGGCCGTGATTTCCATGCCGCTAGGCAGTTGGAGGAAGAACTCTTCACCTTCTGCAATGGCCCAGTTGAGTCGGCTCTCAACGTGGGCAGAGGGATCGAGATCACCGTCGGCATCCGCTTCGACCGGCACTGGATCGGATTGGAGCCTTCTTTCGTCGTCGGCGGGGGTTTCGGCGGTGTGCCGGCGTCGTCGGATGCAGCGAAGGAGCTGGTGGTGGTGAAGTACGAGCGTGGTGGAGATGTCCGAGAGGAGAGTTGCAGGATCTGCTTGGAAGAGTTCGACGAGGGCGCCGAGGTGACGCAGATGCCATGCACGCACGCCTTCCATGGCGGCTGTCTCGCTCGATGGTTGGAGAGCAGCCACATCTGCCCTCTCTGCAGACACGCCATAGCCGATTCCGCTGGTCCCTGAAGCACTTCTCCTCTTCATCGATCGGTCTTCGTCCCAAGATTCACGGACAACCTCTTGCTGTATGATAGTTCCCCATACATGGGTGAGGACTTGAGCCAGCCAGTAATTGGCTCTTAAATATGAGTAGAGATCTGCAAATATGGGTGAATGTAAACAGTGAACGATTAAACAGAGAATAAATTGTTCTTAGAGTTTACTCTCTTTCCTTATATTTTCTCTTTTTCTATCTCTTTCATACAAATTATTTGGGACATACACCAATCACGCCCACGTATTTCTTATATATAAATCCATAGAATTCATAATCTGGTGCTGATGTGAACAAACTATGATTTGAGAATAGGTGATGTAGTGAGGACAATTGGCACATCTCCTTTCACTCATCTTATAACGCAGCTTCCTCACTATCTTTTCCAGCAAATACATGTACATGAAAGAAAATACATGGCAGTTCTCCTCATTCCTTATTCTATGAAGCTATGATTTTAGGGTTTGTATTTGTAATTTAGGATCATTATTCCACAAATTAATTATATCTAAATGTAATTCTGATAAATACTGCACGGAAAAAAATATTTAATATAATTACACTAGTTAGTATCAATCAAATAAACTATATATATATAATTAATTTAAATTATTATCAACTAAATTAGCTATAGTACAAAAAGTTGTGACAAGATGATGATGCATTGCTCTCTACTTGCCTGATTCCTACCCTATCTGATTTTACTTTGAGAAGTCGATCCTAAGATTGTAGTATAAATGATCGAGTTCTTCAGATCCTTCAAAATTTAGGGATGAGATTTTGGTCGGATTCTAATTAGGCAAATTTATTTGGTAATGTCTGATTCGAATTAGGACTGTTTTCCAACATAATTCGATTCCATTTCGGATTTGGAAACCGGCATGCGTATAAAGCCGCTCCCATGGTAGGAAAACCAAGATGACATAGCGGAAGCGCGCGAGAAGAAGAAGGCGACGATGGAGGGTCATCATTGTGCTGGCCGGGTTGGTTGGGTTTTCTTTGCTAAGCTAAAGGAGGGGAGGCCGCAGTCGGAATCGTGTAGGCTATCGGCTCCGGTGGTGATGAAGCTCCGCTACACTGTGTTGCACTTTCGTGGAGGTCGAGTGGTGCAGGAACCGCCGTGCCCCTACCACTACGTCGTGTTCACCCTCGGCGAGTTCCTCCAGCATGATTCTCGTCGCCAGGCGATCTCCTTCGTTCTCTTTCGCTTAGGAACCTACGACTATAGTTTCCGTGACGTTTGGCGGTTGGAGGAAGAACTCTTCGCCTTCTGCAATGATCCAGTTGAGTCGGCTCTCCGCATGGGCAGAGGGATCGAGATCACCGTCGGCCTACGCTTCTACCGCCACTCGATCAGAATGGAGCCTTCTTTCGACGAAGGCGTCGGCGGGGGTTTCGGCGGTGTGCCGGCGTCGTCGGATTCGGTGAAGGAGCTGGCGGTGGTGAAGTATCAGCGTGGAGGAGATGTCCGAGAGCATAGTTGCATGATCTGCTTCGAAGAGTTCGACGAGGGCGTGGAGGTGACGCGGATGCCATGCATGCACGCCTTCCATGGCGGCTGTCTCACTCGATGGTTGGAGAGCAGCCATCTCTGCCCTCTCTGCAGATACGCCATAGCCGCTTCCGCTGATCCCTGAAGCGCTTCTCGTCTTCATCAGTCTTCTTCCCAAGATTCACGGCCGACTTCTCCTGCAGAGTCCCTGTAGATGTTAGCGTATGGTGTTCCACATATATATTGGTGAGTACTTGGAGCAAGTTATTGGCTCCTGTGGAGTAGAGAGTTGCAAGGTGTATTCATGTGGGTGATTGTGAACAGTGGGGAACTCAACAGCGAATAGATTGTTCTTGGAGTTCACTCTCTTTCATTATAGTTCTCTTTTTTCTGTCTCTGTAATAAGGTAAGGAGTTCGCTTTTCATTTAGTAAGTCTGTAATAAGGTATGCCTGAGAAAGTTGCTTCACATAGGACAGTCTTGGTAATCTGGATTAATGAGAGAGAATATTTCCTTTGATTGTTGTTGTCATGTAGGCTATCCAGGATGCTCTTTGTGTCTTGTAGGAGTTGACTAGATACTATGGGTTAAGTGTTGATTGATTGAAAATAATAATATTTATCTCCGTATTGTACTTAAGTTAGGGGATTACAGTGGATCTCGATTAAGTTACCTAGGAAATATGTAAGTGATATTTTAGTTATTTTTTTTGTCTTTGATGAACCGTTCGTATAGGCCTGCGATATGTAAAATCTTATCAACGAGTCGTCTATCCTTTTATGTTTGAGTATATCTTACAAGGGGTTTGTATTAGGTTTCGTAGCCTTATTTTTCTTAGATCATTTGGTTGTTTAAAACTTTTGAATGGAGTTTGCTAGCAATTGTCTCAAACCCTCTAACCTATAATTTGCATGAATTTTCTTATGATGAGAGGAAATACAAAAACATTAACTATCTTGGTATCTTAGAACCCCTTGTAGCATAAGATTGGATGAGGTTATAAGATATGATCCATGGTTGGTTTATCACTTATCCTTGATGTTAGGACTTTGCACATGATGGTTTAGACTTAGATCATTTATCGTACAATCATTCTAAGCAAGCAACGTATACTTATTTTATTTGTTAAATGAAGTGTTTTCCTAAGTTATGGTTGTGTGATCCTAAGTCATGTTTGGATGAAGTAATAAGTTCATGAACCCTTTTTTTTCTTTTCTAGGTCCTTTTGTGAGGTTTCAAAATGTTGACTATTTATGGATAGATATAATGACGGTATATGACTTAGACAAAATCAACTAAGTCCAAGATAACTGGTATTGAATCATTTAAGAAAAATAAACAAAGAATCATGGTGAAGTAAATAACCAACCTTGAGAACAAGTGGACGTTCAATATTGAAATGAATAACCAACCCCTTAGATAATAGACATCGTGAGAACAAGCAAGTTGAAAAAAATATGTGTGAGAACAAATGTTGGGGTGGATGAGTTTGAGTTACTACTAACATTGTCAATCTAACTTGATAGCGCCAAATGCAAATAAGAGTGCTCGACTAAGTATGAGACATGCAAACTAGGGAATGGTTGATTAATGACCATAAGAGTTACTATAAGGACTCACAAAGGCAAGGTAAATTGATAACTCTAAGAATTCAACACTTATGCAAAAGACATTATATGTAAGATAACGACTATCTACGATCGTCCTAGGATGACCAAGAGGGGAAATGATGATCCTTTGAGTGAAAGATATTCTTCTTGATATAGGGCAAATACTTTGTTATGACCCAGGTTTTCTGAAGTTTTCAATAGTTGTGCTACACCTTCAAGACACACTAGAGGATCTATATTGATTAAGTATCATAATTGAGCAAGTGTGTTTATATTTTATAACCACCCACATGATGCGAAGAAGATAGAATGCCCTTATGGAAGAAGATCTAATACTTTTAGCATGGAAAAGATTCAAAATGGAAAGCTACTCCACTAGGACATGTATTCATATAAGAAGTCTTGGATCTTGGTGGATGATAATATAAAATGAAGCACTACCAATTATAATATTTTTAAATAGACTTATAATATTTTTAATTAATAAAAATATTATAAATTTGTTTAAGAACACTAAAAGTGAGCCTTAGTTTAAATCTCTATTAATCTTAATCATTTACTTTATTATCATGCTTAAAATATTATAAATTTATTTATACGAGAGTCGTAGTGGTTTTAATAAAAATTATTTCATATATTAAAAAAAACAAACAAACATTTTAATTTTTTCACTTAGCCTTAACATATGTTTATATATTTTGAGGAACCTTAAAATATTTGTTTTCATTCATTGTGGAAGAATAATGATGAGGATCAGAATATCACCACACCATTATGATGGTCTAAATGAACGTTAAGAGCTCCAAATTATTAGATAAGAGTCATATGACCTAAATGCCCATAAAAAGCTCATCATATATATATATATATATATATATATATATATAATTTTTTAAAATTATAGTAAGCTTTGGGTATGTGACACATTTATATTTAGCTTTGGACTTGTATGAGGTCATCATAGGGGAGTGTCATGCACATATTTTTTAGTGGACATTGGAGTGGATACAAAGCTACATCTTATGAATCCTTAACTCCCTCTTTTCTAGAAGAGGGTATATAATATTTATGCAAGAGTAAATAGTTGAATCCATACTCACTACTCTTTTAGAAAAAGATATATGGTACTCATCAAAGAGTGGACACTTGTCTTCATCTTATGGATCCTTGCCATCTTCTCTTCTAAAAGGGGGCATGTGTCACTTATCCAAAAAATATCTATCCTTTTGACAGCATTGTAACCCTACCCCACATATTTTAGAATGAATGAATAAACCATCAAAAATCTTAAGTGAGAGGCCCGAGGAGAGAGTCATTAAAGAGAAAGTCTAAGGGTGAGAGGCCTTGCCATATCTTTTTTCCATTCCTTCTTTCCCACCATCTATCTCCTTTGTCTTCATCGCAACAGCATCATCACCATTGATCACCATCAATGCATCCGTCATAAATAACCATCTTCTTAAGTGCCACCACCTCTACCACACCATTCGCTTGGCCACCATATTAATGTTTAAGGCTTAGAACATTAGATCATTTATTTGTGTTAAGAATTATTTACAAAAGAAATATTTCTTTCTCTTAAAACTTGTTTGATATATTAATTCAAGGAATAGGATTAATCCAACCTCTTATCATATCTAGTTTAAGATTAGCTCTAGCACACTTTATTTTTGGCCCTTCTACCCAAACTGAACTTTTTAACCTCATTTGATTACCTTTATATTTTTATTTTATACTTACTTATTTATATTTATTAAATCATTACTCAAACTAATTGAAGTTAATTGAGTAGATGAGTTAGCATCCTCATTATTGTCACTTATCCTTCCCAAGCTTTTTGACTTAATCATCTCTCACCATACTTTTTTTTTTTCTCACTACATATCACACCACTCACCCCACATTAGGAGCATAGGTTCTTATAAGATACTATAGAGGGTTGGTGATAATATCTATATCATTGAGTTATTTAAAGACATATGCATTACTAATGTCTTTAATATGGAAGATTTATCATCCTACTATAGTATTAATGCAGTACTAAAATGGAAGATTTAAAGACATCACCCTATTGTAGTAGTAATGCAGTATAGTAATGCATTACTACTACAATAGGGTGAGCCCACATCACCCTACTGTAGTAGTAATGCAGTACTAATATGGAAGATTTAAAGACATATGCATTACTAATGTCATTAGAGCCCACCTCAAAGATATTCTCAGGCATGCAGTAGTAATAACACAATCATTCCTTTTCTTCCATCTTAGTATCCGTAATTCTAGAGTTTCCTTCACATTTGACTATTCGAAAATAAGTTGAGAACATATTAGACAACCAACTCGGGATCTCTCTCTCTCCTATAAGGAATACAAATACTTGGTATGGTCGAATGTACAATCCGATCTTAAGGAGACATAGATTTCAAAAGATGAGTTATGATTAATAGACCTTGACATCCTAGAGCAGTATCTCAATTTTCATTCACTAGAAGAGAGTTGGTAGGGCTTAAAGTACCACCACATCAATACAACGGCCCAAGAGGATTCAAAAAGCTTCGGATCACTACATTAGAGCTACATAGGCCTAAATACTCATAAGGTCACATCCTGCATATATTTTATTTTCTTATTAGATTATAGGAAGATTTGGGCATAAGACATATTTGTATTTGGCTTTGGGCTTAGACTTGTATAAGGCCATCAAGGAGATATCATGTATATGTCTTAAAGTGCATGTGGTAGATGATCTTAAAATGAATATATATCTCAATCATGAATCCCTAACACCCTCACTTCTAGAAGAGGGGTACGTGACATTATGCAATGATGAAAATTTTTCTTCATCCTATGGATCCTTATCCACCATTATTCTAGAAGGAGGTATGTGACAATCATCTAAGGGTGGACACTTGTTTCTATCATATAGATCCATATCTACTTCTCTTATAGAAGGGGACATACGTCACTTATCCAAGGGACATCTATCCTTATAAAAGTATTATAAAGATAGGTCATCAATTGCATAATTGGTCTTTGTCTATTTCAAGTTGTACTTGGCTATCAACCTAAAAAACCTATTGATCTTACCCTTGTTTCTACTAACTTTTGTCTCTTAAACATTGCTAAATTTTTTGCTAAACACATTCATGTATGATAAGATCAGATGAAAGATTACTATGAGCAATAAATTATATAAGTCACTAGCATATGTACATTATAGGTATCAATCTTTTTGTGAGGGAAAATAAGTGATGTAAGGATTCGACTTGAGAAAAATCTCATCAGGGATATAAAAAAGTTATATGTCAGGAACATAAATCTCATCAGGGATATAAAAAAAATTATATGTCAGGAGCATATATACTTATAAGATACTATCGAGAATTTATCTTTAACATGGAAGACTTATCACTTTATCATGAGCTGCTAGAGCCCACATTAAATATATTCTCTAGCACATAGTAGAGATATTAAGATCATCTCTTTTCTTCCATGCTAATGCCCATAGTTCTAGAGTTTCCTTCACACTTGAGATATTTTGTATGATTGATAAACCCTGGCCTCCTAGAGTAGTATCTCAGTTTTTATTCGATGGAGTTGAATTTTTCTATCAGGGAGAGACATTTAAAGCAGAAAAAATTATGTTGGGCCGGAGAAACATGTCAAAAGATTGGACGTCGTGCCGAAGGATCGGTAGATGTATCGACAAAAGGCTTCGGGCCACGGTTTCGGGCATCGGGCTAAGAAGAGTGGATATTGTGCCAAGGATATCGGAGTTGCGGAGGTCAACTGACCAATTGGACGATAAGCCGTAAGAAAGGATGATGGGTCGAAGAATCGGATGAAGCGTCGATGGACCAATGACATGTCGGACAATATGATTCATGCTTAATAATAATTATCTAGATCGAAGTATATTTTACATGTATAGGATTAACTACGATAGCAATGTATAAAGCCCAGACACAGTCTCTGAGAGGCTACAGGCGGTGGTACCGCTCAGTGTTAGACTAACACCGATGGTGGTATCGCCCGTACCCAGAAAACCCAGGATGTGATATTTTTAGGCTCCAAGTTTGAATTAACTTGAGACCTATAAAAATCCCTCTCATCTCTGGTTAAAACACACAAGTATTGAGAGTAAAAAAAAAAAAGAAACGCTGCTGTAATCTTATGTAAACTCCTCTCCTTCTAAGTGTTAGAATAGTTTGAGAGAGGAGTAAGTGAGGGTGTAAGGGTTATTTTCTAAACCCGATAAAAGGAGAATCGAGTTGTAAAAGGAGGTTGGTCTTCACCTATTGAAGGAAGACCGATAGTGGATGCCAGTGGCCTTGATGGAAGAGGAATCGGTGGAGTGGATGTAGGTCACGAGGACCGAACCACTATAAAAATCTAGTTTGTGTTTCCTTCTTGCAATTTACTTTTATAGCAAACTGCATTTCCTCCTTACTGTGCTTTTACTATGCCTACGCTAACGAACAAGCATTGAATTTCAAGTTATCTTCCGAGTTCGATTTTTATTATACGAAACATTTTTAGAACCGACATTTTTACTGTTATACTAATTCACCCCCCTAGTGCCAACTCGTTCCTAAAAATATTTTCTTATTAGATTATAGTATGATTTGGGCATGAGACATATTTGTATTAAGCTTTGGGCTTAGACGAGGTTATCAAAGGAGATGTTATGCACACATCTTAAAATATATATAGTAAAGGATCTTGGAGCAGATATATATATCTATCATATGAATTCATAACTCCCTCCCTTCTAGAAAAATGGTATATAATATTCATGCAATAATAGATATTTATCCTCATCGGATCTTTATCTACTATTATTTTAGACAGAGATATATGATACTCATCCAAAAGTGTACATTTATCTTTTATCCTACGAATTTCTATTTACTTTTTTTTTCTAAAAGTGACTATGTGTCACATATTTGAGGGATATCTATTTTTATAAAAGTACTATAAACCCCAATCCCCCTATTTTGAAATGAATAAATGAACAAAGAATTAAATACTTGTAGCCACTAAGAACATGAGGTAAGAGACCTAAGTGTTGAGAGAGTCCTTAAGGGTTTAGAGACCTCATCCTATCATTTTTTTATTTTTTCTTTCCCACTATTCATCTCTTTCATCTTCATCGTAGTTGCATCATAGTCATTATAACAATGATACCACTATCAAAAAGAACTATCATATTTGCCTTCAATCATTGTCAATGCAACCTCTATTGACAACCACCACCTTAAGCACCATTGCCTCTATCACTCAAACCATTTTGTTACCATTTTAATATTCAGGGTCAAGAACATTAGATTATTCTATTTATGTTAAGGATTATTTATGAAAAAAATATTCTTTGTACCCCAAGTTTATATGATATAATAATTAAGAGAACTTGATTGGTTCAGCCAATATTATATCTTTTCTTTTTTATAATTTTTTTATTATTGTACTCTGTTCTATTATCGACGAAGAGAGAAAACAGTGTTCTCTATTTACCATAATTAAACTCTATTATTTTAATATCGAGCTATATTTCGATGCGTGTTACGAAGGAATTGATTCAGCATCTAATATTGAATACCTTTTGTCAACAGCGAGCTGCAAAGATTGACTTATAAGTGACGATGTCATAAAAGCTTTCAATTCCCTAAATTTTGACTCATAATCCATTAAAGACGGAAGCAGATTCTTTCTACCGTAGGGTTTCAACACGTGTCGAATGGAACTGCTTTCGGAATCCACGCAGCAAATTTATGTGGCAATGGAATCTATATTTTGCCATCGAGCTATATAATAAAATATTAAAAATTAAAAAAATTAATTCTACATTTTGCTATCGAGCTATATTTTGGATGTCAATGATTGATTGGTTTTAGGGAGGAATTAATTTGGTGTCTAATAGTGAATGGCTTCCGTCAACACGGAGCAGGAAAGAGTTGACTTAATACATATGACGTCATAAAAGCTTTCGATTTCCAATTAAATCTTCACTAATAATCCATCAAGAACGAAGCAAGTTCGTTCTACCGTAGGATTTCAACACGTGTCGAATGGAACTGCTTTCGGAGTCCAACCCGCAAACTTATGTGGCAATGGAAATTACGCGTCCGATTGTCTTTACGATTTGTACTCGATGAATTCCATCCCGTCTCGGATTCGCAGACCAGAATCTCTCTCTCTCTCTCTCTCTATAAAGCCACTCCATGGTAGGAATTAAGCCGAGTTCACACGGTTGAAGTGCGACAAGAAGGCGATGGCGACGATGGAGACGACTCCTCTCCATGGCCAGGCCGATTGGGTTCTCAGGGCCTATCAAACTCATGGGACGCCGGCATGGGCTCCGGTGGTGATCAAACTCGGCTACACCGTGATGCACATTCTTGGAGGTCAAGTCGTGGAGGAACCGCCCCGTGCCTACCACACCTTTCTCTTCACTCTCGGCAACTTCCTCCACCAAGCATCTCGCCGCCAGGCGATCTCGACCGTTCTCTTAACCGCCGGCGTCTATGGTTATGACATCTGCTTCGCCGAGCAGTTGGAGAGACAACTCGTTGCCTTCTGCAATTATCCAGTCGAGACGGCTTTGAACTCGGGCAACGGGTTCGACATGGTCGTGGACGTACTTTTGGCCCACTTCCCGATCGATGAGGAACCTTCTTCGGACGTCGAAGGCGTCGGCGAGAACGGGGATTTCGGCGGCATCCCGGCGTCGACGGATGCGGTGAAGGAGCTGGCGGTGGTGAAGTACGAGCGTGGAGGAGATGTCAGAGAGGAGAGTTGCATCATCTGCTTCGAGGAGTTCGACGAGGGCGTGGAGGTGACGCGGATGCCATGCAAGCACGCCTTCCATGGCGGCTGTCTCACTCGATGGTTGGAGAGCAGCCATGTGTGTCCTCTCTGCAGACACGCCATACCTGCTTCTGCTGATCCCTGAAATGCTTCTCCTCTTCTTGATCTCCCCGAGATACAGAGACATCTTCTGTTTCCTTCTTCTGGACTGCATATTGCTAATGATGAAGAGAAAATAAGTGGCAGCCGATGCAGTCGATTCAAATGGTAGATAATGGCGTTCGAGTTTTACATACATTGATGAGGATATCTAAATATTGTTTCTTTATCACATTGTTTTAGCCGTTGACACCACTTTTAATCTTCTAGCATGATATCTAAATATTTGACAATCCGTACATTTAATCAAAAATTTCTATATAATTTAGGATACTATAAGATTAATTTTTAAAACTTTTTAATTAATTTCATTATTAAAATTTTATATTTAACATTAAAGGTCAATATTCCACGTATCAACTATTCCCAACATTTTGATTTTATTAAGATGAATTTTTAAATAATTAAAAAATCATAAATATTTAGGAAAATATGTAAGAAATACCATTATAATCACAAGGGAGGGGAGGGATTTTTGATTGTAAAACCTGGCAAAGTTTAGATCATAAATTGACCAATAAGATTGATATATATTTTATTTTTAACTCAAAATTTTGATTTTAAATTCTTTTAGTAAGCATTCAAATTTGCAAGATATATCTTAGGTATTTTTTTATAAAATACTCATATTTTAGATATTTTCTAAATAATTATCCTTATTTTATTTTTTTAGATATTTTCAAACCACACCTCTAGTTTAAACAGTTACGCTTCATCAATAGTCACTATTTTTAAATATTTTCTAAATATTTTCTAAATATTTGTAAATATTTTCTAAATAGTCACTATCAACTTCATCGTCACTATCACCTTCATCGTCATTCTATCATGGATAAAGTCATAAATAAGATGTTTGATGTGATGTAATACTTATATATATTCGCGTATTTTGATTTTATTCATGTTTTATACAACATGTAGATGGCTTATAATAGGTTTGGTAGCCTCATTTTGGTTAGCTTTTGTGGTCATTTTAGGTTTATAAATGTAAGTTGTGTGCAATTATCATGTATAAGTAGAACTGCTTAAAAACAAACTATCAAAGTAGTCATTTTATTGATTTTCTAGCTCCAAAGAGTAGTGCCAAGTGTCAACCAACATAACACCCAAGAGCTATCTAGGTGGCACATGGCTAGATAGGCTTTTGGGATAGTGTTTAGGGTTTTTACAATAGTATCATGTGGGCACTTGTGAGGATTTTTACCAATGACAAACTACCTTGGACCCTTTGTCACATGACCATTGAGAGTTTGCAAAATCTATGTTTGTAATATACATCGTCTATCAAATGTTTGCTGAAATGACTACTTATGAATCATAAGTTAAATGCTTTCTCTAATTTGTCTTCTCTTTTGTATGTCTTTAAGAGCCATAAGAGGATTTAGATAGGGTAATTTTTTAAGTATAAACATGTAAGAGGGTCACATGACTTATGCAAAACCAACTAAGTCTATGACATATGGTATTAGAGTTGGATAAGTATACTTAGAAATATTTTGCATATAAACATAGGGGACTTACCAGGGTTGCATTAATAGTAGTCAGCACGCACGACTATTTAAGAGAAACGAGCATAGAGATGTAGGGAAAGGAGTCACTTAGAGGAGTGTGCATTCAAGATTAGTATTCAAAGAAATAGCTAACCCTTCACACAAGAGGCACCACAAGAACAATCGAACTAGAAAGAATGTATAGTATACAGAGGTTAGGATGGTTGACTTCGAGCTAGGACTTGACGTTAGCAACTAAACTTTATGGCGCTTAAGGCAAACATGACACTTGGTAAAGGATAAAACTATGAAAGGTCGGATGGGTTACTCAATGATCGAAAGGGTTGTGTAAAGCTTATAGAGGTGAGAGAAATTACTAACTTAAAGAAATTTATTACTTATGCAAGAGCTTGTACGTAGACGATGGACTATTTGTGACTATTCTAAGGTGACCAAAACTTGGTGCTATTGAACATTGAAATTTTTTCTTAAACATAGGAAGGAAACTTCTATATGAAGATAAATTATACAATAAGTTCAACATATTACTTAGTCATGAGGGGCACAACAAGGGTTGAATTGGAAGAGTTCAAATCTAGCAAGTGCATTCATGGGAGCTAAATAGTGCATAACTCGTTCAGCAAAGTAGAACAGTCTAAGAGGATGAAAATCTCTAAAACTTCTAAAAGGAAAGATGTAAAGACGAAAGTTGCTCTAATATGACATATATATAGGAGGGATAAGTCTCGATTCTCCGAAAGAAGAATTATATGCAACATATTACATATGTTGAGGAGAGATACCTTAAAGTAACAACTCCATAAAGTTTAATGAACTGAGCAAGCGACGAGAAGTTATCGTATGAGATAATATATTGGTGGATGCATTGCGAGATCAGGTGGGAGAGAAAACGAAAACAACACTAAATGAAAGCATACTTAGAGTCGATGTAGAGATTGGACTTAATGGAGAGTTGACCCACGGATGGTGGGCACGAGGGCCACCATCAATTCAATACAAACCGATGAGTGAAATAACTTAGATGAAACTTGGTGAAGTGCCCAAGCCGTATGAAAAGAGTCGACATAGAAGATCGAATATGAAGTGGAGATATGAAACTTTCCTTGAACAAAAGTCAAAAACATGAACTCTTATAGAGGCAAGAGCATAACTTAATTTATCAAGGTGAAGTTGGGGTCAGAAGGCCTTGGCATGGGGCAAGAGGACATGCAAGTATATACTCTTGAAGAATATGCCATTGTATTATCATTCGAGTTTCCATGAAGGAAGTGGTGTGCAATAGAGATTGTGCTGAGAACAGAAGCCTAGGATCTAAATAATGGCATACTAATTTTAACAAAGTTAGTGAACTTCAAGGGCTACTAGGCAATGGAATGCCCTAGAGCTATGGTTCTTCTAGGTGTGACTCGAGAGTAGGTAGACGAAGATCAATTTTTAAAGGAGTGAACACAATAAATGGTGGCAAAGGCCCTCTAATGTGTTGGCAAAGGCCACACATAGAGATATTACAGTTTGAGTTTATCTCATAAAGATCAAAATATAATAAAAATGTTACTGAGAGGTAACATGGTACAACAGATCGTGTTAAAACAATTCAAGACAAAATGACACACATAAGAGAAGTTCCGTAAGAGATATGATCATACGGAAGTATGATTGAGAGCAATTATGAGCTCCACTTCAGTGAACAATACGACAAGAAAGGCTATGAATTCATTGAGTGAATGTCATAGTACCATAGAGGTGGGTGTTTTATATGTGCATCGAATTTTATATTGGATGAAAGCCTTATTCATCAACATATAAGGGCTATATACCACCGAGGAAAAATTTTGAGTGTATATACTAGTAAGTCCCATGGGAGTTACTTGATCATACAAAGGTATGATTAGAGCAATTGGGTAGTTTGACTGCTCCAATGCTTATATTCGCTTAAGAAATCTTAAAATGCCAGAGAACAAGACTAAGTAAGCGAATGTTGTTACCAATGAAGTAAACCAGAATATAATCGGTATAAGCCGAACAACATGAAGGCAATGGCGATGCATGAGAGTTGTAGTTTAGAGGGAATTGCTCAGAAAACATAAAGGTATTGAAGTAAGTGGTCAAAAGGGATGAGGAAGTGATGATGGATTTAGAGGGACAACTACACAAAATCAAGTATTGATTAGAATAGAGGTGGAGTTACAGGAGTGTCATAGTGTCGCAGGGACAAATATATCATTAGCTTAGAAAGGAATGTAGATATAAGATGACATATAATAGGGTCATGAGTTTGACAATGTCATGGTACCATATAGGCATGACTTTTATGGAGTTATCGATTCCTTGCTCTCATGAAGGGTGAGTACTTGATCATGAAAGAAGCCAAGGAGGCGAAGAATATAAAGACAAATTCCAAGTACTAAGATAAGGCTAATAGCCAGAGACAAAAAAAACTTCGCAAGACCAGTGTCAACGATCTTTTTATCTAAATAGTTGAAAGTGAGGGACTTCGGATCGATGCAAGAGTGCTCGACTAAGGAAGGGCGAAGTCAAATAAATTTTACCTTATCAACTCTTAAAATAATAGGCGAAATTGAATTCTCTAGTTTCTTATTTATCTTATAAAGGAGCTCTTTCTATGTTTAAAGATCCTTCGAATAAAGTGAAAGATAATAGTTTTTAAAATCTCACCAATGATAATTGGCATTATCGAGAGTAGACTATTCACTTTATTTTCTAATAAAATGTCAATCAAAAGCAGAAATGATACTGACCTACTTAAAAATGATAACTAAATGGAGAGATATTGATGGGTATATTTTGTGAAGGAAAGACCTCAAAAACTTTAAAGTTTGTGAGGCAATGCTTATTCAAGTTCAAATAAGCATCCACCCAATTCAGGCAAATGTTTAAGAGACTAGTTCATAATAAGGAAGGACTTTTTTTTTCATCTATCTACAATAACTTATAATGATCAATATAACTTAGTCGATTCTATATTAGTGTCCGAGTCATTGGTGAGTTGAAGTAACATGGCAGATTAAAGTTCGACTACTCAATAACAACGATGGAGAGTAGTTGGGAGCCAAAAGGTGCGTTGTAACTAGAGTATAAGATTAAAGATTTAACAAAAGTTAGAAGATGTAGCATCTGTAAAGACTTCGACAAGGACATTAAAGGAATAAGTGGGAGAGAATGTTATAGATGAAATTGTAAATAGGGTGTTCGATATAATGCTCATACATGTCTATGTCTTTTGGATTTGTTCATGTTTTGCATAACATGTAAACAATTTATAGTAGGTTTGGTATGCCCATTTTGGTTGGCTTTATTGGTCGTTTCAAGCTTGTAAATATAGATTGTGGGCAATTATCGTGTAGAGATAAAATTGTCCAGAAATAGACCATCCAAGTAGTCTTTTTGGGGGTTTTCTAGCCCCATAGAGTGGTGTAGAGTGTCAACTTACATAAGACCCAAGAGCTGCCTAGGTGGCATATGATTAGATGAGCCTTTGGGATAGTATTTAGGGCTAGTTCATTACCTTGTTTCGTAGTAGTATCATATGGGGACTTGTGGGGACTTTTAACCGCGACGAATCACCTTGGACCATTTGTCGAGTAACCATTTAGAGTTTCTAAAGTCTATATTTGTCATTCGTATTGCCTATTAAGTGTTTATTAAAATGATTGCTTGTGAATACCAAGTTAAATAGTTTATATAACTTATCTTCTAGGTCCTCAAGGGATTATAAGAAGTTTCGGAGAAGTTGACCTTTTGTGGATGGACATGCAAATGTATCACATGAGTTAGATAAGACTAGTTAAATTCGTGATAGCTCATTGTCCATTTATTGTCATTGCTCGCCATCCACGATGGGAGAAGAAGGGAGGAGATGACGGAAAGGAGAGAGAAGAAAAAGGAAGAGAGGGAGAGAGGAGGAGAGGATGAACTACTGGAAAGGAGAGGAAAAGATGAGAGGGAAAGATCAAGCAATGGGAGAGGAGAGGGGAAAAACAGGATAATATGATGATGATGACAACCAAGGGAGAGGGGTGGACGAGAAGGGGTAGTTTGAAATAAAATGAGATAATCATTTGAAAAAATCTAAAATATAAGTATTTTTTTTTTAAATCATCCTATATCTTTAAATAGAATAATAAAAATAATAAAAATTAATTCAATATATTACTATCGAGCTATATAATAAAATATTAAAAAATTAATTCTACATTTTGCTGTCGAGCTATATTTTGGATGTCAATGCTTGATTGGTTTTAGGGAGGAATTAATTTGGCGTCTAGTAGTGAATGGCTTCAGTCAACACGGAGCAGGAAAGAGTTGACTTAATACATATGACGTCATAAAAGCTATCGATTTCCAATTAAATATTCACTAATAATCCATCAAGAACGAAGCAAGTTCGTTCTAACGTAGGATTTCAACACGTGTCGAATGGAACTGCTTTCGGAGTCCAACCCGCAAACCTATGTGGCAACGGAAACTACGCGTCGGATTGTATTTAGGATTTGTGCTCGATGAATTCGATCCCGTCTCGGATTCGGAGACCAGAATCTCTGTCTCTCTATATAAAGCCGCTCCATGGTAGGAATTAAGCCGAGTTCATTCACACGGTTGAAGTGCGACAAGAAGGCGATTGCGACGATGGAGACGACTCCTGTCCATGGCCATGCCGATTGGGTTCTCAGGGCCTATCAAACTCAGGGGACGCCGGCATCGGCTCCGGTGGTGATCAAACTCGGCTATACCGTGATGCACATTGTCGAAGGTCGAGTCGTGGAGGAACCTCCCCGTGCCTACCACACCTTTGTCTTCACTCTCGGCGACTTCCTCCACCAAACATCTCGCCGCCGGGCGATCTCGACCGTTCTCTTACGCGCCGGCGTCTATGGTTATGACATCTGCTTCGCCGGGTGGATGGAGAGACAACTCGTTGCCTACTGCAATGATCTAGTCGAGACGGCTTTCAACTCGGGCAACGGGATCGAGATGATCGTGGATGTACCTTTGGCCCACTTCCCGAGCGATGAGGAAACTTCTTCGGACGTCGAAGGCGTCGGCGAGGACGGGGATTTCGGCGGCATCCCGGCGTCGACGGACGCGGTGAAGGAGCTGGCGGTGGTGAAGTACGAGCGTGGAGGAGATGTCAGAGAGGAGAGTTGCATCATCTGCTTCGAGGAGTTCGACGAGGGCGTGGAGGTGACGCGGATGCCATGCAAGCACGCCTTCCATGGCGGCTGTCTCACTCGATGGTTGGAGAGCAGCCATGTGTGTCCTCTCTGCAGACACGCCATACCTGCTTCTGCTGATCCCTGAAATGCTTCTCCTCTTCTTGATCTCCCCGAGATTCAGAGACATCTTCTGTTTCCTGCTTCTGGACTGCGTATTGCTACAGATGAAGACAAAATAAGTGCCAGCGGATGCAGTCGATTCAAAAGGTGGATAATGGCGTTCGTGTTGTAAATACATTGATGAGGAAATGAAAGAAGTTTTTGAGTGGATTGCAAATGAAGTGTGTAATGAATTGCCTTTCTTAGGCAAATAAAACGCTATACAATCTCATCTGGTGATCTTTCTTGTTTCCCTCTACTATTCTGTTTGTTTTGTGTTTGTTAGAGCTCTCTGTTTGTGGCAGAGATCTCTCTGTTCTATGCTTAATGCAAGCATCCTCTGTTTATGCCAAATCAAACAATTGTAGTTGATAGGGTAAAACGCTGACGTGACGTAATACCCCGGATTAGACACGAAACGCCCCCCCACGTCGGACGCCCAGCGCAGCACGCCGCCCTAGAACGAGCATTAACAACGACACGACACTCGCCCACACCCGCCGTACCCGAACAACCCCCTCGGCTGACCCCTCGGGGCCGGTCGAGGCAGGCGAAGACACTGATTGACACCCCCATACCCTGCGGCAGCTCGGCCCTCCACGCAACGCCCATGACGACAGACGCCATCAGAGGTACGACCCTGTCCCGGCGAGATGGCACATCAGGTAACATCCAACCCACTTATAAATACCCCCCGGTTCC
This sequence comes from Musa acuminata AAA Group, assembly GCF_036884655.1. NCBI lineage: Eukaryota > Viridiplantae > Streptophyta > Magnoliopsida > Zingiberales > Musaceae > Musa > Musa acuminata. The sequence continues at coordinate 35,107,741 of NC_088354.1, forward strand.
TAACAGAAAAGTGGGGCGAAAGAACAGACTCCTCTCCGCCATCACTAACTTGATCATCGGAGGGGTCGGGCCGAGCAACCGCCCCGACCTTCGTGCAGGTACCCGACTCGTTCCCGAACCCGCTCGGCGCCACGGGGATTCCCAGTCAAATTCCTTCCATCAGCCACCACAACGTCCCAAGGGGATCCTCACCTGATCCAGTCGTTTGGAGCTCCGAACCAGCCGCGTTGGCCCCCAGGTCACGACTAAAAGGTTACTTACCGTAACAGATTGGCGCTAGAAGGAGGGCGCTCCAAATGTCAGGCGATCAGCGATCCCACCTCGCCGGATCTTCGACCGCTGAACTCCCCGCTTTGGGGGAGCATCCCCTGCACAACGAAACTCACGACGACCGCCCCGCAGCAGTATCAGAACGCTACTGGCGGCTGTTCAACGACCCAGACTTGCCACCTGCCGACGGCGCGCCCGTCGACCCGTTGCCGGTAACACCCGAGGCTTTCCACGACCTCGCCCACCAGGTCCGGACCTTGACAAGCATGGTCCAGACCATCATCCCGATCATCTCCCCGCGGACCCCGCCGCACGCGCCACAGCAAGAGGCCCCCGCTCAAACTCACGCACAACTTCCCGAGCGCCCCGTCTCACCCCAGAACCCCACAGCGGAAGACACGGCGAGCCGACTTGAGCCTGAGGCACTGACCGCCGACTCGACTAACGCCCTACGGGCTCAGCTGCGCCTTGTCAGCCAAAGGCTCGACGAGGTACAACAGGAAGTCCGCAAGTCAAAAGGAGAGCTCGGGGCAGACGGACGCCTGGGATCCCCGTTTACCCCCGAGATACAAGATCAGGCGATCCCGCCCCACTTCCGCCTCCCGTCTCTCGATGCGTATGACGGTGCCACCGACCCGGCAGACCACGTGGCCGCTTTCCGCGCCCAGATGGCGCTGTTCGGGACTTCCGACGCCCTGATGTGCAGGGCATTCCCAACGACACTGCGGGGACCGGCCCGTACATGGTACAGCGGTCTGAAGCCCGGAACCGTCACCTCCTTCGACCAGCTCGCCAAGGATTTCGAGCTCAACTTCCTGGCGAACGCCCGACCTAAGCCGTCCATGGCGTTGCTTCTCGGACTCAACCAAAAAGAGGACGAGCCCCTCTCCCATTTTGTGAGCCGATTCGCAACCCAGATCCGCGGATTGTCGGATGCTCACCCTTCTTTCTTGATTCAGGCGTTCATGACAGGCCTGCGACCGTCCAGGTTCTTCTGGTCGCTCGTGGAGCGACCCCCCGTCACAGTCCCCGAGATGCTCCAGCGAGCCAGCCAGTTCGTCGCCGCGGAGACCTGGATGGCTGGAAGGCGGGAAGAACACAAAAAGGTCAAGTCAGAACCGCCCCGGCAGCAACAACCCGCCGTCTCCCGGCGAAAATTGGACCGACCCGACCCGAGGGCCCCCCTTCCCGCCTTGAATGCATCCTGGACCGAAATATTCCTACATGAGAAGGGAAAGGGGCTGCTCAAGGACCCTCGTCCGATGAGGAACCCCCGGGAACTCGCAGACCGCTCAAGATATTGCCGGTTCCATCGACAGCACGGGCACGACACCGAGCAATGCTATGAGCTGAAGAAGCAAATCGAGGAACTTATTCTCAGAGGACACCTTGGCCGATACCTCCGGCCAGACAAGGAACAGTCGCCTCACCCCGAGGGTCCTGTCGAGCGGCACATCGATGTGATAGTCGGGGGCCCCGCGTCAGGAGGAGGCTCCATGTCAGGTAGGAAGGCGTACGCCCGAGCTGCTCCCGACAAAGCCTCGGGGCACGAGCCGGAACCCGAGATCACCTTCCCAACCGGGGCTTCCGAGCGGCCGGACCACGACGACGCCCTGGTAATATCAGCCAGGGTAGCCAACGCACAGATGAGAAGAATAATGGTCGACACAGGAAGCTCGGCTGACATACTCTACCTCGACGCCTTTCAGAAGCTGGGCTTGGTCAAGGAGAATCTAAGCCCGATGTGCTCAGCGCTCACCGGTTTCACGGGTGACTCGATATCACCCCTGAGGGCCGTTACTTTGCCCCTGACTCTAGGGACCCCGCCGAAATCAAAGACAGTGATGACCACCTTCCTGGTGGTCGACCTTCCTACCGCCTATAACGCCATACTCGGCCGGCCCAGCCTCAACAAGGTCAGAGCGGTCGTCTCGACCTATTACCAGATCATTAAATTCCCAACTCACGCGGGAGTCGGGGAAGCCACGGGGAGCCCCCGAGAGTCCAGGCGGTGCTACCTTACCGCCGTATCATTGGGCAGGAGGGCCAGGACCGAGTCACCTCTGGAGGATCCGCGAGAAGCAAAGAAGTCGACTTCTCATCCCGAGCCGAAAGGGACCACCATTGACATTCCTTTACGGGAAGCCCGGCCAGACCAAACCGTAAGGATCGGATCGGAACTACCAGAGCGGGAACGGGGGCAGCTCGTCGGTCTCTTACGGGAGAATACCGACGTCTTCGCCTGGACCCCATCGGACATGATGGGCGTCGACCCAAAGGTCGCCGAGCACCACCTCAATATCCCACCTGACGCCCGCTCGGTAAAGCAAAAGGCCCGGCGCCAGGCCCCTGACCGACAACGTACGATACGAGAGGAGGTAGACCGACTCCTTGCCGCGGGCTTCATAGAAGAAGCCAAGTATCCCCAGTGGTTGTCCAATGTAGTCCTCGTAAAGAAACACAATGGAAGCTGGTGGATATGTGTTGACTACACCAGTCTCAACGATGCATGCCCCAAAGACTGCTACCCCCTCCCAAAGATCGACCAGCTAGTCGACGCAACAGCCGGTCACTCACGACTCTCTTTCATGGATGCCTACTCAGGGTATAACCAGATCAGGATGGCGCCCGGCGACAGAGAACATACGGCCTTCCTCACCGATCAAGGTGTGTACTTCTACAAAGTCATGCCGTTCGGACTAAAGAACGCTGGAGCCACCTACCAGAGAACGGTAAATAATATGTTCGCACATCAAATCGGGAGGAATATGGAGGTTTACGTGGACGACATGATCGTAAAGAGCCGAGAAGCCGGAACACACCTTGCCGACCTGGCCGAAGCCTTCACCACGCTGCGCAAGTTCGACATGCGGCTCAACCCCGCAAAATGCGCTTTCGGCGTCACCTCCGGGAAGTTCCTGGGATTCATTGTGCACCAGAGAGGGATTGACGCCAACCCAGAGAAGGTTCAAGCAATAATCAACATGAAGTCTCCCCGGACGGTCAAAGACCTACAGCAACTCAACGGAAGACTTGTCGCCCTGTCTCGCTTCCTCTCCCGATCGGGCGATCGTTGTCTCCCATTCTTCAAGGCGCTCAAAAACCCGAAGAACTTCCAGTGGACGTCAGAGTGCGAGGAGGCTTTCAAACAAATAAAACAACACCTGGCCGGCCTCCCCCGGCTCGCCTCCGTCTCCACGGGCGAGAAGCTGGGCCTCTACTTGGCGGCTTCCCAGCACGCAGTCAGCTCGGTCCTGGTCAAGGAGAGCTCCGGCCAACAACTCACGATCTAGTACGTCAGCCACGTCCTAAGTGGACCCGAGGAGCGTTACCCGCCGATGGAGAAACTCGCGCTCGCCCTAGTGCTCTCGGCCCGGAAGTTGCGCCCCTACTTACAAGCACACCCGGTGGAGATCATCACCGACCAACCTCTTCGGCAGGTCCTAACGAAATTTGACGTTGCAGGACGGCTCATCAAATGGGCGGTAGAGCTCGGTGAGCATGACATAAGGTACGCGCCCCGGACCGCCATCAAGGCACAGGCGGTAGCCGACTTCATCGCGGAGCTGACGCAGCCAGAGGACACGGATCTGGAGAGGGTTCCCGAAGCCTGGACCCTACACGTCGACGGCTCGGCCAACTTGAAGGGCGCCGGTGCAGGACTAGTCCTCCTCGCCCCCGATGGACGCTCGTTCGAACGATCCCTTCGCTTCGGGTTCAGAGCCACCAACAACGAGGCCGAGTACGAGGCGCTCTTAGCGGGGCTAAGGCTGGCCCTCGAAATGCAGGTGACCGCGATACATGTCCTCACCGACTCGCAACTTGTGGCCGAGCAGCTCAACGGCGGATACGAGGCTCGGGACGCAACCATGGCGAAATACCTGGCGCGGGTAAGGGACCTGACCACAAAGTTCCGCTATTTTACATTATCTAACGTTCAAGGGAAGAGAACGGACGAGCCGACGCCCTAGCTAAGCTGGCGTCGAAACCAACCTCGAATCGTGGCCAGAAGTGGAGGAGCTCCCTACCGGGCAGTCGAAATTGCAACCACAGCCCTCGGCGGCACTCCAACCACGTGAGTACAAGAGCTGCTGCGCTTCAAGCAGGACGGAACCCTCCCCCCCGATGAGGGTGCAGCTCGGCGCCTGCGTCGTACGCACGCGTGGTGTTACGGTAAGTAACTTTTTTAGCCGTGGCCTCGGGGCCGACGCGGCTTGTTCGGGTCCGGATGACGGAGATCTTTCTGGGGGCGCTCCTCGGGGTCTCCCGGCAGCCGAGCTCGGTGTTTCGGGTCGGGAGGTCGGGTCGGTAGGTCGTGTCTTCCCGGTGGTTCGGGTCGGGAGGTCGGGTCTTCCCGGTAGTTCGGGTCGGGAAGAAGCTCCGCCACAGCGCCAGGAAGAGGCGACACCGTCTCGCACCTGCACACAGGTCAGGCCTGGGTGCTCGACCCGACCCCTCCGACGATCAAGTTAGAGAAAGATGTGGACGGGGTTTAGGAGGAGGAGAAACCTCCGTCTGTTGCGTGTGTGATCCCCTCCTTTTTGCCAAGGGCTCGGGGGTATTTATAGAGGAGGTTTGATGTTACCTGATGCAAGGCAGGACTGTACCTTTGGTTGCGTGGGAGGCCGAGCTGCTGCAGGGTATGGCGAGCCTCGGGGAGTGTGTTACTCAGGGGGATGGCGTGTCACATTGCCATTTTTGTCCCTATCACGTGGTACACCGTGGAGTGCGACCACCTTTACAAGCGATCCTTTACCTATCCCCTCCTGCGGTGTTTAGAGCCTGACGAAGCCCAGATGGTTCTAACCGAAACCCACGAGGGGGTATGCGGCGAGCATATCGGTGGACGAAACCTGGCGCACAAGATACTCCGTCAGGGCTATTACTGGCCAACCATGCGCCGAGATGCCAAAGCCTACGTTCAGCGGTGCGGGTCGTGCCAGCAGCATGCCCGCGCGCCCCGACAGCCCGCAGTCCCGCTCAGTCCCATCGACTGTGCGTGGCCGTTTGCTCAGTGGGGCTTGGACCTGCTTGGACCCTTCCCGCCAGCCTCCGGACAAAGGAAGTACATAATTGTAGGGGTGGACTATTTCACAAAGTGGGTCGAGGCCGAACCGCTGGCGTCGATCACGGAACACCAAGTGGAGAAGTTCGTGTGGAAGAACCTGATAACCCGGTTCGGGTTACCTAAGGCCATCATCACGGACAACGGGCCGCAGTTCGCCGGCAGAAGATTCCGGAAGTTCTGTGCCGATCAGGGCATCCAGCTGAGGTTCAGCTCGGTTGCCCACCCTCAGACCAACGGGCTAGCCGAGGTAACCAACCGATCCCTCTTAGAGGGACTCAAAAGAAGAGTGTCCTCGACAGATGAGCTCCCCAACGTCCTGTGGTCGCTGCGCACCACCCCCAAGGCAGCAACCGGGGAGTCCCCGTATAGCTTGACGTTCGGGACCGAAGCCGTCTTGCCACCCGAGATAGCTATCTCCACCCTCCGAACGAAGGGCTACGACGAGGAAGTCTCCAACGAGGGACTTCGCGCAAACCTCGACGCGCTCGAGGAGCGACGCGCCGATGCGTACTTGAAGGTCCTCTCTTATCAGAGAGCAATCGCCAGGGTCTACAACAGGAAAGTACGCCCTCGGCCGATAAAGTTAGACGACCTGGTCCTCCAAAAGACCGAAGTCAGCGACCCGACCCGAGCCAGGGGAAAGCTGGCCCCCAAATGGGAAGGACCTTATCGGGTCGTCGAGGTAGTCCGACCAGGCACTTACCGACTCACGTCGGCAGACGGTCGCCCTTTGCCAAGAACCTGGAACGCCGAGAACCTTAAGAAGTTCTTCGTATGAAACAAGGAAGCTTTTCCAGGGAAGAAAACGATAAAGACCAAGGGAGAAAAAAAGTTTTTTTCTATTGAAGATAGCAAAAAACGTCATACAAGACCCGACTTACAAAAGACCGACCAACTAGCAAAAACAAAAGCATAGGACCCCTGTCTTTATTGCTGAGGCTCCTCTAGGCGATCGTCGAAAGGGACCTCCTCGGGCATGTCCACCCCCTGATCCTCGGGATGACGAGCGAAAGGGTTCTCCTCCACCTCGAGACCAGGGTGGCGAACGCGGAAGCGGGACGTGGCAACCCGGTACCCATATTCAAAAGATACGCGCCCCGTTCGCGTCAGCCCGAGCTCAAACCCCCTCGACTTCTTGTACGCCTCGAGGGCCTCCTTGTCCTTCACAGGGCGAAGCCGGACCTCCTCCGCCAGTGCGTCCGAGGCCGCCTTCGCTTCGGCCTTCGCCTTGGCTAGTGCTTCCGAGGTCACCCTCGCTTCGGCCTTCGCCTCCTCCAGCTGCTTAAAGAGGGAGCTTGCCTCCGACTTCGCAAGGCGGAGCTCAGCCCACTCCACCCTTATTGTCTTTTGAAGACCTTCGTTGGCCTTCTTTGAGGCCCCGAGCTCCAACCGGAGGCGCGCCGCCTCCGCCTCCAGGTCCGATGCCCGCTGCTCGGCAGCCGCCACAGCCTCTGGGCCAGCCCCGGCCCGAACCTCCTCGATCTGCCGATGCAACTCGGCATTGCGGTCGACGAGGCCACCAATAACCCGGCCGGCGTCGCGCACCCTGTCCATCAGGGTCACAGCGTGGTGGAGACCCTGCATTAAGAGGAGCAGTTCAGGAAGACCGGCGTCGGACGGGTGAACATAAAAACAGAAACGTACGTACCCAGATCAGCGACTGGGCGGACTTATTAAGCAACACGTCCGACGGAAGAATGTACAAGTCCCGAGCCATGTCGGGATGGAGCGCCCCTCGGAGGAACGTGGCGGAGGGATCCCCTCCGGCCCACACCCTATCCCCCCGGGTCAAGCCTTCCCAACGCGCCACCAGAGGCTCGCTGGACTCCCCGGGTGGGACCTCGCTCGCCAGTTGTGTCTGGAACGGCTCCCCATCGCCGGCTGGGAGTCGACACAGGTCACGCACGGAGACCGGGCGGGGACGTTTCCCGGTTGCCCGTCGGCTAGGTCCGGCCCCGCCACGACGCGGGCCCGCCTCAGGGACCCTCGACGGGGTCGTCTTCGCCTTCTTCGGAGGGCGCTCAGCCTCGACCTCCAGCGGAGCCGCCTTCGAGCCAAGCTGCGGGCCAGCCGGCGGGGCGGGGAGAGAGGGTTCCGGTTCGGCCGACGGAGCAGGAAGAGGGGGCTCAGGCGTCTCGGCCCCCAGAAGCGAGTGGAGGTTCACCATTTCTGCAGGAAACAAAACGGGTTAGTCCCGAAAAGCCAGCCACGCCAAAACCCAAACCAAATGCCGTCAAAACATACCCTGAGGCATCGGGCTAAGGCCCGCCTCGACCAGCCACTGCTCGGTCATAGTCCGAATGGCCTGTGACCTAGGGAGGATCTCTCGGAGCCTCCCCAGGGCTTGCCGCTCTGCGACGCCGAAACAGGTGGTGGTGTTGTCGACCGCCCTCGCGGACCATCGAACCCCGAAACCCCAATCTTGAGAGCGGCTGATGTAGAAAAACCTCCCTTTCCACCCCTTGTTGCTGGAAGGGGCCCCCCCGACACGAAAACCCGTCCGGGCCGACAGAAAATAGCCCCCCGAACCCTTGCAAAGACGATAACAAGAAAGGAAAAGGTCGAGGCTAGGGGTAATGTCGGCGTAGTGACATTCCCCCAGGAATGCCACTAGGTAACGCCAAGAGTTAGGTGCCATCTGGGATGGCGATATCCGCCAAAGGGACAGGCAAGAAACGATGAGAGGGTGAAGAGGAAAGCGCAAGCCCGCCTCCAGGGCATCAAGGGACAGGGCAAAGCCCTTAGGGACCGGGTCATACGCCCGCTGCCTCGGCTCGGGGGCGCTGAGAAGGTGGTCCTCCGGGATACTGTAACGCTCCCGGAGTCCCCCCAGCGCAGACCCGCTCACAACGGAGTCCAGGTCGTGCGGCCACATTAAGGCTTCGAGAGCCCGTGCCGCTTCCGCATCGGAAGATTCAGCGGGGGACGAGGGAGGGTCCCCCTCCCCGGCTCCGGCGATGGAAGAGAAAGAAGAGGAAGAAGGCGACATCTCCACTGACCTTAGGAAGAGGAAAGGATGATGCCGGGGGCCGGGAAAGGGACTGAGGGAGCGACAACGGTACCCGAAGGAAGGAACTTTGCAGGAGAAGACAGAGGTAAACTCTAACGACTGCTACTTAAAGGCGACGCCTCACCGGGATCAAGGCCCATCCGCCTCCCGAGGGTGGGCAACAGCTCACCAGCGCACACGCACGGCCGTCACGTCGCATCGGAAGACACCCAACGACGCTCTGCCTTAATAAGGCCTCGACGTGGCAACCCCGCGGAAGCGACAGCAGCCGGACGCCTCGACTCCAACGCCCGAAGACGTGCGGCCAGCTCCCCCTTTCGGAGAATAAAGTCAAAGTGCGGTAACTTTTCGACCCCCGCTGCCGCCAAAATCAAAATCAGAGCCCTCGGCCCCCGGCTCTACGCCTTCCCGAGATCGCTCTTGCACGGTCACCCCGCCTGCATGGCGCTCCTCGGCCCCCGGCTCTACGCCTTCCCGAGATCGCTCTTGCACGATCACCCCGCCTTCATGGCGCTCCTCGGCCCCCGGCTCTACGCCTTCCCGAGATCGCTCTTGCACGGTCAGCCCGCCTGCATGGCGCTCCTCGGCCCCCGGCTCTACGCCTTCCCGAGATCGCTCTTGCACGGTCAGCCCGCCTGCATGGCGCTCCTCGGCCCCCGGCTCTACGCCTTCCCGAGATCGCTCTTGCACGGTCAGCCCGCCTGCATGGCGCTCCTCGGCCCCCGGCTCTACGCCTTCCCGAGATCGCTCTTGCACGGTCACCCCGCCTGCATGGCGCTCCTCGGCCCCCGGCTCTACGCCTTCCCGAGATCGCCTCTGCGCGGTCACCCCGCCTGCATGGTGCTCCTCGGCTCTCGCTTCCATCACCTCCCGAGACCGCACTCGAGCATTCATCCCGCCTGCACCACGCCCCTCGGTCCTCATCGGCCCCATTACCCTCAACTCCAGCCCTGCTCGGCCTCCCGTTCAAACGGCGTGTCTCGACCTAGTGCCGCTCGGGCCTGCCTAAGGGACGCACTTGAAGCAGGAAGCCATGCGCCGAACTTCCCACATGCCGAACTGACGCATGGCTCCTCTCGGGGGTGGGGGGGGTGGGGGGGGGGGGGGGGGCATATGATAGGGTAAAATGCTGACGTGACGTAATACCCCGGATTAGACACGAAACGCCCCCCCACGTCGGACGCCCAGCGCAGCACGCCGCCCTAGAACGAGCATTAACAACGACGCGACACTCGCCCACACCCGCCGTACCCGAACAACCCCCTCGGCTGACCCCTCGGGGCCGGCCGAGGCAGGCGAAGACACCGATTGACACCCCCCATACCCTGCGGCAGCTCGGCCCTCCACGCAACGCCCACGACGACAGACGCCATCAGAGTTACGACCCTGTCCCGGCGAGATGGCACATCAGGTAACATCCAACCCACTTATAAATACCCCCCGGTTCCTAACAGAAAAGTGGGGCGAAAGAACAGACTCCTCTCCGCCATCACTAACTTGATCATCGGAGGGGTCGGGCCGAGCAACCGCCCCGACCTTCGTGCAGGTACCCGACTCGTTCCCGAACCCGCTCAGCGCCACGGGGATTCCCAGTCAAATTCCTTCCATCAGCCACCACAACATCCCAAGGGGATCCTCACCCGATCCAATCGTTTGGAGCTCCGAACCAGTCGCGTTGGCCCCCAGGTCACGGCTAAAAGGTTACTTACCGTAACAGTAGTTATGTGCCGTTCAATTTCGAGTGGGAGTGAGCAAGTGAGTAATTATGGGTCCAATTTCAATCTATTTTGACCCAATTCAGTAACTTGCATTGATCGAATTTAGCGTAATTGAACCCTAATTTAACTTCAAGAAAGATTTCAAAATAACATTCTTTTTTTTTTATATATAACACCGAGTCTTTTGGAAAGTCATTTATTCTTTCGGTGTATTAGTAATCTTTTGGCATCTCAGTTGATCATCTAGTATATCATAGTATATCATTGTATCTGTCGATATCTTAATTTATCATTCTTATATGATGTTCGATTTTTCAACATAACATCAAGAACCTTTATCACAAGCCCTTGATACCACTTTTAATCTGACATCTAAAACTTTCACAATCCGTATTTTTAGTCAAAATATCCCTATATAATTTAGTTTACTATAAGATTAATTTCTAAAACTTTTTAATTAATTTTATTATCAAAATTTTATATTTAACATTAAAAGTCAATATTCCACGTATCAACTATTACCAACATTTTGATTTTATTAAGATGATTTTTTTAATAATTAAAAAATCATAAATATTTAGGAAAATATGTAAAAAATACCATAATAATAACAAGGGAGGGGAGGATTTGATCTTGGAAGTTCTTTGATTGCAACACCTCAATGGCAAAGTTTAGATCATAAATTGACCAATAAGATTGATATATATTTTATTTTTAACTTAAAATTTTGATTTTAATTTCTTTTAGTAAGCTTTCAAATTTGCAAGATATATCTTAGGTTATTTTTTATAAAACAATCTTTTCCTCCACTAACGCTTCTTTGTCGGTATTACCTTCATCATCGCTCTATCATAAATAAAGTCATAAATAAGATGTTTGATGTGATGTAAAACTCATATATGTTTATGTCTTTTGATTTTATTCATATTTTATACATCATATAGATGGCTTATAATAGGTTTGGTAGTCTTATTTTGGTTAACTTTTATGATAATTTTAGACTTGTAAATTTAAGTTGTGTGCAATTATCACATATAGGTAAAACTATCCGGAAACAAACACCCAAGAGCTACCTAGGTGACACATAGCTAGATAGGCTTTTGGGGTAATATTTGTTAAATCTCGAATTTTGATGATGAAATCAATTAATAGTATTTGTGATTTGATATGCGTTTTGAGTGATGTAGGAAGCTTCGATAAAGGAAAGACAATTAAAAGTAGGAAGAATCATATTGGGTCGGAGTAGAAAATATCATAAGATTTGACATCGAGTCGGAGGATCGGTCGACATATCGACAGAATACTTTGGGCCATGAGTTCAGGCATTGGGCCAAGAAGAGCGAAAATTGCGCCAAGGATATCGGAGTTATGAAGATCAAATAGCTGATTGGGCAATGACATACTAGACAACATGTATCGAAGATTCGGACGAAGCGCCGATGAACCAATGACATACCGGACAACATGTGATTTAATTTATAATAATTACCCTCATCAAAGTAGGTTTTAAGTGTGCAGGATTAACTATGATAGAAATCAAAGCATAAAGCAAAATGAAGTCCCAAAGTCAAGAACGAGATTTCGTTGGGAGTTCGAGAGTTCGTTGGAAGTCCAGATGTTAATCGACAGTTCTACCGGAATTGATCGAGAAGTCCAGGAGCTTGCTGAAGAAGCTCGTCGAAACTCAGCAAGAAGATCATTGTGAAGTCCAGGAGCTTGCCGGGAGTCCGTTGGAACATTGCCAAGAGATCATCGGAAGTTCCCCGGAAGAAACCTAGATTTACCAGACCGAACCACATAAATATGGTGTTCTTGTCGCTTTTATTCTTTTCGCTTTATTGTCTTTGTTGGATTACCAAAATTACCATTTGGTAAATTTCCTGGAGCTAGCTCTAACACATATTGCTACAGATGAAGAGAAAATAAGTGCCAGCGGATGCAGTCGATTCAAAAGGTAGATAATGGCATTCGTGTTGTAAATACATTGATGAGGAAATGAAAGATGTTTTTGGGTGGATTGCAAATGAAGTATGTAATGAATTGCCTTTCTTAGGCAAATAAAACACTATACAATCCCATATAGTGATCTTTCTTGTTTCGCTCTACTACTCTGTTTGTTTTGTGCTTGTTAGAGCTCTCTGTTTGTGGCAGAGATCTCTCTGTGCTATGCTTACTGCAAGCATCCTCTGTTTATGGCAGATCAAACAATTGTAGTTATGTGCCGTTCAATTTCGATTGGGAGTGAGCAAAAGAGTAATTATGGGTTTAATTTCAACCTATTTTCACTCAATTCAACAATTGTCACATGACCGTTCATGGTTTGCAAAATTTATGTTTGTAATATACATTGTTTATCAAATATTTACTGAAATGGCTACACGTAAATCACAAGTTAAATACTTTTTCTTATCTGTTTTCTCTTTTGTATGTCTTTAAGGGCTATAAGAGGATTCAGATAAGTTGATTTTTTATGGATAAACATGTAAATGTGTCACATGACTTATGCAAAACCAGCTATGTCTATAAAAGATGATATTAGAGCTGGACAAGTATAATTAGAAACATTTTACATGTAAACGTGGGGGTCTTAGCGAGGTTTCATTAAGGGTAGCTAGAACGCACGACTATTTAAGAGAAATGAGCATAAAGATGTAGGGAAAGGAGTCACTTAGAGGAGTAGGCATTCAAGATTAACATTCAAAAAAATAGCTAATCCTTCACATAAGAGGCACCATAAGGTCAAACAAACTAGAAAGAATGTATAGCACACGAAGGTTAAGATGGCTGACTTCGAGCTACGACTCGACGTTGGCAACTAAACTTTATGGCGCTAAAGGCAAATAGGGCACTTAGTAAAGGATAAGACTATGTAAGGTGAGATGGATTGCTCAATGATCGAAAGGATTGTACAAAGCTCATAAAGGTAAGAGAAATTACTAAAAAAAATTAGTACTTATTCAAGGGCTTGCATATAGATGATGGACTATTCGTAACTATCCCATGGTGACCAAAACTCGTTCCTATGGAGCATTAAATTTTCTTCAGCATAGGAAGGATACATCCGTATGAAACTAATTTAGCATGTTGCTAAGTCGTGAGGGGCACAACAAAGGTTGAATTGGTAAAGAGATAATCTAGCAAATGCATTCATGGAGGCAGAATAGTACATAGCTTGTTTAGCAAAATAGAGTAGTTTAAGAGGATGATAGTCTCTAAAACTTCTAAAAGGAAAGATGCAAAGAGAAAAGTTGCTCTAATAGGACAGATATTTAGGAGGGATACGTCTCGATTTTCAAAAGAAAGAATCATGTGTAACATATTACATATGTTGATGAGAGATACCTCAAAATAACAACTCCATAAAGTTTAATGAACTGAGTGAGCGACGAGGAGTTATCACATGAGGTATTATATTGGTGGATGCATTGCGAGATCACGTGGGGAGAAAACTAATGCAGCACTAAATGAAAGCATACTTAGAGTCATTGTAAAAATTGGACTTAACGAAGAGTTGACCCATAGATGGTGGGCACAAGGGCCACCATTAATTCAATATAAATCAATGAGCAAAATAACTTAGATGAAACTTGGTGAAGTGTCCAAGCCGCATGAAAGGAGTCGACATAGAAGATAGAATGTGAAGTGGAGATATGAAGCTTTCCTTGAACAAAAGTCAAGGACATGAACTCTTATAAAGTCAAGAGCGTAACTTAATTTGTCGAGGTAAAGTTGGGGTCAAAAGGCTTTAGCATGAGGCAAGAGAATATGGAAGAAGATACTCTTAAAGAATATGTTGTTGTATTACCATTTGAGTTTCTACGAAGGAAGTGGTGCATAATAAAAATTGTGCTGAGGGTAAAAGCCTAGGATCCAGACAATGACATACTAATTTTAACAAAGTTAGTGGACTTCAAGGGCCACTAGGTAATTGAATGCCCTAGAGCTATGCTTCGTCTAGGTGTGACTCGAGAGCAGGTGGACGAAGATCAATTATTAAATAAGTGAACATAATAAAAGGTGGTAAAGGCAATATGTTGGCAAAGGCCACACATAAAAAGATTACAGTTCGAGTTTATCTTATAAAGATCAAAATATAATAGAGATGTTACTATATGGCAACATGGTACAACATATCATGTTAAAACAATTCAAGACAATAGGACACACATGAGAGAAGTCCCGTAAGAGATATGATCATACAAAGGTATGATTGAGAGTTATTATGAACTCTACTTTAGTTAACAATATGACAAGAAGGGTTATGGATTCAATGAGTGAATGTCATGGTACCATAGAGGTGAGTCTTTTATGCGTGCACCAAATTTTGTACCGAATTAAAGCATTGGTCATCAACATATAAGGGGTATATACCACCGAGGAAATAGTTCAACTGTAAGTACTAGTGAGTCCCATGGGAATCACTTGATCATACAAAGGTATAATCAGAGCAACTGAATAGTTTGACTACTCCAAAGTTTATATTCGCTTAAGGAAGCCTAAAAAGCCACATAATAAGGCTAAGTAAGCGAATGTTGTTACTAAGGAAATAAAGCAGGATATAATCGGTGTAAGTCATATAACATGAAGGCTGTGACCATACATGAGAGTTGTAGTTTATCTTTCCATCGACCAAGAGAATTGCTCAGAAAATATAAAGGTATTAAAGCAAGTGGTCAAAAAGGATGAGGAAGTGACGAGTTTAGAGAGACAACTATACAAAATCAAGCATTGATTAGAATAGAGGTAGAGTTAGAGGAGTACCATAGTGCCGTAGGGACAAATTTACCAATAGCGTAGAAAGAAATGTAGATATGAGATGACAAATAATTTGGTCATGAGTATGATAATGTCATAGTACCATAGAGGTAGGACTTTTATGGAGTTATCAATTCTTTGCTCTCATGTAGGGAGAGCACTTAGTTATGAAAGAGGCCAAGGATGCAAAGAATACAAAGGCAAACTCTAAGTACTGAGATAAGGCTAAGGGCCAAAGACCAAAGAACTTCGCAAGAAGAGTGGAAACGGGCATCTTATCTAAATAGTTAAAAGTGAGGGACTTCGGATCGATGCAAAAGTCCTCGACTAATGAATGAAGAAGGTAGTATGTGGTTTTATACATTTTATATTCAAAGGAGTAGACAGTAGAAATGATAGAGAAGAAGGTACAATTTTAGATATGACAAGCTCCAAGTCGAGGCAAAATTTTATTCTTTTCAATAAAACTTTATGCATTCCAAAAGTTTGATGACAATGAGAAAGTAAATTATAATAGCTAACACAATACAAAGAGTACAAACACTTATGATACTTCAAATATGTGAGCAAAGAGTAAACAAATACTAATAACCAAGAGCAAAGAGTAAACAAATACTAGTAACCAAACCAATATATGAAGTATAACTCTTGAGAATGTGGGAGAAGTAAAATAACATTTACCTTATCAACTCTTAAAATAACATTTACTTTATCAACTCCTAAAATGTAGAATTAATATGAGATAATCATTTGAAAAAATCTAAAATATAAGTATTTTTTAAAAAATCATTCTTATATATTTAAATAAAATATTAAAAATATTAAAAATTAATTCAATATATTACTATCGAGCTATATAATAAAATATTAAAATATTAAAATATTAAAAAATTAATTCTACATTTTGTTGTCGAGCTATATTTTGGATGTCAATGCTTGATTGGTTTTAGGGAGGAATTAATTTGGCGTCTAGTAGTGAATGGCTTCAGTCAACACGGAGCAGGAAAGAGTTGACTTAATACATATGACGTCATAAAAGCTATCGATTTCCAATTAAATATTCACTAATAATCCATCAAGAACGAAGCAAGTTCGTTCTAACGTAGGATTTCAACACGTGTCGAATGGAACTGCTTTCGGAGTCCAACCCGCAAACCTATGTGGCAACGGAAACTACGCGTCGGATTGTATTTAGGATTTGTGCTCGATGAATTCGATCCCGTCTCGGATTCGGAGACCAGAATCTCTGTCTCTCTATATAAAGCCGCTCCATGGTAGGAATTAAGCCGAGTTCATTCACACGGTTGAAGTGCGACAAGAAGGCGATTGCGACGATGGAGACGACTCCTGTCCATGGCCATGCCGATTGGGTTCTCAGGGCCTATCAAACTCAGGGGACGCCGGCATCGGCTCCGGTGGTGATCAAACTCGGCTATACCGTGATGCACATTGTCGAAGGTCGAGTCGTGGAGGAACCTCCCCGTGCCTACCACACCTTTGTCTTCACTCTCGGCGACTTCCTCCACCAAACATCTCGCCGCCGGGCGATCTCGACCGTTCTCTTACGCGCCGGCGTCTATGGTTATGACATCTGCTTCGCCGGGTGGATGGAGAGACAACTCGTTGCCTACTGCAATGATCTAGTCGAGACGGCTTTCAACTCGGGCAACGGGATCGAGATGATCGTGGATGTACCTTTGGCCCACTTCCCGAGCGATGAGGAAACTTCTTCGGACGTCGAAGGCGTCGGCGAGGACGGGGATTTCGGCGGCATCCCGGCGTCGACGGACGCGGTGAAGGAGCTGGCGGTGGTGAAGTACGAGCGTGGAGGAGATGTCAGAGAGGAGAGTTGCATCATCTGCTTCGAGGAGTTCGACGAGGGCGTGGAGGTGACGCGGATGCCATGCAAGCACGCCTTCCATGGCGGCTGTCTCACTCGATGGTTGGAGAGCAGCCATGTGTGTCCTCTCTGCAGACACGCCATACCTGCTTCTGCTGATCCCTGAAATGCTTCTCCTCTTCTTGATCTCCCCGAGATTCAGAGACATCTTCTGTTTCCTGCTTCTGGACTGCGTATTGCTACAGATGAAGACAAAATAAGTGCCAGCGGATGCAGTCGATTCAAAAGGTGGATAATGGCGTTCGTGTTGTAAATACATTGATGAGGAAATGAAAGAAGTTTTTGAGTGGATTGCAAATGAAGTGTGTAATGAATTGCCTTTCTTAGGCAAATAAAACGCTATACAATCTCATCTGGTGATCTTTCTTGTTTCCCTCTACTATTCTGTTTGTTTTGTGTTTGTTAGAGCTCTCTGTTTGTGGCAGAGATCTCTCTGTTCTATGCTTAATGCAAGCATCCTCTGTTTATGCCAAATCAAACAATTGTAGTTGATAGGGTAAAACGCTGACGTGACGTAATACCCCGGATTAGACACGAAACGCCCCCCCACGTCGGACGCCCAGCGCAGCACGCCGCCCTAGAACGAGCATTAACAACGACACGACACTCGCCCACACCCGCCGTACCCGAACAACCCCCTCGGCTGACCCCTCGGGGCCGGTCGAGGCAGGCGAAGACACTGATTGACACCCCCATACCCTGCGGCAGCTCGGCCCTCCACGCAACGCCCATGACGACAGACGCCATCAGAGGTACGACCCTGTCCCGGCGAGATGGCACATCAGGTAACATCCAACCCACTTATAAATACCCCCCGGTTCCTAACAGAAAAGTGGGGCGAAAGAACAGACTCCTCTCCGCCATCACTAACTTGATCATCGGAGGGGTCGGGCCGAGCAACCGCCCCGACCTTCGTGCAGGTACCCGACTCGTTCCCGAACCCGCTCGGCGCCACGGGGATTCCCAGTCAAATTCCTTCCATCAGCCACCACAACGTCCCAAGGGGATCCTCACCCGATCCAGTCGTTTGGAGCTCCGAACCAGCCGCGTTGGCCCCCAGGTCACGGCTAAAAGGTTACTTACCGTAACAGATTGGCGCTAGAAGGAGGGCGCTCCAAATGTCAGGCGATCAGCGATCCCACCTCGCCGGATCTTCGACCGCTGAACTCCCCGCTTTGGGGGAGCATCCCCTGCACAACGAAACTCACGACGACCGCCCCGCAGCAGTATCAGAACGCTACTGGCGGCTGTTCAACGACCCAGGCTTGCCACCTGCCGACGGCGCGCCCGCCGACCCGTTGCCGGTAACACCCGAGGCTTTCCACGACCTCGCCCACCAGGTCCGGACCCTGACAAGCATGGTCCAGACCATCATCCCGATCATCTTCCAAATCTTACAATTGCTTATATAGTGATTGGTTCATCACATCAAGGAGGTAGGTTTAGTTATGGAGATTTTATCTGACACATTCATATCTATAAGTAACTCATTAAGACCTGTAATATAGTATGAGTAGCAATATATTTTTTTATATAAAAAAAAAATACAAAGTGAGGAAAGAATAAACAATAATGAAATGATAACGAAAAAATAAAGAGATAACTATCCTACTCACTTTAACATAAAAAAAAAAAAAAAAAAAACTCCTAAGATGATGGTCTCATACCTATACATGTCTTGATGAAAAAAAATATATCATTAGAAAAATAAATGTGACCTTACACTACTGACACATGCAATATGGAATGATGGCTTTAAGCAATAGGATTCTCTCAATTGAGTCTTTCTTTGTGGTCTTGTATCTGTGAAGTTTACCTTAGTAGCTTATTCTTAAACCAATGAGCTCAATAAAATGACAATGAACTTATTAAGTTTACCTTAGCACCAACATTATGCTTCTTGAGGCCTCATTGGTTTAAGAATAAGCTACTAAGTTAAACTTCAAGAAAATATTGTGAGACTAAGAGAATTATTTAAACTACAAGTTGTTGAAATAGGTTTTATTACATGCATCCTTTGTAAAATTTGGCCAATAACATCCTTTATAGAGGACTCTTTAAATGTCACCGTTCACCCACTGATGTATTCTCCCCTTTGTATCAACAAATACCCTTTAAGCCTCATCAGGAGACAAGCATCTTAGTAGTGGCTGACTGAATGACTTATCACACGAGCAGTTATTAATAATACCACGAGACCATATAATGACCATATAATGGCTCAACTTCAAACCAATTTGACCTAATTCATCCTTTTAACTTGTCATAGCTCAAATTTAACATAATTAAAACCCAATTTGACTTCAAGAAAGATTTCAAAATAATAATTATTTTTTAATTCATCACTGTCTTTCATAAAGTCATTCATTAGGATTCTTTTGGCATGCATGTTGTCATGTGTGTTGTCTAATACACAAACACACAAATATACGGGTATGCGAATGTGTGAATATGTGACATGATTGAAAGATTATAGATCTTCTTTCATCTCCCTTTAGTCACGTAAACTAATCAATGAAATATTACATATCTTCTCTCATATATTTTATATTCATAAATCTATCAATCATAGTAGTCCTATAAAAGATAGGAAGAAAAAGAGGAGAATGCGAGTTTAATTCTCCTTGTAGATCGACATCACTACAGATCTTTGATCCGATAACAATATACTTATTGATCAAAAAAATGATTTCTTAACAACATCAAAGGTGCATATTATAATATTTAGATATATTGTTATTTGATTTTAGATTTTTACATTAAAGCTCTTCTGCTTAATAATAACATATTATGATTTTTATGCTTGCACCTTCGACATCCGATATGATTTTCAATTCTTCAACATAAAATCAAAAACCTTTATCATATCATTTGAGCCCTTGGCACTATTTTTAATCTTCAAGTATAATATATAATCCTTTAGCGATCTACATCTTTAGTTGAAATGCACCTATATCACTTATATTATAGTAAGATTAGTTTCATAAACTCATCAATTGATTTCATCAATAAAATTTTAAATTTAATATTATTATTTATAGGCACATGACAACCACATGTCGAGCTCAAAGAGATGGTCAATATTCCATGGATCAATTATTCCCAATATTTTGATTTTATTAAGATAAATTTTCTTAAATAATTAAGAAAATATATAAAAGATACGAAAAAATATATAAAAAATGCCACTATAAGGGGATTTGATCTTGGCACTTTATTTCATTGCAACACCTCATCAATAGCATAGTTATAACTTGACCAGAAATTGACCAATAAAATTAATATATATTTTATTTTTAAGTTACAATCTTGATTTTAAATACTTTAAATAAAATATCAAATCTACCAAATATATCTTCGGTAATTTTTCTATAAATTACTTATATTTTAGATTTTTTTCAATAGTTATCCTTATTTTAGTTTTTCCCAAATCACACCCCTAGTTTTAAAAATATTGAAATTGCCCCTTCCTCCACTACTCTCCTTCACTATCGCTATCACCTTCGTCATCGCTTATCGTCTACTCACCATTATCGCTTGCCATCCTTGAGAGGAGAAAGGGGAGAAGAGGGGGAGGAAATGGAAGGGCAAAGGGTGAAGGGCGAAGGCAATAGGAAAGGAGGGGGAAGGGAGGAGAAGAAGGGGAGAGAGAAGATTGTAGGTTACGAGAAAGGAGAGAAGAAGTGGGGAAGGAAGTGAAATAATGTGGAATAAGAAGAAAAAACTTCTATAAAAGTATTGACTAAGTCAATACCAAAAAAAGAAGCTAAATAAACTTGATCAAGGAGCCTTCTTTGGAGCCTCAAATCTTTCAAAATATAACAATACTTGAGGAGTATAATTTATGATTGCAGAGATCTTATGGTGATCTACAAGTAGGTACCAAGATCCATCAAGGATATCATGCAAAGACTAATTTCAAATAGTCTAAAATTACCCACTTATCATTTTTATTTTTATGTTTCTTTTAATTATCTTATATTTTTAGTTAATTAATTTTCACGACCTATAACTAATATAGATAAAGGCCCTTTTAAATCTATAGAACCATGGAAAATAATATCATTCAAGAATTATATCAATCTTCTCTAATACGAGGAGTTGATTCCTCTCTTCACCTTTTATAAGGTTAGTTTGATGGAATAATTTCTAGTTATATTTTCTTGATTTTATTTTTATTATGTGTTAGTTGATATCAGAGCCTTGCTATTGGTGTTAGCATAATAGGTTTGTAGTTAAGAAATTAAGAAGTATGCTCTATACTTGTCATTTATAGTAGTTCTTGTGTATCAGAAATTTTATTTGCTAAGTACAACTTTATAACCAATCAGTCTAGTGACAATAATGGTAGAGACGACGATGGTGTTATTGATAATAGCAATGGCAATTTTGACAATAATAGCTTTCGTGATAGATGCAATGACAACAACCATAATAATAATGATTGGAAAGTGTCAGCCCTATGAGTAGTATTAGAAGCACAAGAAGTAAGAATAACCTATGATCTTCGAGAGATTCACAACACTTTAATTGACATAATATTATCCACCCATGACAACAAACAATACATGATGATGACTCAAAATATGACAGTGAAAGATAATACAAGATATTAAGTACCACTTAGATAAAATAGACTATTTGAGGATTACCACCTCAAAGTAGACCTCCTCGTTTAATAGTCACCTCAATATTGAAGCATTTTTTTACTAGAATTATGAAGTAGAAAACTTCTTCAAGGTGAGAGATATCCTTGTTCATAAATAAGTCAAAGCTTATTGTATATAAGTTAAAAGGAGATACAACAACTTAGTAAGATATATTATATAATAACAAAATAAAATAAGGAAAGACACCAATATAGATATGACGGAAGATGAGGTAACTTTTCAAAGGAAGATTCCTATGCTAGATTATGAACAATTATTATTTCAATAATACCAAAGCTACATCCAAGATACTTGATCCATAACCAAGTATATTGATGAGTTTCTTATACCTTTCAACCAGATGTAACTTATCAAAATAAGAAAACTAGCTGACAACAAGGTACCCTAACAGACTCAAATTTGTAATAAAAAATAGAATATCTTTAACTCCAACATAGATAGTAGATGAAGCTTATAATATAATATTAAATATTAAAATATTATTGACTTGACCTCCAATTACTATTTGATAATTTTATACTCTTCAACATGGTATACTATAACAAAGAAATGCAAGTTATGATTGAGTCAAAACAACTTATAAATTAAGGCACAAGTACCGCAAGAGCAATAAGACAAGCTAAACATATCTTAATTACCACAAATAATCCATATGTTCGATTCTTGGTTGAAAAATATTTTAAATGTAGGGATCATAGTCATCATTCCAATGAGTGTCATGCTTGTAAGACTATCAACCTTGCATATAACAAAGATGACTTTGATAAAAAAATAAAATACTCAAAATGATACGATTAATGATATTGACAATCTAAAATAGCAAAGGAAAAATGAGAACATATGATGTGTTGTAAAAAGATTATTACTCACCCTAAGGCAAGAAGATCTATCTCAATGCAAGAAAATCTTTTATTCCCGATGTAGTGTTAATAACAAAGTCTATGCATTGATCATATATAATGAATGCTGTGATAAATTCATTTCCAAATCATTAGTGAGGCACTTAAAATTAGAATAAAAGATTATGGTGGAATGGGAAGAAGATAATTCAACAAACTAATAAAAAGTGAGACGAACCCAACACTTCTAAAGTGAAGTGAAAGTCTTTCTTATTCATTTTTAACTCTAAGCAGGAATTCTTTATCAGTTCTAAAGAAAAAAAAGTATATTATGCTCTTATTGTGAAGGGAGAAAAGTCATATGGAGTAAAGATTCTAAGAAAACTAAGATTGATATTGAAAGAATTCAAAGAGATCACCTCTAAAGAATTACCAAATGACCTCAACCCATGAGAAATATTCAATACCAAAATCATTGGACTCCAAGAGCAAATCTACTGAATTTACCTCACTACCGGATGAACCCAAAAGAAAATGAGATATTAAGAGAGAAAGTTGAAGAGTTGATGCGAAATGGGCATATTTGAGAAAATAAGAGCCTATGCAAAGTCCTCATTTTATTGATACCTAAGATGGAAGCTATAGGATGTGCATAGATAGTAGAGTCATTAATAAAATCATAATCATGTATCACTTTCTCATACCTCGACTAGAAAATATATTGGATCAACTACAATGGTCCAAGATATTCTCAAATATTAATCTTCATAACATATATCATCAAATTCATATAATGCAGACTCCATTTAAGAAAAGAGAAGACTTATATGAATAATTAGATGTCATTTGGTTTATCCAGTTATATTCATTAGACTTATGAATCAAGTACTTAAACTATTCATCAAAAAAAATATATAGTAATATATAATAAAATATATCTTTAAATAAAAGCACACATATATCTTTAAATAAAATATAAAAATTAAATCTATATTTTACTATTGAACTATATAATAAAATATTTAAAATAAAAAATTAATAATATATTTTTCTATCGAGCTATATTTTGGATGTCAAGTCTTGATTGGTTTTAGGGAGGAATTAATTTGGTGTAATGGCTGTCGTCAACGCGGAGCAGGAAAGATTTGACTTCTTAGAGATGACGTCATAAAACCTTTCAATTCCCAATTAAATCTTCACTAATGATCCATCAAGAACGTTGCAAGTTCTTTCTTCTGCAGGATTTCAACACGTGTCGAACGGAACGGCATTCGGAATCCAAAGCCGCAAACTTCTGTGGCAATGGAAACTACGTGTCCGATTCGAGATAACGATTTGTACTCGATGAATTCGATCCCGTCTACGATTCGGAGACCAGAATCTCTCTATATATAAAGCCGCTCCGCTCCATGGTAGGAATTAATCCGAGTTCACAAAGTTGAAGTGCGACAAGAAGGCGAGGGCGACGATGGAGACTCCACCTGATGATGGCCATGCCGATTGGGTTTTCAGGGCCTATCAAACGGAGGAGACTTCGGCGTCGCAGCCGTTATCGTCTCCGGTGGTGATCAACGTCGGCTACAGCGTGATGCAATTTCTTGAAGATCGATTCGTGGAGGAACCGCCCCGTGCCTACTACACCTTTGCGTTCACTCTCTGCAACTTCCTCGACCAAGCATCTCGCCGCCAGGCGATCTCCACCGTTCTCTCACGCACCGGCGCCTATGGTTATGACATCTGCTTCGCCGGGCGGTTGGAGAGACAACTCGTTGCCTTCTGCAATGATCCAGTCGAGACGGCTTTCAACTCGGGCAACGGGATCGAGATGATCGTCGACGTATTTTTGTCCGACTTCCCGAGCGATGAGGAACCCTCTTTGGACGTCGAAGGCGTCGGCGAGGACGGGGATTTCGTCAGCATCCCGGCGTCGACAGATGCGGTGGAGGAGTTGTTGGTGGTGAAGTACGAGCGTGGAGGAGATATCAGAGAGGAGAGTTGCATCATCTGCTTCGAGGAGTTGGACGAGGGCGTGGAGGTGACGCGGACGCCATGCAAGCACGCCTTCCATGGCGGCTGTCTCACTCGATGGTTGGAGAGCAGCCGTGTCTGTCCTCTCTGCAGACACGCCATGCCTGCTTCTGCTGATCCCTGAAATGCTTCTCCTCTTCTTGATCTCCCCGAGATTCACAGACATCTTCTCTTTCTTACTTCTGCACTGCATATTGCCAAAGATGAAGAGAAAAGAAGTGGCAGTGGATGCGGTCGATTCAAAACATCCTTGTTTTCGGCAGATCAAACAAATTGAGTTGTGTGCCTTTCAAGTCAATTTGGGAACGAACAATAGAGTAATTAAGAATCCCTGATGGATTTAGGAAGGGTTTAATTTGGCATCTAACAGTGACTGGGCGTCGAAAGCGAGCGATCCATTAGATACGTAGCAAACTCTGGTTTCTCCTATATATGGCAATGGAAATTTCCTAATCTAAACTGCAACTTTATATGGCAATGGAAATTACGTGTCGAATTCTAATTAGGATTTCTTGCAACGTAATGCCATCCTATCTGGAATATGTGGAGGCTCATCGTTCTACCTAATTTGGATTATTAGAATCACTTAGAGAAAAGGATGAGAATATTTATTACAGGTTAAATTGTTAAAATGTACAATCTAAAAGAGGACCGAGAGAAATAAGAAATCCAATGGTATCAAGATCATTAAATTCTGACTCATAATGAATAAAAAAGATGTAAATCTATTTACAAATCAGTCGCTTATAATTTATATAGTGATTGGTACATCTTTAAAATTATAGTGTATGATAATTTATTATTATTTATATATATTTTATTCTGTTTCCCTTTCATTCCTTATTTCTTCTTCTTGGTGTGCTCGTGACTTACCTCTTGTTTTCTCTATTTTATTCTCTTAGGTTAAATATCAATTTGTTATGATCAATCACTATTTAATGGTCTATGGTCCTTTCTTTCTCTTTTTATTATTTTTATAATAAATTTCTCATCATCTACCGTCAATAAAAGATATATAATTAGAAAATAAAAAAAATCTATGGTGATCTAAACACAACATTTACTTTATGAATCCTTATAACCTAATTTAATTGATAGAAAAATAATGACATGACCAATACTTCACTGATACTTTGGTGTTAAATAATCGATATCTTGATGTCACGTACCTAATATTTTTAACACATGTGTCTATTATAACGATAATCGATATCTTGATGCCACGTACCTAATATTTTTAACACATATGTCTATTATAACGATGCTCCTTAGACGATACTGACTACTTCGTGTTTAACACATATTTTCTAGATTCGACACAAGAAATACAAAAAACTATCTCAAACATCAATATATGTCCCAAGCAAACTAAGGAAGTAAAGAGAATATAATCGATATAAGCCATACAACATGAAGGTAGTGGCCATGCATGAGATTTATAGTTTATCTTTTAATCGACTGAGGGGAATTACTCAAAAGCATAAAGGTGTTGAAGCAAATGATCAAAAGGGATGAGAAAGTGACGATAGGTTTAGAGGGACAAGAACATAAAATCAAGCATTGAGTAGAATAGAAGTGGAGTTAGAGGAGTGTCATAGTGCCTTAGGGACAAATCTACTAAAAGCGAAGAAAGGAATGTAGATATGAGATGACAGATAATAGGGTTATGAGTATGACAACGTTATGATACCATAAAGGTAGGACTGTCATTGAGTTATCGATTCCTTACTCTTATGAAGGGAGAGCACTTTATCATGAAAGAGACCACGGAGGTAAAAAATATAAAGTCAAACTCTTAAGTACTGAGATAAGGTTAATGAGCAAGACTAGTGTCAATAAGCTTCTTATCTAAATAGTTGAAAATGAGGGACTTCGGGTCAATGCAGGAGTGCTCGACTAAGGAATGAAGAAGTTAGTATGTGGTGTTATACTTTTTCTATTCAAAATAGTCGACAATAGAAATGATAGAGAAGAAGGTATAATTTCAGATATGACAAACTATTAGAGACTTGCTTCAAGTCGAGGTAAAATTTTGTTCTTTTCAATAAAACTTCATACATTCCAAAAGTTTAATGGCAATAAGAAGGTAAATTATAATAGCTAATACAATGCAAGGAGTGTAATCACTTATGATGCTTTAGAAGTGTGAGTAAAAAGTAAACGAATGCTACTAATCAAATCAATATATGAAGTACAATCCTCGAGGAGGTGGGCGAAGTCAAAGAACTTTTACCTTATCAACTCTTAAAAAAATAGGCGAAAATGATTCCCCTAGTTCTCTTATTTATCTTATAAAGGAGCTCTATCTATGTTTAAAGATCCTTCAAATAAAGTGAAAGATAATAGTTTTTAAAATCTAACCAATGATGATTGGCGCTATCGAGAGTAGACTATTCATTTTATTTCCTAACAAAATATCAATTAAAAGTAAAAATGATACAAACCTACTAGAAAACGATAACTACAAAGAGAAATTAATGGGCATATTTTGTGAAGGAAAGACCTTAAAAATTTTAAAGTCTGTGAGATAATGTTTATTAAAGCTCAAATAGGCATCCACCTAGTTAAAGCGATGTGAAACGTTTAAGAGACTAGTTCATAATAAGGAAGGCTTTTTTCCTTCATCTATCTATAAGAACTTATAATGATCAATATAACTTAGTCGATTCTACACTAGTGTTCGAGTCATTGACAAGTTGAAGTAACATGACAGATTAAAGTTCGACTACTCAATAACAATGATGGAGAGTAGTTAGGAGCCAAGAGGTGTATTGCAATTGGAGTAGAAGATTAAAGATTTAGCAAAAGTTAGAAGATGTAGCATCTGTAAAGACTTCAACTAGAACGTTAAAAGAATAAGTGGAAGAGAATGTTACAGATAAAGTTGTAAATAGAGTGTTCGATATAATGCTCATGCATGTCTATGTCTTTTATTTTTGTTCATGCTTTGTGTAGCATATAACCGACTTATAGTAGGTTTGGTAGCCCCATTTTTATTGGCTTTTGTGGTCGTTTCAAGCTTGTAAATGTAGGTTGTGTGCAATTATCGTGTAGAGATAAAATTATCCAGAAATAAACCATCCAAGCAATCTTTTTGGGAGGGTTTTCTAGTCCCATGGAGTGGTGCAGAGTGTCAACTTGCACAACACCCACGAGCTACCTCGATGGCATATGGCTGGAAGAGCCTTTGGGATAGTATTTAAGGCTAGTTCATTGTCTTATTTCATAGTAATATCACATGGGGACTTGTGGGGACTTTTAACCATGACGAATCACCTTGGAACCTTTGTCGAGTGACCGGTCAGAGTTTGCAAAGTCTATATTTGTCATTCCTATTACCTATTAGGTGTTTGTTGAAATAATTACTTATGAATACCAAGTTAAATAGTTTCTCTAACCTATCTTCTCTTTTGCAGGTCCTCAAGGGACCATAAGAACTTTCGGAGAAGCTAACTTTTTGCGGATGGACACGCAAAGGTGTCGTATGAGTTAAATAAGACCAGTTAAATCATTAATAGCCTATTGTCCACTTATTGTCATTGCTCGGCATCCACGATGAAGAAGAGAGAGAGAGAGGAGGAGAGGATGAGCTACTGGGAAGGAGAGGAAAAGACGAAAGGGAAAGATCGAGCAATGGGAGAGGAGAGGAGAAGACCGAGATAATGTGATGGTGATGACAACCAAGGGAAAGGGGTGGAAGAGAAGGGGTAGTTTGAATTAAAATGAGATAATCATTTGAAAAAATCTAAAATATAAGTATTTTTTTAAAAAAATTCATCCTTATATCTTTAAATAAAATAATAAAAATATTAAAAATTAATTCAATATATTACTATCGAGCTATATAATAAAATATTAAAATATTAAAAAATTAATTCTACATTTTGCTGTGGAGCTATATTTTGGATGTCAATGCTTGATTGGTTTTAGGGAGGAATTAATTTGGCGTCTAGTAGTGAATGGCTTCCGTCAACACGGAGGAGCAGGAAAGAGTTGACTCAATAGAGATGACGTCATAAAAGCTTTCGATTTCCAATTAAATCTTCACGAATAATCCATCAAGAACAAAGCAAGTTCGTTCTAACGTAGGATTTCAACACGTGTCGAATGGAACTGCTTTCGGAATCCAAGCCGCAAACTTATATGGCAACGGAAACTACGCGTCGGATTGACGGAAGCCATTCGGAGACCAGAATCTCTCTCTATATAAAGCCGCTCCATGGTAGGAATTATGCCGAGTTCACACGGTTGAAGTGCGACAAGAAGGCGATGGCGACGATGGAGACGACTCCTCTCCATGGCCATGCCGATTGGGTTCTCAGGGCCTATCAAACTGATGGGACGCCGGCATCGGCTCCGGTGGTGATCAAACTCGGCGACACCGTGATGCACATTCTTGAAGGTCGAGTCGTGGAGGAACCGCCCCTTGCCTACCACACCTTTGTCTTCACTCTCGGCGACTTCCTCCACCAAGCATCTCGCCGCCGGGCGATCTCGACCGTTCTCTTAAGCGCCGGCGTCTATGGTTATGACATCTGCTTCGCCGGGTGGTTGGAGAGACAACTCGTTGCCTTCTGCAATGATCCAGTCGAGACGGCTTTCAACTCGGCAACGGGATCGAGATGATCGTGGACGTAATTTTTGTAAGATTAGTCCTATTTAATTAAATAAGATATATTATAGATATGATTGGATTCTGATTATGGTTATTGGCCAATAGAAAAGAAGTTAATGTTAAAGTAGGATTTCTTAGGAGATAACCTTGATGGGAGGAACTCTCCTAATAACTTATCCTAGACCCTCTGCTCTAGGATAAGAGGAGAAGGATCTAGTTTTCCTTGCAGATTTATATTTCAGATATGAAGATCAAGCGTTTGAAGATCAGATAAGATTTATTTTTCTGAACAACAAGAAAAGGTACGCATCGTAATATTGTCAGATCTAATTTATTTGATTTCAATCTTGGCATAAAAGTTTTTCCGCATTACAGACAACATGATTACAGATTTTATGCTAACAATTGGTATCAAAGCCAAGTTCTTGAGATCAAATATATTAGATCTATTATTGTTCTTTACGATGCCTGAATGATTCGTCGGATATTATTGATCTGTTTTCTTTCTATATGATTTGCTCTATTATTGTTTACGAGCAATGTATAATTTTATGTTTGATCGATGAATTTACTGTTTATTATCATCGATGTTATTGAGATAATCATCTCTGTTGATCGTTGTCGACGAAGGGCCGTGTACCACCCCGCAGTTGCGCATCACGGTCGTGCGCGGGCAGAGGTTCGCTTGCGAGCGGTGGTGGCACCACGGGCATCTCGCACCGCCTGTGAACGTGGTGAATGCGGAAGGATGATGGCCGCAGATGGCGGCAGCCGCAGCTCCCGTGAAAAGAGGGCAGCGGCCGCGCCAAGGCTGCGGCCAAGCGTGGGCAGGAACCGCGGTAGTCGCGCGCAGTGGCAGCGGTCGTGCATGGGCATAGGTGGCACAGGCAGTGCCGTAGCATGGCAACCGCGCACCGGCGGCGACCGCGCGTGGGTAGGCCGTGCACAGGCGATAGTCAAGCGCGGGCACGAACCGTCGCAGCGGTCGCTCATGGGCAGAGGCAGCCCCCCCGCGGCGGCAGCGACCGTGCGCTGGCAACAGCCACGGCCAACCGTGCGCACCGTCTGCAGGTAGGAAAAGCCGCAGCGGCCACGCACGAGCAGCGGTAGTGCCGCAGCGGCCGCGCGCGAGCAGAGTGACGGCAGCGCCGCACGTCGCAACGGCCGCGCCGCACGCGTAGGCGGCAAGGCACATTAGGGTTTTGGCATAATTACAGTTTTGACCTCGAGGTTAGGGTTTTTGTAAAATTATAATTATGCCCTTTGCAAATTTCGTAATTCCAGTTTATGTTTTGTCAACATATTTATAGTTTTACCCTCGAGTCTAATTTTGCCAAATTACAGTTCTGCCCTTCGTGAATTTCTTAATTTCAGTTTATATTCTCATATATTTATAATTTTATTCTTATGAAATTGAGAATTTTAAGTTATATTCTCAATTATAAAATTGATCAATATGATTTATTATAATTATGATTGAATTTAATCATGATTATATTTTGGTTATTTGATTGGATTTAATTTTTGATTTAAAAAAATATAAATTATGGTTATTTTATAGTTTTCTCATATTAATTATTGATTATACATGTGATAAATAAAATCCAATTATTGTTCTTGGATATTTATTTAGTTATTCATATGTATATATTTAAAATTATGAAATAATATTTACCTTTCACATGAAGGCAATGAAGACATGATTTATATGTTATCATGATTATCATATGAGTTTTCTTTTGCTGATTAAAATCAATAATTATTATGATTATTCTATTATTAAACTACTTAGCATTAATGTTCAATAATTATTATGGTTATTTTATTATTGAAACTGCTTAGCATTAATGTTCAATAATTATTATGGTTGTTATTCTATTATTGAACTGCTTAGCATAAATTAAAGAAATTTGATGAATATTATTTGTAATTCATTTCCTTAAGTTTTATCTGACTTGTAGTTGCCAAAGTGGTCTTGGATGATAAACTTTTGTGATATGAATTACAATACATGCCTTATCATTTATAGGACATTTTAGATTGTATTTTATATTTTTGTATTAGTCTTGCAGTCACCAAAATGACCTGGACCGATAATTTATAAAATACATTATGAAATTAGTCCTAAATAATATTAAATAAAAATAATATTTATAATGACATTATAAATCAGGATAAAAAAATTTAGTGAATATTATTTGTAATTTATCTTCCTAAGTTTTATTAGCTACCAAAGTAGCCTGGGATGATAGGCTTATGGGATATGAATTACAATAAAGTTCATGTCATTCATGGGATATTTTAGATTGTATTTTATCTTTTTGTATTGGTCCTATAGCCACCAAAGTGACCTGGACCAATAATCTGTAAAATATATTATGGAATTCATCCTAAATGACATTAAATAAAATAATATTCATGATGGCACATATAATTATGAGATTTAGATAATCCCAAAGGAGAATCTATTTCAAATAATTATGTGATGGGGTAGGATGATACTATTTTGGATATTCTTGCAGTTTAGGGTTGTATATCCAAAGGTAACAACACTATTCCACAAGAATGGTATCAGTCCTTGTATTGAGTGAGTGAGACCTTGATCAGATTAATTGAACAGAATATAATATTAATTACTGAAAGTTCTGTGAAATAAATAATTGATGTGATTGATAAAGAAAGGTATAAAAGACTTAATTTTATGATACTTAGACTTCAGTACAGTTTACAACTAGCGCATGAGAATATCTTAGGATCAATTTAAATTATCTGATAAGTCATTAGTTGACATCTTACTATGATAGTATTTGAGGAATTTAAGATTATATCCTTAAAATAAATGATAAAGCTGTAAGCTCAAGACTCATAATATTTTGAGTACTACTCAAGGAGTAGGTAACACTAAAATAAGGATGAAGCATAATTTCACCTGAGTTTATAATTATTATATAAACTCATAAAAGAATATCTTTACAATAAAATGTTACTTTTGTAGCAAATAAAGTTATGTGAAGAAGAAATATACTATAAGATTTGATTTGAAATGAAAAAGGTATAATTATAACCTTTGTATAGTTCAAATCAAATATTACGGATATTATTGATGGATTAATTTAATGATTTATTATATGTTATCAATAATAGATATTTTTATAAAAAGAAAAATGAAGAGGGATAAAATCAAAAGAGAATGAGATATTTATCAATGTAGGGAATCATCTTAAAGTGAAAGCGATATTAGTTTGTATTTATCGTTTATATCTAAAGATGATTCAATTTGATAAATTTTGAGAATCCATGTTCTTATAATTCTGGGAATTTAAGTTCTTTACCTAGAATTGTTATAATATTATTTCCCTTTTGATGGTTGTAAACTTATTGTGATTCAAAAAAAAATTAACCTTTGAATTATGTATAATAGTCTATGTAGAATTAATATGAATCATAGGTTTACAATGATCCTATAATTAAATATTGAAGTGAAATGTAGTTTTATAAACTCCTTGAAGTTATGTTTATCACTTTATGATTTTGTCTCATTAAAGAGAGACATTTTATCATCATATAAATAATCTGTTGAGATATAATTATATATATATCTAATTCATGTAAAGTCTATGACTATTTACACTCTTGAAGTGTATATAAATGAAGTTGATAGACAATTAGATAGAAAAGTCAAGATCATCATATCTGACACGGGTGATAAATTTTATGGTATTTATGATGAACCCAATTCTTTTGTTAGATTCTTAGAAAAATAAGGTATATGATTTACCAGATGTGTTATAGTAGAATATGATTGCTGAAAGATGTCATCATACCTTATAGATATGGTTAGGAGCATGATAGATTATTATTTTTGTACCCAAATCAATGTGAGAGGAAGCTTCAAGGACAACTATGTATATCTTGAATGGTGTTCCTAGTAAGTAAATTACATGACTTCTTTTAAGTTATAAAATGATAGGAAACATGACTTAAGATATTTACATATTTGAGATTGTCCTATAGAGATAAGGATCTTCAACTCACATAAAAGAAAATTAGATTTAATAATTATTTCTGAATATTTTATTATCTATTTAGAAAAGTTTAAAGGGGTACATATCTTATTGCTTTAATCATAGTATGAAGACAATTAAATCTGGTAACATAAGATTCCTATAAAATAGCAAATCAGTGAGAGTGAAAATCTCGAAATTTAATTTTGATATAAAGGAGATACAAGTTAATACTCCTTTATTATTCGAGAGATTGTTGTTACTCAAATCATTAAATGATTTGATGAAAGTAAACAACAAAATAACATTATTAAACTCCCACATTATATTGATATTGCTATTAATGGTCTTGTAGAACAATCATAATTGATAACTTTGAGAATATCTCCAAGGGGAAGGAATCATGTTATTTATGGTTATTATGTTGTATATCTATAAGAATTATGTTATACGAATCAGAATGGATCCCTTATTTTTGTCACGGGTCATGAAAAGTAATGATTCTGAAAAGTAATATGCTGCAATAAAAGAAGAGTTAAAATTAATAACCAGAATGGTGTCTGATAAATTTATCGAATTGTCCAATAATTGTAAAAGAGTCTATTATATACATGTGACTAAAAGGACAATGTCGAACGATATAATGGTCAGACTTGTGGTTAAAAGTTTTACTCATAAAGAATGTATCGATCATAATGAGATTTTTAATGAACTCGTTAAGAATCATCATGACATTAATGATTCATTATGAGTTTGAGTCATATCATAATGATATGAAAATATTTTTAATATCTAGCTTTATATGGGTTACTCTATATGATTTACAAAGAAAATGAAAGAAATATAAAGTTTGGTATGCAAATTCAGGAATCCATTTATGACTTTAAATAAGCTTCAAGGTAATGATATATAAAGGTTCTTGATATCATTATTTCATATTTAAGGTAAATACTATTAATTAGTATTTATATTAGTGGGAGCAAGTTTATTATATTGGTCCTATGGATAATATTTTGTCTTACCTATAGTGATCTTGATTTATTATACTAAATCAAGAATTTATCACTAAAAATTTTAATATGGTTGATATGAATGAGACATCTTATATTATTAACATTGAGTAATTCAAGGATAGACCTCAATGATTATGAAGATTGTCTTAGAAAGGATATATCAACCGAGTCTTGAAAAGATTTTAATATATAGCTTTGTTCAGTCAATCATAAAAGCAAAGTTTTAGTCAATAGTAAATGCTTGAAGATGACTTGAAAAGAATCAGATAAAGAAGATATTCTTTGTATATGCGCAATTGGAAGTCTATGCCCAAGCTTGTATTAAAAAAAAAGATATCAGTTTTTACAATTAAAATGTTGGGTATATATTGAAGTCACCTAAAAGTAAAAACATTAAAGGACTACAAAGAAAGTAATAAGATATCCAGAAGGGACAAGAGATTATATGCTCACATGTATGAAATTATATCAGCTTGAAATAATGGTATTTTTCATATGCTGATTATATAAATTGCCTCGATAATAGGAAGTCCACCTTACACTTAATATCTATGTAATTAGAGAGGTAATTTATTATTATTAATAATAGAAGTTGATTTTGTGGTATGCTTTGAGGCCACTAATCAAGTTTGTGACTGCAAACTTTTTATCTCAGGACTTGGTGTGGTCAGGCTCAATTACTAAGTCGTTGAAGATATTTTATGACATTGCAGTAGTTTTCTTCTCTAAGAATGACAAGTACTATTGCATCTATATGCATTATGGTATAAAGTACTTGATGGTTAGAGAAGATGAGTCCAGAAACATCTAATGTCAATTAATTACTTGAGTTCCACTGTATTGATTGCTGATCCATTCACTTAGGACTTATAGTCTAAAGTATTTTGAAAGAACATGTTCTTATGATTGGGTTTGTGAGCAACCCATAAAGGATATGGTGATGCATGTTTGAGTGGATACTATAATTGACATTCTTACTTACGTACTTAAAGTTATTTGTTTCTGCTATCCTGTTCACAATTATGTATGTACATATTATGGTTGAATGTGATGACAGGATTGTCTTGACAAGACAAATTATAGGGGTCATTTTGGACTACATTATGAAAGGCTAATAGTATTGTGGTACATAGAAGGAAGTGTGACATTGATGGCATACAACCGCTATGACTCATATTGTTAGTCAGACTTAATGTAGTATTATTATTGTTATTAGACTTATTGGCCTATTTTCTAAAAATTCACACGTGTGTATATAGTTTTTGTAAAATTTCAGAATCCAATTGAGTCAAATTGTTTTAAATAAATTGTATTTATTTATTTTATTTTAAATCCTTTTATATCTTACTGATTAATGGGCCAAATGGGAGAATTGTAAGATTATGTGGCCCTATTTAATTAAGTAAGATATATTATAGATATGATTGGATTCTAATTATGGTTATTGGCCAATAGAAAAGAGGACCATGTTAAAGTAGGATTCCTTAGGAGATAACCTTGATGGGAGGAACTCTCCTAATAACTTATCCTAGACCCTTAGCTCTCGCCTATAAATAGACAGGACCTCTAGGGGCTAAGGGGGGCATCTGATAGACAGGGGGTTAAGAGTACGTTTGAGTAGCATCTCAGCAATTGAGAGATTAAGGTTTTTCTCTCAATCTCCCTCTCCCCTAATCCCCTAATCCATCAATTTAGGTGTTCCTGTGAAAAGATAGGAAGAGAGGAGAAGGATCTAGTTTTCCTTGCAGATCCTTGCAGATTGATATTTCAGATCCGAAGATGAAGCGTTTGAAGATCAGATAAGATTTATTTTTTCTGAACAACAAGAAAAGGTACGCATCGTAATATTGTCAGATCTAATTTATTTGATTTTAATTTTGGCATAAAAGTTTTTTCGCATTACAAACAGCATGATTACAGATTTTATGCTAACATTTTTGGCCCACTTGCCGATCGATGAGGAACCTTCTTGGGACGTCGAAAGCGTCGACGAGGACGGGGATTTCGGTGGCATCCCGGCGTCGACGGACGCGGTGAAGGAGCTGGCGGTGGTGAAGTACGAGCGTGGCGGAGATGTCAGAGAGGAGAGTTGCATCATCTGCTTCGAGGAGTTCGACGAGGGTATGGAGGTGACGCGGATGCCATGCAAGCACGCCTTCCATGGCGGCTGTCTCACTCGATGGTTGGAGAGCAGCCATGTGTGTCCTCTCTGCAGACACGCCATACCTACTTCTACTGATCCCTGAAATGCTTCTCCTCTTCTTGATCTCCCCGAGATTCAAAGACATCTTCTGTTTCCTGCCTCTGGACTGCATATTGCTATAGATGAAGAGAAAATAAGTGCAGTCGATTCAAAAGGTAGATAATGGCTTTGGTGTTGTACATACATTGATGAGGACATGAAAATAAAATGCTATACAATCCCATCTGGTGATCTTTCTTGTTTCGCTCTACTACTCTGTTTGTGTTGTGCTTGTTAGAGCTCTCTGTTTGTGGTAGAGATCTCTCTGTTCTATGCTTACTGCAAGCATCCTCTGTTTATGGCAGTTCAAACAATTGTAGTTATGTGTCGTTCAATTTCGATTGGGAGAGCAAGAGAGTAATTATGGGTCCAATTTCAACCTATTTTGACCCAATTCAGTAATTTGACATTGCTCGAATTTAGCATAATTGTGAACCCTAATTTAACTTCAAGAAAAATTTCAAAATAACATTCATTTTTTTTTGGATATAACACCGAGTCTTTCGGAGAGTCATTTATTCTTCCGGTGTATTAACATTCTTTTGGCATCTCAGTTGATCCTCTAGTGTATCATCATATCTTTCGATATCTCAATTTATCCTTCTTCAACATTTCATATGATGTTCGATTTTTCAGCATAACATCAAGAACCTTTATCACAAGCCCTTGACGCCACTTTTAATCTTCTAGCATAAGTTATGTGCCATTATCACGTATAGGTAAAACTGTCCAGTAATAAACTATCTAAGTAGTTATTTTATGGATTTTCTAGCTTGATAGAGTAATGCGATGTGTCAACCAACATAACATCCAAGAGCTACCTAAGTGGCACATGGCTAGATAGGCTTTTGGGGTAGTGTTCAAGGCTCCTTCGCTACCTTATTCTACTATAATGTCATGTGGGTACTTATGAGGATTTTTACTCACGATAAACCACCATGGACCTTTTGTCACATGATTGTTCGGAGTTTGCAAAATTTATGTTTGTAATATGCATCGTCTATCAAATATTTCTTGGTAACAACATTCGCTTAATATTTTTTTATATACTATTAATATTCCTTAATCTATTTAAAATCATGCTTACCCATCTGATGAAGGCTTTAACAAAATATTTATTGATAATAGAGAAATAAAAAGAGAAGAAAGAAATAACGATATAAATAAATGGATAACTACGATACTCATTTTAAGACAAAGAAATGAATTCCAAAGATAAAAACCGCATCTTCGCATGTGTTGCATGTGGTCATTAGAAAAATAAATATGATATCATTACTCACATATATAATGTAAGAAAAGTACATTGTTCACTATATTCTTATGGTCTCCATTATAATGTTCTTTTTTATTTATAGGCCTAAATTTAAGAATAAAAAGAAAAATATAATTATATCAAATCAAATATATGATAAGTTCCACTTGATAAAGGTAATAATCTTTTACTTGATTTAACAAATAATATTTCTTTCTTAATGACATTATTTTTTGGTATATTTTCATCTTTGTAGAGATGAATTTTTAATATTTTTAGTCAATATTTGTAGTATTCGATTAAGATCGAATCTGATTGAGAATTGACTCATTTGCTTTAATATCAACATTAAATTGGATTTAGAAAGCGTTTAGATTTGGAATCCGAGGCGTAAATTTAAGTGGCAATAGAATCCACGCGTCCAGTGCTAATTAGGATTACTCCCCCACGGCAACGCTATCCTATTTGGGACTGAGACGGCTATAAAGCCGCTCCGTGGAAAACCCGAGAGCACACGGTGGAAGCGCGAGAAGAGGGCGACGATGGAGTTTCGTTTCAGTTCTGCTTCTTGGGATTTCAAGGCTACGGTGACGGGCCGGACGCGGGCGTCGCAATTACATAGACAATTGGCTCCTGTGATGATCAAGCTACGCTACCCCGTGATGACCCGGACCGCGCCACCGCCACCGCTACTTTGCGTTCACCGTCGCCCAGTTTATCCACCAAAGATCTCGCCAACACGCGATCTTCTCCCTTCTCTGCAACGTACGCACCCACGATCCTAGTTTCCTCTATATTCCGCGCTTGGAGCTAGATCTCGTTGCCTTCTCCCATTCTCCAGTTGTGTCGGCTTTTTGTTCTGGCCGTGGGATCGAGATGACCGTCGACATACACTTGTACAACCTCCGGAACATCCCTTATTTCCTGGGAGTTGTCCGCGTGGGCTGGCTTATCCGGAGTATTCCGGAGCCTTATTACGACGAAACCATCATCCGGGACGAGGATGATTTCCGGAACGATGCGGAGTCTGTTCACGACGAATTCGTCGGTCGTGGCCGCGGGGTTTTCCGAAGCCTGCCGCGGCCGTCGGATGCGGCGAGGGAGCTGGTGGTTGTGAAGTATGAGCCTGGAGGAGATTTCCGGGAGGACAGTTGCATAATCTGCTTCGAAGAGTTCGAGATGGAGGAGGAGGTGACGCGGTTGCCATGCAAGCACACCTTCCACGTTGGCTGTCTCGCTCGATGGTTGGAGCGCGGCAACGGTTGTCCTCTCTGCAGACGCGAGCAATCTGCTTCCACCGCTGTGCTCTGAGGCACTTCTCTTCTTCCTCAATCTGCTTCCCAAGATTCCCGGATTTCTCTTTCTTGTTGTTGTTGGAGGTGGGAGAAAAAGAGTGTCAGTGGATGCTGGTTCACCAAAGCTTGCAGAGTCCAAAAAGATGATGGTGTACATATATTGCACAGTAGTGTGCGTCTTTGGCTGATTGAACAGTGAATAAACTGTTCTTGGAATCCACTCTCTTTCAGCATATTTCTCTTTTATTATCGTTCTTACACAAATTATTTTGGACCTGCAACAATCGTGCACATCTGTTCCTGTATATATAATTCTATCGAATTTACAATATGGCGAGAATGTGAATGAACTATGAGAATAGATATAGTGGCGTCATAAAGGCGCCTATGATCATGATTTCCGGTCCACTCGGCGCTTGGAGGAAGATCTCGTTGCATTCTCGGATGTCGCGGTTGAGTTGGCTCTCGACTTGGGCAGAGGGATTGAGATGACCTTCGACTAAGCTTCCGCCGAGTCTGGAGCAGAGCGGATGCTTCTTTCGACGAAGGCGGGGTTTCGGAGGCGTGCCGGCGTTGTCGGATGCGGTAAAGGAGGTGGCGGAGATGTCCGAGAAGAGAGTTGCTTGATCTGCTTCGAAGAGTTCGACGTGGGAGAGGAGGTGACGCGGATGCCATGCATGAACGCCTTCCATGGCGGCTGTCTCACTCGATGGTTGGAGAGCAGCCATCTCTGCTGCCCTCTCTGCAAACACGCCATACCTGCTTCCGCTGATCCCTGAAGCACCTCTCCTCTTCGTCAGTCTTCCCAAGATTCACAGACAATTTCCCTTCTTGTTGGTGTGCACATTGTCAGAGATGAAGAGGAAAACGTGGCAGTGGATGTTGGAAATGTTAGGATTAAAACGTTAGTAATAGTGTTTGGTTGAATTGGCTTCTGAGTGAGTGGAGAGTTGCACAGTGTATTCTAGTTTACGAGCCACGTGTCCCAAATGTTGACATCAACTTCCCATATTTCTAGAAATTGCTGTTATGATTATGTTGACCTAATTTGGAGTCCGGTCAACATTGACCAATCCATGGTCATACTTAAACGTGGATCCTCCAAACGAGATCTGCCCCATTGCGTCACTAATCTTCACATATATAAATCACTATATAATGGGAACAATGGTGACAAAAGCTGCACGTCCAACACATCCACAACAAGGTTTCTCTTCCTGGAAACAATGAGAAGTTGGATTCACTGAAGCAACCAATTGAGACGATAAGAACCAAATCCATGCTTATGAAATTACAGATAAACAAACCCGAATTTGCCTCCCTACCATGAACACAGCTGAGAGGAGAACCAAGGAAGTCAAAGCAAGAAAACAGAGGAAGAGCGCGTCGCTGGTGCCGAGGAATGAATTCCATCAGAAAGCTTCCATCCTCTCCAACACCGGCGTCTTGATCACCTGCAGTATTTGCACGACCTCCGCCATAGAAGGCCTGCTCGAGGGGATCTGAGAGGCGCACACCAATCCTAGCTTGAGCACCGGCAGAACCTCCTCCTCCGGGTACTCCCCCATGCTCGCGTCGATGCACTCCAGCGCCTTGCCCTGCTCCAGCAGCAGCCTCACCTGGTCGATCAATATCACGACATCGTCATCCCGGTACTCCACCGGCTTCCGCCCCGTCACCAGCTCTAGAATCAGCACGCCGAAGCCGTACACGTCGCACTTCTCGTTCACCCTCAGGCTCTGGCACGCCAACTCCGGGGCCATGTAGCCCATTGCGCTCTGGAACCGGCTGCTTATGATGTGCTTGTCGAGCTTCGGCAGAAGCCTGGCGTGGCCGAAGTCGGAGATGATGGGATTGCAGCTCTCGTCGAGGAGTATATTGGTCGGCTTCAGATTGTAGTGGATGATCGGAGGACGGAATGACTGGTGCAGATGAGCGAGGCCGTCGGCCGTGCCAATCACGATGTGGAAGCGATCGGCCCATGACAGCGGCGGCATCGACTCGGGGTTCTCGTGAAGCCTGGAATGCAAGCTTCCATGGCGAGCGTAATCGGATATCAGTAGCTGGAGCTGAGGAGTCCAGTAGTAGCCTCTCAGTGGCATCAGATTCGGGTGCCTTACCTTCCCTAGCACTCGAACCTCTCTGTCGAAGTCGTCGTGGTACTGAACTATGTTAGCTGTCAGGAGCTTCTTAATGGCGACGGTTCGCCCTTCTCCCATCGATGCTCGGTACACCGTACCGAAGACTCCCCTGCCTATCTCAGTGGCTTTCGCCAGTAGAGCCTCAGCGCTTCCAGCCAAGTCCTCCGACCTCAGATCGTTCTTGGGGCCGAACACCACCATCTTCCCTGCAGCGGGAGTCCCCGTCGACCTCGTCGAGCTCGAGCATTTGCTCTCCAGGGCGTTCTCCAGCTGCACGATCCTCCTCCGGGCCGACATGTTGAGCAGAGTGATCACAAGCACACCGGACGCGATCACGAGAGCCGCGGAAATGGCCACCATGGACGAGATGCTGAGGAACTTCCTGTGTCGAACAACCACCGGGTTCGCAGGGTCGACGGTGACCATGTTGTTGCCGTTCCCTCTAGTGTAGGCATCCGGGTCGAGGACCAGCGGCTTGGGGACATTCATCTTGCACGGCTCCAACACGAGGGGAGAGCACAGGCCAAGATTGCCTTGCAGAGCACTGCCATCAAGGCTCTGGAATATGCCTTCCATGGGGAGCCGGCCGATGAGACGGTTGTGCGATATGTTAACAGCCAGAAGGTTGTCCAGCCCACCGAGCTGCTGCGGTATCTCGCCGCTCAAGTTGTTGAACTCCAGCTTGAGGATTTCGAGCTTCTTGAGCCGCGACAAGGAGGCTGGAATCGATCCGTTCAAGCTGTTGTGGGATAAACTCCTGCAGAGAATCATCAGAACAGATCAAGATCGACACAGATTCTTTCTCGTCCAAGGTGAATATGATGATGCTTACAGCAAGTATAGTGATGAACAGTTCCCGATCTCGTCAGGAATTGGGCCGCTGAAGGAGTTGCCGTCGAGTTGCAGAACAGAGAGGCTACCGGATTTGCACATGTCCGCGGGTATAGTCCCGTACAACTTGCTGCTCCGGAGATCCAACACCGTCAGGTAACGGAACAACCCGAACTCCGGAAGCAGCGGCGCCCGGAGCTCGTTCCACGAGAGGTTCAAGAACCTGAGACTGAAGTAGGACGCCATCTCCGGCGGAATAGCCCCTGTCAATTGATTAGCTGACAGGTCGAGTGAGTGAAGGGTCTCCGAAATCCTCGTCGACCCCGGCGGCATCGCGCCGGAGAGTTCATTCGACGACAAGTCGAGCACCTCCAGGCCCAGATTGAACAGGCCTTGCGGGATGCTACCGTTGAGCCTGTTCCCCTTCAGCCGGAGCTCGGTCAGCTTCGAGCATTCCGCCACCGCGTCCGGGATCGTTCCGGTGAGCTTGTTGTTGGATAGGCTTAGATAAGTCAACTCCTTCAGCCCGCCGAGCGACGGCGGCAAGCTGCCGGTGAACTTGTTGTTCGATAGATCCAAGTGCTGGACGGAGGTCAAGTTCCCGATCCATGGCAGAACATCGCCAGAGAGTTGGTTGTTTGACAAGCTGAGGAAGGTCATAGAACTCAGATATTGGACGGAGTCAGGGAGATGTCCGTCGAAGGAGTTGAAGCTCAGGTCCAAGGTGTCTAAGTGCGGACAGAGGCCGATGCCAGCGGGGATGACCCCGGAGAACTGGTTGTGGTTCAACTGGAGGTGCTTGAGGTTATGCAGATCGCCGATTCCGGCGGGGATCGGCCCAGAAAAGGAGTTACGGGACAGATCAAGCACTCGCAGCCGGGAGAGCGGCCAGAGACCGTTGGCGAAGTCCGGCGCCCCGGAGAACCTGTTGTCGGAGAGGTTGAGGTGGAGGAGAAAGGAACACTGCGGCAATGTGGAAGGCAAGGGACCCTCAAAGCGGTTGCCAGCGAGGGAGAGGTAGCGAAGCGAGCCGCAGGTGGTGGCCGAGGAGTGGGAGGAGGAGAAGAAGGAGTCTGGGATGGGGCCGGCGAGGGAATTGGAGGAGAGGTCGAGGGAGCGGATGGAGGAGAGGAGGGAGAGATCGTCGGGCAGGCGGCCGGAGAAGGCGTTGCGGCTGAGGTCGAGGGAGCGGAGGGAGGGGAGGAGGGAGAGGCCGGGGGGGATAGGGCCGGAGAGGTTGTTATCGGCTAGGGAGAGCGAGGCGAGGGCGGGGAGGCGGTCGAGGCCGCGAGGGAGGGGTCCGGAGAGCGAGAGGGAAGCGAGGTCAAGGCGGACCACCCGGGAGGAGGCGACGCCGCACTCGACGTGAGACCAGTTGCATGGGGTGGCATCGGCCTCGTTCCACGAAGCAAGGGCGCCGGCCGGGTCCTCGAGCACCGACTTGAAGACGATGAGACCAAGGACTTCGTCGTTGAGCGGCGTCGGCAGGTCAGCGCCGCCCGCGGAGACAACGAAGGGGGACAGCATGCATGAGAGCGTCGACAAGAGCAGCACCCGAACCAGTTGACGAAGGAGGAGATTTGGGAGCCTCATGCTGGGGGTTGGGCAGGGCGGCCGAAGCTGGAACTACTGCAGCTATCTTTTCTCTTCATCAACGGCGATGAGTGCCATGATCTCGGCCTGTCAAGGCATCCATGGTCTGGCGTCGGTTGTTTAGGATCGCAAGCAAGAGAAGAAGGATGGACAAGCGGAAGCAGAAACCAAAAGGGAGGCAGAAGAGGGGAGTCACGTTCCTGTGGACTGTTGGGTCTGCCTCTGTGGATTGCCCTAATACGACATGGCACGAAAAATAATGGCGGGGAGAGGGGAAGGTGAAGGGTAATAGAATCTAAGACACGGTGTGGCCACATTCGCTGAGGTTAATTACTGTAGGTGTTTGAACTTGATTTGAAATGAGAACTAAAGATTGGAATGCGCTCGCCTGTTTCAGCTGCGACAGGGTTCACCCACTTTTCTTGAAATGAGCACTAATTGGTCTGCTAGATTTGCAGGACAAGTCTTAGAAAGTGGAATGGCTGTTTTGCATGACGTTGATAGTAGAGGTTTTATTTTTTATCCAAAATATCGAGAAATCAAAATTTATCTTATAAGATTTTGAACTCTTAATCATTTGATATATATATATATATATAATAAAAAAATTATAAATCTTAATTATGTGGATTGAGAATGTAAATGGTCATATATTTAATCGAGTTTAGAATATTTAACATTTT
The DNA here is from genome assembly GCF_036884655.1 of Musa acuminata AAA Group. Classification (NCBI taxonomy): domain Eukaryota; kingdom Viridiplantae; phylum Streptophyta; class Magnoliopsida; order Zingiberales; family Musaceae; genus Musa; species Musa acuminata. The sequence continues at coordinate 35,151,671 of NC_088354.1, forward strand.
ATTTATAATTTTTATTAAAATTTTTTAGATTTTTCTTTATCTATTCTTGTATCACTAACATTAATTATTTCATATTTTTTTATTATTATATCTGGATATCTTCTAAGCAACATGCCCATAACATCTTACATAATTTTCGCCCATCATATCTTCTATCGAGATAATATTTAATTATTTAAAAATAAATTTTTTTAATAATCTTACATATTCATCTTAATATTTTGATCTTGACAATATAAAATTATATATATATATTATTTCTTAATTGTCCAATGCTTAAATCCTTTGATCTCACAATTGTCTTATAAAATTTTTCTCTTAATCTATATCCGATAATCATATAAAACATAATAGTTACAGTCTACCAAACCAATTTCTTTAATCTCAACCATCCGTTCTATATTCCTACAAATTTTAGAAACCCTAATTTAAATACTTCATGTTAGACTTGCTAAGAATACAAAGATTATCTATTAAGTTATAATTCTATTGAGATTAATGATTCTTAATTAGATTACAAGAGGATTACAAAACACTGTCAAATAAACATGCATATAAGTAAAAAACAATTAGAAAATCAAGATTAACATTATAATGTGAAGAAATGTAATCTTATCCTATCATGTGTTGAAATAGAACTCCTGATTGAATTAGAGCCCTTCATTTTTTTTTTTTGTATCATTTTTATACAAAACAAATTAATTCTACTAATAAACATTCCAAATTATATAGATTTACAGTAACTCATAATGCCAAAAAAGCAGGAGGCAGATGGAAAACAAGTTCCATCGAGCTTTTGCAAGTGGGGACTACCACGTTCCTTCCATTGTAGAGTCCACATCAATCAACGTTTATGCCAAGAAATGGTGAATCCAACTCCATTCATCTCTTCCTCATATTCTTCGCCGCTGCTGCACACTGAGATGATTTAGAGCATCCCATATTAACCATTCATTCGAATAAGACAATCCAATGAGTTAAATACAGCTGTTGATACTGATCGAGTGAGCAGATACAGACAAAAGAACACTGCCACATCCATGCTTATTACGAATCCAAGACGTGACACACAGGTCTTTGAATCACATGCACCTTACCGACGTGCGGAGGAGGAGAAGAAGAAGAAGAAAAGAAAAAGGAAGACATGGAACAGTAACATCCATTTTCACTGTGTCGGAAGCTGAGAACATCTGACTCCCGTGGCTTAACATTTGTCAACGGCGACCGTTGCAACCTGGCCTGGTATGATAGGATCATAATGCACTAGATGAGAGAGGAAGAAGATAACTGACAACCAAAGACCATGGTGGATTTGGAAGTGTTTGCAGAAATACTATATATAAGGGACCTATTGAGATGGTGGTGGGACACAGTAGCTTCTGCAGGAGGAGGCCCTCGTGAGCCACGCCCAGCCATCCGGAGTTTTGTGGAAGGAGGGAGTCACATGAGGGAGTAGATTACTGAGCCAGGAGATGCAAACTTGGCCTGTCATTTAGTTTTCTTTGATTCTTGTTTAGCAGGAGCAGCATGTCTTTTTGCATGCAGTGGATTCTCTCCCTTATCAATGCTTGAAGAATGATGTTGTGGTGTCGACTGAAATCAAAGCATTCTCTCTCTCTCTCTCTCTCTCTCTCTCTATGGAGGAGAAGAACTGTAGAGTAGAGCCTGCATGCATGTTCGGAACTGAGTTAGGGATTGGATTATAATGGGTTATTATGTGAGCCGCCAGTGAACATAACCATGTGCACAGATGCACATCCTCTCATGGAAATGTGTTGTTCTTCCCCATTTGCAGAATTCATGTACACAGCACAACTGGGATACATGTATCCCAGTATCTAAACTTGGTGCATCCCATGAGCAGATGACAAAAGTAACTCATACGTGCCTCGAGTCTCACCTACTGCTACTACTCACTTCCAGAAACAGTACATAAAAGTTAAACCTAGAGATGATCCAAGCTTCACAAGGAGCCCACAGTGGCAGCACCCAACAACAAAGGTCACGGGTTAAAGCTGTTCGCAGAGAGAGATCACGGGTTTCTTGTTCCCTGCCACTCCATCTCGCCCCCCACACCACCCTATCTCTGCTCTGGAAATCCGTGTAATGGCACCATCTCTCTGCTGGTATTGCTGTCGGATCAACCAGTGGATTCCGCGTTACTTCGTTGCCTCTCTGATTGAGATGGGAGAGGAACACAAGTGGAAGCAATGCCCTCTCCAATCGGCTCAGTTGCCTGCGAGGCAGGGAAGACAGGAAATGGGCAGAACAAGTACTTCAAATTGCACTGATGAATTATCCCATGCAAATGTTACATTATTCAAGGACAATATTAATTATGCATGCATGCATGCGCCCTCTCACTAACTTTTCCTCGTCATTGATGACTGAGTTGCTACGGAACTGATCGCAATCGTCGGCAGGAAGATTTGTCACGGATGCACAACTTTTGGCACCTCACAGGAAAAGTAGAACTTGAGTATTTTTAAATGCTTATTAACCATTAATCTTAATAGTAACTAATATTAATAATAATATTATTATTATTATATAAAATTAGATCTGACCGGTCGGTCTGAGAAGAATAATCGGTAAGTGCAAAGCAGCTTTGGCTGAGCAAACGGGAGTGAACCAAATCAGACCGGCTAGTTTTGTACGAACCGGAAGGACCGACGGGCCCAATAAAAGTGACTCCCAATGGAAGACAATCGTATTGCTTGGATCACTACTTTGCAGTATCTATTTCTACCTTCGATTACTAATATTACGAACAGTCGATATGCATATACAACGGAGAATTAACAGCCAGTGTGTCCTGTGTTCTTCGAGTCATGTCTGCTTCTGATTTGGCTCGTTGTCCCAAAAAGCGATCCGCGTTGGAAGAAGGCGATGATTGGGAGGCCTTTCTCCACCGTGGTGGCCTGCCTGCGTCGATGTTCCTTTTATTGCTGCTCGCTGCTGCTGTCATCTCATCTTTTTCATGAACCTTTTTTGCCTGCAAAAAGATGGTGGCTTTTGCCCCCCTAACTTCCGTGAAGGTTGCACTTGGAATTCTTGAGAAAAATTCTCGGAAAAGGCTTTTTATTTTTTTTATTCTAGTTTTTCATGATAGATACTTTTTTATATTTCTCAAAAGATGTATCCTATTTACTATAATTCTTGAAATATTTTCTGCAAATGCAACTGAAACAGTACCTAATTATACTATATTTCTCAGATGTTTTTGAATATTTGATTATTTGTGTTCCGAAATCAATAATAATATATATTTAAAATTTTATTTTTTTTATATAAATTAATTTCTATTGGATTTTGAGTTCATTTGTCTCCTTTTAAATAAACTTACAGTGTTTTGATTAAAAATATAAAAAAAAAATTCACTCTATGAATCAGTCCACAGGATATAATGTATCTACTCCCTATTGTATTTTAATGATCATGGTAAACAAGGAAGACACTTAGGAAAATATGAGAGATTTTTTTGGAGAATTCATCTAGCAGTCAATATTATTTTTAATCTTATTTTCTCTCTTGGCATTCCCAAATTGCATAACAAAATCATTAAATCCCAAATTGATAGCATAATAACAACAACAACAACAAAAGAAAAACATACTTTCCTGTCATCAAGTGTACTCAACAATAATATGACATGGATTTGGATTCAGGATGTGGTAGTCCATCCCCACAATAGGCATTTAGATTAAACAAGCAGGTTAAATATTAATGCTTGAGATACCAGAGCAGATTTTTTGAGATTCTAACTTTTGTGATGGATAGACAGACAGATAACCAATTGAATGATATGATGCAAATTTACTACGAGTTAAATTAATGCAGAGAAATGCAGCAAAACAAAAAGCTTCAAAGAAAGCATAGACCAAAAAAATAGTATGCTATAATACAGTTATACAGGCAACCATCATCAAATTTGATAATTCAAAAAGTTAGAATAACCATAATATCAAAGGCATATGATGTTTCACTAAGACTAAATCATTTCAAACACACAACTAGCTAAAATCAACATATTCATAAAATTTTCAACCACATCATGACAATGATTTGCTAAAATACAGATCAATCATGATCATCAACAAATCATTTGACAATGACAAGATACATTTCATATGTGATACAACAGCAACTAACATGCCAAGAAAGTATAAAATAGGCATGGAACTGGAAAATTGGTAATTTGAACTTAGTTCAGAAGCATCATGTACTAGCAAATCCAAAAAAAGAACCAGTTTGAAATATGAATGAAACAGAAGGAAGATGCAGTATGAAGAACTAACAAGACTTTATGATAGATAGTATATCACCTATATTATTATGGTAGATAAGAGTCCCAAGAAGCCATGACAATAAAAAAGAACCTAACATTAAGACATACAAGTTTCCATAAATATTCCGCAAAGGGAGAAGAGATATAGACAAGTACAACCTCTTTCAAGAAGAACTTAGCCATAGAAATGGATCTAACGACTACATCATATATATCCACAGGTCACAAAGCAAGAACATCCCTAAATTTGAACTACAACTGAACACAGAGAAATCTAGACATGCTTAAGTATATCCTGACTTTAAGTTGATATAAGCAAATGAATTGAATCTAAGAAAAATGATGTATAAAAAGAATTATAGTAGAAGTCAACTCAACCATAGTCCATAGCCATCAAATAGCTTAGATGACTCAAGCAATGGACCTACTCCAGAATATTCCATCAAATAGCCATCAAAAACTGACCTCGGGATTTAGAGTAGTGACATCAAAATATTCCAGAATACATGAATATATATTACATGCTAAGCGTTTAAACCTAACTAAATTTATACATGCATAAACATACACTTACTGATATTATCTCAAACTGATCAGTTTTTAGGTGAATATACTGTTTATGGTTATAGCTTCATGTTTTACATGAATATAAGCACTCATACAGACAAATATAGATGAATCTAGGCGTACAATTGGTATTCCAAACCATCATGGTTGAAGCATCTTGGCAATCACTTAATACCCAGACACAGCAACAGACCATGAAAACACTGGAAACAATAACACAGCATGGTATACAATGATGCTACATACATGACAAAACACAAAGGGTCGCATAAGGAAAATGATTTCTTAAAAGAGTAGTCCTACCGATGCAACAAATCATCAAATTGAAACAAAGAAATTCTGTAGTCACTGTCAAACAAATCAAAGTCCCATACAAGTGAAATGCAAGTGTCTTAAGAAGAATACTGTGCAACTTAAACACGTCTTCAAGGAAAGATATAACTCCTATTTAAATTATTCATACAAAACAACAGTATGTATAAATCCTTCAAGACACTGAATGGACTACAATAAGGGAACCAAGATAATACACTTGATTATTCCAGAGCATCTATTTCTCCATCTTATCAATTACGTTGAAAATATTTTTATAATTTTTTATATATCAGGATGAGAAGGGAGTAAATAGTGACAATGTCAGGATTAGAGAGACCAGAGCATGACCAAAAATAAAAAAGAAAATGGAACCTATTAGAATAGTAAGAAATCATTATAATGAATAAAAAATTTCACAGTTTCCATTATCTACAAGCTAAGCGGCACGCTGTTTGCTTTATCAGAATACCACAAGTACAATGGAGTACACAGGGCCATGAGCAAGTTTCAACATAGTTGAAAGAAACTTAGACTTAGAGATCAGCTTTACAACAGAATTCATTGACAAAAGCATAGTTAAACAAACCAACTACTAAAAACTGCAATTGGCAAACCTGTAAACGACATATATTATGAAACGAGAGAATGCCACATTAAATTTATGAGACACATATTCCTAATGAATCAGCAAGCACATAATGATCCAATTAGAGTTACACAGAAACAGATCATTCAGCGTGCATAGTTTATGGCACATTAAAACATGAGAACCATTAAGAAAATAAACATTACATCACGGTACTCAATCCATTGACTGATAACCAGCTGGATCATGCTCATGCTCCCACCACTATTTCTTCGCGTTGCCTTTGTTTTTCGAATCTGTGGTGGCTCCTCCTCCTGATGCTTGCCCAGCCTTCTTAGCTGCCTTCTCCTGGAGCGCCTTTGCATCCCTTCACAACAATAGTGCAACTCAAAATCAGTTCTTTTTCTGCCCAATCAATTATTAAAATAACAATCTCACTTAAAATAAAAATAAGATGCAAAAAGAATGTAATCAATAGTAAAATTCCAGAAAGCCCTAACAACAAGAAGCTGGATCAATTAGAACAAGGGAAGGGATACCTCTCGCGGCGCTGTTCGGGGGTCATGCCGTCGTCTTTTTGCTTCCCCTGAGCTTTTCGAGCTTGTGCCCTCTGCCTATCAACTTCCCTCTGGTTTCCCCGTGAATTAGAATTAAGAGAAACATCATCACATCCGTGCATAATCAAGAGACGGAAACTAGGATTCCATCGAATCAGCCATTTACAACGAAACCAACGACAAGTAATCAGATCGAATCATCGACAAGAAAGGTTAACGAGACCAACACGAATCGGAAATCGCAGATCTCGCTCTCTCATCAAACGATCTGGAAAAGATGATAAGAACGAAATCCAAGTACGGAATCGAAATATATCATCGAATAAGGATATGAGTCATCCTCTCCGCTTCTGTGCAGGAAGAACCACCCGACGAGAGGGCACGAAGAATCCGTACCACACGACAGAAAGAAAAGGGGTGAGATGGAGGCAGGAAAGGGAATATATTGAAGAAGGGGAATCGGAGAGGTGTTCGGGTATTGTTCATCTTTTCCTACCCGTTCAATGCTCGCTTCTCTCGCCTATCCTGGTGGGCCCACCCTAGATCAATCATAGCGACCATTAACAGGAAGGTTGGACGTCGGGGTAGATCTGGAGAGTAGGAAAAGTATCGCCCTTGCGTCGGGACAAGGCGTAGTTTCCTGCACCGAGACTACTTGATTTTTCATTGGAGTGACCACTGGGTCCCCCGTGGGGTCTCCCTTCATCACCGATAGGTTAGGCGGGTACGAACAATGAGTGCCAAGCGATTGGCTCAAGACAAAATTTTATTATTATTATTATTATTATTATTATTATTATTATTGTTTAGTAGTTTGGATCATTTTAAGTACCCAAAACGTTTAATTATTTGACTCTTCCATATAAAATAACAATGAGATATTCTCTTTTGATAGTCTATCAGTCAAAATTTTCTTCTCATCAAAAATTTCTTTTTCGTTTATATCTTTAATGAGTTGAGAGATATTTTATCTGCGCTCATCTTACGTTATATTATCTCGACATTGTCTAAGTTAATCATATCTTATCTTGGATGTTTTTTTTAATATATTCTTTTAGATTTTTTCACAAGATACTCTTATTTTTATTTTTTCATAATCATTTAGAGTATCATTCTTACTATTCATAATCCCTCAATGAATTAATAAGATGATATTTTACTATTCACAATCCTTCTATTTTTATTTTTATTCTCATTTTTTTTCTTTCTCCTTAAACCTCACCTATACATATTATTATTATCGACTCTCCCTACCGTTTGTGTAATCCACTAACAGTTTACAAAAGCATAGAACATGATATCTTTTAGCTTAATATAACTGAACTAAAAGAAGATATCTTTTGAATTATTATATAATATAAACCATAAAAACATTAAATCATTATAATAAATATCAAAAGCTATTGCTCACCTCATCCTCTTGTTCATCTTATTTCATTATCTATCTTTTTTTTATCAATTTATGTCAAAAGAGAAAAGAAAAAAATTTATAGGTAAAGAGCAAAAATATTTTATTAGAATGAAGTTATAAATTGAGGGCTTATATGTCTTTTTATAAAGGAATAACTTAGAAATATTCAAAGTTATTAACATAAGATCATAAATAATAATAAAAAGTTGTAAATAGTAATCTCCCTTCCCAAATCTAACAACTTCTTTCTTTTTTGTTGCTTTATCCGAGCATGCGTAAATTTTGATATTATTTTTTTATAAAGTGATACATTAATGGATTCTTCTTGATATAACCAATTGTTAAGTATAAAGAGTTGACAACTATTATCTAATAATAATCTCGAAAGGACTCTTATTAGATGTAGAGCTCCGTTACAAATTATAGGAGAATTAGACTATGTCTAACAACTTTATCCAATCTCAATGATTGACACTCACGTAGTTTCAAAGATATCACTTAAGGAGTAAATTTATTTTTTTAGTTTGGCAATTCATTTGAGGGTGAAGACTTATAAAAAAGTATAACTTGGATTCTAGCAATTTGGACAACTTAGTCTAAAATCATTCCAAGAATCATATATCTCCATCTCTAATGATATTATATAGAATTCCCAAATACTTCATCTTATTTATCATCATCAACTTGGCCACCTCTTTCATTGAGCAATGTAGGGGTGTATCAATGAATATTGTATATTTCGAAATGATCGACCACTATAAGTATTAATCCAAGTCCCTTTACCACCAACAAACTTAATATGAAATATAAAAAAATCTCATGACTTTTTTGGTACGAGCAATAGCTTTAAAAGTCTTATCGACTTTTGGTGCTCTATTACATCTTATTGGCAAATAAAGTATATTCGAACATATTCTTCTATATCAATTCTCATTTTTGACCGATAGAAGCCTCTCTCCATAAGAGTCCATGTTCAGTGAATACTTAGATGTCCTGCCCAAAGGGAATCATGACACTCTCTCAAGAGTTTACACTTCAAATTATTTGCTCAAGAAATATAAATTATATTCCTTTAGGGGTAGACGAGTCCCTCTTGGATTCAAAATTATCATACTTTGTCTTCTTTAATCAATTGTATCATAGTTACTACCTATGGATCACTATACATTCCATCCCTCATCTTAAAAGAAAGTTAGATTATAATTGACTTGCTTGGCTTTCGCCTTCTAATTGCACAACATTCATCAACTATACTTTCTTGCTTAATCCATCGGATACAACATTTGCTCTTTTGGGCTTGTACCGAATTGCTATATTAAATTTAACTATGAAGTCTTGCTATCATTCTTATATTAAGGAGAGCTTTTTTTGAGTTTGGAAGTAATTCAATATGATATTGTCAATTCTTAGCACAAATATGTTTTAAGAAGATAGTACCGACATACTCATAGATAGTGGACTATCATCTCCTTATTGTGCACCAAATATCATTGCTAGGTCTCATTGAGCTTGGGACTCTCATAGATCACCGTGTGACCCTCCTACCTAAGTACTATAATATCAAAGTCCAAAGCATCTATATGGATTTTGAAATGTTCCCCATAGTCTAATAATTTGAGTACTAAGTTATTCTAACATAATAGCCTTTAGGACTTAGAATGTCACTTCATATTTGTCTGAGTATCACTAAGGTTTAATCGGGTTTCGATTAAACCCAATTCCGACGAAAACCGTTTCGTAAAGATATTAACTTGAAAACATATGAGTGTAGTGAAAGCAATAAGAAGATAAAGCAATTTGCAGTAAAGGTAAATTGCTCAAAACGAAATGCAAACTAATTTATAGTGGTTCGATTGTAGTGACCTACATCTACTCCACCGATTCCTTTTATATCGAGGCCTCTAGTATCCACTATTAATCTTCTTTCAATGGGTGAAGATCAACTACTCGTTTACACCCCTCTTTTTCTTTTCACAGAGACAACCTTTTACAAGCACTCACTCCTCCTCCCTAAACATAATTCTAAACTTAGACTTAGAGGAGGAATTCTCTCAAGTGATTGCAACAGCATTTTCCCACTTTTAAGCTCTCTGTGCTTGTGTATGTTAACCAGGGATGAGAGGGATATTTATAGGCCTTAAGTGGATTCAAACTTGGAGCCTAAAAGTGTACCATCCCTGGTTTTTCGGGTCCTGGCGGTACCGTTGCTTGTGTTGGGCGGTACCACTGCTTGCAGCACTAACACTGGGCGGTACCATCGCTTGACACTCTACCATTGGGCGGTATCACTGCCCAGTCTGGTAGTTCCATCGCTTGACAACCTCGGAGACTGAGTCTTGGCGGTACCACCGCCCAGACTGACGGTACCACTGCCTGATAGTCTCGGAGACTGTGCCACGATGGTTTCACCTATTGGGTCACTGTTTAGACCATTACACTTGGCCCAATATAGCCTAATCTTGGGCCAAGTTGGCCCCTAATTGAGTTGGCCCAATTCCAACCCAATTATGTATTAACTATGAATTTTAAGGCATACACTAAGTTAAATAAGTTTGGTAAGTCTAGGTTTCTTCCGGGGAACTTCCGATGATCTCTTAGCAATGTTCCAACGGACTCCCGACAAGCTCCTGGACTTCACAATGATCTTCTTGGTGAGTTTCGACGAGCTTCTTTGGCAAGTTCCTGGACTTCTCGATCAATTCCGACAGAACTTTCGATTAACATCTGGACTTCCGACGAACTCTCGAACTCCCAACGAAATCTTATTCTTGACTTTGGGACTTTATTTTGCTTTATGCTTTGATTGCTATCATAGTTAATCCTGCACACTTAAAACCTACTTTGATTAAGGTAATTATTATAAATTAAATCACATGTTGTCCGGTATGTCATTGGTTCATCGGCGCTTCGTCCGAATCTTCGGTACATGTTGTCTGGTATGTCATTGCCCAATCAGCTATTTGATCTCCGCAACTCCGATATTCTTGGCGCAATTTTCGCTTTTCTTGGCCCAATGTCCGAACTCATGGCCCAAAGTATTCTTTCGATATGTCAACTGATCCTCCGGCTCGATGTCAAATCTTTTGATATTTTCTACTCTGGCCCAACATGATTCTTCCTACTTTTAATTGTCTTTCTTTGATCGAAGCTTCATGCATCACTCAAAACGCATATCAAATCACAAATACTATTAATTGATTTCATCATCAAAATTCGAGATTCAACAAAGACTCTCCAAAAAGCCTATCTAGCCATGTGCCACCTAGGTAGCTCTTGGGTGTTATGCTGGCTGATACTTCGCACTATTCTATGGAACTAGAAAATCCATAAAATGACTACTTAGATAGTTTATTTCTGGGCAGTTTTACCTATATGTGATAACTGTACACAACTTACATTTACAAGCCTAAAATTACCACAAAGCTAACCAAAATGAGGCTACCAAACCTATTATAAGCCATCTAAATGTTGTATAAAATATGAATAAAATAAAAAGATGCAAACATATATGAGTATTAACACATCAAACACCTTAATTATCACTTTATTTGCGATTAAGCGACGATGAAGGTGATAGCGACAATGAAGCGTAAGCGGAGGAAAAGATAGTTTTGATAATTTTTAAACTAGAGATGTGGTTTGAAAATATCTAAAAAAAAATAAAATGAGTGTAACTGTTTAGAAAATATCTAAAATATGAGTATTTTATTAAAAAAATTACCTAAGATATATCTTGTAAATTTGAAAGCTTACTAAAAGAATTTAAAATCAAAATTTTAAGTTAAAAATAAAATATATATCAATCTTATTGGTCAATTTATGATCTAAACTTTGCCATTGAGGTGTTGCAATCAAATAATTGCCAAGATCAAATCCTCCCCTCCCTTGTGATTATTATGATATTTCATACATATTTTCGTAAATATTTATGATTTTTTAATTATTTAAAAAATTCATCTTAATAAAATCAAAATGTTGGTAATAGTTGATACGTGGAATATTGACCTTTAATGTTAAATATAAAGTTTGATGATGAAATTAATTAAAAATTTTAGAAATTAATCTTATAATAAACTAAATTATATCGGGGTATTTTGACTAAAGAAATGGATTGTGAAAGGTTTAGATGTCAGATTAAAAGTGGTATCAAGGGCTTGTGATAAAGGTTCTAAATGTTATACTGAAAAATCGAACATCATATAAGAAGGATAAATTATGATATCGAAAAATACAATGATATACTAGAGGATCAACTGAGATGCCAAAAGAATACTAATACACCGGAAAAATAAATGACTTTGCGAAAGACTCAGTGCTATATCCAAAAAAATGAATGTTATTTTGAAATCTTTCTTGAAGTTAAATTAGGGTTCAATTACGCTAAATTCGAGCAATGTCAAGTTACTGAATTGGGTCAAAACAGGTTGAAATTGGACCCATAATTACTCTTGCTCACTCCCAATCGAAATTGAACGGCACATAACTATAATTGTTTGATCTGCCATAAACTGAGGATGCTTGCAGTAAGCATAGAACATAGAGATCTCTGCCACAAACAGAGAGCTCTAACAAGCACAAAACAAACAGAGTAGTAGAGCGATACAAGAAAGATCACCAGATGGGATTGTATAGCGTTTTATTTGCCTAAGAAAGGCAATTCATTACATACTTCATTTACAATCCGCACAAAAACTTCTTTCATGTCCTCATCAATGTATGTACAACACGAACGCCATTATCTACCTTTTGAATCGACTGCATCCGCTGGCACTTATTTTCTCTTCATCTGTAACAATATGCATTCCAGAAGCAGGAAACAGAAGATGTCTCTGAATCTCGGGGAGATCAAGAAGAGGAGAAGCATTTCAGGGATCAGCAGAAGCAGGTATGGCGTGTCTGCAGAGAGGACACACATGGCTGCTCTCCAACCATCGAGTGAGACAGCCGCCATGGAAGGCGTGCTTGCATGGCATCCGCGTCACCTCCACGCCCTCGTCGAACTCCTCGAAGCAGATGATGCAACTCTCCTCTCTGACATCTCCTCCACGCTCGTACTTCACCACCGCCAGCTCCTTCACCGCGTCCGTCGACGCCGGGATGCCACCGAAATCCCCGTCCTCGCCGACGCCTTCGACGTCCGAAGAAGTTTCCTCATCGCTCGGGAAGTGGGCCAAATGTACATCCACGATCATCTCGATCCCGTTGCCAGAGTTGAAAACCGTCTCGACTAGATCATTGCAGAAGGCAACGAGTTGTCTCTCCATCCGTCCGGCGAAGCAGATGTCATAACCATAGACGCCGGCGCGTAAGAGAACGGTCGAGATCGCCCGGCGGCGAGATGTTTGGTGGAGGAAGTCGCCGAGAGTGAAGACAAAGGTGTGGTAGGCACGGGGCGGTTCCTCCACGACTCGACCTTCGACAATGTGCATCACGGTATAGCCGAGTTTGATCACCACCGGGGCCGATGCCGGCGTCCCCTGAGTTTGATAGGCCCTGAGAACCCAATCGGCATGGCCATGGACAGGAGTCGTCTCCATCGTCGCAATCGCCTTCTTGTCGCACTTCAACCGTGTGAATGAACTCGGCTTAATTCCTACCATGGAGCGGCTTTATATAGAGAGACACAGATTCTGGTCTCGGAATCTGAGACGGGATCGAATTCATCGAGTACAAATCCTAAAAACAATCCGACGCGTAGTTTCCGTTGCCACATAAGTTTGTGGGTTGGACTCCGAAAGCAGTTCCATTCGACACGTGTTGAAATCCTACGGAAGAACGAACTTGCTTCTTTCTTGATGGATTATTCGTGAAGATTTAATTGGAAATTGAAGGGTTTTATGACGTCATCTCTAGAAAGTCAACTCTTTCCTGCTCCGTGTTGAAAGCCATTCACTACCGGACGCCAAATTAATTCCTCCCTAAAACCAATCAAGCATTGACATCCAAAATATAGCTCGACAGCAAAATGTAGAATTGATTTTTTAATTTTTTAATATTTTATTATATAGCTCGATAGTAATATATTGAATTAATTTTTATTATTTTTATTATTCTATTTAAAGATATAGGGATGATTTAAAAAAAAAAAACTTATATTTTAGATTTTTTCAAATGATTATCTCATTTTATTTCAAACTACCCCTTCTCGTCCGCCCCTCTCCCTTGGTTGTCATCACCATCATATTATCCTATTTTTCCCCTCTCCTCTCCCATTGTTTCCCTCTCATCTTTTCCTCTCCTTTCCGGTAGTTCATCCTCTCCTCCTCTCTCCCTCTCTTCCTTTTTCTTCTCTCTCCTTTCCGTCATCTCCTCCCTTCTTCTCCCATAGGCGAGCAATGACAATAAGTGGACAATGAGCTATCACGAATTTAACTAGTCTTATCTAACTCATGTGATACCTTTGCATGTCCATCCGCAAAAGGTCAACTTCTCCGAAACTTCTTATAATCCCTTGAGGACCTAGAAGATAAGTTATATAAACTATTTAACTTGGTATTCACAAGCAATCATTTTAATAAACACTTAATAGGCAATACGAATGACAAATATAGACTTTAGAAACTCTGAACGGTTACTCGACAAATGGTCCAAGGTGATTTGTCGCAGTTAAAAGTCCCCACAAGTCCCCATATGATATTACTACGAAACAAGGTAATGAACTAGCCCTAAATACTATCCCAAAGGCTCATCTAACCATATGCCACCTAGGCAACTCTTGGGTATTATGTAAGTTGACACTCTACACCACTCTATGGGGCTAGAAAACCCCCAAAAAGACTACTTGGATAGTCTATTTCTAGACAATTTTATCTCTACACGATAATTGCCCACAATCTATATTTACAAGTTTGAAACGACCAATAAAGCCAACCAAAATGGGCATACCAAACCTACTATAAATCGTTTACATATTATGCAAAACATGAACAAATCCAAAAGACATAGACATGTATGAGCATTATATCGAACACCCTATTTACAATTTCATCTATAACATTCTCTCCCACTTATTTCTTTAACGTCCTTGTCGAAGTCTTTACAGATGCTACATCTTCTAACTTTTGTTAAATCTTTAATCTTATACTCTAGTTGCAATGCACCTTTTAACTCCCAACTACTCTCCATCGTTGTTATTGAGTAGTCGAACTTGAATCTGCCATGTTACTTCAACTCACCAATGACTCGGACACTAATATAGAATCGACTAAGTTATATTGATCATTATAAGTTATTATAGATAGATGAAGAAAAAAGTCCTTCCTTATTATGAACTTGTCTCTTAAACATTTGTCTGAATTTGGTGGATGCTTGTTTGAACTTGAATAAGCATTGCCTCACAAACTTTAAAGTTTTTGAGGTCTTTCCTTCACAAAATATACCCATCGATATCTCTCCATTTAGTTATCATTTTCAAGTAGGTCAGTATCATTTCTGCTTTTGATTGATATTTTATTAGGAAATAAAGTGAATAGTCTACTCTCGATAATACCAATTATCATTGGTGAGATTTTAAAAACTATTATCTTTCACCTTATTTAAACATAGAAAGAGCTCCTTTATAAGATAAATAAGAAACTAGAGAATTCAATTTCGCCTATTATTTTAAGAGTTGATAAGGTAAAATTTATTTGACTTCGCCCACCTCCTCGAGGGTTGTACTTCATATATTGATTTGGTTACTAGCATTTGTTTACTTTTTGCTCACACTTATGAAGTACCGTAAGTGTTTGCACTCCTTGCATTGTGTTAGCTATTACAATTTACCTTCTCATTATCATCAAACTTTTGGAATGTATGAAGTTTTATTGAAAAGAACAAAATTTTACCTCGATTTGGAGCAAGTCTCTAATAGTTTGTCACATTTAAAATTGTACCTTCTTCTCTATCATTTCTACTGCCTACTCCTTTGAAAAAAAAAGGTATAACACCATGTATTACCTTCTTCATTCCTTAGTCGAGCACTCTTGCAACGACCCGAAGTCCCTCACTTTCAACTATTTAGATAAGAAGATCGTTGACACTGGTCTTGCGAAGTTTTTTTGTCTTTGGCTATTAGCCTTATCTTAGTACTTGGAATTTGTCTTTTATTCTTTGCCTCCTTGGCTTCTTTCATGATCAAGTACTCACCCTTCATGAGAGTAAGGAATCGATAACTCTATGAAAGTCGTGCCTGTATGGTACCATGACATTGTCAAACTCATGACCCTATTATCTGTCATCTTATATTTACATTCCTTTCTAAGCTAATGATATATTTGTCCCTACGACACTATGACATTGGTACTATCTTTTTCATATGCTTGAACTCCATTTCGATAATTACTTGGAAGTTATCTAACGACACCACCATCATGTTTATGCTTTGGCTCTACATTTTGATTTTGATAGGGACCTTCTTTGCTAACCTGAAGATCTACTTAACCTTCGATTTCATAACTTTCATTCAATTTATACTCTTCTCTAGGTTTAGCCTAAGTCATCTTGCCTCTCAGTCAGTAATAAAATTATAAGTAGCACATGTGTCCATCGCATAGGTTGTTTGGTCATTTGGCTTGATGCTCATATACATCAATTTGTTGCTCTATACTTTTTGTTACTTTATCTTTATATTCTCTCCTACTTGACCTTGTAACATATTTAATAAATGTATTGATCTCGTTTGGGGTTCTTACAACTCCTCGTCGTCGTTGTGGGATTTCGAACTACTTGAACTAAGGGTGACGATCTTGCCCTTATCCGATTTGGAGGGATGGATTAATAATGTCAATGCATTAAATGCCTACTTTTGTAGGCACTCGCTCACGATGTTTGATTCTCCACATAAGAAGCATTTGTCAAGTTTTGGGACCTTGTACTTTGAACTCAACCCTTTATGGGAACTCTTTTTCTTTTATTAGATTATAAACTCCTTCCTCGGGAATACTTAAATAAGTGATTTCTAGAAGATTATTTCTTCCCTGAGTTCTTGGAGGAAATAAAGTTAGTAACCTTTTCGTAACTACAATTACCTTAATAAAATCGATGGCATTCCTTCAATGGAGTTTCTATTTTGCCCATGGCTTCGGGCTATCGAAGAAGCTAAACAATTTATCCTTTTTTAGACATATCTTATATGCCTAGCATCAATACTAAAAATTACTCTACGTAGTCTTAAATGGAAGTGCCTTAGTAGAGTTGTCTTAGCTTCATTCTTTTGACAAACTTAGTGTTCTTAGGTTGAAATTGAGTTTTGAACTTCTATTTCAAAGTCCTCTCATGTGTCCATACAACACTGACCTTATTGGATCTCTTTCCAACACATTCAGTATCAAAGTTTTACATCTCCATTTAGATACATGATTTTTATTAAAATTTTAATTTATTCATAATCAAGCTTTGTAGCTTAAAAGTATTATTCCATATTGAACAAAAAATTCTCATGCTCATTCGTATCTCTAGCACCCCCTGGTAATATAGCTTAAGTACCCTCAAGTTTTGTGGTGGAGCTATATAAATGTTGTTCGAGCCCTTATGAGTAACATAATCCTAGACATGAGTTCTCCCATGGCTTTGTATTGGTATTGTATTAAGTTTTTAGTGTCTTCTATCAATCGATCAACTTGGGACTCGACTTTGTTGATATGAGATTCTACATTCTTTTACAAGTTCTTTGCTTCAAGAAGCTTTCGTTGACCTTACTAGAGTTCCTCTAGACTTGTTTTGAAAACATCAAGATCAGTTTTCGTAGCTATAAGCCTCTCCTTATATTTTCTCTTTCTAATTGGCACTTTGTATTATGATTCCTTCACTTGCGAAGAATACCCAAATCTCGCTTACCATTTTTATTATTGTGCTTCTCTTGAGTAGCTATGATAACTGAAGAGTGAGTTTTGAGTTTGCACTTACAGCTACTTGGGGTAATAATTTGACTTACTCCATCTTGCTCGATTCACTATGGTGCTTCTCCAAGCTAAGATTGTAAACTTTTATTATTTGCTCAAATTCCTTGCCTACTCTGATACCAAAATGTTATGAACTTAACTAGAATTACCTAAATTATTAAGCATTTTTATGTTATCTATCCACAAAAGGTCAGCTTAGTTGCAATCTTGTTCAAGTCCCGAAGGACTTATAAAAGAGCAAATTAATTAGTTTAGAAAATAAGTAATGGATAAGTTCGGATATATCACAAAGAGAATAATTTTATAAGCAATTTAACAAACACTTAGTTTACAAAAGAGAAAAGATAGGAAGGAGAAAATAAGGATTTTAAAAGACAAACAAATAGTTGTAAGTCTACAAACGATTGTTCACCGAGTGTTCAGGCATGTTGGCAAGTCCTGGTAAGCTTTACATACGAATTTGTAAATCTAATCGATACCCAATACCCGAGTAGTTCTAAGGTACTAAAATGGTCGATGTTTCATACTATACTGTAGTCTATAAAATACAGATCATGGCAAGTGAAAATTAGATAATTCTAGAGTAATTTTACCCATTCTAGTGAGCAATTGCTTTGCAACCTTGTAAATTATTTTTGCTCATAACTTTTGAGCAAAAATACATAAAAATAAGATAAAACATGTTACAAAATATATGTATAAGCAAACAAAATGGATGAATGATCCATTGATGTGGGTGCACAATGACCATGACAATATGATGCCCATATTTTTTATAATCTCATAGATACCCCTCATTGGTCGTTGCCTCCTATATGAGGCCTCATCGCCTTTTGCTACATCAGTCACCATGCCCTCCCCATGCATCGTGATCATTACTTTTGCCCCTAGCTATTACTTCTACCGTACAAGGCTTCTCCTCTCTCCTCACCTGCATAGCCTACACCTCCTTTTCGAACTACTTTGCACCCCCTGATTGAGTGACAATATGACAAAAGTGAGTAGGTGAAAGCAACGAGGATTGAGGAGCGAGGGGCACAAAATGATCATGATACATGGAAAGGGATTGGTGATCGATGTGAAGGAAGGCAACGAGGCGAAAACAACAAGCGAAAAGGGGCATTTAAGAGATTACAAAACATACGAGGCACTATCTAGAAAAATAAAAATAGAGGCACCTTTTGGGAAAAAAAATTAAAAAAATATATATATATTTTTTTTAAAGAAAATCGTCCTCTAATTTTACAAGATTTTTTTTTATCGAATTCGATTTATTAGTATTAATGTATATTCCAATAGATAGCTTATAAAACTTCACCCTAAATCAATCACTGTTATAATGATATCACTTTGAGTGATGAGGACGCATCGGCATCTGATACTTGGTCTATGGACGTCGGCTTCCATGGAGGAGAATCCATGTAACTGATAAGCTGGCAAGATATCCTATGCCCACCTTCAATGGTTCCAGGCTGGTAGCTTCTCCATCATCACCAAAGCTCCTGTCTTTCCGAAACCCCAATAATCCATCCTACACACAAGGGGGTTCTGCAGCTTCCATGAAAGAAACTTCAGGTAACATAGTTTTTTTCCTTTAAAGTACAGTATTGTGTGATGAAAGGAATCCAATCTGATCTCTGCAGAGTTTAGATTTAGGTTGCATGTCGACTTTAGATGGATGAGACTGATATTAGATGCAGTTAGGTCTAGAATAAGACCTGATAGTGGCATGTAGTTCTTCTAGTCCAATTAGTGTATGCCTTCACCATAGAAGATGGCAATGGATTTGATGATGCCCTCAGGTCTAATGAAGCCTAAACATGAGTTCTAGAGAAATCCATATATGCATCTTAAGCATTCTGTTGATAAATGTCCTGCATGAGATTCATAAAGCATAAAAATATAATAACTTTAGCATTTAGGATGATGTTTTCTGTAGCATCATTCTGAAAACAGGTTGATCAGTAGGAGGATTGATTGTTTCATATCAAAGACAAAAAATTCTTCAAAGATTATCATACAAAGCATGAGGAATGATTCATATAGTAAGTAAATGCTAGATTTTTGGTTGCATATCACATATCAGCCTTGATGTAATTAAAATGATACTAGTAGTTATCTGGACATTTCATTAAGTAACTCAAGTACAGCAATGCTAAAGTTCAGCAAGCTGCAAGGAATTGTGTTTTTCAGGACTGTTACGCTCATTCTCTGCACTGAAATCATTCTCTGACAAAGTGGGAGATGCCTTTGCCAAACTTAGTTCTTCAATTAAGCATAGAAAAGATCATCAGAATCTTAAGAGGAGATTGTTAGAGGCCATGAAACAGAGAGGCTATTCGAACCAAAATACCTTCAGATCAATCAATAGCATCATCATGTGGTTCCCGCATTTCAAAGAAGGGTTGCAAAATATCAAGAATATCTTTGAAAAATACGGTGAGTAGAAATTTCCTTGCTTGTTTGAAAAATTGGTCATCAATTTTAATTTTTGGTACAATGGCAATGGTTAGTTTCTCAATTTGATGCTGATTTAGTACGAGCCGTAATTAAAAGAACAAAGTGTGTTCTGGCACACATTCCAGATGAGGATTCAAATGGCACGATGGATCATGAAGATCTAAAGAAGTGCCTGAGAATGCTGCAAATCCAACTTTCGGAGAAGGATATTGATCGTCTTTATCATTACTGTGGCATGGATGAAAACAAAGGAATACAATACCATGAATTTATTGTTCTCCTTTGCTTTGCTTATCTTCTGGCAGGACCTGACTCTGCAACTAATAATGTAAGCATAAATAAGTCAATTATTCAGTCTGATACACCTGCTACTTAATTGGTGCGTTATAATGTTATCAGATGTCAAATTCTGCATCACGACATGTTGAAGCCACCTTTGATAAGCTTGCAGAAGCATTTGCATTTCTTGACAAAAATGGTGATGGAAAGCTGGATAAGAAGGACATCATTCTGGCACTAAACGAAGCACCTTCAAAGGAGAAATCACCAACTCATATTACAAGCAGAAGATTCAGTAAATTCATGATTGAATTTTTTTTTTTTGTCAGTTTTATAGTAATTGTAATGTAACTATTCTTTTTTGTAAATTAATGCAGAAGAAATGGACAGAAACAAGGATGGAACAGTGTCTTTCAAAGAGTTCCTTTTCTCCTTGATAAAATGGATTGGAATAGACACAGATCATGAGAAAGAACCTCTGAGAACCATTGAAGTTTGGTAACACAAGCTTTATGTTTGTGCTGCAGATGGTGAGTTTAATAATGAGATTCATGTTAATGTCTACTATTTCACTCACTAGACATTGAACTTCCTATTCATATTTGTTGCTTTGGGGTATAATATCTCATGATACTTACTTTTAGGAAATTAAGTTTTGGTGTAGTGTTTTTAATCTGATTTCTGAAGAAGTATTCTGTCCAAAAGTATCTAAATCAATGTACACTAAGAGGTTCCCTAAGCTGAAGTATGATTGAGAAGTGCTGAAAATTTTCTCAACAGTATGTTGATTTCACTTGTTTGCTGCTTGTTTCATTGTAAAACATTGATTAGGATCATTTGAGAAATTGTGGGTATTGCACTTGTACAAGGAAGACTAACATGGAACAATAAACCATGAAGAACCAAAGAAGTTCCTATGTGATATGCAACTTCACTGACAGAGACCAAAGAATATGAGAAGATTAGTCTACTGTTCTTCATTTTTCTTGGTTAATTAACTACATGATCTTTTCCATCTTCCTTCTGGATTGGAACAAGGATGATCAAGGACCATCGTGATCATGAGATCTAGAACCAGTCAGATCATTGCACTTACAGATGAAGTTTACTGATACAGGAATTATTTTCTGCCTTTGGAAATCCACAACTTTCGTGATTCACAAGATGCATAAAGCAAAGTTCCAAAAAGTTTTGGGTGAAGACTTGGCATCAGATTCTGACCAAACTCCTTTAACTTTCTGGAATTCTTGCAGCAAAAGATATGGATGATGGAGACATTTGGAAAGCTACAGAGCAACACATTGTTCTAATGACCTCATGAAGAATCTACAATGTAATGTAGATACAATCGACATTGTGTTCCTTCTGCAACATTTGTATCTCTTGATCAGATCTCAGAAACAGGACTGTGTTGCCGAAGAATGCCTACTTGCAGTGAGCAGATTCACAAGCAAAAGAGTGACAAGCAGTATTTACAAAGACCAAACAAAGATCTCACAGCACGGTTTTGAGTACACAAAAATGAGCTCTGTATCTGAGATCTTACTGTATGCCAAGAGCTTGTATTCTCCTGACCATTGATAGGGAAGAAGCGTTCTTCTCATCCCAGTCTTCTTCACCCTCCTTTCTATGGCTCGTCATTCTCAGTAACTCATCATTGCCATCTAATATGCTTACGATCTGCCTCATGCTCGGCCTCGATTCCGGATTCGAGCGCGTGCACGCTATGCCAAGCTTCACTAGCCTCATTAGCTCCTCATGGTGGAACGCCCCGTCGAGGTTCCGATCTGCAAGCTCTGCCAATGGCCTCTGACTGGATTCGAAATTCCACACGTTCTTCACCAGAAGAACCTCCGGCCGCCGGAAGTCCACCGCCATCATCCCGCTCACGACCTCGAGCACGACCACGCCGAAGCTGTACACGTCCGCCATCGTCGTCGCCTCGCCTGTCCTGATGTACTCCGGCGACATGTACCCGAATATTCCACGAGCCGAAGAGCCGTGGCCGGAAGCAGGGGCGTGGTGGCCGTGGCCGTTCCTGGAGAGGAACTCCGCGAGGGCGAAGCTGCCAAGGCGGGGGTTCATGTCGTGGTCCAGAGAGATGGCGGAGGACGTGATGTTCCTGTGGATCACCTGCTCCTCCCACTCCTCGTGAAGGTAGAGAATGGCGGAGGCGAGACACTTGATGATGTTGTACCGGTGGTGCCATGCCAAGACCGAGTTCTTCCTGTGGAAGAGGTAGTGGCTGAGAAGGCTGGTGGTAGAGAAGTCGTAGACGACAAGCATCTCCCCCTTCTCGATGCACCACCCACGGAGCTGAACCAGGTGACGGTGGCGCAGACGCGCAAGGTTGTGGAGCTCGTCCGAGAACCGGGCGCGCAGCGCCGGGCACGTCCGCATCCCCAGCCGCTTCACCAGCACGTGGAAGCGGTTGTCCAGGTAGCCGTGGTAGCCGGTGCCGAAATCGAGCTCCGCCACCATCTGCGACTCCGAGAAGTTGTTGGTGAGGGCCACGATTTCCCGGTAGGTAATCTCGCGGGGCGTGTCGATGCTCGGGATCGGCTTCTGGGTACGACGGCTGTCGCTGCTGCCTCCGCTGGAGGCGCCGCTGTTGTCGGCGGTGAGGAACATGGTGGTGTTCGCGGCGGTGACGTAGTTGGAGGTGGTGGCGGTGGTGGTAGTGGTGGCGGTGCTGGAAGAGGAGAAGGCGATGTACCGGGGATGTGACTGGAAGGAGGGGAGCGCCGGGAGCTTGGCGGAGGAGCTCTCCGACAGAATCTCCATCACCCACTTCATGGTCGGCCGCGACTGCGGGTCGTAGAGGGAGCAGAGGAGGCCTAGGTGGATGAGCCGCCGCATCTCCGCCAGCGGATAGGAACCGTCCGGCAGCTTGTGGTCTCCGGCGTCCAGGAGCCGCCCCTCGTCGGACAGCCGCCGCAACCAGTCCAACATGAAGATTTGGTCATCCGGGAAGGTCAGATCCACCGCCCGCCGCCCGGTCGCCACCTCCAGCACCACAATTCCGAAGCTGAATACGTCCGACTTGGCCGCCGCCGCACCCCGCTTCTGGAAGCTCTCCGGCGGGAGGTACCCGATGGTGCCGCCGATCCGGCTCGTCTCCGTCAGCCGGAACTGGTAATTCTCGGCGGAGACCGACCGCATCGAGGTGTCGAACTCGTCGCCGTGCTCGACCCACCGGGCGAGGCCGAAGTCCCCCAGCCGGGCATTGAACTCCGAATCGAGCATCACGTTGCTGGTCTTGACATCGCGGTGGATGATCTGCGTGTCGAGTTGCTCGTGCAGGTAGAACAGCGCGGCGGCCAGACCAAACACTATATGCCTCCGCCGGGCCCAATCGAGCGGCGGGGCACTGCCGGTCGCCGGGAGGAAGAGGAGTCGGTCGAGGCTGCGATTGGGCATGTAGTCGTATACCAGCAGGAGCTGGTCGTCGTGAACGCACCATCCCCGGAGGCGAACGAGGTTGCGGTGGCGGAGTTGCGCGACGGCAACCAGCTCGGCCGCGAAGGCCTTCTCGAACCGGTCGCCGCGGCCGGATACGCACTTAACGGCCACGACGGTGCCGTCGCCGGGGAGCACCGCGCGGTAAACCCGCCCGAACCCACCGCTACCGAGGACCTCCTTGTCGCTGAAGCCATGGGTCCCGATGTAGAGCTCGGAGTAGCTAAATATACGGGGACTGCTGCCGCCGACCTTACTCTTAGCAGGCGTCAGGTGCGCGCCGGCGATGTCGACGAAGTGGGACGAGTCGCGAGGGTCGGCATCGTCGGGGACGCACCGGCACCATCTCCGGCCCCAGAGCCAGCGGAGGACGCCCCGGGCGCGGGCGGAGATGTTGCGCCCGCGCCCGGTCCTACCCCTAGGCGGCTTCTCAGCGGCAGATGGTTCGATGGGGTGGACTTCGGCGTCGGAGTCGGCGTGAGCAGGGAAGACGAAACAGAGGCGATCTACGAGCGGCATGTTGCATGCAACAGCTCATGCATGCATGCCTTTCTTCCCAACAATTAATTGCAAGGGAGAGAAGGTGAGAAAGAGCATATAAGAGGAGGGTTGGGGGGGAAGAAGGTGAAGAGGTTGGGGAAGGAGTTGAAACGTCGAGACGGAGGGAGGAAGGAGCGTTTGGTATTCCTTCCGCCGCTGCTATCCAATTTAGATTGAGTGATTGACTTGGAAGGCCACAGTGGGCCAAAGGCTGAGATCACGTAAGGCATCGACCTGCCACAATATAGGAACAGTACATATAATAGTATCACGCTTAGAAGCTTCTTCTCCAACTTGCCAAAAAATCTATTTCTTCTTCCTACATTTGCAGTGTCTATTTCTCTTCTTTTACTGGTCACAGCTCACACCTCCTCAATAATTTTTTTCCTTGGTCTTACTTAGGAAAAATTCATGACCATTGTCTCTTTCCTTTTATTTTCCTTTACTAATCTTGCAGGATTTTGCATCACAATTAAGGAATATGCTTCTTCTAGAAACACCATGTATGCTTGCAAAATTATTATTATTATTATTATTATTATTATTATTATTATTATATATATATATATATATATATATATATATATAATACATGACCATTGTCTCTTTCTTTTTTTTTTTCCTTTACTAATCTTGTAGGCTTTTGATATTATATATTAATGCGTTCTTTATGAGTCATTTTGATATTATATATTTACACAAAGGACACAAAGATACATAGGACAACTTTGGTAGTCATCCTTGTCCCCTTGGCTAAGGAACACCGACAAAGTTTATGGGAGGTTTGCTCCATCAATCTGAAATCTTAATGTATGTCATAATTAGGGGGGACTTCAGATTAATGGACCCTCTAGATCTTGATTTTGTATTCCCACATTCCAAGAAAAGTATGAAAGAGTGTGAACAATAAAGTCAGAAAATTTAGAGGACAAATGAAAACATGGATGCATGTAGACTCGTTCTTATTTGACCTTATTATGTTAATTCACATTAATGTTTCCTATGATTTTTTTATATTTTTTTTCCTATGATTCACGTCAAAAGACAACGTTAGAAAAGTTAAAGAGGTCTCTCAGATGTCCAGCCATGAGATTAATTGGACGGGGGTAGAATATTCTTTATAATTAACTATTTTTAGTATCTCGATTCTTATATTTATCAAAAGAAATTAATTTTATTTTTATTAATAAAAATATTATAAAATTTATCACTGAACACATTCTGACTATATCTTATTTTATTTTATCACTTAACACGTATGACCGTAGAGATTAAATATTTGATTTTTGTAAGTATAAGAATCCGAATGTAATTTTTGAATACACAGAGATCAAGACATTAAATATAATTAATTATAAAAAAATAATATGTAATTAGCTCATCAACATGATAACAAATTTATCGTTAATATAATATAACACCAAGTAAGATTAAACATCTCAAACTTATTTTAGCATATTTTACACATAAAATTTTAATTTATTTGGTAGTATGATATAATTATCAAAGATTAAAAATTCATATCCTCTTTTAATTCGAATGAATAGAGGAAATCGTCAAAAAAAAAAAAAAATCTTCGTCGTCTTCTTTGGTTTGCATAATCTAAGAGCATTGGAGTCTTGTCGGTTCCATCCCTTCCATCTCGATCGAACAATTACGTCTGGTCCCTTCCCCCACCAGGATATGCATCTCCTGAGAGAGCTCTGAGTCACGCTCGTAGATTTAAGGTCATCTTCCTCGGTGACTTCTAATTGACTTACTCAGCCATGTCCTTACCAGTTATAATGACACTGATTCAAGTAGTTGACCTCTCCGAGTCTACTCTAATCCAAACGATACGGTGGTCGAGGAGATCCAAACAGCACATCACAAGTCTGATGGAGGTAACAGGGACAAGCAACGATGGCTTACCCCCGAGTAACGGTCTAGCTGTAACCACACTGACGGTGGCTTCTCCGGTGAGGCTGTGACAGCATCCGAGCTCCATCTGTGTGTCCGCCAGCTGTTTGTCATTTTGTCACCGGCTCCCGGCGGGTTATTTTATGGCAGCAGCTGGCATCCACCACCGGACAAAGGGAAAGGATTTGCTTGGTTGATCCTCGACGATATGGGAGGAGGGTTGTCTTGTTCGGATGGCTCGGAAATCAATGAGAGAAAGGCCTGCAGAATGCGACGCAATCTTCTCCGTGATTAATGAGGGTGGATGATGATGACACCGCGCTCCGCCAAGTGTTCGACGAAATTAATGGGCCCGACTCGTGTCGTTTGCCTGCCGGCGGGCGAAGCAAAGGTGCCGATGATGCCTTGTGTGTGTGCGCTGTGTGTCACTATTGCTAGGGGACCCACGCAAAAAAGCATGATGGTGGAATTGTCGAGACATCCACAAAGTCGATTCACCTAATTATGAATGAATTGGATATATGTGAGCTAATTACATATTATTTATGTATATTTTTTAATTAATTTTTTTTTATTTTTTATTTTTATTTTAAAAATTAAATTAAGATAGTATATTTTTAATTTTATTTTTTTCTCGTATCATCATCATCGATTCTATCTACGAAAATATCATGCATTCTCAATATTAAATCTAAACGAGGTAGAATCAATACGTGTTCAATCATATTTTTATCAATATTCAATCATAATCGATGATATCTCTATGAAAATATCATATGTTCAATTATAAATCCTATAATATTTTTATCAACATAATCGATGGTATAAAAAAAGATTAAATATTTTTTTATAAGTATATAAATCTCATTATAAATTTTAAAAATATAAATATTAAAATATTAAATATAATTAATTATATAAGTTAATATATAATTAACCCGATAAAAGAAAGAAATTTATATTCTTAGTTGGGAACTTCTCGATTCAACCTTAATTCAACATGTTTAAATTCAAATTAATGATTATATGATCTAATTTTTCATATTATATAATCAGACAATACTTCCAAGAATACTATATTCATCTACATTGCCTCACTTATTTGAACCCATGCTTGTTCTTATAATATTACAATGGATCAAATAAGATGGGAACTATCTCATATTATTGAAGTTGGTGTACTTAATTTGAGAAGGTCGTATGAGTGAGTGGAGTTGTTGAGGACACTTTGGAAAAATGTACATCATGTTGCACTTTTATATGCACCAAATGTAGTTCATAATTCAAGTAGGTAAGCTTGCTTACAAATACATAGGTTTAGAAGCATCACACATGAACTTGCTTTATGATCATAATACTATATGGAATATACTTCTACTATAACTCTTAGGTTCATAAGATAAGGTGCTATTTCAATGCAATTATTACAATTGTGCAGTCTTTGCACTGATAAATATTGCAATTCCATGTACCAAAACTCAAAGATATTCTTGTAGGTATAATATAGTTCAGCTATGGGCACTTTGATATGTTCATATGTACAATGTTTTGGATTATATTATGTGCCATGGGATATTTACAATTATAATCATTTGAACATAGTCTAAAATGATGTTTTATAAGATCTATTGCGCATGGTTTGATAATTTTTTTACATTGATGTCTTAATAATTTTTTAATCATGTTGAAAATTCAGACTATATTT
Organism: Musa acuminata AAA Group; assembly: GCF_036884655.1. Taxonomy (NCBI): domain Eukaryota; kingdom Viridiplantae; phylum Streptophyta; class Magnoliopsida; order Zingiberales; family Musaceae; genus Musa; species Musa acuminata. The sequence continues at coordinate 35,179,618 of NC_088354.1, forward strand.
TTTTTACATTGCTCGTGTTAATATATTACTTAACTTTTATCACAATCGATTCTCGTATACTAGTATTATCCCCATACCATCGTGTCGTCCATAAAAAAAATTTAGCTCCAAACTAATCTATATCTTATAACTCTCAAAATTATCCTAATTATGTAAAAAATTAATACATTAATAACTGAATCATAGCTACATATTGCCTCCGAACTCTTCTATGACTAAAGTTGAATGAAAACTATTTGATATATTTTCTAAAAATGTGCATGTAAAATATTTATTATTGTAATCCAAATGATATGATTTTCTCTTGGACCTAATGCTCATGTTGCAAATCTAGATGGTATTGATCAATAAGATTAATATCAAATTATATTTAATATTATTGGATGGTATTAAAATTGATATTAGAATTTAATTTTTATTAAATTATAATTTAATTATCTAAAATATCAATTATACGAAAATGTTAGACGTCTTGTCAATTATGTGGCATTAAGGTATCGATCGTTTGACATCAAAAGTGTCGATTGCTTAGTACTGAGATATCGATCGTATTTTACAAAATCAATCGCATGGCACCAAGATATTGTCAATTTTTTTCAATAATAATTTCTAACCATTGAAACTTGGAAATTTGTATGATCAGACACCAACCAAACACACAGCTCTCGTTCTTTGCTACCTGCAACAAAAGGAACACAAATTCTGAAACCCACCACGAGTTGCTTGTCACTTCTCAAATGTGATATCATCTTACACTGATGTCGGTATAAACTAATATTTCTCAGAACCTTTATGTAATTAATGTCAACGATTGACGTCAGGTATCGATCTCAAGTCAAAAAGGCCTCCACTCTATCTTTTAGCACTCACGCCGATGATTACTACCATCCTCAATTTCTATAAATCAATTAATTTTTTCTGTGGAGCCAATTGAAATCTTTATTGGAATACGATTAATACCAATTATTAAGGTTGGCAGCAAGTAATCAAAATTATCATGCTCATTGATGACTGATATGTTAAGTCCTCTTGACATAATAATAGATTACATGTCGAAACTTAAATTCATGAAAATATATATATTTATTTTTTTTCTTGGAAGGAAGAAATTGACTATCTTATTAGCTCGACATATGAATGCATGTGGATTCTTATTTGACTTCCATTTTTAGGCTCTCTCAGAATTCGTAGTTGAACCAGCAAATATAAAGGTGTTCTTTACACGTATCTTAGATAAGTATACTCTCTAGAAGGGCATATTATTTTTCCTGCATATACTCATCCAAAATTCTAATAATTGACTACGATTGATGTCCCTCAGTTGATCTTTTCATCTAGTCCATGTATTCATTATTCATGTTCGTTTTCTAGAAACTTAATTTTATATCAATATTTTGATTAAACAATGTGATACACGGAACTCTTGTTTCTCGTTCCCATTCCCATATGTTCTCAAATTATTTTTTATCCTTCAAGAATAAGAATAAGGATTCTATTTAAACAGTTTGTAATTTATAATATCTTTTTCTTTCATAATTTTTTTTGTTATCTTGTTTTATGTTCACCATTGATGAATCAACCTTATGGAAGGAATTTTAGAAGATAAATTATATATTATCATATGTGATTAGCTATCTTTAGTATTTCATATACTATACTTTAAAAAGTTATATTCATATTATTATAATTACAAAAGTAAAATATATAGGTCTATTTACTCTAATATTATTCGTTTACTAATGAACATATAAAAATAAAAGATAAAAATATAATTTAATATTTGATGGTGATGGATGACAACACCAATGCAGGCTTGGGTGATTATTATGGATGAGAAGAGCAACGATGAGATATGAGGGCTATTCAGCATTTGCGTTGGTGGCCCTTTCATCGCTTGACAACTGCGTTGATGTCGATGCAAATATAAAACGACTAAAGAATCACTCGACAATCGCATCGACGTTGGTGCAGTTACAAAGCGGTCCTTATCTTTCGTCGTCGCTCTTCTCATCTACAATAGTCACTTACGGCCCTCAACAACATTGTCATTCGTCATTACGAACTTGAACATTAAAATTATCTTTTTATTTTTTATTTTCATATTTTTATTGATAAAACTGATGATCCTAGGGTAAATAAACCTAGATATTTTACTTTTATAATTATAAAATATTAATATAGTTTTTTAAAATATAAAAAATCATAATACTAAAGGTAATCAACTACAAAGATAATATATAATTAATCTAAATTTTAGACATTAAAAATATTTAGCTTTCCATTGTTCAGCCTTTCACTTTGTCGACTCTTATTTATCGGATATTCTCTATAAAATAAAATACTTCTCTTATGGATGCATTTTTTATATCTCATAACTTTATCATTAAATTGCTTAGCTCTACTCATCTTCGACATAATAATAGCACACAAAATCAGTAAGCCATTTATACATTGTTTCACTGAAATGTGCCCCTACCTTCCTTCTATTTTTTCTAACATTGTAGATGATATCTTGACCTCGCCCAGTGCACCACATACACTATATTTTATTTTGAGTTGACATAATTATGACTTCAAGTGCACTGAGATGCTTGTTTGTCTCTTCTTTCATTGCAACTTTGAGACCACCCATCGCACTACCAACCTCACTGTACTTCAGCTATGGCCATCAGCTACAGCATACCCACAGGAGACCAACTTTAGAAAGGGGCAAATAATGCAGCTAATGGAGGTGTAGCCATCAAACATGTGTGAGGAGGTTGCTCTCTTATCACTTTCATCACCAAAACACAATTGCCATAAGCAATAATTACTTCTATAAATTTTGAACATACATACTAAGGTCCAATTTTTCTTTTATAACTCGAATCCTGATTATTTTATTTTTTTAAAAAAAATTATATGGCATTAAGACTCAGTGCATATTGATTTATATTAATTTTGATTATTCACCTAGTAAATAGAACAGATATAATTGTAATGTAGGAAGCACACATGATTTGGTGCCCTAATAGCCCAAGGAAGAAGACAACTTCATCACACCATAGAACTATGTAAAAATAATAACAAATCGAGTTTTATATAAGTTTTTATCTATTTCTATGATTTTATATTTCATAAGTAAAAAAAATTATGACATCATGTTGATGTCATCCGATGGTGTTGCAAGATGATCTCATGCAAGAAGGATAAATGAATTATTTACCCTGTAAATAATTAGACTATTAGTTGGAACTTCAAATAATGTTAATATTTTTGAAAACTTATTGTGGTTACAAGAATATTAGGTATGTTTGAATATTTAATAATAAATGATAATGGAGGGATATATACATATTCATAAAATATTTTAATTATCGAAGGTGTATAAATAGGATGTGTGAAAATCTAAGTATATGCATTTAATCTCTTGAAATAAAAAGAAAAGGGAAGGTTATTCATAGCTCGTCATTAATAATCCTATGCATGCATTTTATATTTTTATTACTAAAAATATTATATATATATCATGAACTATATTGTTATTCTTTTATAAATTTATATAAAGATAAGATTACGTATATCGATCCTCTTCCAATATCTTACATCCGTAAAAGCCTTATGCATCATCATCATCATCATTATTATTATTATTATTATTTACTTTCAGAATATATGTTAAATATAAAAAAAATATTATTTTTATATCTGAATAAAATTATATACTATTATATACTATTTGTACTTTTGCAGGGCAGAGAATATTTGTAATTGCACTCTTTCTTAAAGCAAAGTAAATAGGTCATCAATAGTTATTTTTCTTTTGATGATAACACATGAGATCAAAGATGGTGTCACATTGACATGCATTGAATATAATTCTTTTTGGTTCATGATTTGGGCCCAATAATTTACTTGGACTCAAACTCATGGAGCAGTTGAGAGCTGACAAGACTTAGCTCTCCGGAGGCTGGTAGGTCACCGCCCAATTGCCTAAACCACACCGGAGGTCAACCACCTTTTGCGAGCAATGCCAATGCCATGGTGAAGCAGAAGACGTGCATGATGAGAGAGACATGCAGTGGGGGAAGGTCGCAGGTGCTCCTACCAACAGTAGGTTAGGGATTTAGTGATCTTATTTGCATGTCAATTTAATATGATGATCAAGAGGTGACCCAAATCCAGCTGTCATTTCTATATATACTGTATATGCACACTGATATTAGTCTTCCAATTGTTGATAATTATTTTAGCAATTTTCCATTGATTTTATATAGTAGCTTCCAATTTTGTTATCGGGCTTCATCTGTAAAGTCTCATGGATGGATGGAGGCCCAAAAGGTTGGGCTTATAATGGGCCTTCCAAATCCATGATCTTATACGTATATTTCTCCCAAGAAATTAACATATCCTAATATATTGGATGGTGATAGGGGTAAAAGTGGCGATGTGACACGCCATGGCAGCAACCCCCCGAGCGACACACTGCCCGAGGCTCTCCATACCCTGCAGCAGCTCGGCCTCCCACGCAACCCCTGTGGTGATGTTAGACGCCTTGCAGACAGCTACGTCAGGTAACATCAAACCTCCTCTATAAATACCCCTGAGTCCTAAGCAAAAAGGGGGGAGGAACTCACTCAGACACAAAACACTCAGAGGCTCTTCTTCTGCCTCATCCACAATCCCCTCCACATCCTTCTCTAACTTGATCGTCGGAGGGGTCGGGCCGAGCTCCCGGCCCGACCTGTGTGCAGGTGCGAGACGGTGTCGCCTCTTCCCGAAGCTGCGGCGGAGCTGCCTCCCGACCCGAGCCGCCGACCTGAACCGCCGACCCGACCTGCCGAACCGACCTCCCGACCCGAACCACCGAGCTCGGCCGCCGGGAGACCTCGAAGAGCCTACCTACCCGTTGACCACCACCTTCCGGGCCCGAACCAAGCCGCGACGACCTCGAGGTCACGGCTGAACAGTTACTGACCGTAACATTTTGGCGCTAGAAGGAGGGCCCGGAATGACGGTACGTTAGTCTTCTCCTTGGTTGCTCCACTGCAGCCGACCTGCACCAGCAGCAGCGACTTCTGAGGACGGTCTTGGCTCCTCGGCCCCGCGCGTCTCGGCCCCTCGGCCCCACGCGCGCGGCCAGCCCGAGCGCTTCGGCCCCACGCGCGCGACCAGCCCGCACGCGTCGGCCAACCCTCCCGCGTCGGCCCCACGCGCGCGACGAGCCCGCGCGCCTCGTCACCTCGGTCCCACGCGCGCGACCAGCCCGCGCGCGTCGGCCAACCCGCTCGCGTCGGCCAACCCGCGCGCGTCGGTCCCACGCGCGCGGCTCGGCCCCATGCGCCTCGGCTCCCCGGTCCCAGCGCATCGGCCCCACGCGCGCGGCTCAGCCCCGCGCGCCTCCGCCCGCGTCGGCCCCTCGGTCCCACGCGTGCGGCCCGCTGGTTACCGGTCTCCGCCAGGGGACACAGCCACTCGATCAAGGGCCAGACGCTCTCGCCGGACGGCGTCGTGGTCCAGATGAGTCGCGGCCGGATCGCGCCCCGCCCGGAGCCGACGTGCTCGCCGTCCACGGGCGAGTACTATGTCGACGCCTCGGGGGGTGATCTCCAGGTCGATGTGTTGAACTGGACGCTAGCCAACGGCGGCCTCGCGCCCAAGTTATGGACCGACTACCTCTACTTGTCGGTCGGCAGCACTCTCTCCAACGCCGGCGCAAGCGGGCAAGACTTTCACCACGGACCTCAGATCAGCAATGTCCACGAGCTCGATATGGTCACAGGCAAGGGCGAGCTGATAACATGCTCAGAAGAGCAGAACTCAGAGCTGTTCCATGGAGTTCTCGGTGGTCTGGGACAGTTTGGGATCATCATCAGAGCCCGGATTGCACTGGAGACAGCTCCTCACGGGGTGAGATGGATCCGAGTACTGTACGACTCTGCGGCCTTCACCAGAGACCAGGAGCTCCTCGTCTCGCTCCACAACGCCCACCGGAGCGAAATATTCGACTACATCGAAGGCTTCGTCATCATTGATGAAGGCCTCATCAACAACTGGAGGTCGTCCTTCTTCTCCCCCAAGAACCCTGTTAAGGTAAGCTATGTTCACTCCAACACGCTGCTGCCTCGCTGCCTTGGCTCCTCGGCCTCGTGCGCAGCCAGCAAGCAGCACGCTGCCTCGGCCACTCGGCCTCATGCGCAGCCAGCACGCTGCCTTACTGCCTTGCTGCCTCGCTGCCTCGGCTCCTCGGCCTCACGCGCAGCCAACAAGCAGCCTCGCTGCCTCAGCTCCTCGGCCTCACGCGCAGCCAGCAAGCAGCCTCGCTGCCTCGGCCACTCGGCCTCATGCGCAGCCAGCACGCTGCCTTACTGCCTTGCTGCCTCGGCTCCTCGGCCCCATGCGCAGCAAGCACTACGTTGCCTCGGCCCCTCAGCCCCTTGCGCAGCAAGCACTGCGCAGCCTCGGCCTCGGCCCCATGCGCAGCAAGCACTACGCTGCCTCGGCTCCTCAGCCCCATGCGCAGCAAGTAGCACGCTGCCTTGCTGCCTCGCTGCCTCGGCTCCTCGGCCTCACGCACAGCCAGCAAGCAGCCTCGCTGCCTCGGCTCCTCGGCCTCACGCGCAGCCAGCAAGCAGCCTCGCTGCCTTGGCCACTCGGCCTCATGCGCAGCCAGCACGCTGCCTCGGCTCCTCAGCCCCATGCGCAGCAAGTAGCACACTGCCTTGCTGCCTCGCTGCCTCGGTTCCTCGGCCTCACGCGCAGCCAGCAAGCAGCCTCGCTGCCTTGGCCACTCGGCCTCATGCGCAGCCAGCACGCTGCCTCGGCCACTCGGCCTCATGCGCAGCCAACACGCTACTGCCTCGGCCTCATGCGCAGCCAACACGCTACTGCCTCGGCCTCATGCGCAGCCAACACGCTGCAGCCAGCACGCTGCCTCGGCCCCTCGGCCCCATACGCAGCAAGCAGCCCGCTGCCTCGGCTCCTCGGCCCCATGCGCGGCCAGCCCGCCGCCTGCGCGCCTCAGCGCGCCTCTTGGCTCACGGTTAGCTTCGGCCTAACCCCCTCTTTTTTGCATTCGCACGGCTCGGTCGTAGACGGCCTGAGCCCACCTCAGCGCGGCCTGCCCGCTTGAGCGGTGTCCCTCGGTCGCAGCCTGCCTGCACCAAGCACCTCGGCCACACACTGCCGAGATCTACCTCGGCGCGGCCTGTCCGCCTGTGTCGTGATCCTCGGTCGCATGGTGCCCGAGTCCATGTCCTCACGTCCTGCCCGCCTGCGTCGTGCTACTCGGTCGCATGGCCCTCGCGACCACGCCTGCGCGGTCTGCCCGCCTGCGTCATGATCCTCGGTCGCGTAATGCCCGAGACCACACCTGCGCCGTGCTCCTCGGCTCCATGTTCCCGAGACAGACCAGTGCCGCCAGTACACCCGCGTCGTGCCCCTCGACTCCATAAACCCCGAGACACGTCTGCACGGCCAGTCTGCCCGCGCCGAACTCCACGGCCCTATCCACCTGGTTCACGCCCCTCGGCCGCGGCTTGTCTGCACCGAGCACATCGGCAACTCTCTGCCGAAATCCCACCTCAGCGCGGCCTGTCCGCCTGAGCGGTGTCCCTCGGTCGCAGCCTGCCTGCACCAAGCACCTCGGCCAATCACTGCCGAGATCTACCTCGGCGCGGCCTGTCCGCCTCTATCATGTACCTCGGCTGCATGGTGCCCGAGTCCACGTCCTCGCGTCCTGCCCGCCTGCGTCGTGCTACTCGGTCGCATGGCCCTTGCGACCACGCCTGCGCGGTCTGCCCGCCTGCGTCGTGCTCCTCGGTCGCGCAATGCCCGAGACCACACCTGCGCCGCCAGCCGCCTGCGTCGTGCTCCTTGGCTCCATGTTCCCGAGACAGACCAGTGCCGCCAGTACGCCCGCGTCGTGCCCCTCGGCTCCATAAACCCCGAGACACGGCTACACGGCCAGCCTGCCTGCACCGAGCACCTCGGCCAATCACTGCCGAGATCTACCTCGGCGCGGCATGTCCGCCTCTATCATGTACCTCGGCTGCATGGTGCCCGAGTCCACGTCCTCGCGTCCTGCCCGCCTGCGTCGTGCTACTCGGTCGCATGGCCCTTGCGACCACGCCTGCGCGGTCTGCCCGCCTGCGTCGTGCTCCTCGGTCGCGCAATGCCCGAGACCACACCTGCGCCGCCAGCCGCCTGCGTCGTGCTCCTTGGCTCCATGTTCCCGAGACAGACCAGTGCCGCCAGTACGCCCGCGTCGTACCCCTCGGCTCCATAAACCCCGAGACACGGCTGCACGGCCAGCCCGCTTGCATCATACTCCTCGGCCGCGTAATGCCCGAGGCACACCAGAGCGGTCCACCCGCCTGCGTCATACTCCTCGGTCGCGTAATGCCCGAGGCTCTTCAGCCTTGCTCCTCGGTCGTGTAATGCCCGATGCACTTCAGCGCGGTCAGCCCGCCCCTGCCTTGCTCCTCGGTCGCGTAATGCCCGAGGCACACCAGAGCGGTCCACCCGCCTGCGTCATACTCCTCGGTCGCGTAATGCCCGAGGCTCTTCAGCCTTGCTCCTCGGTCGCGTAATGCCCGATACACTTCATCGCGGTCAGCCCGCCCCTGCCTTGCTCCTCGATCGCGTAATGCCCGAGGCACACCAGAGCGGTCCACCCGCCTGCGTCATACTCCTCGGTCGCGTAATGCCCGAGGCTCTTCAGCCTTGCTCCTCGGTCGCGTAATGCTCGAGGCACACCAGAGCGGTCCACCCGCCTGCGTCATACTCCTCGGTCGCGTAATGCCCGATGCACTTCAGCGCGGTCAGCCCGCCCCTGCCTTGCTCCTCGGTCGCGTAATGCCCGAGGCACACCAGAGCGGTCCACCCGCCTGCGTCATACTCCTCGGCCGCGTAATGCCCGAGGCTCTTCAGCCTTGCTCCTCGGTCGCGTAATGCCCGAGGCACTCCTGCGCGGTCACCCCGCCTGCGTTGTGCTCCTCGACCCTCGGCTCTACGCCATCCCGAGACCACACCTGCGCGGTCACCCCGCCTGTGTTGTGCTCCTCGGCCTTCGGCTCTACGCCATCCCGAGACCACACCTGCGCGGTCACCCCGCCTGCGTTGTGCTCCTCGGCCCTCGGCTCTACGCCATCCCGGGACCACACCTGCGCGGTCACCCCGCCTGCGTTGTGCTCCTCGGCCTTCGGCTCTACGCCATCCCGAGACCACACCTGCGCGGTCACCCCGCCTGTGTTGTGCTCCTCGGACCTCGACTCTACGCCATCCCGGGTCCACACCTACGCGGTCACCCCGCCTACGCTGTGCTCCTCGGCCCTCATCGGCTCCATCGGCCCCGAGTCCAACCTTGCTCGACTTCCTGACTGAGTTGCGCACCTCGGCCCCATGTTGCACGAGACGCGTCCGCGCGGCTAGCCCGCCTACGTCATACGCCTCGGATCGGCATGACCGGCCCACCTGAAGTAAGAAGCCATGCATCGGACCCCTTGCATGCAAGAACCGACGCATAGCTCCTTTCGGGGGGGGCATATGATAGGGGTAAAAGTGGCGATGTGACACGCCATGGCAGCAACCCCCTGAGCGACACACTGCCCGAGGCTCTCCATACCCTGCAGCAGCTCGGCCTCCCACGCAACCCCTGTGGTGATGTTAGACGCCTTGCAGACAGCTACGTCAGGTAACATCAAACCTCCTTTATAAATACCCCTGAGTCCTAAGCAAAAAGGGGGGAGGAACTCACTCAGACACAAAACACTCAGAGGCTCTTCTTCTGCCTCATCCCAAATCCCCTCCACATCTTTCTCTAACTTAATCGTCGGAGGGGTCGGGCCGAGCTCCCGGCCCGACCTGTGTGCAGGTGCGAGACGATGTCGCCTCTTCCCGAAGCTGCGGCGGAGCTGCCTCCCGACCCGAACCGCCGACCCGACCTGCCGAGCCGACCTCCCGACCCGAACCACCGTGCTCGGCCGCCGGGAGACTCGAAAGGCTCCCCCACCCGTAGACCACCGCCTTCCAGACCCGGACCAAGCCGCGACGGCCCCAAGGCCACGGCTGAACAGTTACTGACCGTAACAGATGGTATCTGACAAGATTTGATTGCCGCACATGGCGTCGGAGAAGTATCTCATGATTCCTATCAACTGCACGCAAGCATGCACGAGAGTAGCTCTCCATGCACGCAGGGACCCGAACCCCATCTTTGCTTTCTTGAAGACAAAGCATGCAGGTGGTGATGGCTGAAGGGGAAAGCACCAGGAGGTGGTGGTGGATCCAAAGGCTGGAGGAAATGGAATGTCAAAGCCCTAATGATTCCCGATCATGATGAGCCGGAGCAGGCTCTCGATACTCCCTGTTGTTGCGAGTGCTGCAGTCTAATCATCCATGTCCGCTCCACCTTCCTCTCGTCGTCACCGTGAGGAGCGGCAGCGGAAAGGGGACGGCAGTGTTTGCTGCGACATGATGCACTGCGTGACCCACCACCACCACCACCACCACCGATCCCTTTCACGTCAGCTGTCGGAAGAAGTGGCAAGTCGTCGCCTTTTCCCTCCTCTTTCTCCTGCTCGACCCGCCCTTGCATCTGCTGCTCCGAAGCTTCCTCTGCCGAGACGATGAGTCGCGTCCAGCACCAGCAGCAGCAACTCCACCACGTTTGCTCCTCCCCGCAGCAGCAACGATGCGATGACTGGTGAGCTCAACCCGATTTAACTGTCCTCGTGCAAATGGTGTTCAAATCAGTAATCATCTGGAATTCTGGTGTAGGATTTTTCTGGATGTTCCTAGTGATATCACCATTGATGTAAATGGGGTGAGATTTGCTCTGCATAAGGTAATACTCTATGGATCATCTTTCTCATCAGAGATGAAGAGTTTTACTAACAGTTCAGAGTTGATGAACTACAGTTTCCACTGGTCACCAGAAGTGGTCGAATTAGGAAGCTGATCTCAGAGCACAGGGACGCTGCTGACACTGCAAAGATCGACCTGCTTACCTTACCTGGGGGCCCTGAGACGTTTCAGCTGGCCGCCAAATTCTGCTACGGCATCAACTTCGAGATCACGACCGCAAATGTTGCTCAACTTTGCTGCGCGTCCGATTACCTTGAGATGACAGAGGAGTATGCAGAAGGGAACCTGTCGTCCCGTTCCGAAGCTTACCTTGATGACGTCGTTTGCAGAAGCCTGGAGATGTGTGTCCAGGTGCTGCAACAGTGTGAAGGCCTCCTTCCCCTGGCCGACGAGCTCAAGATCGTCAGCAGGTGCACCGACGCCATCGCCTCCAAGGCATGCGCGGAGCAGATCGCCTCGAGCTTTTCGCGCTTGGAGTACAGCTCCGGAAGGCTGCACATGAACAAGCAGGTCAAGTGCGGCGAGGACTGGTGGATCGAAGACCTCTCCGTGCTTCGGATTGACTTGTATCAGAGAGTCATCGAGGCCATGAAGTGCCGAGGAGTTCGTCCGGAGAGCATCGGAGCCTCGCTCGTGGACTGCGCCGAGAAGCTACTCAAGAGGAAGCCCATCTTAGGGGCCAGAGCTGGTGCTTCAGCTGAGGCCATCGAACGCGAGGAGAAGACGGTGATCGAGACGATCGCCGGCCTACTGCCGGGAGAGAAGCACACTGTGCCCATGAGCTTCCTCTTCGGCCTGTTGCGCTCGGCGGTGATTCTCGACTGTCCCATGACCTGCAGGCTCAATCTGGAGAGGAGGATCGGGTCGCAGCTGGAGATGGCTACTCTCGACGATCTCCTGATACCTTCTTCCCAACATGCAGGGGAAACAATGTTCGATGTCGACGCAGTTCACAGGATCCTCGTGGTCTTCTCTCAGCAGGACGACAGCGACAACGATGGCTTGGGCTACGAAGCCGACGGTCCTCGCCCTCTCTCCCAAACTGCGCTGGACAAGGTGGGAAGACTAGTGGACAACTACCTCGCGGAGATTGCTCCAGATGCTAACCTCAAGCTTGCCAAGTTCGTGGTCATCGCCGACGCCTTACCAGGGTATGCTCGCACCACAGACGATGGCCTGTATCGCGCCATTGATATCTACCTCAAGGTGTTTGTTCCCTGCTCCTTTGTTCTTGTCCTGCATCTTGGATCTGCATCTCATTTCCGTTGGATCTTTCAGGCTCATCAGGGGCTACCAGACTTGGAGAGAAAGAGGCTCTGCAAGCTGATCGACTTCCACAAGCTCTCAGAAGAAGCCAGCGGTCACGCGGCACAGAACGAGAGGCTCCCGCTGCAGGCAATTGTGCAGGTGCTTTACATCGAGCAGCTAAGGCTCAGAAACGCATTGTGCTGCTCCTACTCAGAGGAGGACCAGAAAACAGCTCCCCAGTCGCGATGCACCAGCAATGGCGTGTTCAGTGCAGGGCTGTCTCCTCGGGACAACTACGCGTCGCTGAGGAGGGAGAACAGGGAGCTGAAGCTTGAACTGGCCAGGATGAGGCTTCGGCTGAGCGACCTCGAGAAAGGCCATGCCTGCATCAAACAAGATATGGAGACGTCCAACTCGCGAAAGCTCATACTCTCCGTCTCCAAGAGGATCCGAAAGCTCAAACTTATTTAGTGGCGCAGCTTCTGATTTGCCTTCCAGAGTCAGTAGCAAGCCTTGAATCACACCTCGCCATTGATGCACAAACTCAAAGTTTGCCTCTGAGAGATGATGATGTTAGCACTGTAAGTAGTAGTGTATTGTGAGTTCACAAGCTCTGCCAATCCTGGTTGGTTCATTTGTTCTCTTTGTTGTCAATTGCTTGATGTTGCATGATACATTGGTCCAATGATGTAAAGCAAGAAAAGTCTTCCATCACCACAAACAATGAAACACCTGAAGAAGGCACCAAGATTATCCAAACCATCAGTCTCACACCAACAACAGTGGCTCAACAAATTATATATGCAAGTCCAAAACCAGACTAAACTGTTGTCAGAGCAAACCAAATTGAGATGTAACCTTCTTTGTTCTCTTCTCTCTCTCAACTTGCTTCAATTTGTTTGATGCTCTTCATCATTGTAGGGGAGGATAAACACCAAGCCAAATAGAGGATGATGGGGTCTATCAGGATAAAATTCTTCCAGGGAATGCATAGGAACATAAATGAGTGGGATCCTTCAAATTTATATATATAACATTTGGATGACTACATTTCAATCAAGTTCTATCAAACTAGCTGGAGCACAACAGCTTGTCAATTACCAAGTGAGTATATAACATGCAGAAGAAAAGATGGCCAACAGAAAATATGAAAGCATCTTTATGTACAGCTGATAAAGCAAAATAAAAGTCACAACATACTTAGCCATAAACATATCATAGTCTAGAGTTTGCAGATAAGTAGCATATGGCAAAGAGGTCACAATTATTTCATGTGTTCAAGATACTAAACAGGTCCACTTGATATCACAAATGAGGTGTACCACTGCGCCCCTATGCGTCAATCAATGCATCGGCTATACCGTGCACAAGTCAAATTGGTTACTGATCTTGTTGAGTGTTAATGGCAGTGACTGTAGAGACCATGGAATCGACACCGCATACATTGCGACCCCTGCAGATCTTATAGTAACCCTTCTCTCCCCAGGTTTCGCCCCATGAGTTCTTTATGATCCAAAAGGGTTTTTGCTTGAGGCGAATTGGAGAATAACCAGCAGAACCATAACCAACCAGAAGCACTCCATGATCCAAATGCCTTCCACAGATATAAGGACATGAAACTCCTCCAATATATGTTTGCATGTACACTGCATTTATACCAACTGCAAAAAGGATGACAGATATATGAATAACCAATCTCATTCTCATATGAAACATTAAACACACTTCTATGAGAAAAAAATGTCAAAATATCGAAGCATTTCTTGATACGTTGACTCGAAATCTACCCTATATATTAGTATGTTGGTTTTTTTCATTGTGAGCATTCGGGCACCGATTGTTTTAGCATATACATTTAAAATGTAATAGCCCCTGATAAGAGATCAAGTCACGAACAAAAACCAAATATAAGAATGAAGATGGTGGGTTTTTCTAATTTATGGGTGCCTACTTTTCGCATATTGTTAAAAATTTATTAGTGCAGGTATTTTCCTAAATTAAACCAAATTATGACATGAAACCTCTGTAAGATCACCTACTTGCAAGGGGGCCATGTTTCACAAGATTAGCAGCAATTTGATCTTCGTCAATGGAGACAACACTGAAGTTTTGAACTGAAGCAGCAATTTTGGACTTATCAAACTTGCAAGTGCTACGTTGGGACCCAGTATAAGGATAATCTTCCTCGCGCACAAGCCCACCAGATTTGAGTAAATACTGGAATGCGGTTGTCATCAGACCACCATTGCATCCCTGGTCGCATGCATCAGGTTCATCTGAGTCACACTGCAAAATAGTGAAAAAAAAGCATTGGATAAAACTTCAGCATCACAGAGCAAAGCTATCACATTAAAAATTTAGAAATAGTATCCTTGGCAAGAAGTTGCCACCAAAGACAGCTAGAGGATAAGGTACATATACTTAAAAAGGCAAGAAGCAGCAGGAGTTTAAAGAAGTAAAGACTGTGGGACCAGTAAGCTTCTTTGAAGAATGGGCACTCAGCATGATAAGTGAAAAGCTAGAAGATTCAGCAGTAATGAAGCCCGCTTATAACTTACCAAAAAAAATGAAGCCCGCTTATAGCATTAGGCTCTAAATCTTATAAAGACATTAGTTCCTCGGAGGGAAGAGTAACCCGATCAGAGAGAAGCTCCATCATACATGATCGGAAACACGGAGAAAAACAACGATAATGAATTGGAAAAACTATTATTACTTATCACGAAAAGAGAAGAAAATCTAATTGACTATATGCATTAATTAATAGCACAAGAAGAACAAAAGGGGCCGTTTTTCTATCTCATCAGCTACATCAATAATTCGTGATAGATAGACAGAATTATCATCACTCTTCATAGTATTAAATATCATTACCCTGACAAGTTTGAGATGAAGGTGCACTATATTGTGAAAATATTAATCAAATATCCAGCATCATATTTAATTATTTTTGTTAATGATAAAGTTTGAAGGACACAATCAAATGCAAGAAAGAAGAATATAATAAAAACAATTACATTCTGGAAGTATGCTATTCTATTTTTCTAGATGAGTCCTTAACAGTTATTACAAGCAAACAAGTTTCCATTGCTCTAAGACACCCATTTTTGATGTTTCCCACTTAAGACCCTTCTTCAGTTGTTCTCCCAATAAGGCATCTCCTTAAAACACCTTTTGTCTTCTACTGCACACCTTGTATAAAATCAACAATAGGTGTCTAACACAAAGCAATAGGGGTCCGTTTGAGGGGATGGACTTTAATTAGGGAAAAAACAAAGAAAGGTCATAAGCAGGATTTTGCATTAAACAGTAATCTTCCTTAGGAAATTAACCAAACATATAATTGACATTGAACAATTTCTTCTGGAAAGAAAAGTGCTGTGGCAAGCAATCTCTCCTTGCAATTGATCAAGATAAAGTAAATGGTATGAACAGTGTAAACTCAATTAAACTTTTCAGAGAATACTTAGATCCAACTCAGGTTGACCCATCGAAGTCAAATGGGGAAAGGAAAAAAAAAAAGCAAAAACAGTTCCTGCAAATTACTGGACTTCTAAGCTCATAGTGTACCACCCAATCATCAGAAACTACAACTACGAATTGAAGGATCTAATCTGAGTTACATCAGCAATTAATCTAATTTGACTACAAGCATTAGACTAAATGCAAAAGTTTGGAAGGAAAGAGTCTGAGAGCTGAAGGAAATTAATGAGATTAGGCCACCCACTTTGATTGAGGTCATTTCTTTTTAATTAATCTCATGTAGATCATCAAAATCCACTTCTTAAAATGATTTGACAACAGCCACTTCTCAGCAACACTCTTCAAACACTTTCATCCACAAATAGTATCCTTTTACTAAAAGCAGGACTCTCAATTACTTGGCTATATCCTAAACATCTGCTAACAGAAATAAGATCTTACATCAACAACGAGAAAGCAAATCGAAAACTTATTTTTCTAAAAGGTGTGCCCTTTTTAGCAGGCTCGATTAGGGTAGAAGGAAAAGGAGGGGATAAAACACAAACCATATGGTCGCAATCAACAAGCTGCTGCTCACTGAGGCTTTCCAGCTTTCCAGTGGCCAGGAAGTTTGCCCCTTCCAAGGCCGCCGCAGCGCTGAAGGACCAGCACGACCCACAGGAACCCTAAAACAAAGACAAAATAAGACGATAGATCGATTAGTACAAGAAACAACTACAAGAAGTTGGACAAAGGACCGGCCTGTATATAGAGAACCTGATTCTTGACGCCGGTGACGGCGCCGTGGTCCCTCCAATCGAAGTCGGTGGGGAGGTCGTTGGTGGGGAGGATGGGCGCCTGATGGGAGGACGCCGGGGTCTGGCGGCGCAGGCCGAGGTAGGCGCTGCGGAACTCGGCGGGGGTGAGGTCTGAGAACTTGGTGATCCCGTGGACGGCGGTGGGGTCCAGCCGCTGGTGCCGCGCCGCCCGCCGGAGGTTCGCCTTGAACACCTTGAGCCGGTGGGAGCGCTCCTCCTCGTCGGCGTAGGTCTTCCCGAACCGGCTCATGAAGCTGGTGAAGTGCGCCTCCGCGTTAAGCGTCAGCCCGTCCTTCTCCAGGTCCACCACCTGCAGGATCAGCGGATCTTCATCGGGTCCAGCACCCCCGCCGAAGGAGGAGGCGATCACCACCGAGCACAGGAGGAGGAGGAGGAGGAGCGAGAGGAGGAGAGGGCGGCAGCGTAGATGATCCATCGACGGAGGGCTTCGCGTCTCCACCACCTACAATTCTCCGCCAACCCCGTCGCCTCCCCACGATCATTTATGTCGGGTTGCGTGAGTTGATTGATCAGCTACGGTCCAGTAGGCGGATGACACGTATACCGTTGGTAGAATATATTTGGGTTTCGTTAATTCCTTGTCCTACTTGGTTTTCTATTTTGCCTCATCCCAATTTGTTAGGAGTCAATCCACTGCGTGATGCGATAAGAAACACTTGCCCACGGAACAGACAACATTATTATTGGCTCTCCACACGGAGATACAATCTTCAGTTTATTTTTGTCCTCCACCAACGCATCGTATAGAAATAGAGATATGTTTTAGGTACATTAAATATTTTATTTTTTATTCTAAATAAATATATTATGCATAAAAGAAAACAAAATGAGAATGCTTTAAATATATATTTTTGTCTTGAACCCATGAATCACGTCCAAAAGAAAGATTATGAATATATTATGTGTTTTAGATTTTATTTTTCATCCTCAACAGAGGTGTCATATGTAAAAGTAAACTTGGACTGCAACGACCATTTTATATTTTTTTTAGACAAATAGATCATAAATATATGATATATTTTTTATGGGTATGAGATGTTTTTTTATGTTAGACGAATACATCATATACAAAACAAAATGTTTTGGGTGTATGGGTGTATTGTGCACTTGTGCAGATGCATTGCATGTAAAAGGGCACCCTGATATGTCAAATGCTTTGAATGTTTTTTTTATTTTTGATGAACATATTTCATGCAAATTAAATGCTTTGAGGCATAAATAGATCATTTGTAAATTGTGTTGTTCATATTTTTATTTTTTATTTTTTATTTATTTTTGTTATTCATGTTAGCACAATTAGAAGCTTGGGAAAGTAATAATGAGGCTATATATATATATATATATATATATATATATATAGTGGTTCTTTTAAAAAAAAGGTCTTGGGGTTCGACTCGGGCTAAGGTGTGATTTGACTCGAGCTAGCTTAGTTATCGAGCTTAGTCTAAGGATTAGGCTATAAGTTTGTCTCGGACTCCAGTATTTTGTTATTAACTTTGTCAGTTATCGAGCTTAGTTACCAAGAGAACTTATGAACCTAGTCCATGCCTGACGAACTTACGATAGGCTCCAGCTTCGTCAATCGTAAGGATTAGGTTATAAGTTCTGAGTTGACCTAGTCAGGCATGGACTCGACTAGCCTTTCCCAATTAGTCAAATAATTTCACGTAGCTAATGGTTTAGTATTTTTTTAATCTTTTTGTAACTAAATTGCACTACTCAAAGTGTGCTCGGCTAATTTGAAATCTCTCTAATCTTTCTTTTTGTCATGTATCAAGGTCAAGCATTTCTACCTAATCATGTGAAGTTGAGATTTTTCTACTCGATCTGATGAGGGTTGTGTTAGAATATGTGGCCCTTTATAATTGAATAAGATAGAATAACTAATTGGGTTCCGTTGCGATATTTTAGCCAATATAGACGCATCTCTCTGTTGAGGAATTCAGTTATTCTCCTTGACTCTCTCCCCAAAACCCTCTCCCCAGATCCATCAATCTGTGTGATCCTGTGAACGGATAGGAAGAGAGGAGAAAGGGTCTACTCTTCGCACTCCCTGCAGATTCCGCAGCGCGATCGGATTAAAGACGGAGCGCAGCAATCTTGGATCACGGTGCTGAGCAGATCAAACAAGATCTCTGAACGGATGGCATTAAAAGGTACGCATCGTATAATTAGATCTATGTATTGAATTTCAAATCCTGGCATATAGGTTAATTCCGTATTATTGATTTAGCATAATTACAGATTTTTATGCTTACAATTGGTATCAGAGCCAGTTTTTTGAAATCATGCATTAGATCTGTAAATTAATTTACGATGCATAATTACCTTTATCTTCCAAGAACTGCTAAGCAGTAATGGTCACCGTCAATCTCGCTGCAAATCTGCGGTTACGCCGAGTAGCGTACGCATTACAGAACTCATCCCATATGCGGACATTACAGAACTCATCCCATATGCGGACATTACAGAACTCGTCCCATATGCGGACATTACAGAACTCGTCCCATATGTGGACATTACAGAACTCGTCATATGGACATTACAGAACTCGTCGTCCCATATGTGGACATCACAGAACTCGTCCCATATGTGGACATCACAGAACTCGTCCCATATGTGGGCATCACAGAACCCCGTCCGTGCGACGGCATCACAGAACCCCGTCCGTGCGACGGCATCACAGAACCCCGGTCGCACACGGCCACAATCCGTCCATGCGACGGTCGGCCGCACGCAGGCAGACAGCCCAGGTGGCGGCCATGCGTGAGTAGGCCGTGCACAAGCGGCGGCCGCGTGCTGGCAGCAGCCACCCGCGGGCAGGAACCGCCGCAGCGGCAGTGGCCGCGCATGAGCAGTATGCCCCGCGGCGGCAGCGCCGTGGCGGCAGTGGCCGTGCGCAGGCTAGATCTACCGCTGGCAGCCGCGCACAGGCGGCAACCCGCAGCCGCGTACAGGCGGCGGCGGCGGCGATGGCAGATTAGGGTTTTGGCATATTTACGTTTTTGCCATCGAGGCTAGGGTTTTGAAAATTACAGTTTTTACCCTTTGCAAATATCGTAATTACAGTTTATGTTCTGTCAACATATTTACGGTTTTGCCCTCGGGTCTAATTTCTGCCAAATTACAGTTCTGCCATTCGCATATTTTCGATTTTATATCCTATCAAATATTTTCGGTTTTTATCATTATGAAATTGAGAAATTTAGATTATATTCTCAATTATAAAATTGATAAATATCATTTATTATAATTATGATTAATTTTAATCATGATTATAATTTTTGATTATTTGATTGGATTTAATTTTGATAAAAAAAAAACTATAAATTATGGTTTATTTTATGGTTTTCTCATATGAATTATTCATTATATATGTGGTAAATAAAATTAAAATCCAATTATTGTTTTTGGAATTTTTATTTATTTATTCACATGTATATGCTTGAAATTATCATATGAGTTTTATTAATGTTCAATAATTATTATTGTTATTTTATTATTGAACTATTTTACATTATTGTTCAATAATTATTATGGTTATTTATTATTAAACTGTTTTGCATTAATATTCAATAATTATTGTTGTTATTTTATTATTGAATTGTTTTGCATTATGTTCAATAATTATTGTTGTTATTTTATTATTGAACTGTTTTGCATTATTGTTCAATAATTATTATGGTTATTTATTATTGAACTGTTTTGCATTAAATTTCAATAATTATTATTGTTCTTTATTATTGAATTTCTTTGCATTAATGTTCAATAATTGTTATTGTTATTTTATTATTGAACTGTTTAGCAAAATTAAAGAAATACTGATGAATATTATTTGTAATTTATTTCCTTAAGTTTTATCTGACTAGTAGCTGCCAAAGTGGCCTAGGATGATAGACTTTTGTGATATGAATTACAATAAAAGTTTTATCATTTATAGGACATTTTTATTTTATATCATGGCATTAGTCTTGTAGCCACCAAAGTGACCTAGACTAATGACTTATAAAATAATATTAAAGAATTAGTCCTAAATGATATTAAAGAAATAATATTCATAATGGCACATATAATTATGAGATTTAGATAATCCCAAAGGAGAATCTAATTCAAATAATTATGTGATGGGGTAGGATGATACTATTTTAGATATCCTTGCAGTTTAGGGTTGTATACCCAAAGGTAACAATACCTATTCCTCAAGGATGGTATCAGTCCTCCAAAATATTCTTGAGTGAACACTAGATATGTCAATATTTCACCCAAAGGTGTAATATAGATGATATCAATAGTTCATCAATTTTTTGACAAACTCAAAGCATTAATGTTGTTATATATCTTTTTGCAGTGGTACTTCCGCATATACATTCATATGCTTCAAGTGTCCCTGTACTTTCTGGATCAAATTATTCAGAATGGTTAGAGCATGTGCAATTCACACTGGGTGTATTAGATCTTGATCTAGCTTTACTTGTTGAAAAGCCTGCAGACTTGACTGATGAAAGTACTGCAGAACAAGTTAATGAAATGAAGGCTTGGGAAAGATCTGATAGGCTTAGTTTAATGTTCATAAGAATGACAATTGCAAATAATATAAAGACTTCATTACCGATTGCAACTAGCGCAAAGGAATATTTAAAGGTTATTGAAGACAGATTTAAATCTGCTGATAAGTCATTGGCTGGCACATTGATGAAAGAACTGACTACGGCTCAGTATGATGGTACTCGAGGAATTCAGGATCATATCCTCAATATGGCTGACAAAGCTGCAAAACTTAAAACATTAGGCATGAATGTTGATGAATCCTTCCTTGTGCAATTTATTCTCAATTCTCTTCCTTCTAAGTTTGGCCCATTCAAAATTCATTACAATACAAATAAGGATAAGTGGGACTTGAATGAGTTGACTAGCATGTGTGTTCAGGAAGAATTGAGATTAAGGCAGGAAAATTCATATAATGTCATGACGACTACTCAAGGAGGTGGTAATAAGAAAAGAAAGTTGAAGCATCATCCATCAAAGAGATTTGCTAAGTCTGGAAATGTTAAACAGAATAATGAAAAGAAAGCCTTTACTGTAAAGTGCTTCTTTTGTGGCAAGAAAGGACATGTGAAGAAGGATTGCATTAAACGCAAGACTTGGTTCGAAAAGAAAGGTATTAACTCGACCTTTGTATGTTTCGAATCAAACATTACAGAAGTTCCTTCTAACACTTGGTGGATTGATTCCGGTGCTTCAACTCATGTTACAAATAATATGCAGGGATTCCTTTCAATTCGGAAACCAAAAGAACATGAAAGATTCATCATTATGGGAAATCGTCTTAAAGCGAAAGTGATATCAATGGGAACTTATCGTCTACGCTTAGAGACGGGTCACTTGATGGATCTTGTTGACACATGTTATGTCCCTACAATTTCTAGAAATTTGATTTCTCTTTCTAGAATTGATGAGTTGGGATATTGTATTTCTTTTGGTTGTGGCAAACTCAGCATATTTTACGATTAAATAAAAGTTGGTTCTGGAATTCTGTGTGATGGTTTGTACAGAATTAATTTGGATCTTGAGTTTGCAAAGACACTAATGACCCTGCAATCAAATGTTGGATTGAAACGTAGTTTCAATAATGAAAGATCTTCCATATTGT
This sequence comes from Musa acuminata AAA Group, assembly GCF_036884655.1. NCBI lineage: Eukaryota > Viridiplantae > Streptophyta > Magnoliopsida > Zingiberales > Musaceae > Musa > Musa acuminata. The sequence continues at coordinate 35,201,662 of NC_088354.1, forward strand.
GGCATAGACGATTGGGGCATATCTCCAAGGAAAGAATTGAAAGATTAGTGAAGGATAATATTTTGGAACATTTAGACTTCACTGATTTTGATATTTGTATAGATTGCATTAAGGGAAAGCAAACTAAACAAATAAAGAAAAATGCCACAAGAAGTAAAGAACTCCTTGAGATTATTCATACTGATATCTGCGGACCACTCCACATTCCTTGTTTTAGTGGAGAAAAATATTTTATCACATTTATAGATGATCTGTCCAGATATGGCAAAGTTTATCTGATACATGAAAAGTCTCAAGCCGTTGATACTCTTGAAGTATACATAAATGAGGTTGAGAGACAATTAGATAGAAAAGTTAAAATTGTCAGATCTGATAGAGGTGGTGAATTTTATGGCAGATATGATGGATCTAGTCAGAATATTGGTCCTTTTGCTAGATTCCTAGAACAACGGGGTATTTGTGCTCAATATGCATTACCAGGTGTGCCACAGCAAAATGGTGTTGCTGAAAGGCGAAATCGTACTCTGATGGATATGGTTAGGAGCATGATGAGTTATTCCTCTGTACCTGAGTCGATGTGGGGTGAAGCTCTTATGACAGCTATGTATATCTTGAACAGGGTTCCTAGTAAGTCAGTTTCATCGACTCCATTTGAGTTATGGACTGGTAGGAAGCTCAGTCTGAGACATTTACATATTTGGGGATGTCCTGCAGAGATAAGAGTATTCAATCCACATGAAAAGAAATTGGATCCAAGAACTATTTCAGGATATTTTATTGGTTATCCAGAAAAATCCAAGGGATACAGATTTTATTGCCCTAATCATAGTATGAGAATAGTAGAATCTGGTAATGCAAAATTCCTAGAAAATGGCGAAATCAGTGGGAGTGAAAAATCTCGAAGGATTAATTTTGATATTGAGGAGATTCAGGTTAATTCTCCCATATCATCTCCTGTCCGAGAGATTGTTGTTCCTCAAATCAATGAGAGTATTGATGAGGGTGAACAACAAAATAACATCCAAGAACTCTCACATGATGTTGATGTCGCCGCTAATGATCTTGTAGAACAATCACAATTGGCAGATTTGAGAAGATCTCAAAGGAAAAGGAAACATGCCATTTCTGATGATTATGTTGTATATCTACAAGAATCAGATTATGATATAGGAATAAAAAGAGACCCCTTATCGTTTTCACAAGCCATAGAAAGTAACGATTCTGAAAAATGGTATGATGCAATGAAAGAAGAGTTAAAATCAATGGTACAGAATGATGTCTGGGATCTCGTTGAATTGCCCAATGATTGTAAAAGAGTCGGTTGTAAATGGGTCTTTAAGACAAAACGCGACTCAACGGGCAATATCGAACGATATAAAGCCAGACTTGTGGCCAAAGGTTTTTCTCAGAAGGAAGGCATCGACTATAATGAGACTTTTTCTCCTGTTTCTAAAAAGGACTCATTGAGAATCGTTATGGCATTAGTAGCTCATTATGATCTTGAGTTGCATCAGATGGATGTGAAAACAGCATTTCTGAATGGGGATCTAGATGAGGAAATCTATATGGAACAACCCGAAGGATTCATAGAAAAGGGAAAAGAAAGTTGGGCTTGTAAACTTAAGAAATCCATTTATGGCCTTAAACAAGCTTCCAGACAATGGTATATAAAGTTTCATAATACCATTACTTCCTTCGGATTTAAGGAAAACACTGTTGATCAGTGTATATACCTGAAGGTAAGTGGGAGCAAGTTTATTATATTGGTCTTATATGTGGATGATATTTTACTTGCCAGTAGTGATCTTGGTTTATTGCACGAAACCAAGATGTTTCTCAACAAGAACTTTAAGATGGTTGATATGAATGAGGCATCCTATGTCATTGGCATTGAGATATTCAGGGATAGATCTCAAGGATTATTAGGATTGTCTCAGAAAGGATATATTGATCGTATCTTGGAGAGATTTAATATGCAGCTTTGCTCAACCAATGATGTACCTATTACTAAAGGTGAAAAATTCAGTCAAAACCAGTGCCCAAGAAATGACTTAGAAAAGAATCAAATGAAGAATATTCCTTATGGATGCGCAGTTGGAAGTCTACTATATGCTCAAACCTGTACAAGACCAGATATCAGTTTTGCAGTTGCAATGCTGGGAAGATATCAAAGCAACCCAGGAATGGAACATTGGAAAGCTGCAAAGAAAGTAATGAGATATCTACAAGGGACAAAAGATTATATGCTCACATACAGGAGATCTGATCAGCTTAAAGTAACTGGATATTCAGATGCTGATTTTGCAAATTGCCTCGATAGCAGGAAGTCCACTTCAGGATTTGTATTTATGTTAGCTGGTGGGGCAATTTCTTAGAAAAGTGCAAAGCAATCGCTTATTGCATCATCAACAATGGAAGCTGAATTTGTGGCATGCTTTGAGGCCACAAATCAAGCTTTATGGCTGCAAAATTTTATCTCAGGACTTGGTGTGGTCGACTCAATTGCCAAGCCACTGAAGATATTTTGTGATAACACCGCAGCAGTTTTCTTCTCTAAGAATGGCAAGTACTCTAGTGGTTCCAAGCACATTGAGATAAAGTACTTGGTGGTTAGAGAAAGAGTCCAGAAACAGCAAGTGTCAATTGAGAACTTGAGCACCACTATGATGATTGCTGATCCATTGACAAAAGCCTTACAGTGCAAAATATTCAAAGAACATGTTCTTAGAATGGGGCTTGTGAGCAAGTCATAAAGGATATGGTGATGCATGTTTATGTGGATGCTATTGACATTTTACTTAATTAAAGTTATCTGTTTCTGCTATCCTGTTTACATTTATGTTTATGCATATTATGGTTGAATGTAATAACAGGATTGTCTTGACAAGACAAATTACAGGGGTCATTATGGACTATGTTAGGAAAGACTAACAATGTTGTGGTACATAGAAGGGAGTATGACATTGATGAAATACAACCGCTATGACTCGCATTGATAGTTGGACTTAATATAGTATTATTGTGATTATTGGACTTATTGGCTTATTTTTAAAACATGGCCATGTATAAAATGCTTTTCAAAATTTTTTGGAATCCAATTAGGTAAAATTGTTTTCAAACAAATTTTGTTTTGTTTGTTTTGATTTTGTATCTTTTTTTTATATCTTATCAATTAATGGGCCAAGTGGGAGAATGTTAGAATATGTGGCCCTCACTACGGAACGATTCCTCGGAGATATTCTTGATAGGAGGAAATCTTCTGAGATCTCATCTCATCGTAGACCCTCTGCTCTCGCCTATTAAAGGACAGGATCTCTAGGGGTTGTTAAGGGTGTTAGTGTGTAAGAGCGTCGTAACGTTGACACGTATAGACGCATCTTTTTCTGTTGAGGAATTCAGTTATTCTCCTTGACTCTCTCCCCAAAACCCTCTCCCCAGATCCATCAATCTGTGTGATCCTGTGAACGGATAGGAAGAGAGGAGAAAGGGTCTACTCTTCGCACTCCCTGCAGATTCCGCAGGCGATCGGATTAAAGACGGAGGAGAAAGGGTCTACTCTTCGCACTCCCTGCAGATTCCGCAGGCGATCGGATTAAAGACGGAGCGCAGCAATCTTGGATCACGGTGCTGAGCAGATCAAACAAGATCTCTGAACGGATGGCATCAAAAGATACGCATCGTATAATTAGATCTATGTATTGAATTTCAAATCCTGGCATATAGGTTAATTCCGCATTATTGATTTAGCATAATTACAGATTTTTATGCTTACAGGTTGGTGTTGCTACTCAAGTAAAAGGAGATCTTCTACCTCAAAATGTCTTTTATTAAGTATGAGGATGAGGCCTTCTGCATAAGATGATCGGTCTTCAAATTGTGATAAAGTAAATGGCCAATTTGACTAGATAGGGCAGATTTAGATTATCTTCTTGGGGAAGTGATACTATGAGCAATAGAGAAAAAAATAAAATACCAATTGATGAATGTGATATTCTTGATGGACACTTTTACTTTTTAAGATATAATTGACTTGAGAATATAATCATCTCTCGAATGATGTGATTTTTTTTAAGGTATGATTAACTTATGTAAACAACCAATCCAAAGATGTTAGTCCATTATTAGCATAAAGGTTATTTAATTCGGTGTCACTTTCCTACCGTTATCCTTTTTTTTCATCAATATGAGAATTTCAACTATTATGTACAATTCACCCTTTAGAGTATATTTGAAGGAATTTTGATGGTTTCAAGTCATTTATTAAGTTTCATGAGTATAAAAGGATAATGGTCAACCACTTTATGAGTCTCAACATTGAATCTTGAGATGTAGTTAGATAAGGACTCATCCTCCCCTTATCGAATGGTCAGCAAGGTTACGATAGACTTTAGATATTAGTTGTTGCTAAAGTAAAGTTAAAACTCTTTCACTAACCTCCCAAGGATATTCTTAATATAGAAAGAAAGTGACAATTATTGGTGAATTGATGTGTCATGGCTGATGAGTTAGCACGATCTGATCTATGGGTCGATGTCGGGAGTCTTCGGTCGGCTCACCTTCATACCCTGGACGATAATTTCTAGATTGAGATGCTCGCATCTCAAGGATGGTCACTTTCCTACAAAAATGATCTTCATCGGGTGATTTCTGACTTTGGCCCCTCCGACAAGCAAGTCAGTGGTTATTTTTCTCATTTTTTTCTCTCTCCTAGTCGGATACCGATCAGGGACTTTTATACTATTGTATGAGGGTCGATCGTACGCGGGTTCGACGTGACGGTTGATCCTCGAGAGATGAGAAGATACTTCTGTGCGGTCGTCGTCTCAGGACACGTGAAACGACATCAGACAACGTCGTCTCGAGCTTCTGGGATGGGACATGCCAAACAACGCCTCGGTACGGATTCTGACTCGACGCTTGGAGGTGCTTTGGTTGACTTGGCTATAGCGTGACGTGATATCGACGTAACTTACAATCGAGATATATCCTATCAAGGATATCACTATCTACGTTATCTCATGGAATAGTTGGAAAAACCCGACAAGTGAGGGCATTGAACGTGATCGTGTAGAAGGTCATTAATGCCTCAAATGTAGCCATATGCTCTATAATATTAGTACTTGTATAAAAATTATGAAGTGAGGAAGACACAAGTTAGATTGAATATGTTTTTCTTATATTAGTCGGGTAAAAGTATATTCATAAGATTTCTTTAATAACTAAATTAATTTTAATTTATTATTTTTGAATAAAAATATTAAATATTTATAATTAGTTTAATTTATCATTGAGTTCAGAATGAACACATATTTGAGAGGCTTATTAATTTTGAACCATCGAAATAAGAAAGAAATATTCTCTTTAGTTATGATTTATTATGTTTAATAAGATCTTGATCGTCTCTATAAGCTACTGTAACATATCCAATAGGCATTAAATGGATTCCACCTATCCAATCTCAATTGATCAAAAATAATTATTATAATAATTTTTAAATAAAAAAAGATATTATCCTTCTATTAAAAAATATCGTATCTAATTGAATTTTAATTTAAACCACTTGAAAAGATCAAGTTGACCATCACACAGGTGTAATTAATCTTTTTTCACGACAATATTTGATCCCAAGTTCTTACAATAATTTGATTTTAAACTCTCAAGTATCATATTAGGTGTAAAAAAAATATCAAACGAAATTTTAAGTCCTCAATCTTTGATAAATAAATTTGGTATCTATTATTAAATTAATATCTTACATATAAAATATATCAAATGATATTTTGAACCTCCAACCTTTAATAAATAAATCTGTTTAGTAATTGGTAGGCACCATAATAATCTTAGTAATTGTCTTTGTTTTACGTATAAAATTATATAAGTTCATTTTCTTCCTACTCTCCATCTAAAAAATAAAATCACAAACCTAAAGGGAATTGCGATATAAGCATAAATCTTAATAGGGTGAGGCAAATAAACAATAGTAAGAATTCAAGCTCAATCAATCTACTAAGGAGTTTGTTTGTCCCCTTCTTTCTTTGAACTTTTCTCTATCGTTATCATAATATAAATCGTAATGGTTGCTTTGTTTGTGTCACTCTTAAAGATGAAGTCATACTCGACTAAGCTACAAAGACCTTATGATTTATATTATAGCAAGTGGGACCCTTTTTACATGTAAGATAAAAATTAATAATAAAAAGTTGGTCAAAGAGTTATGGAAATGTTTGGTACTGCTTTATACTTTAAATTAAATATTAGGTATTTAATCCGATAATTTAGTTGTTTCCTAAGGTAAGGAAAGAATATAGAACATATGATTAATTAGGGTCCTTCCTATACAAGTCCCTATTATATTGTACTACCAAATCTATCAAATTTATCCTTCATTAATTTAAAAAATAATTGGTGAAAAATAATATGTTGTAATTAATGTGCTTCCTATGATTAAAAAAAATTAGGATTATGTTGCACTACCAAATCAATCTAATTTATCCTTCATTAGTTTCAATATACTTAGTAAACATTTAACTACTATGCTTACAAAAAAAATAAAATCATAGTCATAATTATGATGAATTAAGGGTCACTTGATCCATAGTTTCTTGAGGATATCTATGTTAAATCTCGTATTTTGATGATGAAACCAATTGATAATTATGTTTATGTTTTAATCTGTGTTTTGAGTGACGCAGGATGCTTCGATCAGGATGAGACAATTCAAGTAGGAAAAATCATGTTGGGCCGGAGGAACATGTTAGAAGATTGGACGTCGGGCCGGTGGATCGGTCGACGTATCGACAGAAGACTTCGGGCCGTGGACTCAGTTATCGGGCCAAGAAAAGCGGGTATTACGCCAAGGATATCGAAGTTGCGAAGTCAACTGACCGATTGGGCAATAGGCCGCAGGAGAGGACGATGCGCCGAAGAATCGGATGAAGCGTTGAGGGACTAATGACATGTTGGACAACTTGATTAATGCTTAGTATTAATTGTCTAGATCGAAGTTTATTTTACATGTGCAGGATTAACTACGATGGAAGTAAGACATGCAGCATGAGTTGCGCCGGAGTCAAGACCATGATCACATTGAGGGTTCGAGAGTTCGATGGAAGTTCGAACGGTCGTCGGGGGTTATGCGGGAACAAATCCGAGAAGTCCAGGAGCTTGCTAAAGAAACTCGTCGGAACTCGCCAAGTGGATCGTCGCAAGTCCAGGAGTTTGTCGGAAGTCCACCGGAGCATCGCCGAGGGTTCGTCGGATGTTCGCCGGAAGTTCACCGGAAGCTCGTCGGAAGAAGCGATTGACGCACCAGAGCAAGTTGCAGTAAATGTCTTAAGAAATATCGTAGTTAGCACGTGGATTAAGTTAGGAATGGGAGGTGATCCCATTAACTTAATCTGGGGGCAATTGGGCCCTTGACATATCCAAATTGGGCCGAATGGATCAACCCATTCGGACCTAGATTTCCTGGCCGGTGGTGGCACCACTTGGGTCGGCGGTGGCACCGCTTGGGTCAGCGGTGGCACCGCCCATGAGCTCAGGAAAGCTGGGCGGTGCAATCGCCCAGGTCAGGCGGTGGTATCGCCTGGGCTCAGTCTCCGAGCGAGACTGGGCGGTGGTACCGCCTGAGCTCGGTCTCCGAGAGGTAGTATCGCCCAGTTATGGCGGTAGTACCGTCAAGACCCCGAAAATATGGGAGATGACACATTTGAGCTCCAAATTCAAATCAGTTGGGACCTATATAAACCCCACCCTTTTCTGCATGAAAGAGTAACCAAAAGGCACCGAAAATCCAATCTTACTCTATGATTTTTAGAGCTCAAAAGTGTTGTATAAGCTAAAAGTTCTCCTCCATCTTTTTTTCCAAGTTTCGATCATTCAAGAGAGGAGTGAAAATCCTGTAAAGGTTGTCTCCTAAGCCCGTCAAAAGGAGTGAAACTGTAAAAGGGTGATTGGCCTTCGCCTATTGAAGGAAGGCCTCTAGTGGACGTCGGTGACCTTGTCGGAGGAGGAAGCCAAAAGTGGATGTAAGTCAAGATTTACTGAACCACTTTAAAATTGCGGTGCTCACTGGTTTGCATTTCTTCTTGCTGCTTACCTTATTGCAAATCTCCATATGTGTTTTACTTCCTTATTACTTTTGCTGCACTCCTTTACGAACTCGCTTTCAAGTTAAGTTTCCGAAAACGGTTTTACGTCGGAAATGATTTCATCGTACGAACGCAGTTTTAATCGTCGAAAGTTTTTTCGATGCACTAATTAACCCCCCCCCCTCCCCCCCCCCCTCTTAGTGCTCTTGATCCTAACAATCTAATCTGCATTAAAATCTTGACGTAAAATTCGATATCAAAATTTTTATAATGATCTAACAAAATTTTATTATCAATCATTTTCAAAAAAATTATAGCATATTCTTTCGGTAAATAAATCAAATATATTTTAGGAGGGTGATTCAATGGTAATTTTTTTAAATCTTGAGTGGATTTGATACCGAGAACGTTGAGTCGACAAATCGAGAGTCTATAAAAATTACATCGATAGCGTGCTCGATAAGGGGTTTCTTTGACGCTTAAGTTAGATAGTGGAATTAGAAGATTGTATCAAAGTGTCAAATCTAAGAAAAGTTAATTGCAAAATTCGATACTAAATTTGGGGAAACTGTTTTTGTTGCGTAAAGAACAAACTTCACATGTCTAAGCGGATTCGGATCGATTGGTCACATCCGATAAAGCAATTGCTTTCAAGCTGACCCGATCCGCTTCGGGTTTTAGGCGTCCAACAAGTCGAGACGAGGTCGAGCAAACCCGCTCCCCCCCCCCTTCCCCCTCCGCCCCTTCTTTCTGTCATCCGTTCTTGGAGATCGGGTGGCGATGGCGTGCCTCTGCGGCGGTGCCGCCGCCTGGGCGCTTCCTGGGATTCGATGTTCCCTCCCCCTTGACCTCCTCTCCTCTCCGCGAGCCCCAAAAATTCCCGGACGTTGGAACGCTGTCCCCCTCTCGAGCCGGTTCTTTTCGTTCTCCTCCTATCCTGTCATTTCGTCGAACGCTTCGTCTGCGCTTTTCTACGGAGGAGCGCAGGCGGCCCAGGCTCCTCCTTCAGCGGCTCCAACGCTTCGTGAGATATGTCGTGGAAAAGTGCCGGAACACATCCTTCAGAGGTAGGTCCCAGTTCTCTCGGCGGCTCTTCTCACTTTCCTTCTTCTGTTGTTTGAGCTTCTACCCTTTATCGCATCCGGACAGACTTTGAATGAAGTCGTATGACTAGTTATTTCTAAGTCGTATGGCAAGTATTTAGTGACTGACAAATTCCATTTCGTTTCTTCGTTCTCAGTACTCCATACAAAATTCATGGATATATGATCACAAAATGTGTTTTTTTTTTTTTGGTTGGAGCAGGGCAGAAGAGATAGGTTATGTTCTACCTACTGATGTTCAACGCCAGTCCTTACCTCTTCTTCTGGCTGGAAGGGATTGTATACTCCATGCTCAGGTGATTAACAATTTAGCATATTGCTTTTGTGGAATGTTTTAAACGAAATGCCTTTCAGATGCTACTTAAAGAAACTACTGGATCAACTATCACAACTTTAACACACTGAAATTAGATTTGTTGTTGAATATGGACAAACAATGAAACTTGGTTCATGAGGAAGTGAATGATAAGGTCTTGCTAGTTGGACGGTGGTACTAGATTGCAGTTGTATTATTGAGAGTCATGTGAAGTGTCATTCTTTCTGTAGGATTTGTGAAGCAGGACCACAATTTATTGCATTTTGGAATTTGGTTGTTTGACAATAAATGGTCAGAAGTTGAGTTGCTGTAGTCCCTCAAGTTGTATTTCTCTAGATGATATTTTGTCCTGAATGGTCAAATTAGATTCTGGGTCAGGCCTTCTTGAAATTATCGGAAATTAGCCTGGATTTGCAAAGATCAATTGAAAACTAGATGGAAATCAGTCAGCATATGTTGAAAGTTGGTTGGGAAAGTAAGGGGTCGTGCTTGAGATTGGTACCAACTATCTATCTTGATGATCCTATGAAAAATTAGGGTTAGATTCATCATCCTATTTCAGTAATTGAACAATGATTTCACTGAAGTGGACAACAGGGGCTTTTGCTAGCTTGGAATGGAATCAGATAAAAGGACAGGTCATTATATACAATACTGTAACACATAGGGGTTTTTGTGCTATAATCTTGTGTACACACTATACATGTTCATGTATGTATAAGTGCAACTTTCTAACCAACTTTGATAGTGGATCAGCATATATTTGTATTCGTGAAAACACAGGTATTTGTTGCTCCAAATAAATGCTATTTAACCAGGAAGCATCTGGATAAACACATTAGTTTTCTAGCAGTTTAGTTCTTCTCGAATTTGGTTCAGATACTATTAACTTTTGCCAAACTAGAGTTGCTTAAATGCATTCATGACAACTGCTGATTTTGGAATGTTAAACATGTGACTGGAGCTTATGTTCAATGCCTGTGGAACCATCAAGTAATGAGGTGTTGAACTGAACTATTGAGTTATATACTTATATTCATATCATAATGGACTAAATGAAGGTTTTCCCGAACTCAGAAAAGGAATTGTCAAAAGAGTTAGTCTTTGAGAAAAGAGCTTATATAAACTTGAACACTTAAAGATTCTTCCACTGGGTGTACATATATGTGAAGATGTGTTTACATGGAATCTAAGTTATAGAGGGTTCAAAATAGTTGACATTTTGTGGGGGAAAATACATGATATCACAATTTCGTGAGGTTATATGCAGAAAACCAAAGTTAATATATCTCTGAGCAGCTCTTAGGTCTTTTTGTTTTTTCTAACACCACCACTATTTTGTGAGGCTGCTGTACATTTGAAACTGGCTTGGACTGTACCACACTGGTGTAGAATTATAAATGGATTGGGCCAGATTGGTTTATCTATGATCGATGTACTGATCAGACCCCATCAAGTTGGATTCCATTGCATCAGCCCTAAGCTGATTAATACCTGATCTGATCTTTCTTCAGATATCCGATTAGATCGGTTCATCTCAGAATGGGATACCGATCAGATAACTTTAGATGTGATTCTGTTGGATCAGCTCTAAGCTGAACAAGTCCTGATCGAGCCATTATTCAGATTCCTTATCTGATAATCTGTTCTGTGACCAGTCCTAATACACAGCTTGTCGTGCATTAATCTCATGTCTAATTGAGCTATTACTATAAAGTCCTAGAATACGGAGTGGGAGATACAGAAAAAGAGTGAACAAGGAGAGAGAGACTGATATTGAGAGAGAGAGAGAGAGAGAGAGAGATGCACTGTTAGACTCTTGTTGGAGGAAAAGGGTGAGGTAGTTGGTTTCTCGCTGTTGGATTTATCTATAGTCAGGAACCTGCATTAGATCCTATATGTAATGTGTAGGCTGCATATAAATATAATAGGATTTCATTGGATCATTGTTGGATTGGGTTAACCCTAAGCCACATTAGATCTGTTATCTGATCATCTGATCGGATTGCTATATGAGTTATTGGGGTGTCAAATTTTGTTTCATATCACGTTTTAGCTGAGAACCACGCCGGAATCATGCTAGATCCAATTCGGTCCAATCCAATCCCTTGATCGGCCTACAGTGGTACACTTATGTGCAAGTGCTTGACATTTATCGTTCGGTGATAGATTTATATCATTGATGCTACTTGTGTTCCATAAAATATGCATTAATTATGTTTTGTGTCCTTGGAAATCTTCTGATAATCTGACAAGTAGTATTTTTCTCTCTAGACAGGTTCAGGAAAAACATTGGCTTATATGTTATCTGTATTTTCAGCTGTAGATTTTAGAAGGTCTGCTGTTCAAGCCCTTATCATTGTGCCTTCCAGGGAACTTGGTATTCAAGTATGTTCTTTATTATTTATAAAAAACGATATGACCAATATTATTATCTTGCTGATCCTTCAGTCTTATTTTTAATTTAAAGGTTACAAAGGTTGCTAGAATGCTTGCTGCAAAGCCAACAGGATTTGAAAAGATGCAGGCATGTACTATCATGGCTTTGTTGGACGGTGGCATGCTGAAAAGACATAAGAGCTGGCTGAAGGTACCTTATCATGTCATTGTTGTGCTTGCATCATTTTTATCATGATTGCAATAAGCAATCCTAATTGATATCGACTTTAATAACTTTCATGCAGCCCGTACAGTTATTTATTGTTATCATAAGGTTTTTAAGTTGTTAGAATTATTGGTTCCAAATCATTGTAAGTTTAGGTTTCCTTGCTGTTATGTGAGGTCTTCGATAGTTTTTTTTTCCTTTTCAAAAATGGTTGACCAAAATTTTACATTGTTACATGGATTGTTTCTTCCTTTTGCCTTGACGTGAGGTTTTAGACTGAGGTGGAACAACATATGACATAGTTCAAGTTCTTCTTTTTCTTCTTTCTTTCTTTGTTTTTTTTCTCTTCCTTTCTTTGTCTCTTATTTCCCTTTCAATCTCTAGAATATTTGCTTCAGTAATATGAACATTACTGATACAAAACTCATGTACAGTATTGCTTAAGAATTTCACTGGTAAAATATTGGACTATTTCAAGCCTTATACTTCAGAATTCAGATTATGCCACAGCTCCTTGATTTTCCTTGCTTAGAGTGGAGACAAAGTCCATGTAATCAGTAATTACTCAATTTTGTAGATTAACCTGTTATTTTTCATTTTGTAATTTGTTTTTGCTAATCATATTTATCATGCTCAGGCTGAACCCCCTGAGATAGTGGTTGCTACAATTGGGAGCTTGTGTCAAATGCTTGAGAAACATGTTCTTAAACTTGAAGCAATGCAAATTTTGGTAATTGATGAGGTATTTTTCAAATATATATCTTTCATGATTTCATCCATTCGATTTATTACTTAATTCAAGTTGAAATTATCTCTGTTGGTGGCTGTCATTGAGCTTGACCGTCATTCATTTCAAGTTACACAGTTTGTTTTCCTCTAGTGGGTTCTAGACTTCTAGTGGTCTTGGCTAAAAATCATAGTTAGTTGCAATATCATCTTCTTCATTTATATTAACTTATTCTTGATTCAAATTGCACTATTTTTTCATTCTTGCTTGTCAGTGTGTCTGACTTGGGAAAAGAAACAGTTATCATAACTAGCTAAGAAGATCCAATCTTATGGTCTATGTGGATTGTGTATTTGGCTGAATCTAATGGGTTATTATCATGAACCAGAAATCAACTTGGCTAACATGGTCGCTACTATCATCTATCAAAAAGTTATGGCATATATGGAGGATGACTCTCAAGGACCTTTATTCGGATTTACCATAACTAAAGTCATACATAGAGAAATGCTCATATAGGGTGTGTACTCAATATTTAGTTATCGTGAGATAGGTGGTTATGTGGGCTTCCATGCATCCTTGATGCTACCAAAAAACTCAATTTTGGATGCCTCACCTATATCGATCCATGGCTGGATCGGGTCGTTCCATGCTTAGATGACGACACATGGTATGTCGGCATGTAACAGTGTACCATTTTGTTGTGGAGGGAGGAAGCATAAGGAAGAGGAGGAGAAGAGGCGGAGGTGGGATGGAGGAGAAGGGGAAGTACCAGGCTAGCAGTGGGCCTCTGGTGTGTGGATGGCGTGCGGTGTGGGTGGCTTCCAGCACTACTGTGATTCCTGAGTGACTGTATAATGTGTTGGCCGAGGGCTTATAGAAGAATAGTGAACTGAACTGGAGTGCCTGAAAAGGGAAAGTCCGCATCCCAGATTATGTCTGGACCATTACAGGCGAAATTGTAACCCTTAAATGCTACCACGACACAACTGCTGCTGTTCATGTTATATTGAGAAACCATTTCCAAGTTTGAGCTGCAACATCCAAGTAACTAGAATAACATATTACGTAACTTTGGGTTTGATATCTATGCAGCAACAGGCATAAAAGTGGTCTCCTGCAGACTGCAGGCATGTGGTACTGCATAATTTATGGATTAATAACAATTCAATAACAAGCATATAAATGGTCTGCCATGGATTGAGTCTAGGCCAAGGATTTGCCACCTGATCTGCATGTATTGGAATGGGTTGAAGTGTACTGTGCCAGTAAGGTACTGACAGGCATGACACTGACTTGTGCTAGATGTTTGGCCTGGCTAGCTTTTCCTTCATGCCAATTGGCATAGGGTACATGTGCTGGTGCTACATGGAATTGCACCTTGCTAGAAAGGTATCGCACTCCCCTATGCCACAATAAGGCAAACCTTGATCTCGACAACAGAATTTTTTTTTTGTTCAATTAAATCCATTCAACCCTTGCAAGCATTTTGTGATGGGTTTTGATGTGTTCATCTGTTATAAGTGTTCCATCAAACAATGCAAAATCAATCCTTGCAGAAGTTTCACAGGTTCTTAGCCTTTTCACCTGAAACTCACTTTTGGTTGAACATTTAACATTTGACCTGTAAAAGACCCGAGACCTTGTAAACCCAATTGTATCCCTGAATTTGCTTTTGAGAATATTAGTTGGACTTAAATACCCTGTTGTTTCTCTATATAATTTCCGAAAACATGAGGATGTGTTTTATATTTTTCATTTCCTGTGCTTCTTTTAGTTTGATATGAGGAACTTCTGATTGGCTTTATCCTGTTGTTCAAGCCCACCTACATGATTGCATTTGGAAGTTAGTTGATTTGTGTTAATTAATTATTTTTTGTTCCACAGTTGAATTTCATTTGCTTCTGTCTGATATCATTTTGATCCACATATCATTGTCTTGTCGTGGCAGGTTGATTTTATGTTCCATTCATCGAAACAAGTGCACTCTCTTCGAAAGCTCCTGACATCATATTCAACAATTGATAATCGCCAGACTGTGCTTGCCAGTGCATCTATTCCTCAACACAACCGTTTCCTGTATGACTGTGTACAACAAAAATGGACCAAGGTTTTTCAACTGTTTTCAATTTTTTGCCTTTTCTGGCATTATTATTAATATTATACACATCTTATTTTTGGTACTAAAAGGGGTCCTAGTCTTGTCTGCTTGAAATAATTATCTTTTTGGTGATTCAGAATGATGTGGTTCATATCCATGTGAATCCTGTGGAGCCAATGCCCTCTCACCTTTGTCACAGATTTGTGGTATGACATTTTGATACTCTCAATGAATGTTAATTATGTACTTGCATCGTTGTCTTGGCTACTGCTTCTTTAAGGACTTTGTATCTATTGTCCATATCACTTTATTAACTGTGGATCATGTAACTACTTCATGGTTTAAATACTTTCTAGATGGATTTACATGAAAATATTACATAGCTCTATTAGTATGCTTAGTTATCTTGTTATGCAAACTGATAGAAATTATTATTATTTTTACTTGTAACTCTGTTTTTGCAGATTTGTAAGAAGAAAGAAAAACTATGTACTTTACTGAACCTACTTGAGCAAGATTCTCCCAGATCTGGCATAATTTTTGTTGGTGAACAGGTTAAATTCATCTTTGAATAATTATTCTTGACAAATCTATTAAGCGTGCTGCCAAAGGACATATGTCATTCTTTTTTTTGCATTTAATTAATTCTAAAATATGTAATTGTAATATAGATTTTTTTCCTCTTGCTTGAAAAGGTTGGTTGCGTCTTCCATTTCCATCAGCATGTTTCACCAGTGCTGCTTCTTGAGTATGGGGTTTGTTGCAGTTTTAATTAACAATAGGTTACTTGCTTAATGGTGCAAAATTAGTAAGCATTTCATGGTTAAAAAATAAGGAATTGAGAAATAATGCTAGAGTTTTAATTTACTTGATATTTTGAAGGCAGGGTTGGTTCAAATTGGCTACTGAAAATTTTCAATTGTCATTAACTTACAGTAAGGTAATCTAAAATCTAAGAATGTTGATTAACAAATCAATTTAGTAAGTAGATGTACCATATTCAAAAGTATATTAATACATGGCTGTCTTGTGTTAGATGTTTAATCAAAGCAAAATCAGATAAGAATCTACTTTAAATTGGAGGATGGTCATTTTTAGCAAGTTGTTTTTAGCATATATCAGGGTATGTAGAATCTCGAAATAAGGATAGCTAGAAACAAAGGAGAAAGTGATCTGTGGATATGTAGAATATATGATTCTTGTATTTGGCTCTTTAAATCAGCACATACCGTTGGTTTCTCTTTGAGCTGCACGATACAGTGCCTTTTTCTGCTGGTTAGCTGCTTTAGAAGCTAAACAGTATCTGCTATATTATCAAAATCTTCCAATTATTAGGCCCCCCAAGTTAATTTTCTCTTAAACTGAGGCTATCTTAAAATGACAGCTACATGTAATCGAAGCAGTTAATGTGCTTAATATAATTGCAAAATCCGTCTCAAATATGAACTTCATGTCCGAGCTTGATAAATCAATTGGATTCTAAATTTTGATCAGGACAGCTCACTTTTGGAAAGTAGTAGCTATTTTTCGGTCTGGTTATAAGTCTAGGTCTTCTCCAGCTGTCCACTAATAGCCTCTATTTATTTTCTATTATCTTCAGTAATGATAAATAACCAGCAGTACCAACAAAATTCTGCTAGTTCAGGATTGAAATTTGAAAGAAGTTCCATGGTGATGTTAGAGACTTATTTAGGTCATATATTTTTCCAGTCAAGCCAAATTGAAGTTACCATCAATATCGGCTTAGAAATTTGAAAGAAGTCCTTTACTTCTTGAGATCTCTGATTAATTTATGACTGATTGCAGCATAACTTCTTGAGATCTCTGCTAAATATTTACTCATGTACATGTAGCTTTTGGTCATTATGTTCTTTTGCCACCCTCTATGATTACACTTTATCAGCAGCTTATTCAAGACAACTTTTATATTGTTCATTCCAAGGAAGAGACTGGTTGACTGTTAAATTATATTTTAAGCATTTCTCCAGCTAGAACCATTCTGCACATGTATATTTGTCATATGCAGTTATTTTGTTAGATTTACATATTCTGCAAACAATTGACTGTATCCTAGTGATAATATTTGCTTATCTGCAAACTTATGAACTTATTTGTAAATTTTGGTCAGTCTGAGAAGTCTAAAAAGGCTGGACAGCCTCCTTCGACGGCTCTTGTCTTGGATTTCCTGAAAGCTTCTTATAGGGGAGGCTTAGAGGTTCTTCTCCTAGATGATGACATGAACTTTAACGCACGAGCAGGTTCATTCACGGTAAATATCTGAATTAATTTGGATTAATACATGCAGGTCTGGTTGCTGGCACATTACTGTAGTATATATTATATAAAGCTAGTCTCATCTTCACCTCTTGTTATTGGTTTATAATGTTATTTATCATCAAAAGACTGATTTATTTTCTTTTTAGTTTTTTAACTGATTGATTTTTTTCCATACGCAGCAATAAAAACTTGTTATACTTTTTTGCTCTGGCCAAACTACATATGTTACATGACAAACTCAAGACTCAAAAGTTATAGATCACGATATCTGTAAATATAAGCTGCTTCCTAGGGTAATATATTCTTTTCCTTTTTTGTTCGAAGCAATAATTGTTATGTGAAACAAATTAGATGAGTAGTTCATTACGTGCTATATACAGTTTATAAATGCTTTATTCAGTTATTATGTTGGACCTTAGGATATATAATGCATGTTGAGCATCTCCAAACATTAATTTTGCCTGATTCATGAATGGTGATTCCAATTAAGCCAATTAACTTCAAGATAAGTGTAACTTAATCCTTGAGTTTCTTATATCTGATGTGTACAGGCTGAAACATACCTGGAGATGCTATTGTGTGATTCTTATTTAGCAAGTAAATCCAACTATTACATTCTCTCTCTTATATTGATACATCAATTTTCATTGCAGGAAGTCAGACAACGAGATTGTCTTTTGGTGTCGACAGACATCGCAAGCAGAGGGCTTGACCTGCCACAAACAACTCACATCTACAACTTCGACCTTCCAAGGACTGCAGTCGACTATCTCCACCGCGCTGGAAGAACCGGACGCGTGCCCTTCTCCAACGACCCGTGCAGTGTCACGAGCCTCCTCGCACAGGAGGAGCGATTCGTGCTACAGAGGTTCGAGAACGAGTTGATGTTTCAATGTGAGGAACTGTTCTTACAATCTATTATGACAACTTGAATCCCTTTCTTGATCTTGTCTAGCTATATTTGTGGTAACATTTTTGCCGTGTTCCATATGACACCATGAACAAGTTCACCATCATCAAGTTAGCTGGACCTGTGCAGGTGGCAGAAAGCACTCCCAAATCTCTCTCTCACGTCTCACGTCTCACGTCTCACGTCTCACGTCTCACGTCTCACGGGAGTCCCGGTTTCATTCATTACTTTGTTGCTCACATGATTAGTACATCTGCTGCACCTACTTCTTTCCTGGCCATTAATCGATCAGTGAACCATCTGCAGGGGTGGTGGTCGCCGAGAAGCCACCTGTTGGATCAGTCACAAAAGCTACATGGCCCTATGATCTTTATATAGCCAGAAGACTTGGTTTGACGTGCTCATAGTTTCGAGAAGGAGCCGAGCGTCATGTATCCGCTGGACGCCAAGTGCTACCGGCTGTTGTACGAGGTGGGCAGCGGCGTGAGCGCCGTGGTGTACAAGGCGACGTGCCTGCCGATGGACTGCTCGGTGGTGGCCATCAAGTCGATCGATCTGGAGCGGTCGAGGGCCAACTTGGACGACGTGCGGCGGGAGGCGAAGGCCATGGCGCTGCTTTCCCACCCCAACGTCCTCCGCGCCCACTGCTCCTTCACGGTCGACCGCCACCTCTGGGTGGTGATGCCCTTCATGGCCGCCGGCTCGCTGCAGTCCATCATCTCCTCCTCCTTCCCCGACGGCCTCCCCGAGACGTCCATCGCTGTCGTCCTGCGGGAGATTCTCCACGCTCTCTCCTACCTGCACGGCCAGGGCCACATCCACCGCGACATCAAGGCCGGAAACATCCTCGTCGACTCCGACGGCTCCGTCAAGCTCGCCGACTTCGGTGTCTCCGCCTCCATCTACGAGTCGCACCCCTCCTCCTCCGTCTCCCTCTACATGTCCTCCTCCTCCTCCTCCTTCTTCAACGACATGGCCGGCACGCCCTACTGGATGGCCCCCGAGGTGATCCAATCCCACATGGGCTACGGCATCAAGGCCGACATCTGGTCTTTCGGCATCACCGCGCTCGAGCTCGCCCACGGCCGCCCGCCGCTGTCCCACCTCCCCCTCTCCAAGTCGCTCGTGATGAAGATCACCAACCGGTTGCGCCTCGAGGAGCACGGCAGAGACAGCACCGGCGGCAACTGCAAGAAGAAGAAGTTCTCCAAGGCGTTTAAGGACATGGTGGCCGCCTGCCTCTGCCGAGACCCCTCCAAGAGGCCGTCGGCCGACAAGCTTCTCCGCCATCCCTTCTTCAAGAACTGCAAGTCCACGGATTACTTCGTCAAGAACGTGCTGCAGGCGGTGCCGGCGGTGGAGGATAGGTGCATAGAGCGAAGGGTAGTGGACTGCAACAGCAACGACAGGGAAGGATCCACATCCCCGCTCGTCAAGAGCCGTAGGGTGAGCGGGTGGAACTTCAACGAGGACGTGTTCGAGCTGGATCCGGTCTACCCGGTGGAGAGCGACGACAAATGCGTCCGCTTCGGGGGTGAAGAGCCCATCGACCAGCCCACCGCTCATCCCCACAGCCATGTCGTGGACGACGACAAGAACGGAAACGAAGATGATGAGAAGGAGAACCACCACCGCCACCACAACCACTCGAGAGCGGAAGAGAAGGAGGTGGCCAAGAAGGCAAGCGAGGCGCCACTGTCGGTGTTGAAGCAGACGCTGGTGCCCAACCTGGTGTCCCTGCTGAGCAGCTTGGACCTGCAGCGGGGGATGGTGATGGACGTGCTCTCGCACTGCGGCTGCAAGGAGGGGCAGCAGGAGAGCCTGAGGGAGCAGCAGCTCTGGGGGTACGTGAGGAGCATGCAGCAGACCGTGGATGACCTAAAACTGCAGCTGCTGAGGGAGATGAAGGTGAACGCGGAGTTGCAGGAGAGACTCGGGCCTCTCAATAGAAAGATGAACGAGGAGACGGGACACACCAGCAGTTGACTTTACTGAGTGAGTTTTGAAGGGTCAACACTGGTGATGCCTCCACTGCTTGTTCTCATCTAGCACATCTCTCTTACAGAGATACATGTATTAGATTTGACCAGTCTAAGCTATCATATTATGCTGATGTCCAAGTACGATGACTTTTACCTAAATCCAACATGGCATCAGAGTTAGCATCCTATGGAGTGATATAACGCTTGAATCATCTACGACATAATCTCTTTCTCTCTAACACTATTGGTTCATTAGTTGTTGTTCTAAGATCTCTTAGTATCAAATTTCCATCTCGGATCCACTTCATTTAATTGAGATAATTTTACCTAGTTTAAGGTATCATACACACTCTCACTATGGAACAAACTCCTATGGTGAAAGCCTCATACCTTTTTATGTCTCACATGGATATGAAATCATTTCATCCAACAATATAAATATAATTATGATCTTATACCACTCACACATTAAGTCGAAAAAAAAATAAACTTATCCATTCTCTAATGATGCATTATAATTTTCTAGTCCCATAAACAACTATAAGAAAAAAAAATAATTATATCAAATAATTTGATAAATTGATGAAGATAATATTTTTAACTTGATATAAATAATAATAATATATATTTTTAATTATATTCTTAATTGATAGACTTATGATGAATATTTAAAATCTTCAAGATTGAATTTGATTTCTTTTTTTTACATTTGTTTCTTTTCTATCCTCCTTGAGTATTATTATATATGTAATATATCCATACACTAATAAAATTTATTAAATAAATAATAAATTAAATTCGTTTTAAAATTATATATATATATATATATATATATATATATATATATATATATATATATCTCAGATATGATTAATTACTACTTTAATCCTCTCATGCAATGGTGTGCTCCTTCCATGCCGACGGAGCTGCACAGCGAGGATCGCCAAGTCACCACGCGGCCGGCCATGGCACCACTTCAGCGCGTGGCTACCCGTGCCGATCACACGCCTACCTTTCTGCAACTTTTTGGGTGTCCCATTGTCTATCCCCATTCCCCCTCTCATCCTTCTTGCTTTTGGAGGAGAAGGGTCAACGGGCATTTGATCGAACACATGGCCACACACTCTGATTCGAAAAAGGACCGCAGCTGAGATCGATAATGCTTATGGCGTATGCATTTGACAAGTGCAATGACAGCCACCACGCAGCAGATAATACCGTTCTGCTTTCTCGGTTGCACCATCGCGCGCCCACACCGCACTACCTTGCCACCAGAAGAATCAGATGGAAGACCGTGGTCTCCTCCCACTCGAATCCATCGCATAAGAGGAGGATCTCGCTGCCATCGTCCTCATCACAGACGGTCTCCAGGATCCATGGCGAGGAACACCACGCTTCTCCTTCTTCTCGTCCTGAAGCTGTTCATGGCCGTGCTGCTTGCAGCATGGGCCTGCATCTGGATCATCCGCCCCACACAGTCGTGGAAGAGATCATGGCACGTCGCCGAAGACCGGGCCAACGCCACCTTCCTCGGCGACTACGGTACCATGGGATCACTTCTTGTGTTGCCTTCTTACCTTCTGCTGAGTGCCCACTAACCTTCGTTCTCCAACCCTGCGTTCAGGTCTCACTGTGGTGGTCTACTGTCTCCCGGTCTTAGCTGTGGCTACACTGGGCTACATCTCTTTGCACATCGCTGCCAAAAAGGACGACCTCAGGTACTCTGCTCCGGTGATCTCCGCATTCCTTGTAGCAGCAGCAGCAGCATGATGGGACTCTGAATTCTCTCTGCAGGAAGAGAAGGCCCTTGATGCCCGCCTTCACGAATCCACTCATCGTCAGCAGCCCAGTCGGCGTACTATCAGCTGCAGAACTCCTTGGTGTAGCCCTCTTCATCGTCTTCCTGGCGTGGACATACTACTCTAACGTCTCCAGCGACTTCAAGAAGATGACGCCCTACAAGTCTCTAAAACTGAATAGGTGAGCCACAAGATCTATCGCTACAACAGCGGTTTGCTTCCCGTACGTCATCACCACCTTCTCTGGCTCTCAGGTGGCAGCTAAAGATGATGCACATGGGTGTTCGGATCGGTTCTCTGAGCGAAGCCTGCCTACTGCTCCTGTTCTTGCCGATTCTGAGAGGGATGGCGGTGTTCCGGATTCTTGGAGTACAGTACGAAGCTTCGGTCAGGTATCACATCTGGATAGGTAATACGATGATACTGCTCTCGGTCTTACATGGCATCAGTATCATGTTCATATGGGCTACCAAGAACAGACTGTCGAAGGAGGCAAGTATATATAGCATACATATATGTTGTTCATCCTTAAAATTCGATCTGTAGTTCTTGCTAATGATTCATGCACTACAGATCATACAATGGCAAGCAACAGGGCGTGTTAACATTGCCGGTGCAATTGCTTTGGCCACCGGAGTCATCATCTGGATAACATCACTTCCCCAAGTAAGAAGGAAGCAGTTCCAGCTCTTCTTCTCGGTCCACCATCTCTACATGGTCTTCATCCTCTTCTTCTTGATCCATGCTGGGGACAGGCATTTCTATCTGGTATTCGCTGGTGTTCTTCTCTTTGCCCTTGACAAGATACTGCGCATCATACAGTCAAGAAAGCAGACATTCCTTGTTTCTGCAAGCATATTGCCTTGCAGAGCTGTGAAGCTCACTCTCCCAAAACATCCCTGTAAGCTCTTAATGCTCTGCAACTGGTTCTTGTTCTTTCTGTGGTCGGAAGAATTAATGGTTTGGTTTGATGTTCTACCACAGGCATGGATTACACCCCAACAAGCATCGTCTTCATCAAAGTACCAGGCATATCCGAGTTCCAGTGGCACCCTTTCAGCATAACTTCCAGCTCCAACATGGATGATTCTGAGCTCTCTGTCTTGATCAAGTGCCAAGGCCAGTGGACCACTGACCTCTACAACATGTTGAACTCGATGACCGATGCCGGTTCCGATCATCCGAAGAGCATCCCGGTAGCAATTGAAGGGCCGTATGGGCCGGCGACGGTCGAACACCTGAGGTAACAGAGCTTTTAGCCGAGAGAATCTTCCAATGTTCGTGTTGAATTTGATGATGTGAAGAACGTCTACCGAAGCAGGTACAGGAGCTTAGTGTTGATAGCTGGTGGATCTGGGATATCACCATTGATGAGCATTCTGGAAGACATAGCTTCGAGAAATGGTGCCATGGAGGGGAGTCCAACGAAGGTACATCTAATATATGCCGTGAAGAAGGTCCAGGACCTCAGCATGCTGGCCTTGATCTCTCCATTATTGCTGACCCATTCTGCTGAGCTTGGCAATCTGCACCTGAAGCTTTTCGTGACAGAGGAAGATGGGCCACCGTTTACAGCAGAGAAGATGCTGCAGGATCTGTCTCGGGTGAAGACGATCACCATGAACAAAGCTTCCCCTGAAGGGTCTGCTGTGCCGACACCTGAAGGGCTGCCGTGGAAGGCGGCCATTACAGCCCTCTCTCTTCTTCTTTTCCTTGCTTCTCTTATCATCTTAACCCATCTTTTCGTGCACCAAGAAAAGAAGTCCTCCAAAAAGAAGAACCCATCATGGATCGGCGACCTACTTCTCCTCTGCTCGTTGGCCATTGCTGCAAGTTGTTGTACAGTGGCCACTGTTCTGTCAAGATGGAGGAAGTCAGTGGATGATAGCCAAGAATTATCTCACAAGCACCATGAACTTGCAGAGATGCTACCTGACAAGGTCCATGGTGCACTGCAGACGCACGAAATATACTTTGGCTGCAGGCCCAATCTTGGAGGTACCACTTTCTCTCTCACTGTGACCTTAAATGCTGTAATTGAGCATCTGTTACAGTTCCAAGACGGTGAAGCTTCTCTGTTTCCTACAGACATGCTCGCTGAGATTGCCACCGGCACGGGAGACTCTGAGGTGGGTGTCTTCGTGTGTGGACCAACTTCCATGCAGGAAGCAGTGGCATCATTCTGCACAAGGCACAACAAGAGGTTGAAGAGGGAGGAGAGGAAGCTGAAGCGTTCC
The DNA here is from genome assembly GCF_036884655.1 of Musa acuminata AAA Group. Classification (NCBI taxonomy): domain Eukaryota; kingdom Viridiplantae; phylum Streptophyta; class Magnoliopsida; order Zingiberales; family Musaceae; genus Musa; species Musa acuminata. The sequence continues at coordinate 35,225,809 of NC_088354.1, forward strand.
TTCAATGTTCACTTCCTCAACTTTTCTCTGTGAAGTTGATGCAATGTTGGAAGGTGTTATATCAAAAATGGCATCATATATATCATCATGAGTCTTTAAATTATTTGATGATAACATAAATAAATAGACACTTCTGAGCTAATTATATATTTTTATATTTAGAAAAACAAAATATTTTGATCTATATAAGGTTAAAAAAATTATTTTATAAAATTAAAATTTTAAAAAATAAATTATATATATATATATATATATATCGTTGGTCAACTGCCTCAGGAATGGCAGCTAATAACGTGTCCACCCCCGCTGCGTCCGACCGCCTACTGCGGTGTAAGCTTCGGTCGCCATCCACGTTTCACCAACTTGCATGGCTTCTCCGCCGCCTCATCTCCTCCTACCACCAGCTTACCGCGCTGCATTCCGTCTCTCTCCTCTCGACTTCCGACGTACGATATCCCAACGATCGATCGCATCCCGAGCGCGCCATGAGGCTCTTCGTCCACGTCGCCGAGGCCAGGGGCTTGGCATGGCCGCCGTCCAGGGCCGCCTCCCCGTCCGGCGTTTACGCGAAGATCAAGGCGGGGAAGCACAAGTCAAGGACGAGGGCCGTCACGGGCACGCCCGACCCCGTTTGGAACGAGGAGTTCGCGTTCTGGATGGGGGAGGAGGAGGAGGAGGAAGAGGGGACCGTAGGGCTTAAGCTCAGTGTCTTCCGCGAAGGCGGAGGCGACGGTGGTGGAGGACGAGCGGCAAAGCTGCTCGGTCGCGTGCGCGTTTACGTCGAGGAGGAGGCGGAGGCGAAACCCCCCACCTGGTTCTCGCTGCAGCCGCGGCGGCACCGTGGCGGCAAATCCAAGACCAAGGACTGTGGTATCGTCTCACTCTCACAGTAAAACTGTACGAGTTGATGTTGTTGCTCTGTTGTGCTTGTGATGAATGTTCTTCCAATCAAATTGCTGAATCCTACTCATATATCTCCAATCTCTGTGAACTAAATTTCACTTCCAGCAATGATATTTCTTCGACGATCCAACTTTCTTTCCTCTCCTTTGTTCCTTTAGACACTGCGAGTGTGATAAATTGATTGAGATTTTTCTTCTTCTTCTTCTTCTTCTCATAAAAAGGAGTATCCATGTTACTCGAGATTGCTAGCTTCTATGTCATATGCTTCTTTAGTGATGACCTGACAATGATAAGCTTTCAGGGGAAATCCTCCTCACCGTCTCCCTGCATGGAAGAAACTGTAACCATAATGGTATTAGTAGTTCTCCTCATTCTAGCTTCTGCGATGGAGCGGGTGATCCACAGCCTAAATTGCCGCCTGTCGTACTTACGAACATTCCTTCAAGCACAGAATCCGACAACATGATGAACATCGAACATGGGCAGAGAGAAGCCCATTCTGCAGCAACAGAGGGTGACAAGAGCAGAAAAAGCTTTCTTGCTGGTTCACAAAACTACGACTCCTTGGAACTTTCTGATACGCTTCCGGGCATCGAGAGTGCCGAAGATGCGAAATCTCTTGATGGTACCTTCGAAGATGCTATGGAAATTATGCAGACAAGGGATCAAATCGACATTCCGGAAAACCTCCAAGGGGGCATTCTTCTTGAGCAGACATATATGATTGAACCCAAGCATCTCAATTCTCTCTTGTACAAACCCAATTCTCAGTTCAGGAGAGATCTGGCACAGCAGCAGGGAAGTCTTGATTACGAAGAAAAGCCATGGAAATGGAGATGCCAAGACAATCCATGTCTATCAAGGTTTGTTTCCTACACCAAAGCCGCAACCAAGTTGGTGAAAGCCGTCAAGGCCACCGAGGAGCAGGTATATCTCAAGGCAGATGGGAAGAAGTTTGCAGTCTTGAATCGGGTTTGCACTCCGAATGTGCCTTATGGTAATTGTTTTCAGGTTCTTTTACTGTATAAGATCACACCTGGTCCAGATTTATCTTCAGGTGAAACAAGCTCCTGTCTTTCCATATCATGGGACATTAATTTCCATCAAAGCACTGTCATGAAAAGCATAATCGAGGCAACTGCTCGGCAGGGACTCAAGGAGAGCTATGAGAGCTTCGCTGAGTTGCTATCGCACCACATCAAACCACTCAGCTCGAAGGAACATTTGTTAGCTCCATTGCAACTGGATCACCGATCCAACTGGAAATTGTTCATGCAGTACTTCTGTAATCCGACAGTGTGCTCTACAATTTTGATGGTGTTGTATGTGTTCTGCCACATTCTTCTATCAGAGCCGCAAAAGATCCAGGGACTGGAGTTTGATGGTTTTGATTTGCCCGACACATTTGGGGAGCTAATTGTTGCTGGCATCTTGTTTCTTCAAGTACAGCATGTTGTAACTATGATTTCACATTTTGTACAGGCGAGATTGCAGAGAGGTACTTGTTTTCTCCTGTTTCATTTCATTATTGGATCTGGAGATTGATCGGAGAATGTTTTTGGCATCTGTTTGCAGGGAGTGATCATGGGATCGAAGCTCATGGTGATGGATGGCTGCTTACTGTGGCCTTGGTTGAAGGTAGTAGGTTACCATCAGCGGCTCCTGGGTTTCCAGATCCTTATGTCGTGTTTAGCTGCAATGGTAGAAGCAGAACAAGCTCTGTTCAGCTTCAAACAACAAACCCTCAGTGGAATGGTGAGCTTCTAAATCTTATAGCATCTACACCACCATTTGATCTGCGTTATCTGAACTCATCCAAGATCTGTGCAGACATACTGGAGTTTGATGCGATGCGAGAACCGCCGTCGGTGTTAGACGTCCAAGTGTTTAGTTTCGAGGGTCCTTTCGATCGAGAACTCTGCCTTGGGCATGCGGAAATCAATTTTCTGAGACATACTCGTGAAGAACTGGCTGACATGTGGATTTCGCTCGAAGGAAGACTTGCTCGGTCGTCTCGGAGCAAGCTGCATCTAAGAATACTTGTAGGAAGCACCGGAGGAGCTGAAACCATTAGAGAATATCTACGGAAGATGGAAAAGGAAGTCGGGAAGAAGGTAAACCAACGTATGGAAATTTAATCTGCAGGATTGCGACGCCACAGTGTTGATGATCTCTCGCACGATTCTGTTGGGCAGATGAACTTTCCGTCGCCTAACAAGAACTCGACGTTCCAAAAGATCTTTGCGTTGCCGCCGGAGGAATTCCTGATCCATGAATTCTCGTGCTGCTTGAAGAGGAAGTTACCATTGCAGGTGTCGCTTCTTATCGCTGCAGAAATCGACGAGCCTTTCGATCGATATCTATCTGTCTGCCAACACTTATTTTTGTGCTGCAGGGCAAAGTCTATCTATCTGCAAGAGTTTTCGGATTCTATGCCAATTTCTTTGGTTACAAGACCAAGTTCTTCTTTCTTTGGGAAGACATCGAAGACATTCATGTTCTTTCACCATCTCTGACGACGGTTGGCAGCCCGGCGCTGGTCGTCACCCTGAGGAGCGGTCGAGGACTTGATGCCAGGCGTGGAGCTAAAACCTTAGACGAAGAAGGAAGGCTAAAGTTCCAGTTTCAATCATTTGCATCTTACGGCAAAGCAAGCAGGTACTGTTGGAGTGTTCATTTGCTGTATGATCATTTCTTTTGGTAATCGGTATACTGATTCTTGCTCTCACTAGAACAATTATGGCTCTGTGGGGATCAAAATCTAGGGCTGGTGAGCAGCATGCAAAGGTGGAAGAAGACCAAGTAGACCAAGTCTTGTGCTGTGATAAGAGAGGGAATTCTGACTCCATCTTGAGCAGTGAAGACTTTGAGCTTTCCAAGGCATACTCTTTAGAGCTTCCTCTGGATGTCAGTGGGATATCTCTAATGTCTTATTCCTTCCCTTTTTTGTCTGCTGTTGCTCATCTTGCCTTTGTTGCAGGTAGATGTTCTCATGGAAGTTTTTGATGGGGGTTGTGTGGAGAAGAAGATAATGGGTAAAGTTGGCTGTCTCAATTACAGAGTGACTCAATGGGAAGCTACAAAACTGGATTGTTACCAAAGGAGTGTTGATTACAAGTTCAACAGCCATATGTGTGTGTTTGGTGGAGAGGTTTGTAGCACCCAACGCAAGAATCGAACGATCGATGGCGACGGGTGGATGGTCGACGAAGCTATGACGATTCACAATGTCCCATTGGAAGACCACTTCCGCGTACGCAGCAATTCTTGTTCCGCTCGTTTACTGATGTTATGTATATGATGTGACTATGCTTAATGTCTGTTTCTGAAGCAGGTCCATTTGAGTTACAGGTTCGAGAGCCGACCGGCTGTCTTCTCGGCGAGCAAATGTGATGTGTGGATCGGTGTTGAATGGATAAGAAGTACCAAGTTGCAGAAGAGAATCACAAGGAATGTGTGCGAGAAACTTGCGGAGAGATGGAAGGAAATCTTGGAACTGGTGGAGAAGGAAGCATCGGCCTCCTTAGAGGGATAGCAGGATATCAGTCAGGTTTAAGAGGACTGTGAGGATGAGCATGACCGGTGCCGGTGGTGATGACAGCTTAGAGATTGTGGCTGTGCTAACAAAATATACTGACTTGAGAGCACAAGGATTTGTCTAAATCCTAAAGCAACTGCTACTAAGCACAGCAAAAATAATTCTCAGGTGTTATTCTCTCGCATCATGAAAATGTAAACCATTACCTTGTCTGGTGTTGCCTGAAAGAACATGGAATGTAATGATGTTTGAATTCATCATTGATCTTGAGCTATTCATTGCAATCATTTATTCATTCGGTAGCTGTGTTAATAAGATTCTAGGAGCCACTCAAACCAACTGAAATGTGCAAGCATTCACATGAACTTAATCTGTCCAAATCACAAAAGAAGGGAAGTGAAAACCACCATCAGCACAAAAGATTGCCAATGCACAGCAGAAACAAGCATTTCAAATAACAAGTGGCTAGTCATAAAAGATCAAGAAAATGGATCAAAATTACCAGCAGAAATGTGAACAGAAGAAGAGCAGCATCAGAACACAGCATGGTTAGGTCCAGTACATGATACAAAGTGAATGACAATGAATTTTAAGTAGTAAAACCCTGAAACCCAATGAGGCTCATAGCTCATAGTTCGAAGGTTCGACCGACAATGAACCACGGCGTCAAGAGAGAGATGTTTCAGCTAAAAACCCAAGGTCATGTAAGAGATACTGAAATGGCCAAAATCTCAGCCGTTTTCAGGCATAATGCTATCAAGAGACATCAGTAATCAAGCATTCAATGGAAGGAAAGGATACAAGTAGGTTGGAAGTAGCTGACCCAATGCAGTTGGTACATATGGCTGCTGCTTCTTAGCTTTGTCGCATTGGTTTTTTTTTTATTCAAGACAAACCAAGCAAGGGTGTGTATCATGGTAGCAGTTTCAGATCCATCCATCTCTTTACAAGAAAAACTTAACCGATCCTATACTTTGGTAGCCGTTTACTATGGCTTCATAATATAGACACTATCAGCTAGTGGTTGTTGATCTCTGTCGTGAATTCATAGTAATTTCTAATTCCTCAGTGATACAAGCCATCATCTATAAATTCAAATCATTCAAGCCATCAAGTACTACGACAGAGAAACTAATAGATTGGCAAGGGATTAAAAATTTCCCAATTTCTGAAAGCAAAATATATAGAATGATAAATTGGTGAGTATATTAAATTAACTTCATTATTTGTATAAAGCCATTGTGCTTCTACCATAGATCCAATTTCAAAGTCAAACCGCACGAAAAGTTGTCTAAGATGACAATATAAATGACTGAAATTGTTATAGAAGTTGTTCTTTGACTCTTATTTCAACATACCTTTATTCATCATCTATATAAGCCACAGAATGTCTTATGATTGTCTAATACAAAAAAGTTTTTGGTGCCCAAATTGCATCTTCAGCACCAAAAATATACCAATAACTTTGAATAATGTAAATCTTGGACGCCAAAGATATATATGAACAATGAATTGGCACCATAGCAGGCATAATATTTGGTGCCAAAATTTTCTCATAATGAATTGACATGATGATCAAAATACATATTATACAGCCATCTTTCAGCAAAGACAAACGGGAACAAGTTTTAAAAGCAATAAGGAAATAGGTTCACATAATAATACAGCTTCAAGACGACATGTATCTCGATTGCATCTGAAATACAAGAGGATTCAGATTAAATTGTTTGAGGTTAGATTCGCAAAAGAAAGCACTGAGTGCTCAATTCTACACTATAGTTTAAGCATTCATCACTGAAGGGCAAAATAATTTAGAAGATATAAAAATGACAAGAAAGGCCAAAAAAACAGCAAAGTGTAAAAGGTCACACATCAGTCAAACGAAGATCTAAGTCAGGTTATTCACATATTAATTCCAAACTGCCACAAAATGCTGCTCGCTAGCTGGCACGGAGGCAATTGATAAAAAACCTTTGGAGACACAAAACTTGTTCGAAATCAAAATGTGCAATGATCACATGGCGGCGTTTGTCACTGCAAGGCAAAACAAGAAAAGCATGCACTTCCATGAGTGCATGCAAGAGCCATGTCCCAAGATTAACATATCTAGATATGGAATTACTTGGGCATGTATCTATGTATCACAAGAGTGACCAAATGCAAACACCTAGCGGACAGACTATTTTTGCTACAGTTGGTCAAAGAAAGCATAACTGTGCATACTGATCCTTAAGCGAGTGACTCGAAAGTAAATATTTCTTAAATTGATACACACGCCAAGCAAAGGATCACGAACCTAAGGAACAGGGAACAGATTAACTGCTCAGTGAATTCACAAGCTGAGCCATGCAATACTCACATAAATTGTAATGCTAAATACAAAGACGGTACAGAGCATGGTAGAACAATCAAAATCACTCTTTGGGCACACAAAGATGGAAACAGATAACAGTCGGAGCTCACAAATCCCAATTTTGATTGTGATCAGAAAAAAAGAAGGAACATTTACAAGGGTGTCATGACGTAGCATATATAACATGAGGAACTCCAGATATCGATCCAGGTACCGGCAATCAACAAGAAGAGCAAGCGTATATTACACATAGAAAGGAGACAATAGAACCACATGAGCAATCCATGGAAGGGAGGTTACCTCGGGATGATGATACAAATAGTATTAGGAATAGCAGTATTAGTCGTACTTCTCCCTCCAAGAGTAGACGAGGAAAAGGACCCAGGAGAGGCTGAGGACGAGGTCGCCGACGAGCTGGCGAGGCCAGTCGCGGGCGAGGTCCTCGAGGCGGCGCTCGAAGAAGACGCGCCACAAGGCCATGGCGGCATGGAGGAGGATGCAGCCCTTGGCGAAGAAGGCCTGGAAGTCGCGGTCCTTGACGAAGGCCACCATGAAGAGGAGGAGGCCGATGGCGAAGAGAAGCAGGCCGGCGAAGGAGTCAGAGGTCTGGATCAGCAGCTGGTCGTGGGGCGTCGACCCCTGCAACCTCCGCGCCGTCTCCCGCCCGTGCCCCACCACCGCGATCTCGTTCAGGTAGAACATCATCAGCGCCCCGCACGTGGCCGCCACCGCCGCGTGCAGCAGGCAGATCGACGCAAAGATCCCCGACGAAGACGAAGACGACGCCGACGCCATTCTTTCTTTCCTTCCTCCTTTACCTACTCGGAAGCGAACCAGATCGATTCCCCTTCGTGTAATTACTGATGGAACCCAAGCAACACGAAGGGAAGGGGGAGGGGACGAGGGTGGAGATCTGAGGGAGACATTGGGATCGCGAGCAGACAAGAGAGAGGAGGAGATGTTGTTGAGGATTGGGGGGAAATTGGCATGAGGGGGTTTGGACACACTTTTTTTGGGGCTGCAGTTTTGAGACTGGATCGGGGTTTTTTATTAATCTAAATTTCTTTTTTTAGATTGTTTATCGTTGTGTTTTTTGATTGATACAAATATTAAAAAAAATAGATATTTAAATTTTATATTTATATATTAATTGATAATAATGAAGAGTAATAATTAGATGGATTTAGAAGGTTATGGGTGCATTGGATAAGACGTTGTCGTCATCTTTAGAGTGAGGGGTAAAAAGAGTGACGAGGCCAAAGACAAGGAACAGTGTGTAAGAATAGTATGGTGAGAGGCTCACAAGCGGTCCTCCCTCCGTCGGCTTCATCCATCCAATTTCTTTCCCCTTTTTACGTTTTTAACCTTTTCCGATTATATATATATATATATATATATATATATATATATAAATATATATATATATGTGTATGTATGTATGTATGTATATTTAATTTTCTGGGTTTGGCTCTTTTTTACTAACCCAAGTTATGGTAATTTTTTTTTTGTATTGTTGAAAACATAGTAACTAAGTTTAGGAATCATAAATATTTTTCATACATATTTGTTTAATATTTTCTAGTTTATTTTCCTTTGGTATATTGTTTTTAAAAATATGTTAAAATAGAAATCAAATTGTTTGATTTTTTTAATGGAGAACATTTAAGAAAATGTTCATTTTGAAAATGGCTCTCCAGTCAAAAAATAAATATTCAAATAATTTGACTTTTATATGAGTTATAATATTTTTTGGTAAAAACATGTAAATATATTACAAAAATAATATAATAGAGGAAAATAAATTTAAAAATATTAAGAAAAAACCTGTGATTTCTATACCATTGGGGAATCAACTTTAAAAGAAAAACTCATTTATAATCCTTAGTATATATATATATATATATATATATATATATATATATATATATATATATATATATATATATATATATATATATGTATGTATGTATGTATGTATGTATGTATGTATGTATGTATGTATATTTATTTTTCTGGGTTTGACTCTTTTTTACTAACCCAAGTTATGGTAATTCTTTTTTTGTATTGTTGAAAACATAGTAACTAAGTTTAGGAATCATAAATATTTTTCATACATATTTGTTTAATATTTTCTAGTTTATTTTCCTCTGGTATAGTGTTTTTAAAAATATGCTAAAATAGAAATCAAATTGTTTGATTTTTTTTTTAATGGATAACATTTAAGAAAATGTTCATTTTGAAAATGGATCTCCAAGCAAAAAATAAATATTCAAATAATTTGACTTTTATATGAGTTATAATATTTTTTGGTAAAAACATGTAAATATATTACAAAAATAATATAATAGAGGAAAATAAATTTAAAAATATTAAAAAAAACCTGTGATTTCTATACCATTGGGGAATCAACTTTAAAAGAAAAACTCATTTATAATTTTTTAAATGAGTTATGGTATTTTCCTTAGTATTATTGAAAACGAAAAAATGCTATATATATATATATATATATATATATATATATATATATATATCCAATTTCTTTCCCCTTTTTCGTTGGAATATATATATATATATATATATATATATATATATATATATATATATATATATATATATATATATATGTATGTATGTATGTATATTTTTCTGGGTTTGGCTCTTTTTTTACTAACCCAAGTTATGGTAATTCTTTTTTTGTATTGTTGAAAACATAGTAACTAAGTTTAGGAATCATAAATATTTTTCATACATATTTGTTTAATATTTTCTAGTTTATTTTCCTCCGGTATAGTGTTTTTAAAAATATGCTAAAATAGAAATCAAAATGTTTGATTTTTTTTAATGGAGAACATTTAAGAAAATATTCATTTTGAAAATAGCTCTCCAGTCAAAAAATAAATATTCAAATAATTTGACTTTTATATGAGTTATAATATTTTTTGGTAAAAAAATATAAATATATTACAAAAATAATATAATAGAGGAAAATAAATTTAAAAATACTAAAAAAAATACCTGTGATTTCTATACCATTGGGGAATCAAGTTTAAAAGAAAAACTCATTTATAATTTTTTTAATGAGTTATGGTATTTTTCTTAGCATTATTGAAAACAAAAAAATGCTATACATGAGGTTAGGAAAAATGGAGAGGATGAGAGGAAAATGAATTAAAAATATATTAAGAAAATACTTATGAACCTTGCTTGCTTCTTATGTATCCTCAAAAAAGAATTTTAGAAAAATACTTATGATTCCAATACCCTTTATGAATCAACTTAATAAGAAACCCAATTACAATATTTTTGTATTGAGTTATGATATTTTTCTTAATATTGTTTAAAATAAAAAAATACTATAAATGAGGTTTTAGTTGGCTATCAAATCAAAAGTATATTCAAAATTTAAGCAAAGAGGATGCAACTAAAAAAAAAATAAAAATAGGAATCTTTTGGAAAAACAACCTAAGAAAATAATTTTTTTTCTAAAAAATCGTCATCCTTGTCGTCATCATCATCGTCATTGTTGTCATCATATATATATATATATATATATATATATATATATATATATATATATATATATATATATATATATATATATATATATATATATATAGAGAGAGAGAGAGAGAGAGAGAGCATTTGAGAATTCGTTGGGATGGCAATGGTGAGTGGGTGGAGCCCAAATGATGATCATGGGTTTACATGAGACTCCCTCTTCTAAAAATAAGAACCCAATTAACCCAACCAATTGACATATTTATTGCGTTATAAAAGTATTAAGAAGGGTTTGCATGAGACTCAATCACCAAATTGGTGATACCTTCCTTCAGAGTCCATTTAATGCCTTCTTTACCGGCAATCAACATCCATAGAGAAGCTACAATCTACGAAAAGTACAAGTAGAATCAATAGTTTATAATAGAAAATCAATCCCTCCCTCTTTTGATTGCTACTCAAAGGAGTCATCTATATTTAATTTGATTGATGTTATTAATCTTAGGAGATAGATAGGTGGTGTGATTGAGAAGGGATATGAGGATCAGTAGCTAAATCTCTGGCCCAATTTGATGGGACAAAGATCTCGATCAAGAACATCTTGGGAAAATTTAGGTTATAGGGATTCGTTAGGCCCACTTTCTCTTGTTTTTATTTTGACATGATTTTAATCATCAGATCATGGACGTGACAAATCTTTCATTTTGATTAGTTGCTAATTAGGTAAGAATATTTTGACGAGAGTATCTAATTATAGTATAAGAATGAGTGGACAACTCGACGATACGTTATATCTTTACTTTAGTACTTCAAGCTCGACATAAGATGAGTCGATGGTGTCAATAACAATGTTCGACTATTTAAGTGATTTGATAATTTTATGATTTATGTTTTGATCATAACATAAAACCATGGATTGATGATAACAATCCATCAGTATATAACAAAATGTGATAGAATCATGGCACAGCATGTCAGCAAATACTTTGTTGGTTGACAAATGTATGCTTTAAAATGCATCAAATGCTTACTTCTTCATATTGCTTATGCAGATGAAGGTGGCCTATGGGCAGCTTGTATTTAGACTAATGCAAGCTTGATCTCATTAAAAAGATATTCACATCTTAATTTTTTAGCTCACATCCAAGTAAGACACAATGAGATATGAACAACAAGAAACTCATTTGGTTGGTGCATTTATTGCTTACTTTACAGAGCTAAATGCTTATGGTTGACAGCAAAAGCAATGAACATTAGATGCTTGTCTGATAGGATCAATAGCTGTAAGCTGATATGGATTGGGCACATGGAGAGTTGACCTAATGGTTTGGAAGACTTTGATGAACAGACAATTCATCCATGTTCATATCCATTTCTTTATTTCATGGAGGCAATGAGGCCATCTCTTGCCAACCAAAGCCAGCTTCCAAGCTTAGGTCTTCACATCCCAACTCCTTTGAGAGTATACTATCAGTAAGCTACATCTGTGCTGTGATTGAGGTGGTGAAGAACAAAACAAGGGCAGCATTCTTTTTCTAATCATTTCTTGCTCATCAGTGGTTGTAATCCTACATAACTTGTGCCTGTTTTGATAAGAGTCTGTGTGCTGCTAAGAATCATTGCAATCTCAGTCAGGCATGAGCACAGTGGTCCTAATTGAGCACCTCACAATATATAATGAAGATGCACACTGCATTTACAATGTTATGAGTCATGCAGCATTGCTTGGTACATCCTCAATTATGTTACTATCTTACTGCAATACACAATGCAGCATGATAGCATGATGGCAGGTAGAAGAGTGCATAGGAAAGTTAACAGGAGTTGCAGGAAGATGTAGCAGAGTAACAATACTTTTGATGCAGTGTTATCTTTAACTATCTAAAGCAACTTTATCTTGCTGTTAAAAGAATAATAGCAGCTGGGAGACTCCACAGTAGAGTCAACAGGAGGAACATGTAGCACAGCAGCAGATCAAAATAACATTACTTTTTTGATGCAGTGTCATTGTTAAGTATCCAAAGCAACTTTAAATTGCTTTTGTAAGAACAATGGGAACTCCAGGAACATGTAGGAGAGTAGCAGATCAAGATACCATTATTTTGATGCTACTAGTAATCAAGTGCAAAGCATCAAGTGGAAGAAAAGCTTCATGAATCATGGGAATGTGGTCAGATGCTTATAGATCTTTTGAGGTCCACATTGAGAGCTTGATGTTCACTGGTGGTCCAGTTTGGTCCACCCATGGGAAGGGAATAGAAGTTGCTGAGCCACTCACCACTGATGTAACTCTGGTGGACATTTCACATCATTGACAGAGCTATAAGCATTGGAATTCATCTGTGGACATGAAATGGACTTACAACTTCTTTTCAAAGTCAATCCTAGTCATACTCCAATTCAGTTCGATTTTATTTCCAGTTATATTAAGATTCAATTTATAGATTCGATCGATTAAGAGTCCGACTTTAATTAGAAGTAACTCAAGCTAAAAAGAAAGAGGAAAGAAAGAGAGAGATGACAGCAAACTTGCAACACCAAGGAATCCAAGCTACTATTGCACATAGAGAGAGAGAGAGAGAGAGAGAGAGAGAGCTAACAACAACTAAAAGAAAGGATAATCTAACTTGAGATAGAGGAGGAAAGAAAAAAAAGGAGATGACCGCAAACTTGCAATCTCAAGAAATCAAAATTATTATTCAAGAAGTCTGAACTTTGTGATTGTGTGATTAATTTTCTAATTTTCAATGACTATTAATCCTCTCACAAAACATAGATTTATGTTCAAAAAGGATTATTATAGACTCCATTTTATCAAACACATTTCATCATCTCTTAGTTTTTCAGGTTGGAAAATGTATCTCAGTCTTCATGCCATTCATCTCATCTTACAAAAGCTAATCTTGACATTTTCAATTTCTTTTAATGGCTTCAGATGAGAGAGAAAAGAAGAAGAAACACTGGTCAAACAAGTTTAGGAGATAGGAAACAGTAGTTAACCTTCAATCACGAGACTCTAATGGTATCCTACAGCCCCACTCTACTTGCAAGTTGTCCATTTACTTATCATCAAAGACTAAGAACATTCCCCTCTCTTTCTCTCTCTAGGCAAGACAATGAGTTAAGTCTTTTACTGGTGAAGGAAAGGAGATCAATGAGTTAGGAAAAGGAGAACAATTCCAAGAACACTTTTGGACCAAGTCATATGAAGACTAAGGATCATGTCAATCCAAGCGCGTGATGCCCACCATCACATAATGCCTCAAAAATTTGACTGTGATAGGTTCCAAAACTACATGTATAATTTTATGATATACGTATTATTATATCCAACCTTTGTTATACAAAAATTATTAAATTAAGTATATAAATTTTTTATTGAGCATAAATACATTCGTTGAAACTGCTGAGGAGCGAAATAAGTATGTCTTATTTTTAATATATATATATTATCATTAATATGAGAGTAAGAATCTTATTTTTATTATAATATTCTAATTTAATCATATATCATTGGCTTATAAGAGGTCGATCATGATCAACATATTATTATTATTTAATCTTAGATTATGTCGATACTATAATATATTATATAAATTGATCGAGTCGTGACATTTGGTGTTATCATAGGGTTAGTGGTCTCAGAATATCTATTATAAATTCATTATATTTTTTTTAAAAAATAAAATAATTAAAAATTATTTTTATGTTTTTATGATCCATTGAGTTGACCGAAGTCAACGATATTTGCCAACTATGATTCATTCAATCACATAGATGACATCGATACCGGGTTACATACGACAAGGTCGAGACGCGACGCGGCCCGTTGAATACGTGGGCGAATCCGACTTGGGAATAGACGTGGAAGCCGTCCGTTTCCTTGTAATCATCGCCGCCTGGATTCCAATAGCGCGGCTCCCAAACCACTTCCTCCGCCTCCCCCTCCCCCTCCCCCTCCCACTCCTCCTCTTCCGGGGTTGTGTTCGCGCTGTGCATAAGAAGACCCTCACGCGCTCACTCCCCTCTCGTCTCTCGTCTCTCGTTTCTCTCTCCGCTGCGAGCAGAAGCGATAGTTTGCTGCTACTCTAATTTGTCCCGTTCTGGGTCTTGGTTGGGTTTTCGAGATTTGAGTCTTAGGCAGCCAACCACAATTTACCGTGGTTGTGTTCTGTTCTGGGGGGCCGAAACTTTGGGGAAGACGCAGTGGGGAAGGGGGGAGGGAGAGACGCGAACTTGTGAGGAGGAGGAAGAGAAAGGGCGGCAGCAGATCGGGTTGGTCGGCCACTCCGGGGCGCCGCGGCTGCGGGATCTGATCGGTGCCGGGACGTACCGGTGCGGAGATATTTTGCTTTCCTGGTGGCTAAATGGCGGATCTTTTGGGGGAAAAAGGTCATCTTATTTGGTTGGGGAAGAAGTGTTGCTTCGGTATGCCGGAGGCCGGGTGTCCGTGCTCCAAGAAGACGGATTATTCCTGCGAGAACGTCTGCGGGGGGGTAATTTTTTATCCCGATTTCTCCAGATCTTGTGAGAAGATCTGACAAGTTCGTTCCTTTGTTCAAATTTCGATATTTTTTGTGCGATTTGTGGTGTCCGATTTCGTGTTCGTGTGATTTGTCGTTGAGAACCCTATGATGTTGGTTTTGGCTCTCCTGAGTTCGAGCTTCTCGGGGGGCTTTCGATTGTTCGATTTTACGAATCTAGGGATCTGTGGTGCCAGTAGAAACTCGTTGAGTTCCTCAATGGATCGATGAATCATCTGATTTTTTACTGAAATTGTGATCTTCTCTTCAGCGTGCCTCTGTCTTTCTTGTTAACTTTAGCTGTTATTGTACTGTAGCAGGCTTCAAGAGCAGCTCTGAGCATGTCCCGGCGGCTCCGGTGCGCCCTCCAGGTCTTCGATCTCAAGGCACTATTGCTTCTCTTCATCGGCGTTCCCACCCTCGTATTCGTCATCTACGCCCATGGCCAGAAGATCACCTACTTCCTTCGGCCGCTGTGGGAATCCCCTCCTAAGCCCTTCAGGACCATACCTCATTACTACCACGAGAACGTCTCCATGGAGAACCTGTGCAAGCTCCACGGGTGGGGCGTCCGGGAAATGCCGAGGCGTGTGTACGATGCCGTCTTGTTCAGCAATGAGCTCGATATCCTGGAAGTTCGTTGGAACGAGCTCAGCCCTTACGTCTCGGAGTTCATTCTGCTCGAGTCCAATTCAACATTCACCGGCTTGAAGAAGCCCCTCTCCTTTGCAGAGAACCGCCACCGCTTCAAGTTCGTGGAGTCACGGTTGACTTATGGGACTTTTGGTGGGAGATTTGTAAAAGGGGAGAATCCTTTTGTCGAGGAGGCTTACCAGCGGAAGGCATTGGATCAGCTTATCAGGATTGCCGGAATCAGTGATGATGATTTGTTGATCATGTCCGATGTTGATGAGATACCTAGTGGTCACACTATCAACCTTCTCAGGTGGTGCGATGAGATTCCAGAGAAGCTTCATCTCCAGCTTCGGAACTACCTCTACTCCTTTGAGTTCTACCTTGATGATGATAGTTGGAGGGCTTCAGTTCACCGTTACCGAGCTGGGAAGACCACATATGCCCATTTGCGTCAGACAGATGACCTATTAGCAGACTCCGGGTGGCACTGCAGCTTCTGCTTCCGGCACATCAGCGAGTTTATTTTTAAAATGAATGCATATAGCCATGTTGATCGTGTCCGATTTGCTTATTTCTTAAATCGTTTCAGAATTCAGGATGTCATATGCCATGGAGCTGACCTTTTCGACATGCTTCCTGAGGAACACACGTTCCAGAAAATAATTGCCAAGCTGGGGCCAATTCCTAGTACATACTCTGTTGTAAATCTTCCAGGTTATCTGATTCAGAATGCTGACCAGTACAGATACCTCCTTCCGGGGAACTGCAAAAGAGAAAGAGGCTAAGCAAATTAGTGGCTGTTGTAGACTGATTGAGATGTTACAGAAAAACATCATCTATAGACTGATTGTCATCACCTGACATGTAAGTTGAGTATCTGACCTAGGTTGATCTCTATCACGAAGAAGAGGGCAAGCATCGAGATTGTCATGTTTATATGCACAATAATTTTCTGAAGAGCTACTAGTTTCCGTGTGCATGCATGCGGCCCACTGAATAAGCTCTGTTGACTGAATACTATGGGAGATTGTTCACGCCTTCTTTCCATCTTGGCAGGTGATATTACACCTCATTGTTGTAGGATAAAAAACAAGTGACCTTTCCTAATATTTGATTTCTGGGGTTCATTTTTCTCTGAAGTTAATTTATTCATGTATTCTTCTACCAACTGGGCTTGATGCACCATAGACTCCGTGATTGTAATATATGACTTGGTTGAGTTCTGCTTTTGGATTCATTTGTTTGTTTCACCATATGAGGATATAAGAGTGCATTACCAAAAACCTAATGCATCCAGCTTTTGTGTATGTGACTGCAATTATATGTAACTGAAGATTTTGAAACTTTGCTGATGTCCTGCATGTTCTCCATATACTGGCATATGCCCCAGCATTGGAAGATACATGAAGATACTTAGGTGGAAATTATCTTTTCATGGTAAATTCAACTCATGACATTCTTGCCTTTATATTTAGGAGGTGTCACTACCATTAAGATATTCCAAAACATCAAGATTTTCTGAACTATTTGGAGTTCAGTATCTTGGGATTTCTTTTACCATTCATCTGTATATATATACACATCTTTTCTTAATCCTTATGTTTCCTAATCTTCTTTTCCAATGCATGTACCAAATTACTTTTTGTGTTTCATCTTCATGGTCCCTTCTGTACCAACTGTAAGCTGAAGTCATATGCTTATCATCTGCAGTCTTTTTTAAACAGATTTGACCCTGCAAAACCATAATGTAGATATGTAAGGAATAGTGACTTTGATTTCATTGAGTCACAGAAGCTTAGATCAGTCCTTAAACTAGTTTTATTGAGTGAGCTTTGAATCTAATTAACTCTGGAATTTGTTCAGATACTTCCTGTTTAGTATTGAATAATATAATTGCCTGGTTAAGCTTCCTGTGGAATACTGTTTGGACCTTCATTGTTATTGCGAATGTAGCAAACAAGCTATGGCAGTTCTGTATGCCCAATCTTCCTTGCCATTGACCCTTTAAATCTTGTCTCACTTCTTTATTTTTGTGTGACATTGCAGATTAAAGTTTATGCCTTGTGGAAAAGTAGGTGATTCTGCCATGTTGCTATGATATTGTTTTACCTATGTTTTGCTTAAGTATTTTGAGCTTTGCAATTTCTTGGAAGTTCAAGAAGATTTAACTTTTTAGGGAATGCAAGAACATTGAGAAAAGTTCATGTGTAATTTCATTTGGGGATCAGAAATGGAGAACAAAAAATATTGGTTATAAGATTTTACTACCAAATCTATTGTACAGTATCCTTTTTCTTAACAAAGGGGATATGGTTAGATTTTTACCAACTAAACTAAATAGCACCTTCAAGTTTATTATACAATTTTGGTAATAATATTTATTTATTATGTCTGAAATGTTGATAGAAATTTTTATCATCTTGAAAGAGTTTTAGCTTATCTCACTTGTGCCAATCTCCATAGATCTAAAGACCTGTTTATTTATGTTGTTAATGATAAATCATGATGTGAAATAAGATAAAGAGAAAAAAAAAACTAAACTCTTTTTTTTCAAAGAGATAACTTAATAAAATTTGAAAGATGAAAATGTCCCATTAATCCTTCTTTCTTTCCCTTTTATACATCCTTCGGACATTGAATCTCTCAACTACCTAGTTAATGAGTCACAACTTATTAAGAATCAAGTATATATTATAATATATATTAAATTCATGGTGCATTGTACTTTGATGATTTTAAATTTTCATAATTATCTCAAGATGTGAATCATTTAACTTGTTAAGAATCAAGCATATATTATAAAATATATTAAATTCATGGTGCATTGTACTTTGATGATTTTAATTTTTTATAATATCTTAAAATATGAATCATTTTTTAGAAATTTGATAGGGTTAAGCTTGAAATTTATTGTCTTGTAACTTAGGAGCATTCAATACTCATTATGCATTGTATCATTCTCTCCGGATGATAAATAACTCGAGTTGTTGTTATTATTATCTTAAACGTTAAATGTTGAGTGACTGTGAACATTCACAGTGACCATTTTTTCTTTGAGTTTATTGAGAGTTTTTATTGAAAAACGTTTTTTTTTTCAAGAATACTCAAATAAGATCTCCTTCTTCAAAAATCATCATAAAATATTGCTTGTTAGCCTTTTCTTTCTAAACTTGGTTGTTACCTTAAGTGTTTTCTTTGCTTCTTTATGAATTTTTGTCATGATAATAGCAAAATCCTCTCCCTTTGAACTTGATAAAAGTGATTTAGGTATTTTAGCAAGATCTAGATAATGAGGTGAAATACGATCATAAATAATCTCAAATAGACTCTTGCCTATAGAATGATTAACCAAAGAGTTATAAGCGAATTCAGCTTTAGCATGAGATCCCAGATCCCATTATTTTGATCTTTTCAGCAAAGCATTGAAACATATTATCCAAAGTTCTATTAACAACCTTAGTTTGTCCAATTGTTTGACGATGATAATAGGTTGGTGTCAAATTTCTTCCAAAAATTCTCTAAAAGTAATTAAATTTAGGATATCTGATGTAATAGATTTAGGAATTTTGTGAAGTTTGATCACTTCATTGAAATAAACGTTAGCATCCATGGTTTTCTTGCAAGGAATAAAATATTATTTTAGAAAATCGATCAACAACAACAAAGATAGAATATATACTGTTTTGAGTTTTCGATAAATCAATCATAAAATCCATACTAATATCTTCGCACTCGCACGAAGCATTAGGAATTAGTAAAAGAGTATATATATCAAAGATTTTGAGTTTGCCCTTTTGAAGTTTAGCAAAAATATTTTACTAATATCATTTCACATAACGTGTAACATCTTGACAAATTATTGGTAAAAAATATTTCACTTTGATGAGAAGTATTGTTTTGTCTCTCCCAAAATGACCTTCTAATCCATTATAGTGCAATTCAATACTCTCTTAGATAATATTTAGAAATACAAAGTTGGATTCCATGAAAGAGAAAATCATCTTCAATTTTGTGATACTCACTTGTACATAACTTTTATGTTTCCTCAATATCTTCATTATTACAATAAGTACTTCTTATTTCATCAAATCATTTTAGTTTGGCTTGTATAGTATTAAGAAACCCTAATTGTCGACTTAGTACATTTACAATTTTATTACACATTTTATTCTTATACTTCATGACAAAAGTATACTTTTGTAAAAATGTCACCCATGTTGCATGTCATATATTAAGATTTGCTTGAGAATTTATATGTTTAAGAGCTTTATGATCATAATTTAAGATAAATTCTCTTTGAATCAAATAAGGTTTCAAATTGTCGTAGTGCTTGAAAAATAGCATAAAATTCAAATATCATAGGTTGAATAATTCTTTATTGTATTGTTAAACTTTTCACTAAAGAATGCAAGTGGATGTCCTTCTTGGCTAAGTACTCTTATGTGGCATCATAATCAACTTCAAATATTTTAGAAAGATCTGATAATACAATAATAAAAGCAGCAAATAATTTCACCTTTCTTGTTTGCCACAAGTGTCCATTCAAACACTTATTTCTTTATGTAATCAGTTAGAGGAGCTGCAATTGTACTAAAATTTTGAATAAATTAATGATAAAAGAATGTCAACCTATGAAAACTCTGAATATTTTGTAGGAATGTTAGTGTTAGCTAAGTCTAGATAACTTTAATCTTCTCATAATCCACTTAGATACCTGTAGGGGTTAAGGTGAAGCCTAGAAAAGCTAGGCTAGAGGTCATGAAGGAATACTTCTTAAGATTTATGTATAATTTTGTTGCTTTCAATGTTGATAAGATAGTTCTCAAATGTTCTATGAAGTTTGTTATGACTATAAATTAGAATATCATCAAAGTAAACAATAAAAAACTTCTTAATATAAGGGCATAGAATTTTATTCATTACCCACATAAAGGTGCTCGAAGCATTTGAAGGTCTAAATGACATAGTTAATCATTCATATAAATATTCTCGAGTCTTAAAAAATAATTTTCCATTCATCTCTTAGATTAATATGGATTTGGTGATAATCGCTTCGAAAATCGATTTTAGAAAAAAATTGAGCACTAGCGAGCATATCAAACATATCCTCCACATGGGAATAGAAAATCTGTACTTGATGATAATCTGATTGATTGCTCGATTATCGATGCACATCTGCCTAGTTTTATCTTTCTTTAAAGTCAATAGAGCTAGAACGAAACACATGCTTAAGCTTTTTAAAATATAACTCTTGTATAATAGATCTATAACTTGTCTATTTAATTCTTTATGTTCTTTTGGACTCATTTGGTAGTGAGATTTGTTTGACAAAATTACCCTTAGAATTAGATTGATTCAATGTTGAATGTGTCGAAGAAGAGGTAAGCCACTAAAAAGTTCTTAAGAGTAGATGCTTTTGAATTCCTCCAAAATATTTTTACTTCACCATAAATTTCTATATATTGTATGCATTCTTTAGCAACTAATATAAATACAACTCCACTTTTTTTGCTCTATTGTAAACTTATTTAAAATAATGAAGTTATTTCTCTTGTAAACTTACTTTTTGCATGACAAAAATATACTTCTAACTCGATTGAATTTAAAAGTACAGGTGTTCTTTCTACCATCATGTATAGCATACTTATGATATTGTCATGATCTTTCTAAGAGTATATGACTAAAATCTATTGATACTATATCACACCATACGTTATCTTTATAATTTTTTTTTCATCGAAAAAGAAACTAGGTATCGATTAGTAATTTGTACCTCATTGTCTTTCTTTAACTATGGTTTTGTCTTGAGCTTAAGCTTGTCTACCATATCTTAAGACACAATATTCTCATAATTGTCACTATCAATAATAAGAGAACAAATTTTATCTTAAGACTTGTAACATGTCTTGAAAATATTATTTTATAACCATTCTTCATTAGAATCATCTCTTTGAGTAGCAAGCACTCTATGGATTACCAAGCATTCACCTTCTTCGGATGTAATTTCTTCATAAGCCTCATCGTGGTATTCATC
Source organism: Musa acuminata AAA Group (assembly GCF_036884655.1). NCBI lineage: Eukaryota > Viridiplantae > Streptophyta > Magnoliopsida > Zingiberales > Musaceae > Musa > Musa acuminata. The sequence continues at coordinate 35,247,294 of NC_088354.1, forward strand.
ATATATTGATTTTTTATCTTCAAATTATTTATTAATATCTTTTTCTTCGGTAAAGTTAACTCATCTATTTAAGCACTCGTTCATGTAGTATCCCACATGTTTGCATTTAAAGAAAGTAGGAAGGTAATTGGTGCGACTAGATTATCATCCATAGTTGGTAGGAGTTAATTCGGATGTATTTTTGATGATTCTGTTAGCTTTCGATCTACTAGCATTATAACGAGTGGAGTTAACTTTAGACGGGTAATGTAAAGGAACATTAGAATATCTCTTTGCTCCACTTTAAGTAAGCTTTACTTTAACTTTTAGCGCTAATTGATAAGCATAAGATAACCTCCATAGTCATTGCATCTTTACTTTATCTATGATTTCAAATCATAATTTGTAGGCCATCGACATATCTTGCAACAAGTTGTTCTTCCATCTCTTGAGTATTATATCGGGTCATCAACTTGTGGAATTCTTCAATGTAGTTGATGACGGTTTTGCTATGCTAAAGGTTGTTAAAATATGAAAAAAAGAGTTTGAACATAATCAAATGGAAGAAAATTCTCATGGAACCAAGATTTCATCTTCTCTCAAGTTGAAATATTTATCTTTCCTTTCCGAAGGCATGGCTATTGCATCTTGTCCTACCATATTGAAGCATAATCGAGAAGCTTTATAGTAATTAATTTTACTTTTCAATCTTCGAATATTTCCTTGTATTTAAAGAATTTCTCAACGGTACTAAGCCAATCAAAAAACTCTTTAGGCTGAAATTGATCATGGAACTTTGGTAAGTCAATCTTGATATTATCATTTGCATGAAAATATCTCTCCATAGATGAGTCTGTGACAACTTCTTTGGATGCAAAGAGAATCGATCATATCTTCGAATACATCACTCGCATAAATGTAACTTAAGCCTCTAAAGCCATGGGTTTCTTGATGTTTAAGGCACATAGTAAACTTTTCAACATGTCTCCTTAGTACTTCAATTTCTACAACCATTTCATCTATATATGGTTGCATCATTCTTTCGTTACGTCACCCTCTACCCCTTGTAATTATTGTAAGAAGAAAGTACTCGAATAGCATAACAAGACTCCGATACCAAATGATGTAAAACAAGATGAAGAGAGAAGAAGAGGATAAGAAAAAGAATTGAGATACAAGAGAACAAAAGAAAAATATCATTTTTTTCAAAGAGAATTATCTCTTTAAAAATATACCTACAAGCTAGTAGCTCAAAATATAAAAGTTTAATAAGGTTTTAAAAATAAAAATATCCTATTAATCTTCTTTCCTTCTTTTTTTTTTTTATAGATCCCTTTTACGTTGAATCTCTCAACCATCTAGTTAACGAGTCATAATTTACTAAAGGTCAAATACAAATTATAATATATATTAAATTTATAATATATTATATTTTGATTATTCCAAATTTTTATAATTATCTAAAGATATGAATCATTTCATTAAAATTTGATAAGATTAAATTTATAATTTATTGTCTTGAAATTCGAAAGCTTTCAATGTTTATTATTGCAATTACTTTTGTGTGAAGCTATCTAAAGGTTTCTGTCATTTACTAAGTTTAAATAAATAGGGAAGAATAAGATTAATCCTTTATAATTCTTTTATAATTAGATGATCATTATGTCACCCGTATAAAATTAAATCATATCTCATAATCCTCTTAGATCAATACTTTTAAGTGAATCTCCACTTTTCAATAGTATAAGATAAAAAAAAACCCAAAAAATAATATAATAAAATTTTAAATATTTTTTAATTTTATTAAATATTTTTATATTTCTTAATATTGATAAAATATTCACGTATTCAATCCCAAATAATTATATATAGTAACCTCGTGCCTTTGATCATTTCTTTATCACGTGATACTTGTCAATGTAAGATTCGTGCAGAGGTTTGATTGAGACTTAAAGAGTTGCATCAGTAACGCATGAATTGTTCATCGGTCTATCATGCGATGGAGTTCGTGCCTGATGATCACGACTCGTGGTAGTGCTACGAGAGCCATCTCCTCAATTCCCTCTCGCTCTCTCTCTTCGATCCTTTCTTCCACCGACGCAGTAAACCGGCGGGTCTTCTCCTTCTCCTCCAGCCAACAAGAAGAAGGCTTCCCGGACTCGCTCTCCCTGGTCGCCGCCCTCAAATCCTGCGCCGAGTCCCTCAACCTCTCCGTTGGCCAGCAGCTCCACGGCCTCGCCCTGAAGTCCGGCCTTGACCGCTCCAACCTCTTCGTCCGCAACGCCCTCCTCAACGTCTACGCCAAATGCAGCCGCCTCGACTCCGTCCTCCGCATCTTCTCCTCCCCCAACACCGAGCGAGACTCCGCATCTTGGAACATTGTCCTGGCCTCCTATGTCAGGTCCGACCGCCTCCCCGGTGCCCGCAGGATATTCGACGAAATGCCTCACCGGGACGCCGTCTCCTTCACCACCATGATCATGGGCCTCGCCCGGAACGGCCGCCCGGACGAGGCCGTCGCCACCTTCCGGGACATGGTCGCCAGCGGCGTCCGGCCGAACGAGGTCACCCTGGCCACCGTCCTCTCCGCTTGCTCTCACCTACGCGCACCTCGAGGTGGGAGCATGATCCACGCCGCCGCCGTGAAGCATGGGCTTGTTGATTTCGTCCTGGTTGGGACCAATTTGGTGCACGTCTATGCTTCCTGTTCCCGGATAGATGACTCCCGATCTGCCTTCGATGCGTTGCCGGAGAAGAATACTGTCACCTGGAACGTGATGCTCAATGGCTACGCCAAGGCCGGACAAGTCGGTCACGCCAAGGATTTGTTCGAGAGAATTCCGGCCAAGGACTTGGTTTCATGGAGCACATTGATTGACGCGTTCTTACGGGTTCAAAGATTGCAGGAAGCTCTCAGAATATACCGTGGGATGCTGCAGGATTTGGGTGAGAGGCCGAATGAAGTGCTGATGGTTGATTTGGTGTCGGCTTGTGGGCGCTGTTCTGCGGTCCAAGAAGGTCAGCAGTTTCATGCCGCGATTACCAAGATGGGACTCGACCGCCACACCTTTGTGCAGTCAACGTTGATCCATTTCTACGGCGCATGCGGTCTGGTCGATCTTGCTTGCCTTCAGTTCCAAGCTTGTCGCCAGTCGCATGTTGCTTCCTGGAATGCCTTGTTGGCTGGACTCTTGCGGAACAACTTGGTCGAAGCAGCAGCAGAATTGTTTGATAATATGCCTGAAAGAGACGTTGTCTCTTGGAGTACGATGATTGCTGGTTACGTCCACAATGGTTCCTCCCACTTGGCTCTACAGCTCTTCCAAGAAATGCAGCACAAGGGCTACGAAGCGAACGACATCACATTGGTGAGTGTTCTGTCTGCCGTTGCCGATTCGGGCACTTTGGATTACGGGAAGTGGATCCACGATCTCATAACCATCAGAAGGATTCCTCTCACCGATAACTTGAGCGCGGGGCTCATCGACATGTACGCAAAGCGTGGCAGCATAGGAAACGCGCTCAACGTGTTTGACATTGTGAAGGACTCAGCATCAGTGTCACCTTGGAACGCTATAATATGTGGCCTGGCCATGCACGGGCATGCAGATATGTCCCTCGAAGTGTTCATGGATATGCAAAGTAGGAGCATCACACCAAACTCCATCACATTCATTGGGGTGCTGAGTGCGTGCTGCCACAATGGCTTGCTAGACACAGGAAGACGATATTTTGAGAGCATGAGAAGAGAGTACAACATCGAGCCTACCATCAAGCACTATGGTTGCTTGGTTGATCTGCTAGCACGAGCTGGTTGCTTGGAAGAGGCAGAGCGGGTGATCGAGTGGATGCCGATGGAGGCAGATGTGATGATATGGGGAAGTATGCTGGCTTCTGCGAGGACCCATGGGAAGGTTGAGATAGGGGAGAGGGCTGCAGATAGCTTGGCTAGGTTGGAACCCAGTCATGGGGCTGCAAGAATTCTTCTGTCTAACATCTATGCAGATGCAGGTCGATGGTCTGATGTCTTTATGGTGAGGAGGGCGATGCAGAGCAGTAGATTGGACAAAACACCGGGATGGAGTGGCATTCTATGACAACTAATTGACACGATATCGGGTAATTTCACTGAGAAATGCTTTGTTTATTTGTAGTAACAATAGTTGATAAGCATTGAGAAGGAGGATGAAAGTTGTTTTTGTATGTATGGTTGGGGAAGAATCAATCAAGCTGAACCCCCCCTCCCTTTACATTTCAAGTTATTCATTTCCAGACTACTTGAAAGAGAAGTTGTGACTAATCTATAGTTGGATTGATTCAGATGTTGAAGCAAAGTTGCAGTAGCCCATGGATGTGTCATGAACAGCAGCAGCAGCAGCAGCAGATCCTAGTCAAGACAAGTCCTTAGATGTTTTAAGGTAAAAGTTCCATTATAATCATATATGTGCTCAACTCAAAAGATCCATTTTCTAGTGTAGAAAATGCCTCACTTTAATATTACTAAAAATATAAAAAGTTTTCCTCTGAAAACAGTTACAAAAGAACACTAGAATCAGATTCATGAGTTGGCACTCAGAGATCCTTTCTCGTTTAGTCATTGTTTCAGACACTACCTCTTCAAACACCGAACCGCTCAATCCGAAGATGGAGGAAGGGAGAGGAAAGGCGGACTCATCGACCATGGTGGCGATGGTTTAAAAGCGAAGATGAGGTTGCGGGCGGGGTTGGAGCCGACCACAATCAATGTATAGCTCTACCACATAGTTGAGGAGAGTTGGGCTGCTTTAGTTGACCTCGCCGCCACCACTTGAGTTGTACTCCTTATTCTGAATTGGTGATGACATAAATTAATCATTGTAAAAGAATAGCCCTTTTTTATGATAATAATTAATTGATGAAGGGGACTCTTACCATCTATATAACATAACATGAACGAGGGTTGTTGTAGCTACACGAGCATCTTCTTCTCTGCACGACTATGGTTGCTGAACTTTGAATACTTAGGTCTTTCGATTGATGCAAAGTTGGGTTTCTTAGTTTTTCTCTGTCTATATCTCATTATATGAGTTAATCATAGCAATAGATTACAACCTTTTTTATAATAACAACTATTTAATGCAAGGATTTCAAAATATATGAGTCTATATACCATGAATTAGGGTCGTTGTCGATGTATGATCGATCACCTTCACCGTTTGACGATATGACTATGGTTGCGACATTGCGAAGTTTCTATGTGGCGCATTTCGTCACTCGCCTTCCATCATCGTCTCCATCTCACCATATATATTTTTTCTTTCTCTTTCCTCTTCTTTTCTTCGGGTGCCTTTGGTGTGTTGATCCATAAGCTTGTTATAGTCTCAAATCATTCCGACTTGGCACAAGTCCAATACCCAAAATTAGATCGAGGCCTCCATGTACTGGTTAAATAATACAACCACCCAAATGCATGACAATTTCGGATTTCCTGTAGCCACTCAGTGAAGTAATATATCAACTGCAGAAAATTCTCCACAGCCATATATATATGATAAGTGCAAGCAAGCTAAGCATGCCTTTTGAAAGCTTGCCATGTTGAATATAATCTCCAATTAATCTAAATTGTACACAAACATATGTTCATTTCTACGTGCATTTATATGTATGTTGGACACAAACACATGAATACACGTAAGCTCCCTATGCATGACATTGATACGACAACCTCAGATGTGTGAAGCAAATGGAGACCAAAGACCTATATATTGGGGGCAATTGTAACATTGTAACTCTATATACATAAACGCATCCTCAGCAACTATGCTTGTTAGGTTTTCTGGTTCAGACTTGGTATCCAGAATTAAAGTAATTCACGCAAAAGATCTAAACAAATCGCTAAACGATGACAACTAAATGGAAATACATTAAGATGAGAAACATTACAGTGTACAGTGTCCCATATTGCTTTGGTCATTCCGTTTATGATTGTCCTTCAACATGCATCACAGCAATCCAACCGGAAAGTGCCCAACAACATCAGCAAACTATGTGACCAGTCAATTAGGTATGATAGATAAAAGACTAATGCTTGGATGATGGACCATCAAATTCGACTTTCCAGTAGGTCATAAATCTCCTCTTGTCAAATTGTATGAAACAATTCCGGTCGCGACACCAAAGATTAGTGGTTTCTCTCCGGTTGGTGTGCTCTGGTCAGCGAGCTTGAGACCCTCCATAAATGTTCGTACCGCTTGCAGTACTCATGCCACCATAAGAATCAATTCCCTCGGCCGATGCCCCACTGGTCATGTGAGCTTGAGGCCTTCCATGTGCTTCAGTATAGTGGGCAGGATTAGCATAGCCAAAACCTGCATCTGCATAGTTTACAATGGGAACATGGCTACCAGCCATGTAGCCACCACCTCCCATGCTAAAGCTGTGATTTGGATAACCAGTGCCTTGTCCTGCTGTCTGATGCATACCTCCATATTGGTTGGGTGCTGTTTCACAGAGGAATTTCAAGAAAAATGTGACTAGATAGAACAATCAAAATATACACAAAGACAAGATCAGAAAAATAAATACCATTTATTATCTGTTCAGTACCTGTCACTTCAGCTCTCAGCCTCTCGACTTCTTTGGCCATAGACATCAGGTTTTTCTCCATGGCACGCATCCGCTCCACTTGCTCGATATTCAAACCCTTCTCATATTCAAAAGTAGCACTTTTCCAAAAAGAAAAAAAATTGCAATTTAGTTATTATCTCAGAAACAAAAAAAAGAAAAAAATTAATGAAGAAAAATTCCAAAGGATATAAGAACCACACAACACACCGTAATGTCTGGTGCTCCTGTCTCAAGCCATCTAACTCAGAATGCATCTCAGGCAACTTTTTGAAGCCTGCCGTTGATTTTTGTAGTTCTTCTGTCACGACCTGTATCTCAGCAGAGAGTTCCTGTCTCACAGTTATCAGGTTCTGTGCCTCCAAATGTGCTTGTTGGAGTTCCTTCTTCACCACATCACCAGAATGGATATCATCTTCCAGTTTCCCAATCTTCTCCAGTAATCCCCTAATTTGGATATCACTTTCAGTATGGATACTTCCAAGATAAGCCTGCACTCTCTGCATTTCTTTCTGAGTAGCAACGAGCTCCTGTCTCATGGCCACATTACTCTCCGCGAATCTCTGGTTTTCTCTTGCAATCCTTTCCATCTCAGCTTCTTGAATTGCAACCTTTTTTTCGAGGTGCTCAGGTGGAAGAAGGGCTTCTCTGGGGTGATGATCAGCAGGACCTGGCCCGGGAAGTGGTCCATGGCGCATCATTCCAGGAGCTTGGATAGGCCGTCGCCCATAAGATGATGGCATACGTCCATGGGCATCCATGCTTCCAAATTCACTTGTATAGGATCTAAATGTATTGAATTAAATATTTAACATGTTGTTAGTATAAATGTTGAAAAGAAACTTTCGGTAAGAGAAGAATTAAAAGAGAACACGACAAATTCACATGTCCAGAGATCCAGATTATAAGGAATAAAATCCATGGCATTCTGTTGTCCATGACAAAATAGTTTGTGTGATTATTCGTCAAAAAATATATTGTTTGAAGAATGTGTCTCCGATAATTGGTACCCACACCACTATATACAGAATGCATAAGCTTTCATGTCTTTGTAAAGATCCAGCAGACTTCACCTTTAATTATCATAAGACAACGTTAGTAGTCATTCCCAGAATCACTTTATCTTATATATCTACTAGCAGCTTTGGTATAATTTACATAGGTCAAGATGAAAAATAAGATGAAGGGTCTACAAGCTTCCCCAAAAATCTTTTGTTGTGTGTACCATCTAGCCCTCAAAATGGTCTAAAGAATGAAACCAAAGCCATCAAAACCACAAAAACAAAATTGTTAAGTTCTTTTAATTTATTCAACTGTAGCCTGCACTGCTGCAATCCCTAGATCATGCGTATTTATCTACATCACAAGAACATTACTACTATATTGTTGGTGCTAGTTAACAAAGTTAAGATGAGTAGAACATCCTAGCACCTTCCACCACCATCACTGGTTCTAACGAGGAACAATATACCGACACCAATCCTGCTACAACACGTCTACATCAACACCCTCCAAGTCAACATTCCCCACCTGAATTAGGGAGGAAGGACGACCCAGTGCGACCCAACATGTCTACATCATACGGTTTGGCCCCTAGTACGAAAAAGACAGCAAGCCAAAAGGCCTTGCATCAGGCATCACTTTTTGACTGGGCATTGTTCCTACGCCAATCACAATTCCCATTGATCCGACCAAAAACTGCCCTTTGCACCAGAGACCACTTCCCCTGTCAAGTTTCAGATGCCTCCTGCCAAGCACCAAACATAATTTTCCATGGCAGTCACCACTCCCCTGGTTAGCATCATTACCGGTCAGGAGTCATCCCGTGTATCACAGACATAGAGGATGTCCCCTATCACCATGAAAAGTACAAAAAGTTCCTCCCTAATTGTACATTATGTAACCAATCCCGTATGGTAATAATAGGACACATTCACTCACTTCAATCCTAATTTTAACTTTCCTACAATTACTTTCACTTGGACTCGGGGTTCCATGAATCCCTAGCCCTTGGGAACTCCCTACTGACTTGAGTGCCGGCAGAGGATTGTCGAAGAAGGCTCTAGCATATCTTTCTGTCTTGCAAAAAACCCTTTTCAAAGAGACGAACGAAGGAATGTGACTCTGGTTGGTTCCACTCGAACTAGCGTGAATTATGACCCTCGTCTTTGTGATTTACGAAGAGATCCATCAAGTTCCAAAGATCTTATTCCTCTTCCAAGAAGTTGGGGCGAGCAGCAAAGTTAAGCAAATGATAAAAAAACAACTGTTTATTCTACAAAATAAAAGATTGATTTCTGTGTTTTCTTATCTTCTCTTCTATTAACATATTTGTTAAGAAATAAAAATCGTATCTTTTAACCATAAATATAAATACAATTTGCATTTCTCGGGCAATAGGCTAAAAGAAAGAAAAACTAAAGAGCTTCTGAATTTAGTTGTGGACTAATCATGTACCAACACAAAGTCAGCAATTGCTCCCAACAAAACCCTAACCATAAGTGCGAGCGAGGACGCCCAGGGTGGAAAAGAGAGAGAGAGCCTTACGTCGGAGCGCGCTGATTATGCTGTGGATTGACGACGGAGCGACGGCGGTGGAACGGTGGAGCTGCGACGGAGGCCCGGTGTAGGTGTCGACCAGAGCCCTAATCGCGTCCCTTCCCACTGCGACTCCAGAGAACCGGGAAGAAAGAGACGGCAAAAAAGAATATAAAAAAGGAGTTCATAAATTAGACTTTAAAATAATAATAATAATAATAATAACAATAATAATAATAATAATAATAATATAGTATTTATTTATTTCATTTTTTTTTCTCGATCGTAGAAATTTTAAATCAAATAATAATAATAATAATAATAAGGTGATTGTGTTATAGTTGATTGGAGAATCAAAATCAAAGTACATCAAAATTGAACTACAAATGTCCCTAAAATCAGCAATTACAACTAATCTCATGTGAGTCAAATTCATTTTGTTTTAAGTTATAATTATATCGTTACAATGTTGTTAAATTACGAAATTATATTTATTTTTTAAAATAATATTAATATAAAACTATATATAATATATAAGATTTAATATAATATATTCGTTTTTAAATTATGGGTGGTAAAAAAATTAACATAAAATTCATGCACTTTAAAATCATATTGTATATTTAAAATATGTCTAAAAAATACAATAAAAGTAAAATAATGAAAAATGATCATGCCATTTAATATAATAACAAATTTTGATATTTATTTGCATATGTCTTAATATTTCTTATTTTTATTTGTATTTTTATCAGTTATTTAGTCTACTTCTATGCATAAAAAAATGTGATCAATGTTCAAATGAATAAATAATCAATCCATTTCGGCCAAAATTATTCTTAAATAAATTATAGATCATGAATCTGTAAGCCAATTTTTAGAATATTTTCTCTCATCTATTACACAATGTCATGAACCTACTTGTTGACCCAAATCATGTGAGCTAATATATATATATATATATATGCTCAAAGTAATGATGATAGAGCAATCTAATCATAAATAAAACATGAGACAAAATTGAGTGTGGAATGTAATTTTGATCCTAACAACAAAATATACTCCAATCCTTTATTAACATTCATTGTGCATGATATTAATATTTTTTTTCCAAATGTAGAAACTATTTAAATTACTTCACAATTCTAGTGCAATAAAACCCTTACCCTTTAGAGCACAAAATAGAGTATAAATGGTAGGTCATTCTCCACCACCAAAATTTTGACTTCCTCTAAATCCTTCAATGTAATTGTAAGATATTTTAAACTCAAAAAAATGTTACAATATAGTAAAAAAACATTTCATGAATTTTGCAGCTTGAATCGTTTTCCAATATAGTATCCATTATATGTATATATATATATATATATATATGTATATATATGTATATATATATATGTATATATATATATGTATATGTGTATATGTATACATATACACGTATACATATATATGTATACATATATACATATGCATATATACATATATACACATATATATACATACATATATATATATATACATATACATATACATATACATATACATATACATATACATATATACATATACATATATATATTCACGATGTGATGATCGAATCGTTCACAAATTGGCTGACGACGACATGAATTTGGGCTTTCTTCCACTCTCGACCCAGCCGAAACGAACAAGCTGCTAGGGGTTGCTCCGCTGTGCCAGCCGAGGCAGGCTACAGGTTTGATGTCCACTGATGTGATGAATTTTACCCACGTCACCATGGGCCCCACTACTTTTACGGTCCACTGTCGGAAGATTTCCCTGAATTGCGTTGTGAGAGGGACAGCCGAGGGGTTGTGGAGCACCGCGACCTTTCGGAAGCCCATCTCGGCCTTCGCGTCGCATCGCATCGCATCGTGCCGGCGAGCAGTCGTTGACACCGCGCGGACGCCCAAAATAAACCCGCAGCTGCTTTTGGGATCGCGTCGCGTGCGCATCGAGCGTGGGGTTCTGGCTCACCAAACCCTCGTTTCGGCATCGATCGGGCCGGGCAGCACAAGCGGAGGGCGGGAGGGATGTCGGGAATCGAGATCAGCGTGCTGCTGGACAAGTCCAAGGAGCTGGACCAGCTCCGCAAGGAACAGGAGGAGGTCCACCAGGAGATCAACAAGATCCACAAGAAGCTACAATCCAGTACTTCACCCCCTATCCTTCTCTTCGCCCCCTTTCACAATAGCAACAACAAAAACAGCATTTTGCTTCTTGAGTTGTTAGTGCTGCGTCTCCTTTCGAGCCATTGTTGATTTCTGTTGCTTTCTGCCTTGATTCTTGTCTTGCTTCTCTTCCACAAGGCGTTGTGTTGAGGTTTGCCTGTCGTGTTTTGCACACTGCAACATCTGGGGGATGAAAGCCTTCGGTCTCGCTAGAGCGCATATGGCAAATGTCAATTCCTCTCGTTTCTTTTTTGTTTTTACTGGAAAGAGTACAAATTGTTTACTGAAGCATGATCTGAAGCAGGTATTGCCTATAAATTAACAAATTTGCTGATAGGAGTTCCGAGTATTGCATTTTTGGCATGATCTACACGGTCCGCAAACATCTATAAGTTGTTAAAATAATGCCTCGCGAACACTGAATTTGTGCACTTTAGTCCACTTTTCGTATTAGTTATTAGATTTGTCCTGTTAACTTGCTGTCACTATCATTGTTTCGATGTGGTTATATAGTTGTTGGTGTGGTACATATCTTCTCTGTTCCTAGATGTTTTGATGTTTCTATCTGTGATGTATCTAGCTCTGGAGGCATCGGATGCCATATTAATCAAGCTCAGACAACTGTATTGTCAGGCCAAAGAGTTGTCTGAAAATGAAGTCAGGTATACACCAAGAACGAAACTTTCAAATTCCATATCAATTTTTATTTACCAAAAGGTTGTACTGTTGTGCATGTAAATGGATAGTTCATCTAAAACTTTTGAGTATAATTTTTTTCAGCATCACGTTGGTTTTTCGAAGTTTAATTAATGACAAAGTTCTTTTAATCATGGAAACATCTGCTAATATTTAGCATTTTTATGAGAATGCCTTACGCATGCATTTTACTGCTTGTGCTTGTTGATTGATGTGGTTTCGTTGTTGAAGAAAATGATTCTGAACATGACTTCTGTTGTTTCTGGATGTAGATGAACCCTTTTCTTTATCTATTTGTCGCATTGTACAAATGAGCCTTCAGCTGCGTTACATAGAAGAACATATGATGGAATTGAAAATTTTAATTGATTCATTCTCTTCCTATTGTTTTTTGTTTATAAAGATTAATTTGAAGACTTTCATTCAAGCCCTAGTCGTTAAATGTGCTAATTAGTGCAAAATGGTGAGAATTTTGTGCATGTATGTTTCTTTTTTGGGGGGATTTTTCCATTAAACACTTCAAACAAATCACTACAATTTTATCATTTTTTTGTTCAATTTTGTATTCTCAAATCACACCTAATGAGTATCTTGAGCATACACTTAAAATAGAGGACGATTGACATTCTCATTTTAAACACCTGCCTTCTGGTATTGCCTAAAAATACATATGTAAATACCAAGCATACTGAATCAGAACAATTCAACCACAGAATCATCACAAGGACAAACCATAATATATGCTTATGTGCTACTTCATATAATCATATTTCATAAGAGCAGTTGCTGAGTGTTTGATGGTGTTTAAAAAATTTCAAGATTGAGCTTCTGTTTGGCAGATGCAAACTGCTGCCAATAAAATAATTTGGATTTATTTGTTATATGATTATGTCTTTGTTCGTAGTGCATATATTTGGGCTATTGTTGAAAGGTCAGGTTTAGGATAGGCAAACCTTTTTCCTTCACTTCTCAGGAGTTTACATTAGTTTGAAATTTAAAAATTTGACGTGCTTGATTCTAGTTATGTAAAGGGGAGATATTTTTCTATGAAAGGTGTAATTTTATGACTGGTAACTAAAGAGAAGGTACATTTGTCGTTGCTCAAAGAACTTTCTGTCATAAGGCAACTTTCTATGCTATTACTTTTATTTTCTTTCTTTATTCTTCTTATGAAACATGTCTCATAAAACATGTTTCCTTAAAGTTCTTGGCTGTTTTCTATTGCAATCGGAATTTTTGTCATCTGCGAATAGGCCCCATGGAACATGTAGGCATTATTGGTTGGTCCTACATCATCAACTGAAAAGAGTGGAATCATCAATATAAACAAATAAATACTATTGGAAGGTCAGCTGCTATAATATCATGTGAATATAAGGGGACTCTTAAGGGGGCTTTTTTTCAGAAGCTGCCACCCTTATAGTTCGTTTAAGGGTATATGCACATTCTATTATGTCAGGACAACAAGATTATCTATGTAGTACGTTGCATTATTTTTAAAATTGTGGTGGTTGGTTGTAATATTCTCAATATTTCTTTGATCTGACATTTTTATATAATTTCATGCTTTAGTGCTTCAAATGCATTGATGAGTCAGCTTGATGCTTTACTACAATCTGGACTTTCAGCTGCGCAAAGGAAAAAAATCGGTAAGGACAACATATTTCAGGTTTTCCTGTTTTAGTTAGTTTATTGTGTTTCACTTTTTTCTTGGTATCGGTTAAGCTTATCGAAAGTTCCACTTTAAATTTTGAGGGTCTAGGCAGGATGTTATCTTGCCATCTAATGCAGCTTCACAAAATGACCTGTAAATATAATTTGCAGATTGTTGGTTCCTTACGATAATTGCAGCTTTGTCCAAGTTTGATTCATTTTTTGTTTTGTTTTAGTAGTTTGAGTTTAAGGCTATGGTGATATTTTTACTGTCAGATAACTAAACATCTCTTCTAGTATCTTTAAATGTCAAGTTAATATTTTTGCTACTTTAGTTTGTTCTTGGTTATAGAGAAATTGTCCATTACATATATATGATGTCTTTGAAATGGCCAACCAAAATGACTTTGTTTGACAGTAAATTGCTGCTGTCTCCTGTTGGCTTATTACCTGTGCTTCCTTTTTCTTGTGTATACTGCTCCAGAAAAACATAAGATTACATATGTGATCATTTAGTCTTGTTCCATGATTTTTTGGACAGTAAGAACTTTTTCTGTTGTATTTCATTACATACGAAGAGTGACATAATCCTTGGATTGTGAACCCATGTGTGGTTGACAAATCTTTCGGTTTATTGATTCTTATTTTGAATATGTTTGATGGTTGGATAGGAAACTTTTATTCTGAGAATATCATTGACAAAATTATCATTGAAACTCAAAAGATTACTATTACTAACACTATAATTTCATGCTCAAATCTTACTACATAAGCATTTTGTTTCTGTTTATTTTTATTAGTCAAGTTGATGATGATTCACTGCAGAAGTAAGTGAGCAGAAAAAGAAGCGGATGAAGTCCGATTCAGATATTGCAAGATTTCCTCCTACTGCATCTATGAGAAGCCAACTTGAGCATGCTGCTAACCTGAAGGGTGAACAGGTACACATGCTAGACCTCTATTGGTACTGTATATAAGATGGTCTATATCATTGCTGACCTCTTTCTGGGAATAATCTGCTTCACATAAGTTCTTTGATTTAGCTCATCTCTTATGTTTCAGAGTTCTTGTGGTCACTTGAGAAATTCTAGGTGGTTAGTCATGGAAGAACATATGGTTGTTTGCACCAACTAAAAGACACTGAAATCTCTGTGTAAAGGCCAAATTATGGGCTGCAGTATGGTGAATAAATTTAGGTTCACTCCAAGAAAAATATTAATTGATAAACTGATGCTTACTCAGTGATGTAGTGAAATTGTCAAGACTTGGTTAAACATGAGTACCAACAGTGAACTCATATATGCTTAATTGAGTATGGCTTGCCACTTACAAGTAAAAGCTCAAATCTAGCAACCCCTTGAGTATGGAAGTGGTGTTTAACGTGTATATTTTGGAAGGAAATCAAGATACGATGCAGGTTTTTAAATATATGCATATTCTTTAGTAAAATTCTGGTCTGGACTCAGGAAAAACTTTACCTGTTGCCGAGTATTTCTCAAGTGTTCAAGTTCTGTATACTGATATGGACCAAACAGATAAAAGAAGTGGATATGTATTTAAACTAAATTTAATCCTGTTTTTCCTGAATACTGTTGTCCAAGTTTGAATAGTATAAGTGCTGCTGATGCTGAATATCTAGTTAGTTTCAGACATGACAAATTTGTGCTTGATCATGTAAATGATCTTGCTAGAGCCTGGTAAAGAATGACATTTATGATCTGAAATCATGTGCATGAATGAAATTTTCTCGAGAAGTTTCAGGAGGGCTAGCTTGTTCCTTGTGGAATTCTTAGGCAAGATGCAACTGTGTTTTGTTCTTGAATTTTTCTTAGTAGCAGTTTAAGTTATAGCAGTTGACCAGAGAAGATCAAATTGTGTTCTGTATAAGCACAGAACAGCAAAATCCATAAGATGCAAATATATGTGATTAAAGATATTTGATGCAAGAATTTGGCTTTCCAGGAACTTAACCAGTGGGAAAAGTGAGTGATGACTCGTACATAGAATGAATTGCATAGGAACATAGATATTGGCATGTGGCTGTTGAGGCTGCTATTTACCATGCTGACATGCGATGTATGGTTAAACCTTGCCTGTCTAATGCCACTAGAGATCTGTTTTGATAACAGATGATTGACAAAAGATGATAAGTATGGTAAATGTGAGTGTAATACGGGTCCAGAGACTTGATTCTTGTTCTTGGGAACAAGATTCGCCGTATCGTACCGTACCAGTATTTCGACCCGGGCTCGGTATGGTATGGTACCGGTGTACCGAGTGGTACATCAGGGCATACCGAGCGGTACACCCTGATGTATCGAATAATTTTATATTTTTTTTCATACTGTAGCAGTGCTACAGTATACTACTGTAACACTGTAGCGGTATCGGGCGGTCCGCGTACCGGTAACCTATCGGACCGGTACGTACCACCCGGTACGGGCGGTATGCTTCGGTATGACAGACCTTGCTTGGGAATATGTTAACCATGACTGTTTTGTACCTTATGCAATGAGCACATATAACTAATCCTCTTTTTCATTTTCTGAAAGCATTGATTGGCCAGTGTCATAAGAGAAAGCTAATAATTTACTTTAACAGTTTCAGTTAAAAAATCTGCAAGGAATTTGGTTTTCATGGAGGAGATATGCTCCTAGATTTTGCTGTCAAGTCAAGATGAAAAATAACAAAGAGCCGGGTTAGAACAAGCAGCAAGGTGGAGGATGATCAGTCTTTGACCAGCTGGAGCAAGTTTGACATTCTGGGTTCTTGTCTGATAGAGCTAAAAGCCAAACTGACATTAAAATGCCTGTCTAAAATAGTGTAAAACTGACGTAGCATCTTTTAGTTAGCTTGTTCTTAATAACATTTTGTGCAAAGAAAATATTGGAAGGGTCTAAGGTAATTTTTTTCCTGTAGGAAGGTGAGAAAGTGTTTTATAAGATTAAACTTTTTTGAAATGAATTAGATGTTCTTTAGCAAGAACTGGAGAAATCTTTTAATGCTTTTTTGTTATGTCATGCACATAGGCTTCTCTGCTTTATGACTTAAGTCACTCCTCTTCAATGATTATTTCTATTATGGACAAGTGCTCAAAAGAGACATATTTCTGGTTAATCAACTTTCATTCAATTATTTTATGAATTTTAATAACATTATTCAATTTTAGTATCTCTGGAAGCACTTTTTATTTTTCAGGTGGCAGCTAGGGTCTCATCTGATGATGCTGAAAAAGATGAGTGGTTTATTGTGAAAGTTATAAATTTTGACAAGGATACAAAGGAGTAAGCCTTCTGCATCTTACATTGTATTAGCTTGATTGTTAACCAGATTATTTAATTGAACTTTTGTTACATTCTGAATTCCATATTCTTTACATAGTGTAATGTGCTTTAATGAGTTATATAAAGAAGACTGGACTGGGAAGGAAGAGGCCTAATGCTAACTTCCTTGCTTTGTGCTTTAAAAATTAAAATAAAATAACAAATGGAACATGGTCAATTATGAACCAGTCGCAAGAGTATGCAATGAGGTTATCTTTTTATATGGTAGATATTGATGTATTTCTTCTTGAAGGATGGAAATTCAAATGCTATTGGGAGTATCCATGAAATTTTGTTACTTAGCAAATATATGCAATAAGTTAAGCTCTGATGCTCTGTCTTGTTTGGGTTCTCTTTTTATCCAAAAATCATTGACCTTATTGGTTGGTTATTTGTTCATAAAGTCTTCTGCAAACAAAATACACTGGTGGACTTTTTTGTGCCAAAAAGTGGATACTTCTTCTGACTAAGCTTCAGCTTAACTCATAAGCATATTCAAAGAAGTCTAATGTCTGGGATTAGAACATTAAATTCTCATGTAGCATGTTTGTGCTGGTTGGTAGTCCACATAGTTTAAATACTGCACCTATCATGCTTGCTGGTCAGTGCCACACTGCATTGCACTTAAAATAAGTGTTGGGTGAAACATTTCATGCTGACAGTATTGATTTCCAGAACTGGGTTTTTCAACTTTAGCGCTCTTGTGCGCATTGCTGGCACACAAATTGGCCTTGGTATTATAAGCAAACATCATTTGAAATGCAATAACATCTTATTCTTAAGCTTCTTGTTCAATGTTTCAGCAAATTCTCATGCACGTAATCAAAATGGTCAACATTCATATTCTAGAACAATCTCCTTGGTTCATGCATATTTTAACAAATAAAATGCTCTTCAGTCATGTTTCAAAAAGATTGAGACAAATGTCTTTATTTGGTAGTCCAAATGCATCTGTTTCATTTAGTTGAGAGGAGACCTTGTTCCTCCAATACCTAGACATGCAATGATAGTCCATGGTCATGTTTATGTACTACTCGTTTGACGTCTCACATCGAACACGAATAGCTTTAGCAATCTTCATCATAATGATAGAGTGGTATAGATTAAAGCAAACAAATCTAAGAGTCCATTATGGTTTCTACTTAATGTTGATTTGTAGTATTAGCCTCAACTTGCTGTACAGACCCATAAAATTTGTTGTATAAATTTGTCTTTCTTGAGCCTAACAAACTGTCATGTATCCACAACTGTTGTCACACAAAAGCTGTTTGCCAGAAGACCTCACCATGCATAAAAAATGATATCACTTTGATTTCTTGTTTGCCAGATGTCCTTAAGGTATTGCGATATTTATTCTAGTTAATTTTACTAAGAAGCTTTTTAGCTCTTTTCTCTTTCCAATTTGTTGTGCTTCACCTCTAGAATGCCTTTTATTGTTCTTATATGTACATTGTGTTCATGCCTATGATTATTTTTCAATATGCATACTTTTAGATGCTTATATCAGATGTTCATCCTTGGTGATAGATTCACTATTACCCGCTAATATGTTTTAGATTATAGTCATTGGTAGAGCTTTATCTTAGTCCAACTCTGGATATCAACTTATGTGGAAATTATTTTTGATCCTTAATTTCTTGTCTTATAAAACATGCAGATTTGAAGTTTTTGATGAGGAACCTGGTGACGATGAAGAAAGTGCACAAAGGTAGTGTCTTCTATTTCACAGATTTTATTAAATATGGAAAATTAATTGAGATAACTACAGAATGCTAGATCATACTCCACTTCGTGAGAAATCTTTGAGTGATTTGGAACTTCTAAGTTTTTTTCTTGGAAGAAAATGACAAACGATTCTATTTTCATGTGCATACACATGTTTATGCTAGATATTGCGGGAAGAGTGTTTGAGACACCACTCATCAACAGATGTCTGCATTTCTTGCCCAAACAACATATACAATTTTATATTTAAATTTGAATTTCCATATTGTCTCTCTAGTCTGTGCAGTGACTAATTAAGCACATAGTTATGTGTTAGTCTGATAGAGTGATAAAAGAAAGTGACTAACTATAAGATCAGTACAATTCAGTATTTATTATGAGTTCTTACTCCACATGTCGAGTTTGGTCATTATAAGTCATCCATGTACAGGGCAACTAAAAGAATCGGAACTATAAAAGAAGCCTGATATTATTATTATTATTTCCTAAGTATGATCTCGGGATACTCAGAGCGAGAAATGAAACTGGTGCCATATAATGTTATGTTATATTCTTGTAATATTTTAAAATAAAACATGCATACTTGATACTATCTGCAACCCACAATACAGGAAATCTATTATTAACATGTGTACTGGTGAAAAATGCCCTAATCTCAATGTCACTGCAAGAAATAATCACTGGCCGTTGAACTGTAAGGACCGCCTGTTCGAGTTGGTTTTTATCAAAAAAAGATGTTCAACTCAATTTTACCTGGTTTAATCTATTGTCCAAGGTCCTGAATTACCATAATACCCTGGAGTAAGGTTGTTTTTATAAGGCCAGTAAGTGAAAACTAGCTTGTAGGCTCCAAATTTATCAAAGATTGGAACAATTGCCTCACTAATTTGCATAAGCCGCATATTTTCTGTTTTCTGCATTTTTTTCTATTTAATAGAAGGATGATTTTTTACTCCTAAAATTTACATTATTTGCCTTGAAAATATTAGTATGTGTTTGTTTTTCCATCCACTTTAATTCATAATACTAATTCAAACTTATTATTTGTTCTCACTCTTTGAAACTAAATCTTGAACAATGATTAAATGATTCTTTTTGCTTGGTAGCAACTCTTTTGTTTTTGTTTTGCTCTAATCAATATCTACTGTTATGTTTTTAACTTTCCGGTTGTACCTTCAATAGGCCATCCTGAACATTGGCTGCTATAACAATGAATTTCTCTGTTCATTTGTGTTTGAAAAACCTTTTCATTCATTGAATTATCTGGTCCTCATCTCCTGCTTCTACAGATATTGTGTGCCTTCTTTCATAAAATTATAATTTTAACTTGTAGATCTATCTTTCTGAAAATGTACAAACTCTTCTTTTTCCCTTGTAAAGGCATAGTGAGAGTTCTTAGATTTGAACTTTTATGTGACAAGTTGTATGGAGAACCACACTTTCTTGAGTCATTGATGCACTTGTAGTGTTTAACTGTTAGCCATCTGGCTTTGTTTTCTTTCAGCTCTCTGGAAGAGTAATGAAAATCTCTCATTGTATGGTTTTTTGTAGTTACTGAATTCATCATTGCATTGAGGAAGCCTGCAATAATTAACTGAAAACAAGCAGTTAGGATAGACCTAATAGATATGATTATGGTATTTTGAACGATTGCTTGACATAATAGATTAATGAAGATTGACCAATGTCTTTCTGATGTATTTCTTTACTCCATTTCAGGAAGTACAAGCTGCCTATGTCACACATTATTCCTTTTCCAAAGAAAAATGATCCTTCTAGTGCACCAGATTTCC
Organism: Musa acuminata AAA Group; assembly: GCF_036884655.1. Taxonomy (NCBI): domain Eukaryota; kingdom Viridiplantae; phylum Streptophyta; class Magnoliopsida; order Zingiberales; family Musaceae; genus Musa; species Musa acuminata. The sequence continues at coordinate 35,267,796 of NC_088354.1, forward strand.
CACCAGGCAGACATGTCTTGGCGGTCTATCCTGGAACTACAGCTTTGTACAAGGCAACTGTGGTCAATTCTCACCGCAAGGTAAATAATCCAGTAGTTTCCCTGTTAGCAAGGACTGTTATATTGATTGGCATGTGTCAGCTTGGTTGGAAACTAATGAAAAGAATTGGCATGACACTAACCCATGCAAAAGGTGCTAATGTATTTGTAGGCCTTTTTCATGGCCTATGCTGGTTGGCACAAAGGCATGCTGACTGGCACAGTATCGGATTGTACCATGTCAGAAAGGTATCAGCATGCCTTCATGCAGTAAAGCAATCTTTGCCATTACCACTCTATTTTATAGTTATTTAATCAAAGAAGTCCATTAATTTGACAGTGAGAGCTACCTCTTCAGATATTTTCATCATAAATTTCACTAGCATCTGTCTGGACCATTTGCCATACCTGGTGTTCCGCATACGTAAATAAAATATGCCTGTTAGATGGTTGGGGAGTGTGTGTGTGTGTGTATGAATATATATACTCCTTTCTAAATTTGTCACCTTCAACATGAACAGTAAAAACATGAACAACAATTAGGCAGCAGAGAGGGTTCATTTGATTGCTGATCCTAATATATATAAACATACAATTTTATTTTCCCATGAAACTATATTCATCCTCATATTGAGAAAATAAGTCTTTTTTTTATTGCTGTCTTATCCTCACTAACAAGTAATTCATAATCCATTTCCATTAGATATTTATTTCTTATAAAACAAAAATGCTTCAACAAAACTAAATGGTGTAAGTTTTCAGTAATAAGGATGGTGCAACATATGGAGACTACTGACCTAATAATTTGGTATTATGGCTGAAAGAAGAAAGAAGATGCACTTACATCCAGTTATAAATTCCAGGGATTAAAGGCAAACTAAATTATGTCTTTTATGGTAACAATGATTTTTCTTACACAGCACTTTGTTTCTTGGCATGGATTGGAACAAGTTTTACTATGTTATAAGTGTGTTATAAGTAAAGTATGCTTCCTAGTGTCTTCTAATGAAAATACTCAGAAAATTAACAATACATATTTCCTGATAGATGAGCAGAAATTTTTGCTCAATCTTCAGTTAGCTATTAGATGTTATTTCCATCTGTTGTATAACACCATAACATGTTCAGCGCTTGTTCATTTCATATTTAATTTAAGATGTTTATGGGCAAGATATTATTCTCTAAATTTCCCAAAATTTATGATATTTGCTGCAACATACTGACTATAACTTATCTTTTCTATTATGGTTTCCCTTCTGGCTTGGAACTTCCAGAGAAAATCTGATGAGTAAGTCAGCTATCCTGTAGTGTCATTCCCTTTCTCATACAGATATCTGCAGTTGTTATTTGCTTTAACCTGCGTGATTTGCTAGTTTATATAACATATGTAACATTGGGCAGGAAAAATAAGATTCAAAAAATCAACTCATGGTCATGCATCTTGTGAGTAATATCACTTAGTTACCAATATGCGGATACTTACAGTAATATAACATTTCAAGTGGTTATCACCTTTCCAATTACTCCGTTATGATTGCCAAATTGCAGCTGCACATTTTTTATTTTTTCTATTTACGTCTAACAAGAATTTGGTGATTTTACCCTAAACAGAAACCAATGGCTGAAAAGAATCCATGTGGCCCGTCCCTAAGTGCCTGTCATTGTATCTTTTACAGTGTGGTTCAACTTCAAACAATTACGTTCCAGTGTCTACGTTCTACTTACTGTTGGATCTTTCATTATATTGTTTGTTGTTCAATCTGGCATTCGCTCATCCTCCTATCTTGTGGATCAGCAGTAGTTGTTAAGAGCACAACATATGCCACAGGAGCCCTCTCTTTTAAAAAATGACACAGTATAGTTGCTCTAAATTGATCAAGGCCACTTGCAACTTTTAAACTCTGCATTGGTTTAGGACTTCTGATAACTTCTAAATTGATCAAGGATGTTGACTGGTGTTTGATTTCTTGTTTTTGCTAGTTACCTTCTCGAGTTCGATGATGACGAAGAAGATGGGTCCTTACCACAAAGAAACGTACACTTCTACAAAGTTGTTCCACTTCCAGATGGACATCGGCAATGAAACTAGATTGAGCAGTTATTTCTTAGTCTATAAACCTAGTACTAAGACACAACCTTCCTTCTGAGGCTCTTGGTAGTGCAGTTGTGATGGTAGTGTAACATAGTATATATATGCTTGATCTTGATGCTTATCAAATACATTCACATGTATATCATAATTGTTATTACGGCCTTTTACGATCATCAAGATGGACTGTGCTAAATTGTTGTAGAATGGTGTAATTTGTTTATGACAGTGAGAAATTTGTGAATATATATTGAGTACTTGGTATAAATGATATTTCTGTGGCGCCATGATGGTATTAATATGGAGATAATGTCATCACTTTATTTTTGAAGGTCCTTGAATTCTTTGGGATCAAAGAACTTAGTATCCATATTACACCATTGTTACTTTGATCTTTGTGCTTCGTATTGACATTGTATTCATCTTCCTCGAATTATTCATCTGAATTAACCTTAAGGCCTTAGTCAGATTATAGTGTTTTTGAATTGACTTGTTTATATTTTTTATTATTATGATTTTAATGTTTCAAAAAATGATTTTTATAAGTGTTTGAACGATTATAAATGGAAATTAGGAAGGTTTTGATGTAACTTATTGTGCTTTTGGTAACAATAACCATACCACCAATATCACACTTCTTTGAATGATATATTATATATGCATTAATTTGTGGTGAAAGAATGGAAACTACGAAGAGTGAGTGTTACGGTGTCGATACATTCATTTATTTGCAGGTTTTAGGGTTATATCTGGAGACACCCTAACAACTATAACGGTCATCATATCAGCGTTACGGCGATTAACCGATATGTCATAACGTTGACCGCTGACCGTTATTATATGGTGCGACTATTTCGTCGCCGTCAGATATCTGCCCACAGAACCCTTCACATTATAACGCAAATATTTAACACATATACAATCTCTCTGTGCATCGGTTGGTTCCTCTTCTTGAAACCCTAACGTCTCGGATCGGATAACCAAGATCCCTCACAATGGCGAGGCGAACCCCGCCGCTTCTCCGCCACCTCCTCCGTGGTGCCACTGACGGCGGAGCATCGCGGCCGCCGCTAGCCCATGCCGAGCCCCGGCGGTCCGTCACCTACATGCCCCGCCCCGGCGACGGCGCTCCGAGGCGCGTGACCTTGATCCCCGGCGACGGGATCGGGCCTCTCGTTACCGGCGCCGTGCAGCAGGTGATGGAGGCGATGCACGCGCCGATCTTGTTCGAGACGTACGAGGTCCACGGCGACATGACCGCGGTGCCGGCGGAGGTGATCGAGTCGATCCGGAGGAACAAGGTCTGTCTCAAGGGTGGCCTCAGGACGCCGTTGGGCGGAGGGGTTAGCTCCCTCAACATGCAGCTGAGGAAGGAGCTCGATCTCTACGCGTCGCTCGTCCATTGCTTCAACCTCCAGGGGTTGCCGACCAGGCATGAGAAAGTGGATATTGTGGTTATCAGGGAGAATACCGAGGGGGAGTACTCCGGTCTGGAGCACGAGGTCGTTCCTGGTGTCGTAGAGAGTCTCAAGGTACGTGGCTTTCCATCCTGCCAAGCTTTGGGTTTTAACTTTAATTGCGTTAGGTCTTTTGCGAATTTTTTAGATCTTCTGCCAACGATTAGAAATTCAAGATACATCTGGACTTGGAAAAGGTAAAATACCAAAGTCTTACAAGTATAATGTTAGGGGCTCATCTGATTTCATGATCAGAGTCCCCTTCTTCGAATCCTTTTTCATGGTCTGTCTAATTCAAGTACAAGAAATAGAATTGGAATAGACAAAATTCAAGACTCGCCACTGGTATGAAGTTATATTCATGTTTGTTTGCCTAAGAATCTCTTATTGTTGTGAAGTGTTTGGTCACAATTGATAAGAGAATGTGATTACCTGAAGAAATAAGGAAAATGACATTGATCTTCATAAAAGTAATTATTAGGTAATGACAAAGTGGAGGTGGTGGTCCTGGGGATGATGGCACGTAGGTGGCCAAGTGGGAGGAGCCAGAGTTGATGGAAAAGTTTACAATATGGTGGAGGTGAAGGATGAGGAGGTGAAGACTAGAGCTTGTCGGATTGTGGTGTGGCGATTGAGCAAAATGTGTGAACATGAAGTTGTTTCCTTTCATGCTCTTTATGCATGCTATAATTTTGTTTAATGAGTTGACATGGATGACCATAAACATTTTCAGCATACTCTTATGGCTGATTTTCTATCTGGTATATGACAATCAACCTAGCACACTCATGGCAGATTCCCAAAATAGTATATGGTGCTGATTTTAGTGATAAGATACTGATTTTATTTTCTGTAGTCATACTTTAAGTGACCTAGATATGGAATTAGTTGCTTGATGTTTAAATCAGTTTTAAATAATTTTTGGATGGGCTGGAAGTACGGAACATCATATGGTCAAGTGATAAATATATGATCAAGTCCTTGTTCTCAGCATGTGTCACGTGAGAAAGTAAAAAATATATGAACACCAGCCTTTACTTGTGCTCTGTCTCCCACTTTGTTATCTTCTTTTCTACAATTATTTGTAAAATATTAATATATTATGATTTCCTTGTTAACCATCTCTGCTATATATATTCCATCAACTTGCTACTTTCTGTAACCAATAAACAGAAACTTTTTGCTTTGAAATTTTGTTCCAACAACAAGTTTATAGGCAGACCCTAAACTCCCTATTGCACCTGGGACTGCATTAGTCTGCTATCAGATCTGTTGATCCCACAATGTTGTACTGCATCAACAATTGATTCAAAAAATTAAAAGATGGATCATTATGATAATAGTTGGACAAGAAAAGTGATAAAATTGTAGAGATTCTGGGAGAGCTTTTTGCAATTTGCATGGTATTAGAGACATGAAGATTGAAAGGCTGTTTTACAGTGACCAGATCAAGTCAATATCAGATCTGCTACGCTGAGAGATCATGCCATGTGAATAATCCAGGAGTAGATTGAAGAAAGTGTAGTAACTTGTTGATCAACTAAACATCAAAAAGCCAAAAAAGAGGCAGCAACAAATACAACATATTTGTTGATCCTTACACTGATAATAAGTGCAAAAAGAAGATTAAACTAATATTGATAGCAATTGACGTCAAAGTGAAAGAAGAGACCAAAACTTGACAAATTGTGTCCAGAAAATGACTTTTATTTGTTTCATGAGATAAAGATGCAATGGACCTTGTTAGAATCTTAAACATGGAGAGTTTTGAGTGCATAATTGTTGCAGGCAGCAAGTTGATGCAATTTAAAATTAATTAGGTTTAGGTTGGACCAAAGTTCTTGTTTGATTTTATTAAGTCCAGAGCCCTTTTTCTCCCTTTTTTTTTGGATAGTTTTGAGAATTTTTAATTTTTTTCTTTACAGCCAAAATGGATCTATGCATGCGTTTTTAACTTATTTTGAGTTTCTGTAGGAACCTGATTCACAAAGGAGTACTCAGTTGATAATCTCTCTTGGATCTGTTACAAAGAGCCTAAACATGTCTGCAAATCTTTGTAACAGCTATATTTTCAGATATAAGAATTAAAAATCCATTTGATAGATTCCAATCTTATTATGGAAACACAGTAAATAGAGCTGTTGGACTTTTATTGTTGGTAACACCTTCATATTCATTTAATCAATTCCAATCTTACTTGTTTATGAAGATTTTATTATGCCTTAAATCAGCTTAATTTGTCCCAACATAATGTTTATGTGATGATCCCTCTGTATGTTTGCTAACATGACAAAACCCAGACTTCCACCATAAGATAGATTGCTGAACAAAGATTTGAATGCTGTTGTTTGTCAGGTTAGTTGACTCTTTCTGCAGGATCTTTAGGCTGTATGTACAAAGGAAAACTTCTTTGCTCTCACGTTCCATGAAAAATGCTGGCAATAATTTGCATATATGGAATAAAAATCTTGTACCATTAATGTAGAGATGGTGCCTTGGTGATAGACTGGTCAAAGCTGTATCCTGTATGGTTGCACCTGTTGACCAAACTGGGCAGTCCATCTCATGCTGGTGAGCACTCTTAGGACAGCCGTAAGATTCATGAAAGACTGTCTTCTGTTTTGCTAGCTTCATTCCTTTCATTTTATATTCTGTAGTTATGCTTTATTATTTGATTGCTTTGTTTGCTCTAGTTTTTTTTTATGGTGTCTTTGCTTTGTACTACATCTGAAGTTATGGTTCCTACATACGCTAGTTTTGAACTCTTGGCTTTATTTATGGAGTCAGATCATTCTTCTATTTATCTGATATGGTCAGATGCCTTTTGTTGTTTAACTCTAAGAGAGCCACATAGCAAAGTTATTCTTCAATTAGAGATTTTTGTATACTGTTATTCTTGACTGAATACATCTTCTGCTATTTATTTGTGCAACTCTTTCTTGCTCTCTTCCTTATTCCTTATCCTCTCAACATCTTTGCTAGGTGATCACGAAGTTCTGCTCTGAGCGAATTGCTAAGTATGCTTTTGAGTATGCTTACCTTAACAACAGAAAGAAAGTCACAGCAGTGCACAAGGCCAACATTATGAAGCTTGCAGACGGTCTGTTCTTGGAATCATGTCGTGAGGTTGCAACAAAATATCCAGGGATAAAGTATAATGAGATCATTGTTGATAACTGCTGTATGCAACTTGTTTCAAAGCCTGAGCAGTTTGATGTTATGGTATGCCACTTCATTTTTTATTTACTTTTCAAGTGCAGCATTCTTTTTCTTTATGTTTTTTACTCTTTACAATTCTAATTACGTTGCTTATTCCAGTTTTGTGGTGTTTTCAAGTTCCATGCTCCAGTAGTAATTGGAATTTAAGCATGATTATTTTTAGTTCTATTCTTTAGTCGAAATTTTATGTTGAGAGAGCCTTTAAGTTAACTGTAGTTTTGGTAAGTGTTGATACAATAATTACACAAGTATTATTAGAATACTAGGACACAACATGGCATGGACACATCCATTGGCTGATGTAAATTCTTCCGACATACTGCTATAAGCTGATGAATGGATTATTTTGTGCAATTTCGACAACTTATGATCATAATAATATATGATCTATAAAAGGAAGCTATGGCTCATTCCAAAAGAATTACCAACAAAAATAGATACAAAATGATAAGGAGCTTATTCATTTCCATCACAAGACTGATTGATTTAAAAAGTTGAAAGTACATTAGCCATATGAAAGCCTTCCATTGATCATCTACCAATTTCTTGTATATGTATCATACGTTAGCCAATCCAGTAGTAAGTGTATGCTACTTTTACAGTGCTTCATGTAATCCATTAGCATATCAGTCATTTCATGCTAAAATGTGAATGCTTTAATTATCGGTTGAGGTGTGGGATCATCTAATTTAAGAGTATCATATAATTAATTTACTAAATGTGAAAAACTTGTATATCATGATTAAGATTTAAAATGAGTTGTACTTTTTCAAACACATTTAAGGTTACCCTTATATGAAATATCAGCACCATATTGAACTGGATTATCCATTTGCAGGTCACACCAAATCTTTATGGCAATCTGGTGGCAAACACAGCTGCAGGCATTGCTGGAGGCACTGGTGTCATGCCTGGAGGTTTGTTGATGATCCTTTAATGTCTAATGTGAAATTTGATTTTGCCCCCTTAATTCTCTGTTATGCAAAGTATTTTGAAAAAATTAGGAACAAATTTCCATTACAAAACGCTTACCCATGGAATTCGGCCCATCAATTGTGCAATGCACTCTAACCACTGGGATGTTTCAACAGAGACCTGTCATGCAAAGTAGTTGAAGTTCCATAATGGTCTTTTGCTCTTCTTACTGATGGACAGGACCCTCAGTGATCTAAGCTATCAACCTTTGTGGTTTGATTAATTCACAGATATTGAATATTATAGGTGCCAAGAACTTGGCATCAGAACCACCACTCTTGGGGTACCAACTGCTGCAGTCTGCAATTCTTAGCTTACATATGCTTATTCATGTCTTTTTTGTCTTATGTAATGGTGTGTCATACTTGCTTTGCCTAATCAGGCCACTCAAAATGGTTTGATGAGGCATGGAATTGTCACAGGCACTCCATCTATCTCATGCATTACCAGCATATAATAGTTGGTCCAGGCACCTTTGTAGATTCTACCAACCATTACATTAGCATCGTCACAAGTAAACTTGGTTTGTGATGGTCAGTCCTGCAATTTTTCTTAACGTTATGATATCGACTTATGAGATCATCCTTCTTTCCTTTTCTGGGATTTCAGGGAATGTTGGTCAGGATCATGCAGTGTTTGAGCAAGGTGCTTCGGCAGGCAACGTAGGTAATGAGAAAATAATGGAGCAGAGGAAGGCGAATCCGGTCGCGCTGCTTCTATCATCTGCTATGATGCTTCGGCATCTGCGGTTCCCGTCGTTTGCCGATCGACTAGAGACCGCTGTGAAACGTGTTATCGCCGAAGGCAAGTACAGGACTAAAGACCTGGGAGGTAGCAGCACAACTCAAGAAGTTGTCGATGCTGTCGTCGCAAAGCTGGACTAGGTGCCAGCTGGTTCTCATGGTAGTAATTTGTCATCTATTTGTTCTCATTTCCCTTATGCCCATATCATAATTCTTGAAGATTCCCACATGGAATCTGATGAACCTTAGCTTCGTGCAATAATTGCTGGATCTGTCCCACAATAAACCCATTCATTTGCATAAAGAAAATTGAGAGAGGTTAATTATTGTGTGTTCCTTATAGCAGCTCAAAGAGCCCTCTCTTTGCACGCCATTCTCAAAGGAGTATGTGGAACTGAGAACTTCCCTTCTGCTATTTGATCGAACACCCATCTGTTTGCCGCCTCCGTGTAGTGAACTCCATCCCAAATGATCCTCTTCGATGGATCCTTGCATGATTTCCCAATCACAACCTCGGTACCGTTCACCGTGATCGTCGACCCGCAGCCATTATTCGCGTTGTAGTTGTACTTGCCGCCATGGCCGCAGCAAGCAACAAGCGGCAGCTCAAACCCTGCAAGTTCCCAAGTCAGTAGCATGCACCGCCCACCCGATCGAGCTCTGCTGCGTTCTTCTTACCGTGCTTGGTCGCGTGGCTTATGAGCTCATACTTGACGGAGTATACATCTACGAAGGTGAAGACGGCAAGCGGGAGATCCTCCCGCAGCTGGGCGACGGCCTCCTCGAGCTTCGTGTTGAAGAGCTGCGCGACCTCGTTGAAGGGCGACCCGCAGCCGAAACGATCGACCTCGGGTGCCCTAAGGAGGAGGCGGTCCAAAACGTAAGCGAGACAACCGAAAGGTCCCGTGTTGTGCACCCAGAAGAACCTTCCTCCCCCCCAGTAGATACTCTGCAACAAGAGCTCATCAATGGTGATCATAGATAGAGAGCAACATCGAAGTGTACTTCTCCGACTACCTTTACAGCCATGCTGAACTTGTCGACGATATCTGGGATGGATGCCTTGACCTCTTCCGATGTCATGTTGCTGAAGTAGCCTGCTGTGAGATCGTTTTGCCCAATGTCGAAGGTGTACAGAGCTCGAGAGAAGTATTCCTTCTTGGGCAGTTGATCCTTGAACAGTCCTTGATCGAGAAATGACTGAGACCGAGACTTGAACTGAGAGAACTGCCAGGTCTGCACGTCCAAGGAGAAAGGGCTGAAGCCAGATTGGAACAAGGTCGTGTTCTGTGGCCTTATCGTCGACCCCGCCGTCGCAAAGTTTGCTCCGTGGGAGAAGTTGGTCCCGATCGAATCGAGATACGCGTTGAGACGAGGAAGCCCCAAGCTGTTTGCTGAAATGCCAAGCAAGAAGAAACCGGTACGTACTCGTCCATTGGCAAGACTCGACAGGGCGAAAAAACTAAGGGATACGAACCGATGAAGTCGATGATGACGCGGCCATCGCAGTACCTCCCCGCCGGCTTCCGGAAGAACGTCTCGCCGTTGGGCGGCGGGGCCTGGCCGAAGGCGGCGGACAGCCCTCCGGTGTCGGAATTAGAGTCGCCGAAGTTGAAGATGGCCGGGAAGGCGCAAGGAGCAGATGCCGCTGCGAGCTGGAGCAGCAGCGAGCTGATGAGGATTGACGCGATGGGAGGTAGCACCTGAGGAAAAGCCATGGCGCACAAACACACACGGTGCAGGTAAGGCAGAAAGAGATGAACACCATAATATAGATGGGCAAGTCGATATCCATGCATACGTAATCCATAGGATAAAACTACCACAACATAATCTTGCGGAGCAGATAAGGGAAAATGAAACCAATCTCTTCCATTTGTTTACCTATGACAAAGTTGATAGAGAGAGAAAATATAGATGGATTACTAGATAAGATCTTATAGAATCCATAAATAGAAATGAAAATAAAAATCCAATCTTTCTCCATTTGCCATGTTTGTGATCACAAGTCTGATCTTTTTATTTATGAGAACTTGTTTGCTTGTTCAATGAAGAAGATTCGGATCATGTGTGTCGTCATTTTCTTCTTTTCTCCTTGGATATTGTGGAAAGAAGATTCGTTCATTCCTTTCCGAGATATAAATCCAACAAAAGCCATAAAGGATCAAATGGTTGATAAGAAGTGTGATGAAAGAGCTTTCAGTCCACACTTCTTTTCATCTACTTCTATACTTTTTTTTTTCTCTTTCGAGAGGAATCAATCCATGACATGATGCGATGGTCTTCTTGTTCTGATTTCTTTTCTAAGAGAAATATTTTACATGACATGATGTGATGGTCTTCTTGTTCTATCTAAGAGAAATGTTTTACTAGTAATGTCTGTTAAAAATAAATTGCTTCCTTCATGGCATTTTCTTGGATATGAAAGAAAAATTATAGCTGCTTTCTCTATCATCTCTTAATATATGTTTGTACCATTTCAGAACTTAGCACCACCATGTCTCTGTTCATCCTTGTGTTATTTATTGCTCAAGATGCCATCACACATCCTCTAGGCCTGGAATCATGTTGTTGCTTCAAGTGACAATGACCTTTCCACATCCATGTCAATGGAATCATGTCCATGAAATGCTCACTTGAACTCATGGTGATGACAACAAGAAGTTTGATTGAACAATGGAGACCCGCAAGCTAGTAAAACAATAGAACAGCATTCGTGGTTTGATGATCATGCCATATCTTTATAGCTGAAATTAATTACCAGAAGAAATCTGCAGCTGGAATTTCATTCTAAATTCAACTACCAGTGAAAAGAAACTTGTACTGTTCCACACTCAACATGAGAATTTATGTTACTGATTAGTCTGAAGAACTCTGACCACTAGGAAAAGATGCTTCATGATAAATTGGGCAGACTACACTTTGGAGAACTGGAATTGATCTGTGCAGTCTAGGACAAACAGGGCGCATCCATGTCGTGTGACTGCCATCGATATCTGATTTACTTGACCAAACTTATGACCACTCCACACTTCAGTGCACTTACATGTAGCATTGCCTAGGAACTCGCCACCGAGAACCTTTCCGATGTCGGAAATCTTTGCAGAAATTACTGTTGTTTGAGAATTGAGGTTGAAGAAAGAGAGGTAAATCTCTCCTGCAAAAGTAAGAGGAATGATATCAGCAAGATAAGCAGCTCTCAAATTAATGGTATATATTTTCATCGTAAATTACAAGTTTAAAGGATCTATTTATTTGCAGGCTCTGAATGTAATCCATAGACTAGCATGCTAGCTAACACAAAATGGTTAACGGACTACAGAATACGATATCAGAGCAACACTTTCCAACGCAATACCAAATGCAGGAAGTTTTCTTCCACTTGGTCAGAAAGTGAGCATCAAGGAAAAAATCTCATTATAAAGAGGAAGTTCTTTTAGAACATATTAAAATTGCTACTACCTTTTCTTCCAGTTCCAATCCATGAGCGAATTCCTTCTGTAGAATTAACTGCATCAGAAATCTAGTTAGTTTCTGTCTCCTTTAGAACATATTGTAACATAGATGTAAACATCCCTATAAGTACCTGCTTCAGAATCCATTGTTGCACACAAAGCAGAGTAGCTATTTACAAGAGTTCCACTATCATTTAACGTCCACATCTGCAGATTGTGGTATAACTTAGTTAAGAAAAAGGAAGTAAAATAATTCACTGGACTTTAAACCTTCAAAGTGAAATTTAAAGGAATTGGCTCATGGTGAATAATTTTTCTGATAAATATTTGTAACAAGAAAAAAAAGTGGAGAGCAGAAATGTTTCTGTTAGACATAAAGTAAATCCATAGATATTAATATATGGGAGGCAATTTAGCGTAGATGAAATACCAAAGCTGGTAGTATAGACCTTGAAAGGAGGAAGGTTAGAATGCTACCAGATGTATGTCTATTCTCTAATTCACCCAACCCGATCCCCCAACCCAATCCACTTTTGGAATGTCCAGTACCAAAGTCACCAATGTGTTGGTCATATTTTCAAATTATGGAAAACTCTTTTTCTCTACCCTTTTCCATTATTATTGTTTAGTGTTGTATTCATCAGTCTTTGCGCAAAGTATATTAACCTTTGTCTGGTTTTATTCACCATTAACATTGTCTTAACATGCATGATATTTGTATTTTATCCCATTTATAGAGCCTATGATTGCACATAATGGGGGTACCAGAGGTCAAACATAAAATTAAGGCTATTCCTACAGCTTAAGATTTTAGCATAAATTTGTGAATCAACCAACCATCTTTTTATCAGTATTTAGATATTTAAAATTTTAAACCATGAATCACTAGCAAAATAAAAGAAGAAAAAAAACTATTTTTATATCATCCATTGCCATATTGTTGAAGAGTATATAGCAAAAGAAAAACACAGGACCTTATATAAAACAGATTCATTAAATAATTATATCATGTTTGTCATTTTGTTTTCAATTTCTTCATCTAGGCATAGAACAAATGATTTCAACACAAGTTACTCCTCCATGTCTATAATTGTTTTCTGATGCTTATAGTGTTAAATAACCATACATCAAACAATGAAAGGAAACACTATACTATTTTCTGTCTATTAAAAATAATAAAGGCCAATATTCATCAATTCAAAATGCAGTTGGCAATAAACCTGTGAATCATGCCACTTGCAACCAGATAAAGTGATTCTTCTTTTTCTCTGTTGCAATGTGTTCTTTACAGATGCCTCCAGGCAGGCACTTTGGTTTTGCATTGCCAGTAGTTGAAACATTCCTACATATTCCTGTTCATATTTAATCCCTTGATCCCTGTGGAAAAACAAATATTACATTTGAAACAACTTATATCATATAGTTTTTAACTATTTCTAAGTCTAGAAAAACTTACGGTATCAGATGAGGCATTCTTTTGTACAGGCAGTAAGATGGGTTCTGATTTTTACTGTCACCTTTCCGACATATCTGATTACTATCCATCTCAAACCACCCTTTTGCTCTTTCAGTCTTACAGCTAGTAAGACCTAATACCTTGTTATCAGGTCCATCGACAAGTTCTTGACTCATTGATCTCTTGTTAAGAGCATGATTTCTACTTTTGAGATCTTCCGTGGCAAAGACAAAGGGAAACTGGATTCAATTGATATCAGGATGTGAATCAGTAACTTAACAGGGATAGAGGATGATCAGGATCTCTCCTTGTGAAAAACAGTAGAAGCCTACAAGTTATATTAGGTAAAGTACCTCCTTATTGTTTGTGCTGAAAGAGTTTATCTCAAGAAGAGTAGGATTAGTGATGAGACTTAATGTAATCTCATCATTGTTTCTTAAATCTCCTCCAAACATTAGAGGGGATTTGGCCATAGACCAAAGAGTGACCTGCATGACAAAATTTCTGTAGTTTCAGTATACCCTTGATAATCTGAACAGCAAAAAGCAGCAAAGAACAGCTTGTGGTTTATGTTCCTGGGTTCTTTGTTCATCAACAGTAAGATTTGATTTCCTGTGAGGACCTTGGCGTACACCTGTTTTCCACAAATCCATTTCCTTTAGCTGTATAATATACTATGAATTATAGAAAAATGACAAAGAAATCTGAAAATATCATATCAGATATACTAAATCACACATTTAATCCTAGGTGAGGTTTAACACTAGAAACATAATTGCTAAAGAATGAGCATATCTTCTACTTCACAGTTTGAAGGAACTAATACAAAATTTTCATACATTTAATTTTTTTCCCCATCTAACATAAATCCCAATTATTGTGTCAACTTAAGCATGCTCAGGTTCGTAAATGATGCACCACATTTGCTAAATATTCTTGTGCTAGAAAATTCTTTAAAGTTATCCAAACTGTCATAATCCTAAACATTAAGATTTTCTTCAATATCCCATGTTATATTTAGTTGCACAAAGCTAGAACTTGTAATAAATTAAGGATGTCATATCCACAGATCCAAGCGTTGAACTATTAGAGACGTTTATATACCTAGCAAGTTTTGTGTAAATGCATGCATTTTAATATGCACATCCCAGATACCATGATGCATGCCACAAAAGCGTGCATGATATCATATGCACATTATGAACATGGATTGCAACCTAATGATGATCAAGATTATATGAAAGTAAAATTCAGAGAGGGGTTTTCTGCTGTAAAGCTAATTAATATCTTTTGCAAACATTACTATTAATGTTCGTGACTGTTCATACTATTCCAGTGTTGTTCCTGTGTGCAGTATAGACAACTACTTGAATCCTCGACTGAAACTATATGACAACATATCAGGTTTCAGCAGAATGGATCTTTTAAAGTTGAGAAGATGGCATTACCGGGATCAGTAAGCCACCCAAGCGGTAGCATATCCAAGTCAGGCCAGGACCTTCCATGTAATCCCTTGGCACCAATCAAATTGGCAGAAGAAAAATCCCTGGATGGTATCGACAAAGTTATTTTGCCAATAGTAGTTGAGAGAAACTCGGTGCAATCAGTAGGAGCACTAACCAGGGAGAATGCTACCTCGATATATCGAAATGAGATGCAACATCTGTCCATTTATCCCAATCATCTGCTGTTATTCTGTACATATCCACATAAGCACTGATGCTGCCAGCCATCGAGGGAGTCACATTCGTACCAGGAGAGATTGAGAACAGCACTGGTTGGTCGAGCTCTCGTAGAAGCTGCAGAAAGAACAGTTTAGCCAAGGTCAGAACAAGAATCCTTTACCTTCCAGTAGCAGATCATCACATTACAATTCCACTCTACAATACAGATTTTATGATACCTCGGACACTGTGATAATCTCTTTTGAGTCTAAATCATCTCCAAAAACACAGTCGAGTTTCACTGCAGTCACAATGCAGCATTATTTCTGAATGGAAAAGAGAATAAAATGTTCAGACCATATTATATATAATTCTGTGTTCCTCTCAGTATGATAAATCAAATTAGGATTCTATCTGGTGCATATCTCATAATGTAAACATGAGTAGCAAAGGAAAAAAACAGGGAAATAGTAGATGCAACCAGTCTTGTTAAATTACCAAAATCGACACCCCATTCGGCATACTGTTGATACAAAGATCTCAAGAAAGCTCTTCCGGCTCCAATATCGGTATCAACACTCATAAATCCATGTTGCATCCAAGCACAAGCCCTCTGTGTCATTCCTATATCTTTCGCGGTCCATGTTCGATTACCCTCACGATACACAGAGTTCTACCAAAAAAAATGATCTGCTACATCAATTAGCAACTGTTTACAAGAATGATTCTAGGGTTTCAGTATTCTCATAGCTACACTGCTACTGAGATAAGTTGTCGCAAATCTATGATCCAGTTCTTCAATTCAGTCAATCGTGGTCTCTACACTTCCAATTTTATAGAATACAAGAGAGATTAATCTAGCATGAACAATGCGCAATCTGAGAGGAAGAAGAATACCGATCGAACATCCAAGACGGGTGTGCTTGCATCAACTGCCTGCTTGCTTATTCCTCTCATCACATGAATCCCAAACATCAACCCCATTTCATGAACCTTTCGGGCGACCTCTGTGAACCCCTGCCCACCTTTAGATGACGGCCACCGACCAGGGTCGGGGAACGGCCGGCCCCATGGATCGATGCAGTCGTAGCCATAGGAATCTTCCGAGGCTCCATCCACGTTCTTCCGATACCACAGGAAATCCACCACAACATACTACGCCATTGCAAAGGCAAAGAAAGAAGAAAGATCACTACTTGCTTTCTCACAATTCATCCTGCAGTTGAATGCCACAAATCCGACCTCGTATCCGTATCGATGCAGATTCTTAGCCAGAATAGCAGCATTATCTAGGAACGCTTGTTCGTCGACGACCCACGAAAAGGAGTCATAGGAATTCCACCCTCTCGGTGGCGAGCTCGTGAGCTCCGATGATGACCCGCGAACTCCATACGATTCTCTGGAAGATTTGATGTTACATGGAAGTACGAAGATTTCGAGTTATCCTACGGACTCGAATGCAAAGAGGAAAACGAGAAGAACCTGCAGAAGAAGAGGATACGGAGGAGCAGAAGCACAGCAGATGCCCCCATTGATGATAAAGCAATTGCAATTGTGAGTAGCCCTCTACTAAATATGGGAAATTGCTTGAATACAGGTGATTGAGATTTATTTATTCTATAATCAATGTATATATATTTTAGAGTTTACCAATCCTATGTTTCTTTATCAACTTCGATTTACTCGTGTACGACATACATATGTCACTTCCGTAAAGTCTAAATTAATAACATATATAATTTAGGATTATCTATTTTAACGATTTTAACTATGGACCTCTTTAATCGTTTACTCATATTTAAAATAATTTTTATATTTTTAAAACATAATATATAAGTCTTCTTTCGTCAAACCTAAGTTAACAAATGACGAGATTAAGAGTTTTCATATGTCTCTCCCACACTAAGAGTTTTCCAAATCGCTATTGCTTAGCCGAGATTAAGAGTTTTCAGTCACTAACAAATGACGAGATTAAGAGTTTTCCGCTATTGCTTAGCTGAGTATGCCTCTCCCACACTAATGACGAGATTGAAAGTTTTCATAGTCACTCGTTAGTCAAGTAAATTTCAAAAGGTATTAACGAACTTAATAAAATATCTTTTCAAATCATCTCAAGATATTAGTATTTCATCCCAACTTCAAGAAAGTTCTAGAATGCTAAGATGACTAACGTTTCGCATTGTTATCGTAATTATCATAGCATATAAAAATGACTCAAAAACTATACAAAATAAATTATTTTGTATCATGCGAGCAAGCAACAAACAACGAGTCAATTACAAGATAACACCTTCCCTGATACCTAATAGCTCGATCCAATCCTGTGTCACCCAAAGGGTTCCAAGGTGCTAAGATGACTAATGCTTCACACCATCAGATACAACCACTTCACATCAAATCTGATACATCAACTTTAACTTGAATCAAATATGATCGTGACCCAATGGACCATCTTCAATGGGTTTTGAATCAAGCTTAAATTGTAATCAAAATTTAACAACAAATACTTATCTTGCATTATATATATATATATATATATACACTTATCTTGCATTCACAAAACCTGTTCAAAATTCATCTAATTTCAGTGTTCAGTGACTGAGAAATGAAGAAAGAGCTGCTGGTGAGAACAAGAACCAGATATTGTTTATGTGATAGATAGCAAGACATGGCTCACAAGAAACAGATCTTGTTAAGGTGATCAATAGCAAGACGTGTTGCATATAAGAAATGCCAACCCCTCAGTCTAACAAAACTCAGCTAACTGAGACATCCATAGTTTTTGACAGTGTTGCGTGAAAAGATGGAACTTCTAATGAGACCTCCATTCTTGAAGTAAAGGGCCAAGTCTTTGAGCACCAAGAAACAAGGCATCTGCTAGAAGAATGAGTCCGAGCTGCAATATCAGACAAAGCATCAAAAGATATTCCCTAGCGCTGGTTCACGTTAAGTTTTATTTTTTTATAATTATTTAAAAACTTCTTCTTAAATCAAAAGTCATTACCAAACGACCCGTGAAGACCAACCGGTAACTCCAACCTTCCCTAGCACCTATGGCACGCTGCTGATCCGTAAAACTGAAAACAGATAGTAAATAATGGAGAAATCAAGATAAACATATATAATAATGTAGAGAGCAAGAAACATTGAAACTAGCATTTGTTTTTTTCATTATCACATGATGAGAGAGTCTCGGAAATCTGGTTGTCATGTGCTAACATAGGCATGGCAACATAGTAAACCAAGGAAGAAACTAATTATTTAACATTGAATATGAGATATTACCCGAGAAATTCTGAAACGCCACCAATTCCAGCAAGCTTGAAAGGCTGGGGACCTTCTCGTGGAAAATCCTGAACCAGAAGACGTAACATACTATTTGGTCAATTTATTGGACACAAAATAAAATTCAGTTCATACATGATCTGTGCATGCCAGACACCACAAGCACATAACACTAGTCCACAAGCATTCACAATGCTCTCATACAGCATAAACATGCATCGGGTGGTCAGATAAGCACACTGTAAAATTACATTTCATTCTTGCACAAATGAAACAGAGAGTTCATACAAATTATGGACAAAATACAATTACTCGCTAAACTTTCACATGTTACCTCTTCATCAGCAGCTTCCAGACCTCCTTGTACCCAGAACAAGTTTCTGAAACCTGTGTTATAAAGTTGTTCACAAGCAGCAAGAGATCTGCAGATTTAGATATTAAAATTATATCTGAGACAAAATTGTATTTGACATTGCAATTGGCATTCAGTGACGAACTATGTGTTGAAAGGATAAAGTCAGTATCATAGAAAAGAAAAGACAGAATCAAGGGGACACATTAACCAGAGGGCAGAAGATGCTTGCTATTATCCAATGTACAGAGTTGCACATCCACCTTATTGAACAAGTTGTAGAACTATTGTATGAACAGAACACCAAAGAGCAGAATAGCATCGAGTCTTGAAGAAAGAGTGAATGTTGCTGGTTGTTTGATCATGTGAAGTGACACCTAGCTTGTGTAAGTACAGTTAACCATAAAGAACGACTCAAGAACTATAGTTACCCCTAACAGAACTATAGTTACTCGAACTATTTTTTTACTCCGTGGGTGTAAAAGATAGCATCATGCAATAAAATTCTTTCATTCAAATTAGTAAGTTGATTGCATTGACAGATGAAAGCGAGAACAAATATACCAAATTCAGTCAACAAATATAAACCATTTAAGATAGATCCTTGACTCACATTATAGGTTCCGAAGCAGTAATTATGGCGGGCTCCTTATTGTTTCACTTTGCAGCTTGCTTTCCTGACTCTGGTCAGATTAGTCCAAATGTCCTCAGGTACTAGGTTAGGTAGAGAAACTCCAAATACTATCTCCATCACAGACTATATGCCCTTATCTGTGGATTTCACTAGATTTTAATTTAATCTTCTTTTTCTTCAGTACAAGCATTTAAATGTCTTATTGGAAAAGTTGATTGCATCTATTTTTGTGATTTCAGAATTCTTTTCCTAAAGCTATTTAGAAAAAGAATAAGTACTTATATAATGGCTGTCCACCAACACATATTTACTTCACTTGAACTTGAATATTATGGGTTATTGCAGCTAATAAACTGCATTAAAGATTCTGCGGTAGAGACAAGACTTCTTCAATCTTCATGGCCTACCTGATTCTGATCCGGTGACAACTTCACTTGCACTTTTACTTATTCACTCCTGCATCCACCACAAATTTATTCAAGTCTTTTGGTTGATCATCTTTCTGAAATACCTCAAATTTATTCTACTTCCATGCTTGATCATCTCTTGCAACTAAATCAAACAAAATTAATCAAACCAACAAAATTCCCTTAATTATACATAACTTTCTATATTGTTCACTAGATGTTTTTAAGCTGTTATGGCAAAAAGTTTATCACAATTAGTCAAGACATGAGAAGCAATCAGTTCATGAAAAAACATGAACTTTTACTTGATTCTGATCCGGTGACAACTTCACTTGCACTTTTACTTATTCACTCCTGCATCCACCACAAATTTATTCAAGTCTTTTGGTTGATCATCTTTCTGAAATACCTCAAATTTATTCTACTTCCATGCTTGATCATCTCTTGCAACTAAATCAAACAAAATTAATCAAACCAACAAAATTCCCTTAATTATACATAACTTTCTATATTGTTCACTAGATGTTTTTAAGCTGTTATGGCAAAAAGTTTATCACAATTAGTCAAGACATGAGAAGCAATCAGTTCATGAAAAAACATTGAACCAACATTTATTTTTTAATATAAAAGGCTTTCACAACTTCAAAGAGTCTCCATATGCTCAACCAGGCTTATTTCAAATAACGTAAGGAGCATTTAAAAGAGAACATTACCTTAGTCCCTTTTGACACACTAGAATAAGGTCACTTTCTTTTGGAAACTTCTCCTCAACTTTTGATAGGAAGTCCCTGCATTGATTTTGCTAGATTAAATGTATATAATTGAAATTTATGTAGGATAATATCACAGCAAAATGCTATTATTTAGCTAAAGAACATACCTGTCATACACCAACATAGAGCTGCCACTCCACCAACCACCTGCAGAAAAGTATCATAAGAAAGTAATTGGTTTATTAGTTAAAGTACTCATATAATAAGCATCGCTTAGATCTTAGTGGATCTAGAAATTGAATTTACAGTAAAGCTCCTTCAAATGGTGCAGGCTTCTCATGTCTATGCCACATACAACTGCTTGCAGCGTTAGTTATTACACTGGCAAAAAATTACTCTAAGCTACAATAAAAATTGCCAAGTAGGTTGGTATAATTTTGTTATGTTCGAAAAGGAAGGAAAACATTTTACGAAAATAACTAATCATGGGTGGCCACAGTTCTATTTCCTTGACATTTAGTTTCATTTTCTCAGCATGTCTTTTTTCCATTCTAATCTAATAAATTTGTGCTGCCATAAGCCTTTCTAGGTTAAGAACTGAAGATGTGATAGTGAGAACCCAGTTGTAAAGACTAAAAGAGTTTGAAATGAATCTTAAGGTATTAGCATCAGAATTTTTCCCTCAATAGAGTGGGTCTTCCTTACACGTCAGGTTATAATAATGTGCAAAGGAAACATCTTCAAACAGAAACCAAACGTGGGTGATCGTATTTCTAACTTCCATAGTTAGCATATTGTTCTTCCATTCTAATCTCAGAATATTGTGCTGTCATACACTTTTCCGTTATGAAATAAAGATAGAATAATGATAATTTTACCCATGAAGAGTTCAAAGGATAAAAACTTAAAACGACTAGATGAAAGAGAAAAATATTAAGGTAATGACTTTTTCCTTCAAAAGATAAGTTCATCCCAGATGTCATATAATATTGACCAGTCGAGCTCCAATATTTAGGTTTCCTTTCTAAAGCATTGCCATCATGGAAAGTTCCTCATATAGTTTTCTGGTGTAGTAATAATGAGTCTATTATGACCACAACTACCAAGCTTTTACTCCTTAATACTTCAGGAAGCAAATCTAAATAGATCAAATTAAGTTTCTGCTTCATGGCATCTGATTGGAGTGTTAAGATTAAACATGCTAAAATGTACTCAGAATACAGAAAAACGAAATGGTTCCTAAGTAGTACTCCACTGTTCATAAGAAAGAAGGACTGCAAAAAGTTAAAAAAGATCCTACATCTTTCATGAAGAGAAACTCATAATTTCATGTATCATACAAAACTAAGCAACTAAATGATAAAAACTAGAGCTTATATCTCATTACCCATGACAAAATTTGTGATTCTTTTGGAAAGAGTTCCAATGTCAGCCGTATTTTCTACATCGAATATTGGTATCCAAGTGGAACCTCTAACCCATGCCTGCATATACAACATTGGAGGAATATTATCTGGATGAAAATACCCAATATGGGGTAAAGGAAGATAGCAATGGGCTCTCAACCAATTCAGCAACACGCATACCTTCTCATGCTCAGTTGATGGACGAACATCAAGTAGGGTTTTGTTGGAAAGCTGAATCGCATAACCAGCTTCTCTAGGAGTAAGAACCTTAACCTTCTGTTCCCTGATCTTCAAAACACAGGACGGGACATCTATAAGCATGTAACTTAATATTTCATACTACTGCTGAATTTAGTTTCCATGTAACCATAGAAGAAAAAAAGTATTAAGTCAATTAGCCCAAAGGTTTTCTTTTTCAATAAAATTCATCCACATATGTGCTTCCTGTGCATGTGTCGACTTAAAAATTGTAACCTAGAAATGCTATCCTCCAAATGCATACCCAAATCATAACATACGGCATCTATATCAGTAAATAAATGATTTTGCTGTTCAACCCCTAAAAGTGAAACTAAAGAATACCAGAGTTTCCCATCTCCTCCGAGCCGCGGCCATCTCCTTGGCCTGCCTCATCTCCTCCTCTTCTCCACCAACAGTCGCATCCATCCTAACACTGCCGCTCAATCTCTGTCCCAGGAAGAGGGAAATTAACACCAGAAGAAAAATGCCTACCGGCCGGAATCAGTCAAGAAACAACTTTGAAACGGGATGGATAGCCTCCTCCACCGGCAGGAAAGAGCGGCTCTGCGACCGGCAGCATTCGAACTCTTCTCCTGAAGCCAGCGCCTTGGTGTCGCCGAGGACTTCCACATGTGGTGAGCGTGGTGGTGAAATTGCGACCAAGAGCTTCCATCTTCGACGAGAGTCGCCGGCAGCCGAAGCAGTGCAAACCCACTGATGGATAACACGACGCTTTATCTTCTAAGAAGAAGGAAAGGATAGAGCCATGCTAATAGAGCATGGCTGTTGAACCGATCTTTGACAGGCAGCCATGTTATGACTGCCGGCATACTTTTAATTCAGTCCTTGGAATTTAAATTATAGTCATAATGTTGTAAATTGCCAGAGAAATTATGATTTTGGTCAAATTTTAGAGTGACAAATAGTTTTTGCATATACATCCACAGACCGGAATTATTTGTGCAAAGATCCTAAAAACGTATTCTTCGACAAAACCTATTCGATTACAGATACTAATTTATATATTCCTGGAGATATCATAGTGGTTAAGATGTCTTTGGAGACACGTCTTAACCAATCAGAACTCGAGATGTTATTGACGCAGTCAAAAAGTGAGATTATGATCTTAACCGCACTACTACATCTATAGGAGTGATTTTTATAGTATTATTAATATTATTATTATATAAATAATAAGTATGAAGATAAATCTAATATATTACCCTTGGCTGATAAATCTAATATATTACCATCCAATCAATATTTTGAATGTAGAATATTTAGGCAGGGATCAGTGAGAATTACTTGAATAAGTAAAATATTAGATCAAGGCCAATTCTAATTCCACGCTTACGTTCAATTCTAATTCATCCCAGTAGGAAGAATAAACTTGTAACAACTGATCTTTATATCAACAAATGATTTCTTTTTTCTATGATATTGGACGGCATAGATCGATACAGCACCCGATATAACAGTGCCGGTATCAGGCAAATGTTCAAAAAACCTTGGTACCAATTAAAAAAAGAATATTAATTTATCTAATACAACTTCTGTAACATTATTATACATGTCTGTTGAGATATCAAATGGTTAGTGGATTGTTGCGCCGTTGATGGGTCTCATATTTGAATCCATGCGATAGACGCCATTTAATGTAATGAATAGAAACTATTTTAGTAGAGAAAAAAACATTACTATACCAACTCTTTAGACAGCAAGGAAGAGTGGAGACGCCATCCTTCAGGTTCCTTTAGGAACACTTGATCTTCCAAGTACTGCTCCAGTCTTTTGATGATCTCATTCAACTTTCGATCCCCTCTTTCCCTGAGCGCAGGCAGAAAGCTGCGGGAAATGGCATTGAGCACCTTCTTGAACTGAGACTTGTATCTCCTGTGCAATGCAAATCCTGCCATCTGGGAGCAGCAGACAGGTGGATTTAGTAACAGCAGAAAGGATGACGAGGCAGCAGACTAGTAAAAGTGTGGACGGGACTAACCTTCAAGAAGGCTTCCAAAGCATATGCGGTGGATCTGTTGGCAGGCAAAGCATTCAGAAACCGGGCAAGCCATGCCCATCCTTCTGCTAAGCCATGAGGATTCCTGACACCTTCGATCTCTGTCTGCCAAAATAAATATTGATTCCATTCGTATATGACAATCAGGAAATACAAATAACAACATTTTTTTTTTGTCTGTCACTATAAGAAGTTTTAAGCAAAGAAATCATATACAGCCAACTTCTTGGCCAAGATAAATCTTCGGTGTAAATGACTTGAAGTTTGCTTTAGGAGACATGGAAATGCTGAATTTTGGGAACCTACAAGCTTAATTTCTCACCTTTGCTTCATTAAGAGATTTCTAAATGTTCTCCAGTTTGTTGCCTATATTGTTGTCCTCTCGGTGGATATGCACTTAAAAATACTTGTTTCAATATCTAACTGAGAACAGAAACTATGTGGCTACCAAAGATGATGACCAGAAAAATGTTTCTGACACCATTGAGAGTCACAATTCTAGATGATGGTGTCCAAATGTAATTCAACTACATGTTCCAGAACATTTTTGTAACAAAATCACATATAATAACAACACCATTAGATTAAGGCAATGAATGCAAACCTGGACTATGGCAGCATAAAGTTTCATGTAAGACTGAACTCGATTCAGGTAATTCTCAGAGCTTTCAATCTTTCCATCTACTTCATGATAACCAACCATCTTCCAGTAATCCTTAGTTTGTAATGTTTGCTGGAAAATAAAAGAACATGATCATGAAATCAAATAAAAATTAACCAAGCAAGACTTGCAAATCTGCTTTGGTTGTTTGCACATGCTTCTGAAATTCACTTTACCTGTGGAGCTTCCATCACACAATCATCTACAGAGCAAAAATTTATACTTGCTACTAGATCATCTTAATTGTAACGCAAGCAGTATAAACTTCCTCGGAAAACAAAAAAGACTACAGAGAACCTGATTTTGATATTTGTTTGGAAGTACTACAAAATTTTAAATTTGTCTTATCCGATACTCTGAGTCTAAAACTTAGAAGCAAACTGATAGACTTGGTTATCATCAGGAGACACAGTTCCATATCTCAATAGTTGTAGATGTGATTACAAAACTTATTTACTATCCAATAGAATGACTAGCGAGAGTCTGCTATCAATTAGAATTGCAAAATTCCATCGAAAGCTTTCCCATAAGGCTACCAAGTCTAATTTGTACAGTGTCAAGGAAAGTGATGTACCATCTAACCAGGAAGAAAACCAGGGAAGAACTATAGAAGAACAATCTATTGTCTAAAGAAAATTACAACAGACTTACATCTGAAGGCTGCAGATACTTTGGAACCGTATAGATGCAACTTTTATGGAACTCAGCCAGCACAAAATCCATAACAGCTGGAACCTAGGAGATCCATCAAGACAAATAGACACAACAGAAATGAAAATGAATTGCCTGTCCCACATAATAAATACTAAATAGCTTTATGTGCAAACTGATATAACTCATGGAGAAGTATAACCATAAACCAACTACCAGATTCTGTTTCCAACTTAATGAAAAGCTACCTACCTTAAGCTTTTAACAGATACAAAAAGTGGCCCAGGTGGCCTCACATGCATGCAGTCATGGCTACCTGGCATAAGGCCAAGCTGGCATCAATATGCAGTTATATTGTGTATGCATACACAGTCTGATAAGCATGAAAACGAAGTTACGAGAATGGTATTTAACTTTAAATTACTGCATAGGGTCGATGATAACTTTAAATTGCTACTTAATCCTTTGCACATCCCGTATAACTTATCATTTATTAGATTCTTAAATGAGCGTAATGCCATCCCACAGACTCATAGCCAACTGTAAATTTCTTAACATTGAAACGAATGCAGATGCACCAGTAAATCAACAAACTGAAGTTCAATGACAGTTGGGAAACAAACATTTCCTTTTTCGTAAAATCCCATCAGCTTTTGTATTGTAACAATCTATAATATTGTCTAACATGGTTTCAAAAAATTAAAAGAAGGTTCCTGGGTTTAAGGAACTTTAGAACATAATTTTAAAATGTCTACCAAACAATTGCAAAATTTACCTAAGACTTTCAGGTAATGTTTCTGCCAAATCATCTGGATCCGACCTAAGGATTTTCACTTGGTAGTATTTACAGAAATCTGGACACCATCTAAAGTCTTTGAGTCAATGATTTATCTAATGTCATTGAGTCAATAGTTTATCAAATGTCTTTGAGTCAATGATTTATAGCATAAAGGAAATCAAGGAAACAAAGATGAAATCTTTTAAATTCATCCTAGCTAAAACCTAAAGAGTATTGTCAAATGAGTTCCTCAAATTCCCAAGAAAAGAAAAAACTAATCTTACTGGAGATAATATAAATACATCTAGACCTTGTTTACCAAATAATAAGTACTACTACATTGATTGAATATAAAAATTTGAGCTAAAAAGTTGAACTTTTATGGTAAATGCCCTAAAACCCATCAAATGGAATATCATCGATACATGTGATGATATGGCCTTTATAGGAAGAATTAAGTAAATTATACGAAACAATTACATATCATCTACCTTTAGGCTTGCACTAAAGTTAAGGGGTGCTCACCTAGGCACCCAAGCAATTACATATCATCTACCTAAAAATCATATTTTACCTCCATTTTCAATGAGACTCCTTTACTTCTAGTAGTCACTTTTGTTTACACAATTTCCACCCAGTGAAGTTAAGAGGTGCTCACCTAGGCACCCAAGCAAGGTGAGGCGCTGCTCGAGCGCCGGATAAGTGGGCCAGGCAAATGACAACCTCCTTCTCCTCCCTGATAGCTCCCCTCCCTCTTCACCTCCCAACCAACAATAACCCGCAGCCATCCATCTGACAACAATCAGACATCCACCCCAACCAACAGCAACCCACTCCCATACCTCCTCCCACTCCTTGGTACCTTCATCCTTGCTCCCCTCCCAACTAACAGCAACCCTCTCTTTGTCCTCCTCCTTCTATGTTAATTGTTTTATTAATATAGATTTGAATAATATAATTTCATCCTTTAAATGAATATTGTGTTATTTTTTGTTTTATCATTTATATCTATTAATCATGATATATATTTTTAATCTTTAATAATATGGAGCGCTTAGCTTCGCTTGCGGAAGTACCTAGCGCCTCGAGTGTTTTGACATCTTGGCACCTTTTAACGCCACTCGCCTTTGACTACATTGTTACCACCACACTTTTGATCATACAATTTCCACCAAACACCTTTGGAAATGGATTGCAATCAAATCATGTTTTGCCTCTACTTTTAATTAATTACCTTTGCTTCCACCGGTTACTTTTGATCACACAATTTCCACCAACCACCTTTTGTCGTGCATCGCAACCAAACACTTTTAACAACCCATTACGGGGGACTTAGTGAAGGATTGACTCCTGGTTATCATTTTGGACACAGAATTCCCAATGATGAATATGAAGAATCAAGCACCGGTAGCAACTTCTGGGATAGGAGTCAGTTGAAATGAGCAATAGCTACACATATGGTGCTACACCTAATATATGCAGTGCTGAATAGAAGCAGATGTCATCAGTGATTTAAAAAGCGCTAGGCGCCAAGGTCCAAAAACGCCCGAGGCGCTAGGCGCTCGCCCGAGCGAAGCGAGGCGCTAAAATGTAAAAATATATAATATAATTAATAAATATAATTATTTAAAATTTTAAATAAAATATGTTATTAAATTAAGAAAATCTAAGATACAAAATTAATAGTATTAAGAAACCTAGGAATAATTTCAAATAAATAAAAATTAACAGTATTAAAATCAAAATAATATATTATTAATCTATTAACAGTATTGAAAATTAATCATTTCAAATAAACTTAATAATATTAACAGTTTACAGTATACGTATACTGTTGAAGTGTAAAGGGGTGCTGAGCCTGCTGACTGAGAAAAGAGGAAGCGGCAGCGACGACAGCGGCAGCGGCGAGCAGCGACGGCGGCAGCGGGAGCGGCGACAGCGGCAGCGTTTGCGAGTAGCGATAGCGGCGAGCAGCGACAGCGGGAGCAGGAGTGGCGAGCAGCGTTTGCGAGTAGCGACAGCGGCAAGCAGCGATAGCGGGAGCAGGAGTGGCAAGCAGCGACAGCGGGAGCAGGAGTGGCGAGCAGCGGGAGGCGCAAGCAACGACAGCGGCAACGTTTGCGAGCAGCGACAGCGGCGAGCAGTGGGATCAGGAGCGGCAGCGGCGAGGGTTAGGGTTGGGTTGTCACTTATATTGGTTTTAGTTGGTTCGATTGAACCAACTAACCACCGGAGATCGAACCAGGACCGAACCAAACCTAAAATCCTAGTTCGGTCGCCTTGGTTAACCCAAGCGCTCGCCCGAAGCGCCCAGCGCCTGGGCTCGAGCAAGCGCCCAAGCTTGAAGCGCGCCGCTTGGGAGATTAGCGAGGCGCTCAGGCCTCGCTTCGCCCAAGCGCCTAGGCGAGCGCCCGAGCGCCTTTTTAAATCGTTGGATGTCATAATATCTTACAACTCCTTGAAGTCCTTGCTTTTTGGAGAGACAGTGCTGCAACACTTAGTCCACCTCAATGTCCTTAGCATGATGTTGATGAAGAGCAAGAAATTTTGACTAGTAATATTCACAGAATTGATATAATTATCAATAATTTATTATTGATGTAATATTATCTGAAAAATGATGGATCCATTTAACCAACTTACTCGCCTAGTCTCAAACCTAGGCTCTAACTCAACCCGATTTGTCTCGAGCACACGCCCAAGGCACCCAGCAAACTCATGCGTTCGGGTCTCATCTCGCCTGAGTGCCTTTTAAAAACACTACTAAGCAGATGCAATTAACGACTAATAAAATTGTGAAAAAATCTTAAATTATGTGGATACATCAAATTTATTTCTAGTAATGTATTTATCCAAGCATCAGAAAGATGATGACACATATCGAAAAAATAATAATTGGATTATGAAGCATATCCACAACAAAATGATGTTATTAGTCCCAGGGCATTACTTGAAAATTTTGTAGCTGAAACCCTACACAATAGTGATTTTATGGCCTTCTTTTTGTCACCAAATTACCAACAATTGTCTAGAGGTACATAACTAGTCTTATCACTCAAAATTATTGGATTGATCTATATAGATAGATATTCAAAATTGTCCAGAAGACATGCACCCTTAAGCATCAATGACTATTGTGAATACAACCGCAATAATAACTGAAATAGATATAAATCTTTGCAAATGAAAGTCCAGTAACCACCTGTGATGAAACCAGAAGAATGACCTGGCCACAAGCAAATGCTGTACTGTCAAAAGTTCCTGTTGGGTCTTCACACAGGGAGACCACCTAAACATGAAAACAGTTACACAGACATTCAAAAAAACTGCTATATATGAGGATACAGAACAAATATAAATTAGATACAAGAATAATATGCATAATGCACATGGAATTTACTTCAAAATTGTTAGATTTATGGATGTTGGAAACAAAAATTTTCATAATTTGATCATCTTGCAAGTGAAACCGTAGCTTATTAATGATGACAATCTTAGATGCATTGTCCTGGTGTACTTCAATTATGATATTACAAGTTATGTATTTATTCTTCCTATATTGCAAAAAATATACATTAGTAACCAGAACAACATCCATACAAGCAGATGAACGGTAGATTTTCTTTACAAATTCTAAGAGTTCTTTCACTGAAGCCTGCCATTACATCCATGCTAGTGCAGGCTAAAATCATGCAAGCAAATGGCCAGGTGTTTCAGATGTCATGTTTCACGTGAAACATGACATAGAACAAGATGGAACTATTGGAACTGAGGTATCGAATAACAGAATTAGCTAAGGTTTGAATTCCATGATGATGTAGGAACCCTGGCCATAAAACTTTTACACTAACAACAGTAGCTATCTGGTGAGGTAAGTTGGAACAAGTTAAGCAACTTGAACTTTCTCTTTTGGGTATGCTTGACCAACTAGAGTCTAGTTAATAGGCATGGAAGGTAGAGAGGACCTTCTAAGCAATCACCTTGGGATGAGCAGGACCAGCAGGCGGAATAATAAGGGTTATCAATTTCGATGTGTACCGCCTCATACGGGTGGTACGTACTGGTCCGAAAGGATACTGGTACGCAGACTGCCCTCTACCAGGCAGTACCGATGTTTTTACCTTGTATCAAGCGATACGAGGTTTGTACCGGGTAGTAACGATCGAAATCTGACTATTACCAAGGCATATCAATCGGTATGCCCCAAATTTTGACCATTACCGAAGTGTACCAGTCGGTATATTCCAGATTTCGACTGTTACCGAGGCGTACCGATCGATAAACCCCAATATTTTTTTACCATTACCTCGAGGTATTTTTGGAGGTTTTTCAGCTTTTTTGGGCATACTACCGATACGCCCCAGTGTGCCATCAGTACGCCTCGGTACAGACCAAAATTGAGAACCTTCGGAATAACTACATTTATGTTAGAGATAAATATTTGTCTACCAGATGAAGAAACTATAAATTTTGATGAAATTACTATCACTTGTTTTACTGCTCAAATGGTGGAAGATGAAGACTATAAGATAAGACGACGTGACTACAAAATCTAATAGCTCATCATAAATCATATCACTATTTTGAAGGTGCTTACATTTCAATTGAGCCAACCAGGCAATTCTTAGAGTTACTACAATGCATATAATTGAACATGGCATGTATATGTATAGGTTGTAATCAAAGATTAAAATCTCGATTTGGTGCCAATATCAGCTGATGGTCGGATTCAATGGTTGGATAGGTATGGTTTTGGTCAACATACCAAAACTATATACAATTCGGTACCATCTGGACCAGGGGGAAAGAGGGGGAAAAAAGGGGAGATAGAAGAGCAAGAGAATAAGGAACCAGAGGAGGAGAACATGGAGGAGGTGGTGGAGGAAGATGAGGAGGCAGTGGAAACAGCAGCAGCAATGAGAGGAGGAAGAGACAGCAACAACAATGTGAAAAGGAGGCAGCAACGATGGCGGCAGAAGCTATGGCAGAGGTGGAGAATGAGAAAGAAATGGTCAACAGATTCACAATTTCAGCTGTCAACAGCAACAGTTTTCAATATTGTTGACAGAGGTGTTATTGTTGCCAGTTGTTACCGTTGACAGCAGCTGAAACCTGTGTTGTTGACAGACAGCTGTCAATTAATATTAAATG
Organism: Musa acuminata AAA Group; assembly: GCF_036884655.1. NCBI lineage: Eukaryota > Viridiplantae > Streptophyta > Magnoliopsida > Zingiberales > Musaceae > Musa > Musa acuminata. Next base: position 35,299,187 of record NC_088354.1, read on the forward strand.
TTCAAATATTAACAAATTTTGGTTTACCGATCATATTTCATTCTATAGATAGAAAACAGGGAATGTACCATTCAGTACATCCCATTTCAAACCAGGCCAAGCAAAATCACCTGGTCCACATGTCAGACATTTGTTGGACCAGTAAATACCATGGCCCATGCCATACCTCACGGTACACCAGTATTTAGCACCTTGGTTGAAATAGCAACCATGAGATTTTTTGATATTGTAATTTTATACAGGGCATCTATCATGACTATTGTGAACACAGCAATTTGCATCTTCTATTATGTTTCATGGTGTCAAAGCCCTAGTCACGCCTTGGAATATTTTTTGTGTTCGATACAAGGTCCGCAATACCGAATGATATCGCCTGTACCAGGCGGTATGTACCGGTCCGTCAGCAGATCGGTACACAGACCGCCTGCTACCAAGCGATACTGTTGATTGAGGCGTTATCGTCGACGGTGACCGAGGGAGAAGGGGAAGAAAGAAATAGGAAAAAAATGGAGAATCTGGAGATCGCCGCTCTCCTCCTCGTCTGTCGGCGACTTCTCATCCGCACGCGGGAGAAGAGGCAATGGCGTCGCAGGGCAAAGAGAGGCAAAGATTTTTTTTTTATTCTCTTCTCGGGCGACATTGCCTGCAAATTTTTTTTTTAATCTACGACATCACCCAAGAAGGGAGGCGACATCCCAATTTTTTTTTTTTAATCTGCGACGTCGCCTCAACGACGTCGATTTTTTTTTATCTGCGACATCGTCTCAGCGACGTCGCCCCGCATAGAGGTAAACCGAGTGGTTTACCTACATGTACATACATATATACGTATGTACATACATATATATATATATATACATACATATATACCGAGCGGTATACCGAAATATATCGCTTGGTATACAGTACCATCCCGTACCGAATAAGTATCAAAATTTTGGTACGATACGAAATTTCAATCCTTGATTCTTTATATACTTGCAAGTCCTCTTATCATTGTTGATAATTAATGTTGCTCATGATCTTATATGATCAGTGGCCCTCTTACCATTGTTGACAATTACCTTTGCAAGGCCTCCTGGAGGTCATCAACACGCATGCTCCAGGTCATCAGCACGCACGCGCACACACACACACATTTATACACACACACACACACACACACACACACACACACATATATATATATATATATATATAGTATAGTATAGTATTTATTTTCCTCAATCTTACAGATTTTTCCTCTTCCATTGTTCTACAAGAATGCATTACATTTTTTATTCTCTTTAATTTAACCACTATGCCTCTACCTTCATATTTAACTGCTATCGACATTCAACTCACTGTTGCAAGCAACTGGGCAACTGGTCTTATATTGTGGTGGGACATCTTGTTGGAAACAATTTATGCACATCTCAGTAGCACAAATCCAGAGCTTGTCCGTGACTCCATGGCACTTAATCATGAGCTTCTGCAATTATCAAATCCAACTTTATTGGTGCCTAGGGCAATGAATGGGTCAGGTAGGCTCAAGTTTATGTCAAGTCAATCTCATTTTATGGGTATGGGATCAAACAGGACACAATCCAAACCAACAATAGGTCGAAAATACCAAACTTAGTCCTGGCCCAGCCTGCTTAACATTAGAGGCAGGTGGCATCTTGCTAAAGAGAATGACAACACCGAGATCATAACTACAAGCCATATGATCATAACTACAACAACAAGCCATAATGTCTCAACCATTTGGGGCTGGCTTCATGGATCTTTTTTCATTATTGAGCTCTATGTAAAGAAAAATCCTAATCAACATCAAAATCAAAACTAACAACCATAAATTTTGAACTACAATGCTCTTACAAAATAAAACCCAAAACAAATGTTTGTCATTAGAATGCAATAGTACAGTCTCCCAATAAAGTAATAAACACCACTAATCATGTTCCTGTTGATGTATTTGAGATAAGGAGACGACAAGAATAACCACAAGAGGGAGAGTGGGCGTGAAAAAATTATCTAGTTCAAGAGAAATAGTTAGAATAAGAACAAAGGATAGAATTGAGATGAGAGGGAAATTAGGTGAGAGAAGGCAATGGAGTTAATAGATTGGTTTGGTGATTTTTGGAGGATGCATATAGGGACAACGAATGATGGTTCAGGATGGCTAGAAAGGAAGGCAAGTTCAAGTTTGTTGATAAATCAATGGAAGATATAAGCATAAGCATTTAACTGTGATTTCTAGACTCTTTAAACCAAGATCAAACGTTCATTCAGAGTGAATGCTTTTTGAGGCATGAAGATGCTTCATCTAATTAACCGTTCATCTGTTAATAAAAAATCTGTAGCCTTTGATTAATATGACAACAATGAAAGTTTAACCATTTTAATTAAATTAATATATTTTCATCACCCAGACATCTAGTTTTACTGTTGATCAATTAGTGTCCACTCAATTTACGATATGGTACATTTCTCTAGCAGAAAATTTTGCAAAGAGAGAGCCTTTTGAGTCAATCCGTTGCTAATATTGTACAGCAAAATTCAGTAACTAGCATATAAAAAAAATTAATGCTTATTGCCCTTGATGACCTAGAGGACAGAAAATGGGGTCCTGCCTTGGAAAAGTAGAAATTATGCAATCTGCCAGAAAATCTCAGAATAAGCACATGAAATACCTTCTTTGCAAACAGAAATACAGAGATGGAACTGGGGCAGACTGGATTGTTTAGAAGGTCTATGAGTGCATGTGTTTTTGCTCTGTATACAGGTAAACAAAAAGCAAAAGTAGGAAAGAATCAATAATAACATCTAATAGGAAAAGAAAACAAAGGCAACAGAATATATCTAGAAGAAATGTTAAGAATCCAAAATTCCAAGAGTAACTGCATGGGAGCCTATATTTGCAACAAATATGCAACTAATATTATACTCCAAAGATGAAAAAATAAATACAATTGCATCGGATGAAACCATTAAACAAAAGATATAGACAGGCAGACTAAAAAGGCTTTTGGATTAATAAAAATTAGATCAATTAACATATTAAAGCACAATATACTGGAATGATAATTCAACTTTGTGAGGCTCAATATTAATCTAAACTATGGATTACAATACAATTTGAACCAGTCAATAAGAAGACCAGTATCGAACTGCATTGCTACCTTTTTTATACTTGACAATTGTGAGTCAATTTTTTTCTCCATTATTTTTTCCTCTCTATTTCTACCTTTGTATTTCTCCCCTTCACCTCCAACTATGTCGAGCTGCCACCACCCCTTCCCTAGTGTATCACTCCCGCCTTTGCTTCCTTTTGATATGCCTCCTCCTCCTTCCCTCCTCTCTCTCTCAAGAGTTGGTATGCCCCTCTGATATTGGTACCATACAACTTTGGCGGTTAACTAGTATTTGTACTAGACCGAGACTTTAGACCATGATTTATTTTAAACAACCAAAGGCATTTATGAAATATTTACAAATGTCATTTGATGAAGAAAATGAAGAAAGCCGTAAATGCAATCCACAACCAAACAGGGCTACAGAAATAAGATACCAATTATACCCCTATAACATGATCTTGTAATTTTCATCCAACCTGTTTCTATAGACCGACTCAAACAAAATACATCAGTGGCTTGAATCACAGATTGCAATTTCAGGTACTGGCCTCGTATCGGTCCCTGCCCGGACCATACCAGTGTACTAACACCCAATACACCGATAAATACCGATTTAAAAAAAACTAGCTGAAAATTGAGCCAAAAAAAGAAAAAGAATCCTATTTTAGGGTTCGTTCACCTATTCTCTTGGATTATGTAATCAAATTAAATAATGATAAATCATAAAAGCAAATCTAATCTATAAAATAATAGGATCCTAAATCAAAATGGCTACGGATTGAAACCAAAATACCCATCAATGAACCCTATCGCAGATTTCAACTCGTTCCTCCATCGAATAAGATTGCCTTAGAGTTGATCGAAGTGCCCCCTCAAATATAAAGAAGAGAGTGCACACAATGGAGCAGGTGTAGAAACTCTAAAGTATGGAAAAATAAAATAGATTTAAATCCTTTATATATATATATATATAATATATATATATATAAAGGATATTTTAAGGTTTAATCTACAACACAATATTATATTATCAAAAACTTTTTTAAAGCATATGGTTCATCGTCAAAAATTATAATGTCTAAAATTTTATCTAACATTTTTAATTGATAATTTATAACTAATATTTATAAAGTAACATAAGCTGACCTTTTGAGCTTCTTTTTTTAACCTCAAATCATAATTTTTTTTTTGTTTCATCAAGTACTTCGGCCAATTCTTATTTCATCAATGCAATCTTTCCCACCCCGTTGATCCCAATTTCATCCCCAATCCCAATCTTGGTTTTAGAACCTTGCAAATAATGCTACCTAGAGATTCACATATATAAAAAGAATTTAATTTGATTTTGTCCATCACTTCAAAATATGTATGATGCCTCTTCTCCATTGATACTGAATATTCTAATCTAGTAATTAAGCCAATAAGCAAATTAAAAGCTGGGATTGATGACATTTTGCATACACAGATTAGTATCTAATTTAGCTATATTTTTTTCATAATTGGTCGAATTCTAAAGAATGCACTTACCATCATTGTTTAATATTTGACTCAGCACTTGAAGTTAATTCTTCTAGTGTTTTCTCTATCTAATATTAGCATCGGTTACACTAGTGCAATTTTACTATTAGTTTTTCAAATAATCAGAATATAGTTGTGCACTGGTAACCTTCCATGGTACATTGCCATCATTTCTTGTCATTTCACCAATTCTGAATTTACAATAATTTAAACAATGCATAACTCATGACTAATCTAAACAATGATGAATGACTTAAAAGTATGAATCTCTCCTAACTAACATGAAAGAAACAACATGGAAGGAACCAAGAAACATTAAAAAAATAGAAAAAACACACCAAAGGAACTTAGCATACCATAAGTGGTTTTTCTCACCTGACGTTCTCCACAGTTCCGGTTATCTGCTTTAGGTTTTTATAGATCTGCCTCCCACATCTATCAAATTCCTGCCCAATAACTTTAAGAATTGATCTTTGCAGCCATACATTTTCTTTTCTAAGGACAAGTACTGTATGTGATCCTTGACAGCCAGAATAGTTACTTAAACCAAGCTAAGTACTCAAATGAAATAAAACCTTAGCATTAATTACTCAGGATTACTGATAGAATACCTTAGAAGCAATAAGATTGGACTTCTCAGCTACTTCATTGTATATCTTTTGTCTGCTAGCCTCTGCTCTCAATGCAGCATCAACAGCCAAAACTTTTGGCGTAGGACAACCTAGAGGGGAATGTTTTAAGTGATAGGAGAATTGGGAACAGACGAGGTAACAATAAATAAATAAAGGCCAAAACAGAGAAAGGAGGTAAGAAAACACAATTCGCAGAAATCTTCATTCTTCAAATAAGAGAATAAGTGCAGCAAGTTCAACATTTACAAATTCTATAAGGGGAGGAAGGTCTTAAACCAAACTTCTAGCTAACTTACCTTAGTCAGAAGTTGAACATTCATTGTAAGTTGGCTTCAAAAAGGTTGGGACTTCAATGGGGGGTGTAGATGATAGGTTCATTTGAGAGAGGAGAGGAGAGGGTCAATAATGGTCCATTGTCTAAGAGTATGGCAACATTATCTCCCTGAGCATGATTTTTACTAAGGATGAACAACATCACGTTTAGCTACTTTCAAACACAAAATAAACTTTCTTTGAAGCAATAGTGATGGAAGGACATTCTAGCGGAGTTCGACATGATAATGGAGTACAAGCCTAGGCAAGTTAACACCATGGCAAATTCACTACCGAGGAAAGTGAAATTGACAACCATATGGATAGATGGTGGGGTCCATATACATTTCAATCTAACTTTTCATCCGAGATCAAGGATGGATTACTCAAGAACGCACAAGTCGAGATATTGATGCACCTAATTGAGGGAAAGGATTGGCGACACTCTCTAGGTAGATCAATATGGATTTCACATTCTTCCATATACCCTAATCCTTCGAAAGCGTTCATATACCTTATCACCCTCAAAGAATTAACTTGGACAAAAACTAAAATCATGTATTTCTTCAAGTGGATTCTATCCTTCACTAACCATAGAGTTCTTGAAATTGCTATATGGAAATCTTTACCAATTTTAAGATCTAACAATCCTCCACAATATGGCTTACAAATCTTTCCATAAGACTAATCCTGCTCTGTCTAAGCTCTTCACAGATCAAAAAAATTTTCAAAAAATTTCTTGACGCATGGTGATAGTAATGGACCCAATAGAGTCAGTGTCAGATCAGTCTGAGATATGCATACTTTGCTAAATTACCACTCCAAATCTAAGCTCTTTAATAGACACGTTTACTTTAAACCAAGGTATGTAATTTCGAATAATACCGCCCGGTACGGGCGGTATGTACCGGTACACGGACCACTCGTTACCAGACGGAACGATATATATATATATATATATATATATATATATATAAAGCGATGTTGCGTCGCCTTTTATAAAAATATATATAATATATAATCTTTTATATATAAATATAAATATAAATATAAATATAAATATAAATATAAATATAAATATATATATATATATATATATATACACACACACCAAGCGGTATACAGTTTCGTACCGTACTAAGCGAACATCGAAATTCCGATACGGTACGAAATTGCATACCTTGCTTTAAACAATACAAATCTTGTACATCTAATAATACTCGTTGGGGATACCTTTTACCTTCAAGCAAAAACTGCACTTCCTATTTTCCCAAAGATATCCTATAATCTAGTCACTGATTACTGAATATTTACTTTAAATTTCCAATACATCATCCTTTCAAGTCATTTCTCTTGCTAGAAAATTATTATCAGGATTCTACACTTCTACAACAAGATAATCAAATCTCAAATGCTCAACATGTGGGATTATTGGCCATTTTTCCAACAATAACAAAATAAAAGTATTGATAACATTTTCTTGAATGTCACATGAATTTAGTAAGCAACGCACAGTAGCAAGAATAGATACATCGCAACAAATCTTCCCCAAGTATGATAACAAATGTCTAGTATTTCTATTATAAGAAAATATTAAGTGATTGACACACATAACCAATGTCATCCTAAGTGTGATACCAAATGTCTTGTATTTCTATTAGGACACAAATGTTAAATGATTGACATACATAACCAATGTCAACTAGTTATAAAGTTACATTATAAAGATGACCAAGGTTTGCAGTACCGACCCATACCGCTCGATACGAGCAGTATGTACCGGTCCGACATGGGACCGATACGCGGATCGCCCTCTACCCCGTGATACCATAACCTGACCCCGTATTAAGTGATACAAGATCTGTACCGGTCGGTAACGATCAGATTTTAATTGTTACCGATCAACGGATGAGATCGCCCTATTTCAAACGATCAAATTGACCATTTAAACCATAAGAAAGGGTTTTTAAACCCTTTCTTCTCCCCTCTTTCAACTCATATTACTCTCTCAATCTCTTCAGCTTCATCAAACTTATTCTCACTCACATCTAACAACTCAAATCATTTCTTCATAGATAATTCAATATTAATGGAAGGCTGATTCAGAACGTATCATAAAGTTACTCCTTAAAGCCCGAAAAAGATATGTGTCATTATTATTTCCTAATTTAGATTATTTTCGCTAAAATTATACTAAATTTATATTTATTTTCAACTTAAAAACCCTAATCTAACTTTTTCTATTTTTAGATATTTTTGGAGATTTTTTTTTGGGGCATACCATCGATACGTTTCAGTACGTACTGTACCAATCATTGGTCGGTACACCGGTATAGACCAAAATTGCAAACCTCGAAGATGACTCAATAAAAAGGTGATGAAAGGAATACTTTACTGAAACATTTGGTTACCAGTAGTCAGCTGCACCTCTTTTGGCACTTCTGAGCCTGAACCTCTTTCCTTTGTTTCTTCTTCATTATGGTCCATAGATTTCTTTTTTGTATCTTCAGAAGCAGCAGCTTTACTTTCAGCAGCTTCTGCGGCTGCTCTTTGAGCAGCTTCCAGGGCTACTCTTTCTGCTTCTTCAGCCAATTTTGCAGCCCTGAGTTTAGCCTGCAATCATTAATTGGATCTTGTTACAAAAGTCTAGCTCAGATAGCAATAAATTATAATGTCAGTATCACAATTATAAAAAAAATGCTCCACACTATAGGCATTATTGACATACACATGGAATTGACACCTAAATCCTTGTCTTATAATTACTGAATGCTGACTATTAAATATCCATTGCTATACAAGAGTCATCTTGAATTTTTTGGATCTATGAAGAACTATTCTCTAGTGTGATTTTCTGTCACGTCAGGTCTTCAAGTTAGATCTATGCCAGCATCAAAGCTCCTCACTCCCAACACAGGATTAGATTGCAATTCTTAATTTTGATGAATACTGTATGGGATCAAAAGGAATAACAACTAGGATCAGCTAAACTGATCTTGTACTCTCCCGAATGAGCCCATAAATTGGGTTGTTTTTTATCAACATATATAGTCTTGGAAACAACATTGATTCCTTCATGTGTCCCATAGCTGAACTCAAACTAAGTACTACAACATGCCAGATTTGAATGTAAAAAGTATTTTGAACAAAAATTAAAATAATCCATAATGCTTTTTATCAGACAACCAGTTTCATTTAATTGCTAATCCATTGGACTAAATGACAGTTATACAGAAAGGTAGCAACCTTATTCAAGTTTATGAAAGCAAACATGACTCCAACATCCTAAGTATTATTACTTTCACAGCATATTAGTTTGGATAGAAATTTTTTTATTTCCCAGTTATTAAATTAGTTCAGCCTAAAAAAAGTCATGCAGAGAAGTATATGACCTCCTCGTGAAATCGGCAACAAACCATTTTATAAAATTTAACAACCTGCTTGCAACTCCTCTGTGTCAAGACAGAAGGCATTCAGATTTCTCCAATGTGTAATTTAACATGCTTTCGGTGTCAGTACATATCATTCAATTACGGTGCCAAGCAAGTAGAATATCAACGAGCATATTGCGTTTGTGTGCTGATATCAAGATAAATCTTGATGCTTTTTGTCCATAAGACACATATGGAAACTTACCACAATCATTTTTTTACCTTCAATGCCCCACAAACAGGCAGACTTAATTTGCATAGGTATGTACCAAAGTATTTATATTTTTAAAAGCTTGATTCTTGAAGGATCAGTATTTAACTCATAAGATGTTTGTTTCTGAAGGACTTATTGTACAGGCATGCATCTCCTAGATACTGGGTGATCATTAGGCTTCCTGTCTAGCAAGACATAACTTAGCCTAGTAGCACTAAACAAAGCTAGACCTTGCCTATTTCAAGAATGGTAAATAAATAAGTATAATTCAGAATAAATATTGAAAAATGTTCAAGAAAACTAGCACAATAGAAGAGAAAAAAAAAATCCAAAAATATTGATCATATAAACAGTAAAATATCGAAGATAGAGGCAAAAAATGTCTTGTTATTTCAAAACCAAATCATTCTCCTAGGATAATAAGACATTTATGGATGTGCATCTCAATAAGCTTAATTATTTGGTCACAAAACATAGTGCATCTCCAATAATTGTAAGAACCTTTCAAATTTTGATTTTGAAAACACTAGTGTCACTTAGTAAGTCTATAAACAATAGAATCTGTATATTCATAGAACAAACTAACCTCTGCTTCTGCTTTGGCTTTTTCTTGGCGCAGCTTTTCCTCAAGAATGGCCTTCTTTTTGGCTTCTTCAAGAGCCGCATCATCTCTTATTCTCCGTTCTTCAATTTGGGATCTTTTTTCATGATCCCTTCGGACAGCCGACAAGTGGCTATCAACTACTTCAGCACTACAACAAAGCACCAAACGAAGAGCAACCTTGATGAACTAACTAGATGAGGATATAGGAAGACCACAATATATGATGAACTAACTTGATCAACTACTTCAACAACAACAAAGCACCAAACGAAGAGCAATAGAGACAGCACAATAGTTTAATCCTCTAACCCCTCAAAGTTCAACAAACATACAAATATACAATACTTCACCCATGATCATGATGCTGCAACTCAAGTCAAGCCCACCATCCAAAAACAAAGAATAAACAAATCAACATATTTACTTTCTTGAGGAGCTCATCCACAGATCATGTACATAAAAGCATCAAGGTACCCAATAACCTAGCAAGCTCCTGAAGCTAACAAGTACTGACAAAAATATGTTAGAATATAAAACCTTAATTTAACATTTTAATAAAAAGAATATCTGATCCAATACAACCAAAGGCCAATGTTAAAAGACATGCTTATGCCGCCTTTATTCCATGATTACTTAGGTTAGCTGGATCATCTCGTGTAAAATATATCTCAGCTTCATAGATCCTTAACATCAACCCAACATAAAAACCTACGGTCATGCAAAAGATAACCAAAATAAACAAAAAAAATCCAAATAATAATAAATTTTGATATGATAAGACTTTTAGGATTAGTAATAAAAACCTGATGTCGTTTAGATAAGAACATATTTTCATATATAATAATAATATATATAATATATGGATTATTCGTTTACAAAAATTGATGGCCATTAAAAGACATAAGAGAATCTGAGTATTCCCTTGACTCATTAGTAGTCCATTTGCATTTAATTGTAAATTTATAAGGTTACTGTGGATGGGCGACACTATTAAATACTGAAATGTTGTTTTGAAATATTAAAACATAATTCTATATAAAATTAAATTATTGAGAATATGATAAATAAATTTTATATTTATAACTTCAAAAGGTCAATATTAAGACCACCATTGTTGTGAGTGGGTAACTGAAAACCAACTGCTCAAGAAGTTGTAGGTAATATGTATCAATACCAAGGTCTTAAATATTGATGCCAAGGGGAGTTTTGATCATATTTGAAGTACAATTCTTTCCAAATCCTTGTGCACACAGAAGTTGGTCAAAATTAGCACAACTGAACTATAAAGCAGGGATTTGAATCTCGAATCATACTGCTTGTATCAGTCCGCCAGCTGACTGGCACGTGGACCGCCCGTTACCGGGCAGTATCAGCTGACAAATAAGATGAGGAGCACAACGACGAGGAAGACGAGGCTGCAGCGCTCGTTAGACATAGAAGGCATGACGGAGAAGAGACTTGGATGTGGCAGGACACAAAACAGCGCTCCGTCGAGCGGAACGCGATAGGGGGAGGGTCCTTGCTTCGTCGGGCGAAACACTGTAGGAGGCGGGTCCTCGCTCTGTCAGGCGAAATGCGGTAGGAGACAGGGGGATCGTGGTCGCTATGGTCTGGGAGGTCGCGATCGATGGCGAAGGAAGGGATCCTGGCCCAGGTAGGACTGCTGCTTCCCCTTCTTGCTCTTGTCGTCATCTTGGTCTTCTTCCTCACAGTCGCTGAGGGCGCCGGCGACGAGGGAGCGGGAGATAAGCTCGCCCTGGGCAGGATCTCCGCTAGATCCAACTACTGCAGAAGCATTGCGGAGTTCCTCGCGGGGGATGAGTTCGAGTTGGGGATGGAGGCGACCCATCGTATCCTCGCCTGCTCCGCCATCACCGCCTTTCTATTTATCAAGATGGAAAGGGGGTGATGGTTTCTTCTTCTTTTAAGAAGAAACCATCCTCGCCTGCATGCGATATGGTTTCTTCTAAAAGAAGGGTGTATTGCTCGGTACGCCCTGGCATACTGCTTGATACGTCGTACTGTACCGTACCGAGCAAAGCTTAGTACGAAATTGAAAACCTTGCTATAAAGTAGTCAACATGACATCGCAAAATTTAACAGTACTCAAACTCGATACTGATTCAATGAACCTTGAATTGTATCATATCCTATCCTGATAAACACAACTTGCATCAGGCAGTTAAAGAAATGTATTGATGAGCTTGTGCATGACACATTTTGAAAAGATGAGAATATATGTAAAGAATGTAATGGTGAAATTGGTAAAAGTAGCTAAATCTAAAATGGTGTAGAATGAGTATTAATAATTGATTTGAACTGACAAAATAAGGAATACATGTCATCATTAGACATCACATCACATTTTGGAAGAAGGTATCAATTAGCAAGGTATGCAATATCGTATCGTACCGGAGTTTCGACGTTCGCTCGGTACAATATTGTATACCGAGCGATATACCGTTCGATATACCGCTCGGTATATATATATATATATATATATAATTCGGCGACGTCACCTCTCTCTTCTCTCAGGCGAGGCGACGTCGCCTCGTTTATATATATATAAATAAATAATATATTTTTTTGTATATATATAATATTATATATTTATATATATATATATATATATATATATATATTTTATAAAAGGCGACGTCGCCTCGTGTGTGTGTGTGTGTGTGTGTGTATATATATATATATATATGTATAATATTTTTATAAAAGATGACGCGACGCGACATCGTCTCGTTAATATATATATATATCGTTCCGTCCGGTAACTGGCGGTCCATGTACCAGTCAGCTGACAGACCGGTACATACCGCCCGTACCGGACGATATTATTCGAAATTGCATACCTTGTCAATTAGTATCAACAATATAAACAACAAAGGAGAGAAACTACATACATCTTTCGTCGATATTGCTGATCAAATCTTCTATCCATCTCTTGCCTATCTTCTACATATTTGTCAATCTGAGAAATGGCAGAAGCAAATCTGTTCATTTCATTTCTCTGTGCCACCTCCAATTTAGCCAACTTGCACCTAAGTTCCTCCTGACAAATCCAAAATATTTTTATCAAAATGTCAATTATCACAAGAGAAACATGAACCATTGAAGACTATATTATACCACAAAAAAAATGTTGACTTCAGAGTATAAGCAAGTAAGAAAGGCTTCTTTGCTAATGCGGAGTGTTAAGCAGGATGTCAACCAAATCCAGTCGTCAGGTGAGAAGTGACATAGCAAGGAGAACAAATGTCTCAGGCTAACCAAGCTAATCAACATTCTTGTCTTAGAAACTATCCTCAAATTTCAAATTTTGTATACTAATTTACAGTCATGTACCTTGTCACAAAAATGTAATGGCTCGATATAACAGACAAAAGAATTGAACTTGGAAAGAATAGGAAACAAAGGTCCAGGAACAATGAAACCATACATCCATAACAGAGTAAAGCACCAATAACCATCAACAAAGAATTAAGAGAGGGAGAATGACATTGGAGCTAATGTTTATCAATGGAAGTAATGCTTAATCTTACCAAGAAACACTAGGAAATGGCTTTGATATAAAAAAAGAGGACAAAAATGAAACAATTGATTTGATTTGAATCATCAAATAAAAGTAATATACTGGTAAAGAGGTCTAAAATTTATATTATACACTACTCTAGCATTAGCCATAACAGTTGCCTCGTACAAATTGATATTTGTATCCAAACCAACACTATTATTATATACGTACGGAGCTTGTGAACTTTCTTTGTTTAAATTTTATTCGGATGCAGATGACTAGTAAGTAGGTTAAAGATAATAAAGAAAGAAGTTATTTTTTTATATTTTAATGGTGTGCAATTTTCTTTGTCATTCCATTATATTTAAGAAAAAACAACATAACAGTTATCTATTTGTTCAACCAAATTTAATACTAAAATCATTTGCTCTGGGATCTCTATGTTAATAGCCCTTGCATGTTTTCATGGAATAAGACCATGATATGTGGCCACTTATCATGCTATCAGATGTGCTTCCAAGTTTGTGGAGCAATAATGTATCTCTTCTACACATTCAAATTAAAATTTAGTTACTATTCTAACTAAGACCAATCCAATCAAACCCAAACCTAATCACATTTGACATATTTTTTTCTCACATGTAGTCTCTAGAGCACTGATAGTGAACCTAAGCAAAGAAAAGGGATTTTTCAAAACTTAGCTCTTGGCTCCACTCTATGCAGCAGATCCTAACTGTTTGAAGTGCTGTTGGTGGTAACACTGAATTATAAAAACATGGGACATGGTGCAAGACATTTCAGAAAAAGCATTTTATATGTGGGCAATTCATTACACAATACACACCCTTGGAAAACTCTTTCAATATCTTCACCTCTAGACTGTGATATAGATAACTTCTAAAAGGAATTGCATGCTTGAAAAAACAGAATAGTTACAAAAATGTTACTTGTTTGCTCACTTAAGGAAGCTCAACCAACAACATATGACAAAGAATTACAAGTTAATGTATTGATAATGCATCTTCAGATTACCACAATGATATATAGTATCATCTTATTACTCCATGAACAATGACTGGCATGAACATCCAACTATAAATTTGAGTTTATACCAAAGCAAGAGCCTCATACAACAAATTTAAGTTTCAACCAAAGATGGTATTTAATATATGTGTCCTCAGGTACATATGTCACCACATCAAAAGGGATAAATACAGTCCTAAATTAAAAATTACACTTTCCAAGATGACTATTAGAAGAAAAGGTAAATTAACATCAAAAAGGGTGATTTTATCATTCTTCACGCCACTTTACCTTTCAACTTAAGAGACATTAGGACAGTCATCGAGATATAAAAATCTAAAATAACAACCATGCATACCTTAACTCTTAGCTGGTTTTCCTGCTCAAGCATAAAAAGGATGCTTTTGTCAAGGTCTTCTTTGTCCAAAAGACATGTAGTCCTTCCGATTGTTAAATCATCGTCAGACTCTTCAGAATCACTAGGAAAAAGAAAGAATACAAAATGAATTGATGAATGTTCGTAGAACAGATTAACAGAAATGTGCAACAGTAAAACAATACAAACATGGATTTCTCTGATAACTTATTTCTGGTAGATACCCATCAAAAGCTTTTTTTTACTTCATAATCCTTAAATCTTACATACTATAACATGTTATGCAATATAAATAATACAAATGGTGTAGATAAGAGTACAACAAATTATCAAAAAGATAATTAATTTTAAACAAAAAGTGTAACTGCAATATATTGCACAGCATACAACCAAAAGGATGCTGCCTGCTATTGTTTCCTTTATCAACTTATGTAAATTACATAGTATTGTCATTTTATTACCCCTTGTATAGCTCCTAGATATATGGCTGCACCCTTAGAATTATTGACTATTAAGTTCCAATTTTCCAACTAATTATCAGGGAAAACCAACAAGAAAACCAACAAGAATTATTGACTTCGGCAACAGTTTTATATACTCAAAACCTTTATTTTAATACTCAATTGACTATAAAGTATTAAGGTAATCTTTGTCATCTCAACTCGAATATGATATGCAAATCTAAAGTTCAAGCACAATCTAGGGAATTTCAGCAAAGCCCTCAAATAAGTTCTGGTGAAAGCTTTTTTGCCACTCTCCCAACATCCCAGTAACACATCCTCCCAAATAGCCTGTTCAAGAGGTAAAACTTCCCGAGTGAAATCACACCACACTAAGGGATATCACACCACTCTAAACTCTTCCCCCATCCCTGGAAAGTTATTTTTTATACCAGAAGTAGCTTATTCTCTTGCTTTCTTTCTTCCTTGAAATAAGCAACTCAATCGCATTTGAAGGAGATATAATTCCTTAAATACTCTTTAACTTTTTGCTTTCATGGGACCTATAATCTTTGTCATAATTAAAACATTAGACTCTCATCAATGAGAAGGTCATATCATACTGGCAATATTTGGGATAACCTTTGGATGACCTAGCTCATATCAGTAACCTCACTGATATAAAATGCATTTCCATCCACCATGCAACATTCTTCGAGATTGGAAGCTATTAGCGCCATAGTGGCTTCCTCAACAAGTTCTTATATTCTGATACCCCATGTTGCTAACAAAATCAAATGCGCTGTGAATTGCACCTATTGCAATTGACAGATATTGATCATATCTCACCAAATGCTTCTTTACATCTTATTTACAAACCCAAGTAGCCAGTCGTAGGTGTTTGTGATTTTTGGACCAGTTGGAAAAATCGAAATGACAACTGGCAGTGACGTGGTGGGACACCCTCCTTTGAGCTCTCTCATGGAATAATTGTCTTATCGATAAAACATAATTAAACATTAAGATAACTGCAAAATTGAAAGAATAACATGACAACAAAACATCAGAAAACAAATAGCTCAGAATTCGGATTACAATACGAGTTTTACAATAACATATACTATTCTATCTTGTCCTGACTTTCAAAGTTTTCCAAAGATAAGAAATTGATAGTACAAAAAGACTAGAGCAGTAAAGAAATATTATGATCAGAATACTTTTCTTCTTTTTTTTTATTAGCCGATGCAAGAAGTTAAAAGAATCTCAAAGTATGCATCCAAACGAAAACAAGAACCCCATCAACCTTCACCATGGCATCATAATTTTCAATGTCAATGCCATCCACATCTTTACATACTTGACTAAGAAAAACAATCTGGAAAATTGCAGTTTGAAGAAACTAATAAGTTAATTTGGATACCTCGTTCTGCCTTTTTTGGTATTTGCAGTCAACTATACTCTGTGCCAGAAACTAGCAAAACGAATAACATTTAAGCAAAGAGTGTATGCCTGAAATCAAAATCCGGGCAGGAGATCCTCCAGCCAGCCACCATGCTCCCTCCCAGCCTCGTTTTGTCTCTCGCATTCATTGCCTTTTGTCGAGGAGACACCCTAAATCAGAGAAAGGGACGATATATGAGATCATGATAACCTTATAATGGTCCAAAAATATAGCAGTTGTTCAAGACTGAGGACCATTCGGGGGGTTGCTTGAGAGGCACCGGTGGAGAATTATATCCGAGCCGCGACTCCAGGGCTTTGAGCCCGGACACGAGATCGTCCATGGTGGTCCACGGCTCAGGATCGGCCGAAGCGACCACGAGACAGCTCTTGGGGCACGGGAGCTCCAGCCGAACGTATCCTCTGCAAGAAAAAGTGGAGTGATGAAAGCAAGGAGAAACCCCTAAAAAGGAGAGAGAGAGAGAGAGAGGAAGAGTAAGGCAAGGAGAGGAGAGTGGGAAATAAACACGAGGAGGGGCAGAAGGAACTCACGAGCGGTCAGGGGCGACGCCGGAACCCTTGGACGACTCCCACTTCATCTTTGAGGCGGCCGGCGCCGGAACGATCGATCGCTGCGCAGCGCCGGGCGAGGAGAAAACCCTAAAGAAAGGGAGAAAGAGTGAGGCAGGGAGAGAGGAAAGGCTAAAAGGAAGAGGAGAAGGAGAAGGAACTCACGAGCCGGCAGGGATGGCACCGGAACCCTTGAAAGGCTCCCACTTCATCTTTGAGGCGGTCGACGCTGTAATGGTCGATCGCTGCGCAGCGCCGGCCAACGGGTGGGGGCAGACGCGGTGCGCGGCAGTGCCAGTAATAATAATAATGACAAAAAGAATAATGGCGATTTCCTCCCACATTTTCGAATTTTCATATAACGCTTTTTCTTGGAGACTCCCTTATTTTCATACTACCCGTTTCGGTCATAATAAGACTTTCCACATCCTATACCAAAAATTTCATTACTTCAAACATAACTATTTTTATTTGAGACATGATATTTATGATATAACTCATGGGATCTAAGATTGATATTATTCACTATTTATTATACACGAAAATTAAAAATAAATAAATTCCATTTTGGGTAATCATTTGATTTCCCTTTAATTCTGCTACTCAATTCTGTTTTTTTTTAACATATATGATACCTGACCCCCAAAAACATATATAGTTATCAACTTCACCATTCATTAGTTCAATTTGACTGGTTATAGTTTTTTTGAAATGAATTAAGATGTTTTACTTTAGTAGCCACAATAACATATTTTTTATCATATTTCTTCCATAGTGAATGAATACAAATATTATAACCCTTTTTTATCATATTAATTATTATCATTCTAAAATACTATATATTTTTTATTAACATAAGCTGTATTAATAACCCTTTTCGAAATATCAAACAATCGAAGGGTGATCTTTATTTTCTCCTTCACCTTGGACATCAATTGCATATCGATTGACGATTTACTGACATTATACTCCGAGAAAATTAGGAATTTATCCTTTTGCCCAATTATCATATTTACTAAATCAATTAGCTGTTAAATCAGATTGGTCGTAATTTTTTAATGAGTTATACTGTTTTTATTTAGTAATACAAATACTGTATAGTTGAATAATGCAGAAAATAACAATAATGCAGAATAATATATGCTTCATACAGGTTGTTATACGGTAACGGTAATCACACATCTTCAATACTGAATATATCAGAACTATATATCCATAATTCAATATATTATCTCAGCGAGAATGGTTGACTTGGTCATCATTGACTTACAAAGTCAACAATTTCATGTTGGGGATTCCACCACGCAGCTTCGACGATCGGTTGCACTGCGGCTTATGCTTCTATTCCTGTGGAAGCCTTCGTCCCGCTGCTCGGCTAAGTGAAATCTTACATCCAAGTATACATGAAATACCACGAAGAAGAAGAAGAAGAAGAAGAACAGAGATGAGGCTAACCATTATTAGGCCTTTCTGCTGTACTCGGAACACTTTTAGCACAGAAACTATCAATCAAACTAAAGGTTAATTCTTGGGGCTAATGCTTAATCTGGGCGAGCATCAGTCGGACCTCCCTGCTATTAGGCCTCGCTTTGGGGTTATCGTAAGTGCAGAAGCATGCAATCTTCAACACCAGTAGCATCTGCTCCTCAAACCCATTGCCCACAAGTGTTCGATCGATCGCCGCCTCCGGCTCCGCCGACCTCATCGCGTTGCTCACCCAATCCACCATGCGCATCTCCTCCGTCGTCCAGTAGAACCCGTCGGTGGGGAACTTGCCGGTGACGAGCACCGCCAGGATGACCCCGAAGCTGTAGACGTCGCATTTGTCGGTGAACAGCAGCGTCTGATGGTACTCGGGCGCGATGTACCCGATGGTTCCCTTCAACCCCGACCTCATGGGGCCGCTCACCGTGTCCGGTACCACCTTGGCGAGCCCGAAGTCGGAGATCCGGGCGTTGAGGTCGTCGTCGAGCAGGATGTTCGCGGGCTTCAGGTCTCTGTGGATCACCCGCGGGCGGTGCACCACGTGGAGGTACTCGAGGCCGGCGGCGATGCCGAGCGCTATGTTGTACCGCGCCGGCCACTCCAGCTTCCTCCTCCCCGTGGCCGCGCCTCTGATCGCGTCCTGCAAGGTCCCGTTCCTCATGAACTCGTAGACGAGGTAGTGGCAACTCGGCCGCGAAATGTGAGCAAGGAGGGGGAGAAGGTTCGGATGCCGGATGCGGCCGACGGTCTGGATCTCCGACCTGATCTGGCGAATCGTGTAGTTGAGGAGCTTCGTTTCCCCCTCGCAGAGCTGCGCCGCGTCGACGGCCGGCTGGATGATCTTCTTGATGGCGGCGGCGACCCTCCTGCCGTCGACGGCGGCCAATCCAGCCTTGTAGACGACGCCGCAGCCCCCGCGGCCGATGATCTGGCAACCATCGTCGAGCTTCTCCAATAAGGAGAGAAGCTCGGCTTTCGTGATCACGGGGCTAAAGACGGTCAGCCCATCCGCGCTGCTTTGATCCTCGAACATGCCGATCCTTCTACGTAATTTGATTGCTAACCAGCAAAGAAGCATCGGAACTGCAGCCATCAGGAAGCCAACTGCAACCCAGAGAGGCTGGAAACGGAACTTGTCATCTGAATCCGATGAAGATGCAGCAGAATTGTTCGCAGCCACTTCAAGGTGGGAGGTGATGTTTCTGTCCATGAGGAATCTGGCAGCAGCACGATGAGAGATGACCAAGTGGAACGAAAGGTGGAGAAGCAGGGAAAGAGAGGAGGCCATTGACTGGAACATGAAGGACAGAGCCAGTCTTCATTCATTAAATGCGAAGTAGAATAGGCTGCATTTTTTTATTGCCAATGACTCGTTCCTCGATCGACGCTCGGAATAGCGTCGTTTCATTCTCTTTGACTTGTCAGCATCCACTTGTTAGAAGCTCGGTTGGAGAATTCTCAGTCTCATAACTCGTGTTGGAGAGAGTCAACGAAGACTAACCGAGCATGACTTGATGATAGTATGCATGTGTTCACGCGTGGAATAGATCATCCAATCTAAACCTGTGGTGGAAAGCAACACCATCGGGAGATGCAAGAAGGATTACTTATCTTGATCTATGCAACCCGTAGGAGTACACTGATGAGGCTTTTTACATGCAGCAAGCTATTCTTACACACACACTCACATGCCATGAAGTGACGCAGAAGAAACAACAGTTAGCCAGGCAAGCTTAACCTTTTACTGGCTTGCAAGCCATTATTCTTAGACTAGAAAGACGCCTGCTTGCTACTGCTAGTGTTTGATCTGCGCCAGCATCGAGCGGACCTCCTTGCTGCTGGGCCGCTCCTTGGGATCATCCACCGTGCAGAAGATGGCGATCCTGAGCACCAGCAGCATCTGCTCCTCGTACTCGTTGCCCGCCAGCTTGGGATCGATGGCCGCCGTCGGGTTCGCGGAGCTCATCACCTTGCGTAGCCATCGCACCAGGCTGATCTCGTCGGTGTCGTGGAAGAAGGGGTCCGACGGCATCTTGCCGACCACCAGCACCGCCAGGATCACCCCGAAGCTGTAGATGTCGCACTTGGCCGTGAAGCGCAGCGTCTGCCCGTACTCCGGGGATATGTAGCCCAGCGTGCCGGCCACCTTGGAGGCGGTGATGTGGGTGTGGGCGTCCGGCATCTCCTTGGCCAGCCCGAAGTCCGCGATCCTGGCCTCCATGCCGTCGTCCAGCAGTATGTTGGCCGGCTTGAGATCCCGGTGGATGATCTGGGGTTTGTGGTGGATGTGGAGGTACTCGAGACCGGACGCGATGCCCAACGCGATGCGGTAGCGAGCGAGCCAGTCGAGGTCGCGCTCGCCGTCGCGCGCGCTGTTGAGCACCGAATCCAGGCTGCCGTTCTTCATGAACTCGTATATGAGGAGGTGGCAGTCCGGGCGCGTTACGTGGGCCAACAGCGGCAGCAGATTGCGGTGGCGGATATGGCCGACGGTCTGGATCTCCGACCGGATCTGCCGCATCCACTTGTCGAGCAGCCGGCTCTCCTCGTCGGAAGTCGGCTCAGCGCTGTCCGGGGTGCGCTTCATGATCTTCTTGATGGCGACGACCATGCCCGGGCGGTCTGGCTTGCTGGGATCGGGTGGCAGCTGGGCCTTGTACACCTCGCCGCACCCTCCCCGGCCGATGACCTCCAGGCCCGCGAGCCCGTCGTCCTTCTCGAGGAAGGCGAGGTCCTCGGCGCGCTTGATTTGCTTGGGGCTGAAGATGGAGGGGCCGCCGGGGTTCCTGTACCGCCCGCGGATGCAGTTCACCACCAGCCGGAACAGCACCGAGAGGACGGCCCCGGAGACGATCCCCGCGAGCGAGCCGGTGATGAAACCGACGATCCAGTTCCTCGCGCTCTGCTTGTGGCTGCGGCTGTGATGGTGCTCAGACGACGATCTATTGGTCGAGGAATTTGACGGAGCGAGAGCTGGAGTGGTCTTGGTCTCGGCCAATACGTATCGCTTCGGGAAAGGACTCCGGCGGTGGGCGGATCGGTGGGCGGGTTGAGAAGCGAGACGAGAAGGGAGACGGTGAGGGTGGCGAAGGGTCATGCGGCGGAGGGCATGGGAGCCATCGTAGGGATAGATGGCAGAGATGAGAGCTGGGAGGAGGAGGAGGAGGAGGAGGAGTGATGGGAGGAACGCGGTGGCAGCCATTGGCGTCGTCTCGGTGGGTTGATGCCCGGTGGGATAAATGGGGATAGGTGTGTGGAAAACTCGGATCGGCGGGCCCGCCAAATGGACGATTACCGATGGTGGACCCTACAAATCGAACGGATACGATTCGTGGGAAGACTCGGAGGATGACAAAGGCAGTCAAAGGCTTAGTAGACCGCAAGCGTCTCGGCTACTCCTCGTGTTACACCAGCTAGCGTCTCGGCTTTCTCAGTGGGACCCACTTAAACGTGGCCCAAGCTCTCTCGAATCACTCTTGAGGTGCGCCGATGGGAACATCCATCGATTGCTCATGGAACGTTTCGGCGTGCTTGACGAGTCCAAAGGTCCTTCCTGCACGATGGATCTCCTCCAAAGTATGCTACGAAGATATGAAATGGACGGTGGGTGATACCAGAGAAAGGATGATAATACACCGATCAATTCAAATATCTCAATAAAAATAATCGATTCATGTTGTAAAATAGACATATTAATTCTGCTAATTAAGTGTTATGGATTCCCGATGATTAATTATGATTGTGATTTATAAGCAACGAGATGACTGTTTGGAAGAATCTTAGAATCTTAAAAGGCATGAATAGCCGAATTAGGCATCTTGTCGGAACTCGTCTTGTGATTACACATACAGACACTCACTCTCGCTGTAGTCTACCATTTCCTTTCACGAAAACCATGAAGGTGGGCAAGAATTCTATTGGTGGATCCCTCGAGGAAGATTTGCTATGATTACTTTATCCTGATGAGGTGGATCGCATTAGGGAGATTTCACTTAAAGCCAAGAACGAGTTCTATCATGCAAAGATGAAAAGGGACATTAGGCGCTCAGATTGGCTCTGAGGAATACTACCGTGTGCCGTGGAAGCAACCACGGAGGCTGTTCTTCCCATCACTTGTTTGATGTGTTGTCGATGCGGGAAACATTTCATGCAATCATTTATGTTCTTTTTTTTTCTTTTTCTTTTTCTTTTTTGCCAACTATAAGTGAGAAAATCTTCAAAATTTATAGAATTAAATTTCAAACAGAGTCAATACATATAAGTTTATAGGATCAAATTTTATGCCCTCAATCTAAAATAAAGGAACCGATCTATCATCAGCCAAATTAATGCTCTATATAAATAAATGTACATACTTTCAATTTAAAGACTATTATTAATGATATACTATCAAACCTATCATGTTGAATGTACTAATGAATGTACAAAGTAACTTCTGATAAATATCATATCAGACGATGGCAAGACTGTACCTCATCAGATCATGACAAGAGGGATCAAATTCCTCCTTAGCCGTGTCGAAAAAAAAAAATCCCAGATAAAAAATAAATATAGAACAGAAGGAATATACTATATATAACTTTAAAATAAACAATCAATAAAACAAATATTATCAGAGCTCATATTGACACCAATAGCAAATTTATGTTGACCGGCCAATCCTACATCCTAATACAACCAGAACAAAATTATTACCGATTTCCAACACACCAGACAATGATGGCTTTAAAGACAACAAAATCAGCAGAAGAACACAACAATATGACAAGGACATGTTTATATTAGTCTTTTACACTGCCATTTGCCTGTATATCTATCTAAGAACCAACAACCATTCAAATTCTCATCCACTTGACATCCCCGAGCAAATGGTAAGTGGATGTAAGAAAACCAGAAACATGGAATTTGGAGATCAAGTCCCTGTTCGTCTCCATTGGCTAATCCGTGGCGTGAACTAGCCGGATATGCCGAGTTTTCCACACGTTGGTGGAAAGAATGCACACAGTAGACCGAGTCCTTCAACCCTTGACTTGCAAGTCAAGATTCGTCCCTGCTACCAACAAGTGAAGAGTTCCAGTAACTAAATCATATTGCAACCAGAAATAGACTACACTGAACAAGATAGTACAAACATGCATTCATTTAATCATTGGACTGGTGATTCTGGCAATTGAACAAGTCCTATTTAGCTAGAAAATATAATATCTCTGATGGGTAGTCCTTTTTTTAGGAAAGACACCTCTGCAGAACACAAAATGTAAGATGTACGATTCAGATAAGCCAACTGAATTGTTGGTCAGTTCAAATGACAAACCAAGAGGGAGAAAAATGTTGACCAAATGAGCAGGATCCAGTTTTAGTATACTGAGTCCGATGGAAGATTTGGAAAGCCCTGCCATGTGCCTGTATATCTATCTAAGAACCAACAACCATTCAAATTCTCATCCACTTGACATCCCCGAGCAAATGGTAAGTGGATGTAAGAAAACCAGAAACATGGAATTTGGAGGTCAAGTCCATGTTCTTCTCCATTGGCAGATCCATGGCGTGAACCAGCCGGATATGCCGAGTTTTCCACACGAAGGTGGAAAGAATGCACACAGTAGACCGAGTCGTTCACCCCTTGATTTGCAAGTCAAGTTTCCTGCCTGCTACCATCAAGTGAAGAGTCCATTCCAGTAACTAAATCATACTGCAACCAGAAATCGACTACACTGAACAAGATAGCTCACTCATTTGAGTACAAACATGCACTCATTTAATCATTGGACCGGTGATTCTGGCAATTGAACATGTGCTATTTAGCTAGAAAATATAATATCTCTGATGGGTAGTCTTTTTCTAAGGAAAGGCACCTTTGCAGAACACAATTTAAGATGTATCTACTGGTTAGACAACTTGTACTATTCAGATAAGCCAACTGAATTGTTGGTCAGTTCAAATGACAAACCAAGAGAGAGAAAAATGTTGACATCAATGAGCAGGATCTGGTTTTAGTATACCGAGTCCGATGGAAGACTTGAAAAGCCCTGGCTTCAGATACTTTTGGCAGAGACAAAGGGGCTAAAACTTCTCAATGGCATTTAGGTTAACCAGTAGCTCCACTCCTGCCTTCAAATCAAATCTTATAACAGGAAGAGAACTTATGATAAACTAGAACAACAATCACATGTTAAAAGTAAGTTCATGCAAGTTTCCCCTCTTTTATAGCTAATGAATTCCTATTTTCTCATGTCACATGAATTCCAATTTTCCACTCTTACCATTATTGGTCACGGCCACTCTATAATTCCTTCCTATAGATGACCCCAAACTTTGAATTTCAAAGTTTTCCAAAGATAAGAAATTGATCGTACAAAAAGACTAGAACAGTAAAGAAATATTATGATCAGAATACTTTTGTTCTTTTTTTTCTTAGCTGATGCAAGAAGTTAAAGAATCTCAAAGCATGCATACAGATGAAAACAAGAACCCCATCGACCTTCACCATGGCATGATAATTTTCAATGTCAATGCCATCCACATTGTCACATACTTGACTAAGAAAAACAATATTGAAAAATGCAGTTTGATGAAACTAATAAGTTAATTTGGATCCCTCATTCTGCGATTTTTGGTATTTGCAGTCAACTATGCTTTGTGTCGGAAACTAGAAAAAGGAATAACATTTAAGAAAAGAGTGCATGCCTGAAATCAAAATCAGGGCAGGAGATCCTCCAGCCAGCCGCCGTGCTCCCTCCCAGCCTCGTTTTGTCTCTCACATCCATTGCCTTTTGTCGAGGAGAGACCTAAATCAGAGAAAGCGACAATATATGAGATCATGATAACCTTATAATAGTAAAAGAAATATAGCAGTTGTTCAAGATTAAGGACCATTCAGGGGGTTGCTTGAGAGGCACCGGTGGAGAATTATATCCGAGCCGTGACTCTAGGGCTTTGAGCCCGAACACGAGATCGTCCACGGAGGTCCATGGCTCAGAATCGACCGAAGCGACCACGAGATAGCTCTTAGGGCACGAAAGCTCCATACTAAGTATTAAAAAAGAACTTCAGTAATATTTGATTTGAAAAATACAAAGATCGAACTTATACTTTTCCTTTTATAAGTTTATATAGTATTTATAAACTCAGGTGATTTATGCTTCAATTTTCTTTTATTATTATCCACACCTTAAGTAGTGCCCAAAATATTCTTAGTCTTTCTAAGTTTAATCTTAATTCTTTCTAGATACATATACTAGTCGACTCATTTAAGTTTCACTTATCCTTAACTTTATTATAGTGAATTTTAAATGAGCCAAATTAAGAAGAAACAAAATTAAGAATAAATTATATGAGATATAACTTAAATACATTCATGCTCAATATTCTCGAGTTTAAAATTTTGTCAGTATATTGAGGATATAATCTTGAATTCCTCAAATATTATCATACTAAATTTCAATTAGTTCTTTCATTAATATATCAACCAAGAACTTATCAAAAAATTTAGATTAATCTTTAAAAATTTTAGTACACTATAATAAAGTCTAAATATTATTAGCAATTATCATAAGACTACGTCTTTTAGACCTTTTTCGATTAATTATTTCAATTATTTGTTCTATAGAACTTAGTAATTAAGTTTATGATTCTTTCAATTAATCTGATTAAGGTCTAACACACCTAATGTAAATTATATATACTCAAACTATTTATAATAAATTAATTCAAAAAATATAGGGACATTTATAAGACTAAAATGAAGGAAGTACCACTATAATAATATACTATTAATGCTTTGAGTTTTTCAAGTAATGTTTTATTATTGATAACATCTTTATTTCACCTTTAAGTGAAATATAAACATATCTAGTGTTCATACAAAAAAAATTTATGAAGAACTGATACCATCCACATATAATAGTATTGTTATCTTTGGGTAAATAATCATAAACTGTAAGGATATCCAAAACAGCATCATCCAACTCATCACATAATTATTCGAAATAGATTCTACTTTGGAATTATCTAATTCTCCTGATTATATATGTCATTGTGAATATTATTTTTTAAATATCATTTAAAATTAATTCTTTAATGTAATTTTATAAGTTATTGGTTAGACCAAATTGATAATTATAAGACTAATACAATAATATAAAATATAGTTTAATATATTCTATAAATAATAAAATATTTATTGTAAATTACATCTCATAAGCCTATGATCCCAAGGAACTTTGGCAATTACCGATCAAATAAAACTTAAAGATATAAGTTACAAATAATATTCATCAAATTTCTTCAATCTAATTTATACTGAAATAGTTCAATAATAATAATGACCATAATAATCATTGAACATTAATTAGTATTAGAAAAAAAAAACTCATATGATAACTGTAATTATGAAATATAAACTATACCTTTATGTGAAAAATAAATATTATTTCATAAGTTCTAACATATACATGTGAATAACCAAATAAATATCCAAGAATAATAATTGATTTTTTATTTATCAAATGTAAAATTTTATTCATATTATATAAGAAAACTATAAAAAAATTTATAATTTATATATTTTTAAATTTCACATGAAACCCTTATAGGGCAAGCTCAAAATTGGGCTACCCAAATTAAGCTTATAGATTTAGGCTGACCATAAGCTCAATTAAGCCTATCAAAATTAAAATTGATCAAAATAAAAAATTAATCAAATTTTGATTTTTCTTAAATTCGATCAAGACTTGATTGATCGAATCTAGATCTAATCAAGCAGTCAAAATATAATAATGATTAAGTTTGATTAGAATAAATTAAATTAATTAATTTTATAAATGAGGATATAAATAAAAAAATTCTAATTTTTTGAAAGGTAGACCTATAATTTTTTACTTCGGATATATCGGGGAAATTTCTGATTTCTAGAAAGGTAAAATTGGAAAGCATACACAGGGACACAGATTGAAATTATCTTATTTATGAGGGGTAAAACTATCCTTTAGTAAAAATCCTAACTATTCCTTTCTATGATCACAACGGGAGGAGCGATCGTTGCTTGCGCAGGGTGTCGTAGCCGTCATCCGTGGTTGTTGCGTGAGTCGCAGTCACTGCCACCGTGGGCATCTAGTTGACGTTGTTCGTGGCCAGCAAATGTTGTTGTAGTGGTGTTGTTGCAGTCATCTCACGTAGCAGTGCTGTCGTAGCCGCCGCAGGTAGCGACGATGCTATTGTAGTGGTCGCACGCAGCGTCGTTGCGCAACCACTACAACCATCACGGGCAATGGTACTGCAACAGCTACCGCACGCAATGACGCTATGCAGCCATTGCCCGCGACTGGGCTAGTGACAACTGGAGGTCGTCGCCCTCAATAATATTGTCACCAACAGTAAATTGTCAAGCACAAGGAACCTTACATCATTCGCAAGCAAGCAATATGGTGGACTAGATAAAAAAGCAGATTGACAATAGCGACAAATTGTTCATGCATCGTAAATTAAAACTGATTAACAACTTTTGTCGAGCGAAATGTGCTAACAAATAGATTTAAAGTATTTTATTTCATAACCATGACTCTGATACCAATTATAAGCATAAAAAACCATAATATCTACTATTATATGAAAAATTTTAATACCAAAACTTGAAATTAAATAATAATATATTTAAATTTATGATATTTATCTTTCGATGTCATTCAAAAAATATTTATCTGATCTGTAAGCATATCATTATTGGATTCAAAATCTATAGTGATGTCAATCTATAAGGAGAATTAGACTCACATTCTCCTCTCTTTCTATCCTTCGTAGGAAGAAGCGATGGATTCATAAATAAAGGGGAGATGATAGAAGATTTATAATATCTAGTTGATCGATTTATGTAACTAAAGAGATAAAAAAAATCTATAATCTCTCAATAATACCATCGCACATCATGTTTATAATCTCTAGGATGTTCTATATATTTATAGGCGAAAACGATAAGTAATTAACAGTCTCTCTCATCAAGCTAATCTCCTAAAAATTCTATCGTAATTAGATTTTTATTAATCAATAATCGTAATTAGAATTCAATCATATTCATAATATATCTCAGCTAATTAGATACGGTTATATAATCTAAGAGAGGAAAGTAAGGAATAGAAAGGAGATTGGGAAATGAACACGAAGAGGAGGAGAAGTAACTCACGAGCTGTCAGGGTGACACCGGAACCTTGGACGGCTCCCACTTCATCGTTGAGGCGGCCGGCGTCGGAATGATCGATCGATGCGCAGCGCCGGGCGAGGAGAAAACCCTAAAGAAAGTGAGGAACAATGAGGCAGGGAGACAGAGGAGAGGGGAAGAGGAATTCACGAGCCGACAGAGATGACACCGGAACCCTTGAACGGCTCCCACTTCATCTTTGAGGCGATCGACACTGGAATGGTCGATCGCATGTCGATCGCTACGCAGCGTCGGCCGAGGGGGGGGGGGGGCGGAGGCGGTACGCGACAATGCCAATAACAATAATAATGACAATAAGAATAATGGCGATTTCCTCCCACATTTTCGAATTTTCTGTTTTTTTTTTTTTCTGATAACGGTTTTTCATGGAGACTCCCTTTAATTCTACTACTCAAAAGCTTATATAGTTATCAACTTCACCATTGGTCCGAGTGTCATGTTTGATTGGTCAATCACATCAGTTCAATTTGACTGGTTATAATTTTTTTCGAAATGAATTACGATGTTTTACTTTAGTAGCCACTATAGCGATTCAAAATATGATAACAATATCAATCTTGATGTGAATAATATACGCTTGATATTAGACCATATCTTTAATAATAATGAATATATCAAACCCAAATATTCATAATTTAATATATTATCTCATCGAGAATGGTTGACTTTGGTCATCCTTGACTTCCAAAAGTCAAAAATTCGTTGGGGAGTCGACAACGCGGCTTCAACGATCAGTTGAACTGTACAGCTCCTTCCTTGACGCTTCTATCACTGAAGAAATCTTCGTCCCGCTGCCTGATTCAATGAAAAACCACGAAGAAGAAGGAGGACAGCAATGAGGCTAACCATTATTAGGCCTTTCTGCGGCACTTGGAACACTTGTAGCTATATATACATCAAACTAAAGGTTAATTCTTGAGGCTAATGCTTGATCTGGGCAAGCATTAGTCGGACCTCCCTGCTATTAGGCCTCGCTTTGGGGTTATCGTAAGTGCAGAAGCATGCAATCTTCAACACCAGCAGCATTTGCTCCTCAAACCCATTGCCCACAAGTGTTCGATCGATCGCCACCTCCGGCTCCGCGGACCTCATCGCGTTCCTCATCCAATCCACCATGCTTATCTCCTCCGTCGTCCAATAAAACTCGTCGGTGGGGAACTTGCCGGTGACGAGCACTGCCAGGATGACCCCGAAGCTGTAGACGTCGCATCTGTCGGTGAACAGCAGAGTCTGATGGTATTCCGGCGCTATGTACCCGATGGTTCCCGCCACCCCCGACCTCATGGAGCCGCTCACCGTGTCCGGGACCACCTTGGCGAGCCCGAAGTCGGAGATCCGGGGGTTGAGGTCGTCGTCGAGCAGGATGTTCGCGGGCTTCAGGTCTCTGTGGATCACCCGCGGGCGGTGCACCACGTGGAGGTACTCGAGGCCGGCAGCGATGCCGAGGGCTATGATGTACCGCGCCGGCCACTCCAGCTTCCTCCTCCCCGCGGACGCGCCTCTGATCGCGTCATGCAAGGTCCCGTTCCTCATGAACTCGTATATGAGGAGGTGGCAGTCCCGGCGCGTTACGTGAGCCAACAGCGGCAGCAGATTGCGGTGGCGGATATGGCCCACGGTCTGGATCTCCGACCGGATCTGCCGCATCCACTTGTCGAGCAGCCGGCTCTCCTCGTCAGAGGTCGGCTCAGCGCTGTCCGGGGTGCGCTTCATGATCTTCTTGATGGCGAGGACCATGCCCGGGCGGTCGGGCTTTCTGGGATCGGGTGGCTGCTGGGCCTTGTACACCTCGCCGCACCCGCCCCGGCCGATGACCTCGAGGGCCGCGAGCCCATCGTCCTTCTCGAGGAAGGCGAGGTCCTCGGCGCGCTTGATGTGCGTGGGGCTGAA
Source organism: Musa acuminata AAA Group (assembly GCF_036884655.1). Taxonomy (NCBI): domain Eukaryota; kingdom Viridiplantae; phylum Streptophyta; class Magnoliopsida; order Zingiberales; family Musaceae; genus Musa; species Musa acuminata. The sequence continues at coordinate 35,329,977 of NC_088354.1, forward strand.
GATGGAGGGGCTGCCGGGGCTCCTGTACCGCCCGCGGATGCAGTTCACCACCTGCCGGTACAGCACCGAGAGGATAATCCCGGAGATGATCCCCCAGAGCGAGCCGGCGATGAAACCGACGATCCAGTTCCTCACGCTCTGCTTGTGGCTGCGGCTGTGATGGTGCTCAGACGACGAGCTGTTGGGCGAGGAATTTGACGAAGCGAGAGCTGGAGTGGTCTTGGTCTCGGCCAATACGTATCGCTTCGGGAAAGGACTCCGGCGGTGGGCGGATTGAGAAGCGAGACGAGAAGGGAGACGGCGAGGGTGGCGAAGGGTCATGCGGCGGAGGGCATGGGAGCCATCGTAGGGATAGATGGCAGAGATGGGAGCAGGGAGGAGGAGGAGAAGGAGTGATGGGAGGAGCGCGGTGGCAGCCATTGGCGTCGTCTCGGTGGGTTGATGCCCGGTGGGATAAATGGGGATAGGTGTGTGGAAAACTCGGATCGGCGGGCCCGCCAAATGGACGGTTGCCGATGGTGGACCCTAGAAATCGAACGGATACGATTCGATGACAGAGGCAGTCAAGGCATAGTAGACCGCAAGACGTATACATTCCCATCCGCTACCCCTCGTGCTACACCGGCTAGCGTGTCGGCTTTCTCAATGGGACCCACTTAAACGTGGCCCAAGCTCTCTCGAATCACTCAGGAGGTTGCGCAGGTGGCGTGTTTGACGGATCCAAAGGTCCTTCCTGCACAATGGATCTGCTCCGAAGTATGCTATGAAGATATAAAATGGAGGGTGAGTAATATTGAATGATCTTGTATCAAACCTATCATGTTGAATGTACTAAGTAACTTGTGATAAATATCATATCAGACGATGACAAGACTATACCTCATCAGATCATGACAAGAGGGATCAAATTCCTCCTTACCCGTGTCCCCAAAAAAAAAATCCTAGATAAAAAATAAATATAGAACAGAAAGAATATACTATATATAACTTTAAAATAAAAAAAATCAATAAAACAAATATTATCAGAGGTCATTTAGACACCAATAGCAAATTTATGTTGACCGGTCAATCCTACATCCTAATACAACCAGAACAAAATTATTACCAATTTCCAACACACCAGACAATGATGCCTTTAAAGACAACAAAATCAGCAGAAGAACACAACAATATGACAAGGACATGTTTATATTAGTCTTTTACACTTCCATGTGCCTGTATATCTATCTAAGAACCAACAACCATTCAAATTCTCATCCACTTGACATCCCCTTGCAAATGGCAAGTGGGTGTAAGAGAACCAGAAACATGGTATTTGGAGATCAAGTCCTTGTTCTTCTCCATTGGCTAATCCATGGCGTGATCTAGCCGGATATGCCGAGTTTTCCACGCATTGATGGAAAGAATGCACACAGTAGACTGAGTCCTTCACCCCTTGACTTGCAAGTCAAGATTCCTCCCTGCTACCAACAAGTGAAGAGTTTCAGGAACTAAATCATATTGCAACCAAAAATAGACTACACTGAACAAGATAGTACAAACACGCATTCAGATATAATATCTCTGGACTGGTGATTCTGGCAATTGAACAAGTCCTATTTAGCTAGAAAATATAATATCTCTGATGGGTAGTCCTTTTTGTAGGAAAGACACCTCTGCAGAACACAAAATGTAAGATGTACCATTCAGATAAGCCAACTGAATTGTTGGTCAGTTCAAATGACAAACCAAGAGGGAGAAAAATGTTGACATAAATGAGCAGGATCCAGTTTTAGTATACTGAGTCTGATGGAAGATTTGGAAAGCCCTGGCTTCAGATCCTTTTGACAGAGGCGAAGGGACTAAAACTTCTCACTGGCATTTAGGTTAACTGGCAGCTCCACTCCTGCCTTCAATTCAAATCTTATAACAGGAAGAGAGCTTATGATAGACTAGAACAACAATCACGTGTTAAAAGAAAGTTCATGCAAATTTCCCCTCTTTTATAGCTCATCCTATTTTCTTATGTCACAGGAATTCCAATTTTCCAGTCTTACCATTATTGGTCACGGCCACTCTATAATTCCTTCCTCATAGACAACCCCAGACTCCAACCCATACTAATTCACACACACGTAAACGTAATTCAACTCATATCTTAATTTGAGCCCAAAATCTCAAGTTTGTTCAGGGTTTGGATTGGGGATCTCATGACCAAAGTCAAGCTAGGTCGGGTTTGGCCAATCGGTTACCTTGGTTGGAATAGGGTTGACGTGCAATGCATTAAAAGGGGATTGAGAGAGATGTGACAAGCAAGAGGCAGTAGTCGAAGAAGAGAGGAATAGGGTTAAGACACCAGAGGGGTCCACACCGACCACTGGCAGACCCACTCAGAAAGGGCAGTGATGGAGATGCAGAGGGCAAGAGCCAATATCGAAGCAGAGAATAAAGTATATTATTAGTCATAGAAGAGGCTACGTAAATAACATGAGGTACAGGGTAATATGCCTGCATTTAGGTTTGATTGGTGGGTATCTGAATGTCAAACCTGATTCAAGTACCTACTTTGCTACCCAATCTTAACCCAAACCCAAATAAACAGCAACCAAACTGGGTCAAACAGGTCAAGTAAGAGTAGGTACTCGAAAAACACTTGATCCAGTGTCATCCCTCGATTAGGGTTAGAAGAGGTGTAGCCTGACCCAACCAACTTGAGTTGATCCCTGATAGACTCCTTCAGTTTTTGTTTGTTCATCTCCTCATTCAATAGTATCACTTCTAGGCAATTTAATGGATATTGAATGAATTGAATCTTTATCATGGACCTATCATCAATAAACAACATATTACATCCAATTAGATCAACTAGATGCACCAAAATGACCCTCTCTCTCTCTCTCTCTCTCTCTCTCTCACTCTCACACACACACACACACACACATACACACACAGTTTATTCACATGGATATAAACATAGAACCATGTAACATATAAGGAAAATATAACAAACTATATACATGGTGGTAATATACATGTCAATAATACCTTAAAAATCCAAAAGCAATTGTGGAAGAATCCTCTCCAAATGGGTGGGTTCAATTTTATTTATACCCTCTGCCTCAGCAATTATAGCAGTGCGTTCGATAGCCTCTGTAAGGAATGGAAACTTTCTTTACTACTTTGTTAAGACCTAATAAAAAAATGAGTGCACATACCTGTTACAAATAACCGGAGAAGTTCACAGCTTACCCTTAGAGCACTCGGATTAGCTGCATGGAAAAACATTTGAAAAACAAAATTGTTAGAGATTCATTTTTCTTCAAAAAAAGAAGTTATAAAATTATCATATAAATGAACACAGTAGAAGGTAAGTTCAAAAACTCTGTTATTGCAAAAGCACAATCAAAATGGTTATTGTCACTGGTTTTAAAGGTAAATCTGAATTCTGAAGTTCCACTCAAAATCAGATTGTCTTTTTTGATCTTGATTGTGATACCCATGACAGCTTCAAAGTCACTGTTCCTACCATAATGTATTGTGGTGACTGTAACCCTAGAGTAGGGCATGCACCTTAATTATAAAGTCATAAAGAGGAATACAGGAATAACTTTTAATTAATTTCCCAAAATGGACTATTTCCAATGAACCTGTCGGCGCCTACTCCTACAGTGTTTAACAACTCTTTATATACTTGATGCTATGGTAGAGAACACAAGAGGCAAAATTTAATTGTCTTATCTCACTAGAAGAAAAAGATTTAGCATAAGTTGCACCACAATCAATCAACTCTAGTTGATTTTGATCAGTTCTAGCAATTTTTAACCAAATGTATCATATGAGAATCGGTTGATACCATGAGCAACAACCCGATACAACCAATACCAATCAACATTAAATGGACCTGCAAGGCCATTTTAGCTACATCCACCACCAAGGCCCTTGGTGCCCTTTTAAGTTTGAGCAAAGAAACAGCTCAAATAAGAATTATGACATTTTAAGTAATGCACGTGCAAGTATTTTCTTTTTTTAATAATGAGCTACAGGATAAAATGTTGCTTTAATTACTTGGCAACAGTAATGAATATGTTGGTCCATTATATCTTCCTTACTATGCTTGTTTTCTAGCCATGGTGCATGCCATTTTACTTATTTTTTCTTTTACTTTAATTGATAATAAGTGTTTTACATAGTATCCTCCACTGAAACTCATCTAAAGGAGATTGAGGTGAAAATTTAACATTCTAGAATTATGATTGAAATGTCCAATATTAAACAACAGATGACAAGGACTCCATCTAATGCAATATTTGGAAATGTGATGCAAGAAGACTACATATGACATACTGCTGGGTTTTCTTTATAACTTACAAATTGGATATGAACTTTTCATATTTATTCTTTATTTATAAAAATGAATCTACAAATATTATATTATTTCTGTGATACTCTTGCGACTGTGCCCACTTGTATACCAAAGCCTCCTGCCTAAGCCTTCATGAAGTTGCTACCAAACTGCCTATGCATTTGGACAACTTTGCTGCATTGCTTCAATCAACTTTTTGTTCTCCAAATGTAAAAATATTTCCAAGAAAAATGTTAGAGTAATCCTTTCTTTTCTCCTCTATTTTTTAACAATAGGAAACACAATAGTTTCCTCATATTCTTTTACTCATCAGGTTACTCTAATCTTATTCTAAGTAATCGGTCTATGAGTAAAAAAAGCGCAAGAAATTTAGCAAGAGTACATATATCTTGCAACTGATTTAATTGCACGATATTTTCCTTTTAGCCTTCTCGATCTCAACTCTCAAGGATAATTTTTTGTAAGATAGAATTAAATAAACTCAAAAAAATTTGTAGCAAGAGAAGTCATTGGAACTGCAAATTCTAATGATTGTAACATCTGTGACAAACTAACAAGTACCAAATGGTAACCCTATAAAAGCATGACTTCTACTAGAAATCTGTTCTCTCATTTTTAATAAGTTTCTCCCATCTTCCCCAAGTCAAACAAGGATAGTTCATTTTCCAAAGCTAATCACGCCTTTCCTTACTGTTCGAGAGGGAAGAACCATTCATTCAATAACACAATGAGAAGCAAAAATTAGGGAAAAGACTGAGGTGCTTTTTCATTATAGAAAAGAAAGAACAATTTACTGCAATACGTAACAAGTATAGGAAATATGACCAGGTGCAAAACAAAGTAAAAATATCATTCCTATATATATGTACAGAAAGGTGCAAGTAGAAAATTAAAGAAAAACACAAACAGGCATCAAGGACATACTTAGGATTGACAAATAATGTCATAGGACCAAAAAATGACCAAACATAAAAATACTTGAAAAAGTAATATACAAGCCCAAAAAAGAAAGCTGGACCATCCAAATCATCAATCCCATCAATCTCATATCCCTTGACTGCTGCCGCAATTTGTGCTAGCTAGGGTGTGTAATTTGAATTTTGTTTTATGGGTGTCTAAGGTGGCGTTAATATCGGAATATCTAGAGAATGGATTATCTCTAGATGTGAAATTCTCGAAGAAAAGAAGACTCAAGTTATAATTAAAAATAGTCTATTTTTATGTGCATATCAGTCAATTTAAAATGCAAATATCTTCTCAAAGCAAGCAGCTCTTTGTGTAGACGAGAGGATTTACAGTACCTGTAGTCGGTCGACTTTTCTTGGATGTGCCAGCACCAACCTGACAACGAACATGGAAGTTATTTATAAATGATAATTGTGATAGGAAAACAAACTGTATGTTAGAATTATAACATGCACCATGTCCAAGCAATGATTTTATAAAGCAGATCATTTACAAAATCAATTGAACTTGAAACATCAAGTACCCCTGGAAGTGTAACAAAATTTATTATGCCTCCATTAGTTTTCATTTTTCTGCAGAAGGTGATTGTAATAACATGAACCTTTATGCAATTGTATACGTGGAAATCCAGAAAATTCTTCACACATCTTTCTCTCTTTTTATTGTACAATTAATAAATTCACTCAGAAAAGGTAACAAAACAAATCAAAGAAAACAAATTATGGTTGGGAGCTAGAGACCATTGGAAGTGCATGCACCTAAGGGAGTTTGAATTCAGTGATGTAAGTCAAAAGTCTGAAGAACAAAAGATTATAAAAAAAAAGAAGGTATGCAAAGACAATTTAAGAGACTACTTCGATAGAACTGGTCACCAGTGGGTGAGGAGCTGATGGCTGACTCTCTGTTAGGAGGTGTAGAATGGAGCATCACACTATCATGTATTGCTGCTGCAGCAACAACCATGCAGCGGTATTGCAACTGTTCAACAACGACAATCCTGTTTGTACAGCAGCCAGACTTTTCAGTTCGTTTGGGTTTTCTTATACTTAGTGAGGCCTGTGGAAGCCTAGAAGTCTCATTTTGCTTAAGGTTTCAGCCTTGTAAGGTTCATGAGTGGAGTTGTCGAGCGGTCATTGCATGGAAGCAAAACCAGGACAAAATAGTTATTTTCTGCATCATTGCAAGGCATTGGGGTCCAATGGCATGATGTCAAAACATCAGCCATCTTAACCCTCTTAAACCCCCAGGTGGCACAAGACTAGATAGGGTTTCAGTACAGTACTTGAGAGGTGATGTTGACATATTCAGCGAGGTCACTTGCCATTTGTCACTAGTGTTTGGCATGTTTTCAACTATCTTTATTATCTCATAAATGGTAGATTAATAACCTACTTTTCTTGCACTTTATCCACTGGTTACATTACATTCTTTGATTAGGAATAAACAACAAATATTTGTTCTCATCCTACTCTTACTCATCTTAAATTGTTGTTTAGATTTTCTCACTCATATTTGTTTGTTTGCAGGACCATTTGATCATTTACCATGAGATACAAGAAAAAAGATGAACCGAAAGTATATTTAGCGGACCAATGTGTATAGAAATTTCTTTTTTTTTTTTGCAAAGGGTAAATGACGAAGGTGGGATTTGAGGCTAGGCCCTTACGATGTACTGTCAAAGTTTTTACCAGCTACACTAACCGATACCTTCATGTGTACAGAATTTCATAAACATAGTTAACAAATAGATGATTCTGTTGTATAACCCTAAATCTATTTAGTTTTTCTTTTTTTCTCTGTGTATGTTATGCCCATTGATTCACATGAACAATCAGTTTTACCCAAATACAGGGGAGATTCAGATAAATGTTTCCAAATGCTTGTCCAGTGGTATCCTAAAACCAATTAAGGCATAGCATCTTTCGATCCCAAAACTAAAATGCACGAAGGCTTGCATGAGAAGAAGACAACACCTCCACGGTCAATCACCAACTTAATAAACTTTATAGTGATCCTTTTCACAAGAAACCTAATACAACTATAGTTCGCTTTCGAACATAGGAATCCGTACCCTGTTAAAAAGGCCTACGAAATTAGTAGGAAGGAACGGCCTCCACAGGGTTCCTGTTGTGTTTAGGGCACATCATTGTTCAATTAAGAGAAAAAATACACAGAAATTCTTGCATTACGACTAAAAAAACAGATAATCGGCTTTTTAGCATTCAACTTGATGATAAGGCCCCATTTAGGGTTTTCCTTTCAAGAAAACAAGTAATAACACCATAAGAAGCCATTTTCCGACCTGGGGATAGCTAACGACAGCAAATAAGTGAGGCTGATCGGCAGACAAGAACACAGAAAGACATAGAGACACACCTCAACGTCGACAACATCGATCTCTTCGTTCCGCTCGGCTCTTCTGCTCCAGACCATCTTGAAGATGGCGTGAATAAGATCCTGAGGACAAACAAAAGAGCAATGCTTGGCGGTCAGGAGCGAAAGGAATCGAGAATCAGAGGCGGCAGGCGAAGGGGCTTAGGGCTCACGGGATCGAAGGTGGCGTCCATCTCGAACCGAGGGGGAAAGCGAGAAACAGGGAGGCAGAGGGTGGAAAACAGAAACCCTACGTTTTCCTTAAGATTCGTGCTACATCGTCGTATCAATAAATCATACGGCTCACAAATTCCAAATTTTATTAAAAGAAACTCTTTATTAATTTATGAAAAATGGAGAAACACGTTTTGCACAAATCAAAGTTAATATGACTTCAAATCTTGTAAATCCAAGTAATCCTATTATTAATTCTCTGGATTCATCGTATCCTCTCTAGCTTTTCTTTCTGGACGACGGGGTTCGCCTTGGCGAGCGCAGCACGGCCGAGCGTCTTATAGTCGAACGAGCAGTCGTGCGTCTCCGACAGCCGGTGCGCGGCGCAGAACGCCCTCCCGCAACGGCACTCGAACCTCGCGCTCGGCCTCACCTTCTTGTGGCACCGCCCGCATCTCTCCACCACCTTCGCCGGCGCCTCGCCCGAGGAGAGCGACGGGTTCGCCACAGAAGACGCCGCGCCCGCCGCAACTTTCCGGATCTCGGCCTCGACCTCCACGTCGGCAACCGACGGCGCCAACGTCTCGGGCAACTCCTTGAGGCAGAGGTCTCGGTAGAACTTGGAGCAGAGGCCTCGCGTGGCGGAGTTTCCGAAGAAGCCGCGGCCATTGGCGCAGAGCCGCGGGCTATGGCAGAGCTCCCTCGATTCCATGGCCACTGACAGCTGAGGTTTCTCCTACTTTAAAGCATTGCAAAGAGTGAGAAAAACGAGAGAAGAACATTAGCAGCTTACGAGCAAGATCTTCAATGTATGCCTGTGAGGAGAAGGAAGAAGCAGCAGCAATATCTGTAGAGGTTTTACCAGTAGTCCGTAGCAGATTAGAATTCAGTCGGATGAAAGTTCCTTTCCTTTTCTGTGCATGTCCAAAAGACCTACTCCAACTCGGAATCAACAGCTCGAATCTAAACCAAATCTAGTCCAGGATTTCAGCAACTAAATACGTTCTAAATCTTTTTGGACTTGGATTGGGAGGGAGCAAAAACCTTGATACCAACTGTTGGGGAACGAATGTGCCAGGCTGGCGAGTCAGTACGGCTAGGTCCACGGACCAATGTCGGAAGCTTTCTACGGGATGATTCGGATGATGAGGTACCTGAGCTCTCAGGAAGGAGTGCTGGTTGACGTTGGCCGGGATCGGGGCTGATTGGCGATTCTTTGGTGTCGGGCGAGTCGCACTCCCGTGTCGAATCCCTCACCAATGAGTGGTCGTTCTCCTATAAAATGATCTCCGTCGGGTGGTACCCGACCGTGACCCCTCTGACGAGCAAGTTAGTAACGAGAGGGATTGTTCTTTTCCTTCTTTTTTTCCCCCCCTCTGGCCGGAGGTCAGCCAAGGGTTTTATATTGTGACGCGAGGGCTAACGGTGCGTTAGGCGGCACCGCCCTGAGTCCTCGGGAGGAGACGTGTGGCACAGGGCTTTGACTTGACATGCTGTGTCGACACGACGTGTTCAGGCTACTAAAATATATTATATCACCAATTACAAACTTGATCCATCTTGACAACATAATCTTATGGATCTAAAAGATACAAAGTTATAGTTACTAGCTTATCAACTGAACACAATTATAAGTTTGATTAATCTATATTCTTAACAACAATAACAAACTCATGTTGACCTTCAGATCAATAAATGATTCTTATCATTTAAATTTTTATTTTTATTTCTATTATTTTTTAATCTTCGTTGTCTCTCCTAATATCATTAATATTTTAATTTTTTTATTAAAGTTAGATTGAATTATCCATAAATAAAATAAATTTCCTATCATTTCTAATAATTATGTTCTTCCATCTTAGTCTTCTTAGTTGTAACTTAACTACCTAACATTTAGATTCATAAATCATCTCACAACGATCATATAGATTTATTTATTTATTTAGGAGATACATTATGATAGCACAAATTAGTCTAATAATGCCTGATATGTTGAATTGGATAATCTCTAAGAAAAATATAACTACACCGACCAAATGTATCTCTAGAATCAATCTCCTTTACGTATGAGATAAAAGTAGGAATTTGATTCCACAAACTTCCAGTGAAATGCTTTAGAAAATGTCATTCGTCATGATTGCCATGCTTTTCATGAATAATTTATATCATCCTTACCATTTATTTAGATAAAAATGACCATATCCACTACGAATTGCCTCCACACACACACATACACACACATCGGATTGAAGTTAATTTCCTAAAAGAAAGTAAAAGAAAAATAAAGAAGAAAATAGAAAAAGGCAATTTCGAGCTCACAAATAAATAGGCGTTCCCGAATCACCGCCCCGAGTCTCTCACAGGCCAGACTCGTGGGCCCCAGAGCCCTCTCCACTCATTCACGAGCCTAACGCGCGGGACCCACGCGGGAGGCCACGTCGGACATGTCGTGCGAGCGGCTCTTGACTACATCTGCAGCGATTTGACGTGAACTCTCCGCATCTCCTCCTCGCCTGCCCCCGAGGAAGCCGGACGCCTCCCGATCCCTCCTCCGTTCCCACTCCTCATCCTCCGCCTGCCCTCCCCGTCGCCGATCGTCGCGAGGTACTTTTCTCCTCTCCCCACCGCCCCCCCTCCCCTCTGCTCGTCCCCTTCTTGTCTCCTTCCTCCCTTCCCCTTCCCTCCGTCGCCTGCAGCAGCAATTAGAACAATAAGGGCTCTGTCGGAGGGGAAACCTTGACTACTATAATTAGAAATCGGTTGGGTGACAAAGGATCTGCGTGCTTGGTTCGGATCTGCTCCAATTACCTTGGACTGGAATACTCCAGGAAACCGGTTTTGCATCGGAGCTTCGCCGATGCGATGATTGTGTTTTTGTTTTATTTGTCTTCTATTATTATTACTGTTACTACTATTACTGCTACTATTTCCTTTTAATTTGCAGACTACTGTGGCTAAATAATAGCTTTCTATGAACGTGGCATGTATGAGGACTGATCTCGTAGAAGTACCAACCCGAACGATGGATGATTGAAAACATTAATCGAAAAAGCCTTTCTTTTCTCCAAATATATATAGATGCAGGCCTCTTGTTCTAGGACGACCATGATAACTCAATATAGTTGTGTATGAAGAACTTACAAAGACCATAACTTGCGAACCCTGGTCTCATATTAACAGTTTGCATTTTCATAGAACGTTCCAATGACTGTATATGTATGCATCACTTTTGATAAGGAGAAGTTTCCAATTTTCTGCCACTTGTAATGTTTAATTTTCTTACCAGGTGATAACTAGGCTAGGCTAGGCTTTTAAGTCATGTGATTTTAAATGCTTCATAGGGCAGCTTCAGTTGACGAAAGATTTATCATCAGTTTAAAGAATCAATATTCTGTTGTAAGCTGAAAGATCAGAAAGATGAAGAGGGTGTTAGCTGCAAAAATATAAAATAAGATGCAACAAGAAGGGTGTTTATTTTATATGGAATGAATAACTCAAGGTTTTGTTTTGAAACAGATGCCCTAGCTGTACCACGAAATCGTAATGCTCCCCTTGTACAACTTGTCCTCTTCATTGAACTGAGTTGAGCTAGGGATATCTGTTTCAAAACACTGTTTGCTTTTGCATTTTTGCTTGACTAGTTTGTTGATAAACCCTGCTTATTGCATTTTGGTTATTATCTTTATCTCTGCTAAGCATTCTGAGAACAATCTCCTAAATTTTTAATCCTCCCAGACAGTTGCTTCTTTTTATCTCCTTAGCTATCTCCAAATCAGGTCTTGGGACTTCCCATATTGCCACTAATGATTTTATCCTTTTTTATGGGTATTTTTAGTTAACCTTAAATTTGTGCAGATTAGCGGTTACTGCATTTAGATTGTCATAAAAGTTCTATTTATGTTTAATTTTCAATGTAATATTTGTTTGTTGTAATTACCATGCCGTGTAATGTTATTTTGATGTACTTAACAAGTTCTGTTGTTATTCTTCGAATATTATGATTGATGATGATTAGCTTATTTGCTGGGTATGCTATGCTTTGATTTTAGTACTTTTTATATGATACATGTTCATCTTGTTTGATCATATTTGTTTTGATTGTTTAAGCCACTGGTTTTCATTTATTTTGGAACCTGTCATCCAACAACTCCCTTCCAATGGTTGTTGCTGATATTGCTGGCCCAGATACAGTACATATGGCATTAATGGGGTTGGAATAAAAGGGTAAAATTGGCAGTACACATCATGCCCAACACAATTTTATTCATTTGTAGTTAGTGAACTTTTCCCTGATTTTATTAGTCCTCCATCTCTCTACGTCACTTGCTATTTCAGTGTAATATGATTTTTCAAAACATTCTGTTCTCAACCATTGCTGTAATACAGTATGAATCAACATCTGACATTCTTGCATTTTCCAGTCCTCTACCAAATGCTATTGACTCTGATTTTTAAGTCCAGTTAAGAAATATGAGTAAATGTATGTTCCGTGATGTTTCTTGCATATTTTAATGCTTCTGTCTTGTTTCACTCAGTTAGTTTTTGTTATGCTGATTGAGTACAATCTATGCTGTCAAAATTAACAGCAGGAATGTTCAGATAACAGACTAAATTATGGGTTGGCTGAGCAAAATTTTTAAAGGCTCGAGCCACAGAATTTCAGAAGGGCAATATCATGAAAAATACAGGGATGATGGAGTCTGGAATGAACCATCTAATTCTTTGGTAATTGCTATGCTTTAGAATTGCTGGTTTCTCTTTTGTTACATTTTCAAGCACTGTCTTTCAGGTTTTCTGTTGCTTCTTAGGAATCATAATTTTGTCACTGCAGTTGTTCCCTGGGTGAAAGATGTATGCAGGATGGAGAAAATAAAAAACAGATGCAAGCAGGAAAATTTAATATAATTCTAACTGTAACATGCCATAAGGAGAAAAGAAATCTACCTAGTGGATCACTTAGTATTTAGTAAATAGCTGGAAATTGCTATACTTGAGTGTTAGCCTCTTTTGATACTCAGTGTTGCTTCTTGTTATTCTTTGATACCATCAGATGCTAAAAAATAAGAGGGTCTGAATGAGCCTGTATTTTGTCGGTGATCTGCTATTACTAGAACTTGTGCTGCTTCTCTGCATTCAGTTTCTTTTCAGTAGAAGAGATATGCTTTGGCTCAACGTGGAAGAGTTACTGTATATCATATTCAGTATTAGTTTTTATCAGATCCCACAACTTTTAGCATATTTGTTATAAAAAGACTCTCTGATCTCTGTGCTAGCTGTATAAACATTGCTTGCACTACTTTATCAAAGAGTTATATCATGTATTGCATTCTTTTCTCCTGCATATTTTATTTGTTACTTTTGTCTCTCTTGGTGTAAATTTGCCAAATTTATTAAATGTGGAGCTACAGACAATAATCTCCAGTTCATGCTGGCCTTTCACTTTTGCAAATGCTATTTTATATAATCAATGTACCACTGCAAGTGTTTGACATGCAATTTATGCTATTTAATTCATTTCTTAACTAAGTGTGTATAAGTACATGAAAACAGAGTATGCTTCATTTCTAAATTGGTGATGAAAGACATGAATTCTCTGATGATGTAGAAATTTCTACTGAAAAATAAGCAGCTACTCATGTCCCGCCAATTGAAAATGAATCGTGATATATCACAACCGTTTTGCATTTTTTATTGTATTTAGTGATATAGCAATATCATCTTTATTTTTTTATGTAATGTATGATAGACATCACAATAACATAACAGTGGTTTCAAGTTGCTAAAAAAATGTATTTTCTCAGTTTCACATTCTTTGATGATGTTAAATGTCAACACTTCCTATTTTATTCCACAATTGAAAAAAATAGCTAAGACAATTTCTTATATCCTGACTGCAGGATACACTATCAGAGTATGAAAACGATGACATAGACCATGCCATTGCACTTTCCCTCTCAGAAGAAGAACAAAAAAGAGCAAAGGCTATTGGTTAGATCTATGCTATTCCCAAGTGCAGATGATAACATATTTTTCTAGAAAATAATTCATTAACATCTTTCTTAAATAATTATTCATGATGCTGTTCCTGGATGCAATTTTTTTTTATTTGTGTACCTCTCTCTCTCTCTCTCTCTCTCCTCTCTAAACAAAAGCAAGCCAGTATAAATCCCATGTTCTTTTGCTTAATGGCTTTCCACAATGTAATGACTTACTCTGTATCTAGCCTTTGATTTTTCTTTCCACAATCTTTGGCTTACTCTGTATTTCAACCTGCTTGATTTGACAGGAATGCTTTTCTTAGGATTAGAATGCTTGAGCATTCTTACTTCCATGATTTTTTAAAGTTATCTTGTTGTGATTATGTTTTAGAACAATGATCTCTTTGGTAGTTTTTAAATTGCTTCTTTGAAAGATTCTTAGTTTTATCAAATTATTGATTATGCATGGGATCTGGCTGGTCAATTGTTGCCTTATATTAGAAAATGCATCTACCTTGGAGGAAGATGAGCTACTTGCGAGAGCTCTGCAAGAAAGTCTTAATGCAGATTCCCCTCCTCGAGAAAATGGCCATGCTTATCAACCAGTGCCATTTCTCTTCTCATCAGGGTTCAGGTGATTTTTCCTTTAAAAGAATTTTGCTTATCTATTTTATTAAATGCCCAAGAAAAATTATTCATCATATTTTATATTTGTATCATCTCGTTGATTTTTCTCAAGGAATATTGCATGAGGAAGTCTCAAATGTATTAAAAACAAGAACATTAAGGGCTTCACTGTGTTTCACATGCAAGAGCTGTAATTTCATGAACATGTAGTGATTTTAGCCATTCATGGACTTTCCCATAGGATCTATATACCTCAGTGGCGTCATCTAAAACTTGTTGACCACATAAAATTAGTTGGTTGGCTTTTGATGTTTCTAGGTTAATATAGCTTTTGTTTTTAATTAATTATCCATAGAAATAGTTTTGCATTATACACAACAACAACAAGCCGTAATGTCCTAATAGCCGAAATAATTTGGCATTATAATAAACTAAATTGTTTCTATTAGCAAAAACATCACTATATTGTAGCCCTAATGCTTCTTTTTCTTGGCTCATAAAATGCTGGCAGCAGTAGTTCAGAAGATCGGTCGCTTAACATATCATACCTTTACCATAAAGTTAAATAATCTTGCAATGATGAAATGCTGCAACAGTTCCTAGACTTCTTGGCTGTAAACTTTGTTGATTCAAACTTTGAAATGGAGCTATTAAGATCAATGATCCTATGTTGAATTAGGTGGATAAGAATTGTAGAAATTGGCTATCGGGAATTATGGTTCTGTTATGACTCAGGTATGTTTGAATTTATGACCTATCAAGTAGGTTTCAAGGAGGGGGAAAAACCCGTAGTTGCATGGTTACCACATGTTTATATGTGAACAAACTTGGTGTTACTCTCTTATTGAATATTATCCAAATTCCATGATAAAAGAATGTCATCTAGTAAATCTGCTGCAAAATCTGCTGCAATGGTGCTGAATGGTGTTTTATTCAGATTGAACCATGTATTATGGTTTAAGGGAGAAGCTATTATTATCTCGATTCTTTGTACTTATGGTTATGATTTCTTTGTTAAGAACTTTCCTGCTTTTGCTGTAGGATATGTGCTGGATGTAATACTGAGATTGGACATGGGCGTTTTCTTAGTTGCATGGATGCTTATTGGCATCCAGAATGTTTTCGTTGTCATGCCTGTAATCAACCAATATCAGATTATGAGGTAAAGAAATAAACATTTATCATCTTTGTAAAAAATTGTCAACTCTGAGACTTGTACTCTTCTCGATACAGTTCTCCATGTCTGGGAATTACCCATACCATAAATCTTGTTACAAGGAGCTTTACCACCCAAAATGTGATGTCTGCAAGCAATTTGTGAGTACTTATCTTGTTAAAAGTTTATATGTCAAAGTAATTTCATTTTGTTTTGGACTGCCATCAAATTGCCTGAAATTTGAATGACTTACTGATGAATTGTTGATGGACATCAGATCATTATTTATTGCTTGTAATGCTTTCTAGAAATCAAGAAAAACTTAATGGGGTCATGTGATTAACCATTATGAATTGGAAAACATTTCCAGTGATGTATTTATTGTATGTCTTACCATGACAAAGGACTTTTTCTGACTTCTTATATGATATAAGATATTGACAAAATTTTAATTATACAATAACAACAACAATAAGGCCATAAGGTCCTAACTGCTTAGGGTTGGCCATATGAATCTTTCGCTGCAATTGAGCTCTATAAAAATCTTATTCTTAATTAAATTAAGAGTATTTAAATCTTTATTCCTCTATCATTTCTCGTATCACTAATATTAATAGTTTTAAAACAACTACAGGTCTCTTTATCACATGTCCATTCTGTTTACAACATCTATAAATGGATATTTTGATTATGTAGTAGTCAAATGATTCTGACTTGTTATTCTACTTCAGTTTTTAGTAGATATTGCTAAGTGAGACTACCTTGTCCAATGAAACATCAGCAAAGCAATATGCTCTCTTGATGTTGAAAATTTTTAATTGCTTATCATCGAAATTCAGGTTTAGTAATGTTTGAAGTTTATGATTTTGTGACTTAGAACCTGTTTAAAGTTCAACTTGTACAATTTTCGTATGAATCAAGAGAGATACCAATTATAGTTTTTGTTCACGTTGTAACAACTGTATGGTGACTCAGGAATTATAAAAAATAGTTCCCTTTTAATCTAGAGGTTTTACCTGATCAACGTTGTATGGTTGGATTTTTTTTCTTCGAAAAATCACCATGAAACAACTTCTGGAACATTATAGTTGGATTACATTTAGGGCGTCATAAGGGCTGTATGCAACTTAAGAGAAAAATTTGCATTTGGACACTTGAAACTCGATCTTGGTTAGATGTTAGAATAAACTCGGAAATTGGTTCAATTCAGGTTGCCTTACCTGGGTATGTGAAGTCGATACTAGTGTCTTAGTTTTTGCAGTATGAGTGCTATACAATGACCTGCTGGCCTATTGCACAGGAATGAAGTGTAGATGTTCACCACCTAAACAGATGAATGTATATTTTTTTAATAGATTTTTTAACAAGCGAAAAACCTGGCTTTTGGAATTAAAAGAAAATTCTGAATTCAA
Source organism: Musa acuminata AAA Group (assembly GCF_036884655.1). NCBI lineage: Eukaryota > Viridiplantae > Streptophyta > Magnoliopsida > Zingiberales > Musaceae > Musa > Musa acuminata. The sequence continues at coordinate 35,347,005 of NC_088354.1, forward strand.
CAATGTTTATTAATGAAATACTTGAAATTTATTCAGCTTATAAATGTCCTTAATGATTACTCTTTTTCTGAACATCTGACCCATGTTTGATTTATCATCATGAACTCTTTTTCAGATTCCAACAAATATGAATGGCCTTATTGAGTACAGGGCACATCCTTTCTGGATGCAAAAGTACTGTCCTTCACATGAAATGGATGGTACACCAAGGTGCTGCAGTTGTGAACGAATGGAGGTTGGTTTAAATACTTAAAGATGAGCCTATAGGTCTTAGAAAGTTGGTTCACATCCATTATGCTTGACTCTAGTGCAGGTCATTGGCTCTCCATGTGATTTAGGATAACTTTTTATTTCTTAATGAATTATGTGATTCAATTTTTTAGTCAGTGGTGATGCTTTTTTGCCTGATTTTCTGCAAATTTCCAGCCCAGAGACATAAAGTATGTCACTTTAGATGATGGGAGGAAGCTCTGCCTGGAGTGTCTAGACTCTGCAATAATGGACACAAATGAATGCCAACCACTATACCTTGATATCCAGGAATTTTATGAAGGCTTAAATATGAAAATTGAACAGCAGGTTCCCTTGCTTCTTGTTGAGAGACAAGCTCTAAATGAGGCCATGGAAGGAGAGAAGAATGTGAGCCAAACGCATGGAAAGTTTTATCATTCACACTTCATTTTTGCTAGTGATTTGGTAACTTGTTTTTTCTTGGGTGTAGGGGCATCATCATCTCCCAGAAACGAGAGGCCTTTGCCTATCTGAAGAGCAGACTGTTAGCACGGTGAAAATCTACATAATATAAATTAATTTGAATTGTCATGTTTGTTAAGATTCTCTTTCTTTTTCATGGCTTGAACTATTGATCTAAACAGTTTTGAATTACCAAACCTAGATCTTAAGGAGGCCAAGGATTGGTGCTGGAAACAAAATCATGAACATGATCACAGAGCCATATAGACTTACTCGCCGATGTGAAGTAACTGCAATTCTCATTTTGTATGGCCTCCCAAGGTATTGTTTAACTATTTACTTTTTCTTAAATTAGAAATGATTTTAATTCCAATTAAAAATTTCTACATTTTACAATACACCTGAAAACTTTTAATGCCAAACATTGATGTACTTCTAGCAAAAAGCTTTGTCATTAATGCTCAGATATTTATCAACTCTTTCAGTTCTATATGTTTTGCAATCATTTTTTTATACATTTTTGAATTCTTGTCTGTACAGACTGCTCACAGGGTCTATATTAGCCCATGAGATGATGCATGCGTGGCTCCGGCTTAAAGGTACATCTCTAAATTCATAGGTCGTTAATCTTTATTGCCGTGTTGTCCTCAGTTTTGTATTGTTGTCCTCATTTTTATGTATAGGTCATCGATTTGGTGTATGATCATATCTGTAGTTTTTTTTTTTTCAAATTTCTCCTTCTTGGTTTTCTGTTGAATGAGCATGAGAGCACTTCAGATAAGTAGCTAGCATCAAAATTCATGTATTAGTACTGGAACAATATTGTTGCAGCATCTCAAACTCCAAAAATTGATTTTTTAGATTTAACAAGGCTATTAGATACAAGATTTGGTGATGATTTTGTAGGTTTATTGCTTTCGTGTCCCTGTCATGATTATTAGTCTGACAGATAACCACCATCTCATAATTGATTTCGAGTGATTGTTAGAACATTTCATGAAGACACTTGACTAGGCTTTGTCTTAAGGTTGATCTGACATAGGTTGGTGGGTGTAAATAAAACGGACCATGAGTTCTTAAGTACAAAGTTTCATAATTCAAGGGTCACATTCTTTAGTACAAAATATCTCTTGTTTGTTTCATGACTAGTTCACAACATAATGCATACAGAGACTACTGGTGCATCGGTTGAATTTTGCTCTACTCTTCTGGTTGTCTTTCAGGCTATCGTTCTCTTAGTCAAGAAGTTGAAGAGGGCATCTGCCAGGTTCTAGCACATATGTGGTTGGACTCCGAGATTATCTCTGGGTCTGGCAGTAATGTCGCATCCACCTCTTCATCCTCTTCGGCATCAACGTCATCAAAAAAGGGTTCAAGGTCTCAGTTTGAGAGAAAACTGGGAGATTTTTTTAAGCACCAGATTGAATCAGACACATCACCGGCATATGGAGATGGATTCAGAGCCGGTAACCAGGCAGTTCTTCGGTACGGCCTCCGACCTACTCTTGATCATATCAAATTGACAGGGACATTCCCGTGCTGAACATGGCATGATCTTTTATTATATTAATACATGATTTATAACTCGGCCCTCAAAGTAGATTTCAGGGGATGAAGCCTTCGAAGAAATTATGATGATAAACCAAAAGAAACTTTTAGATCTGATATTTGTAAGCTTCATCCACTAATGATTATTCTTTTTTTCTGTACACTTGTTGTTGACTATACCGAATAAGTTTGATCAATTGTGCATTTCAGAGTAAATACTCAAAAAGTATGGCTGTACTGCTTTGACTTGATGATATGACTGTAGTTTCATTGTTGTCTTGTGAAAAAAGAAAGGAAAGAGAATTTGCTGCCCACAGGACAAAAAAACAGAGCAGAGAACATTAAGCAGTTACTATCAGTTGAAGGTGATGGGATTCTGAGACAAGAAAACAAGAAAGAATGCTACATAGAGAAGATTTGGTATGAAGATAAATAACATAAATTGAAGAACAAGGTGTGTGTGTCAATGTTTTCTCTCACTCGTGCTTGATTCGAAATATTACATAAAGCAGAGGAATGTTCTATGAGTATTTCCAATGATTCATTCATTATACATACTGTTTTACATTAAGGCCTTTGGTTGCTCCTAAATGGGTTACTTATATAGTCTACCCGTAGAGTTTACTGTACATGATCAAAATATCTACATGCAGGAAAAGTAAGTCAAAATTGGATTTAGATATTGCTTTTATGCATTGCGTCTTCAGCTTCCAACCCTCTCCACCGAGGCATGTTCCTTGCTTTGTTTGCTTTGATTGCAATTACAAGTATCAAGTGTAGATGAAAAAGATGGAGTATTGCATTACGCATCAGATGGCATACACTATGGACAGTTAGCATAAAACTAATTGTAGGTGTTTTTAATTGCAAGCATCCAAAACAAGTGTTGTTTTGGGTCTGGCAGTTCATAAATGTCATGGTAATTGGAACCAACTTTTTGACAGTATCGATCCATAGGTATTGTTTGGTAGAACTAGGGATGCTAATGGGCCCTCCTCTTTATCCTATTCCTTATTTAGACGGGACAAATGTGGCGAGAAACTCGTGTGTTTTTCATATTCTTTTAATTAGTTTAAATTAATCAATAGTTATAAATAATAATTTTATTTTTTTTTAATTAATTTAAATTAATAATAATAATAATAAATATTGAATGTTAAATTTATTTATTTTGACATAATAAATAGGCTGTGGGAGAGCGAGTGTGTTATTGTTGGCACCATATTTCCTCGGGTATTAATGAAAATATTTTGTTTAAGATATCATGTTGATTGGATACTGAGGTGGTGGTCACCATACTGATTGGATAGGTTTAAATGGCACCATATCATGATTATGCTAATTGGCCTCCATAGCTAATTAGGTGACATATGTCATATACCAATTGGTTATCTATGTTTTGATAGAATTTTGTTACGAGTCAAATTTTGATTATTTGTTAATTTAGTAATATAATTTGCTTCTCTATAGAGAAAGAAATCTTATTTATGCCAAATCACTATGTTAAGCTCAAGAACTCAATAGTGATTATATGTATCAATAAATGATTAAATAATATCTACTCGACGTAGAGAATATCAGGCATAAGAGACACACGATAGCATTTGGTCATATGACTTAAACTGCACATATAGAGAGTAACAAAGGAAGGACATATGCATGGGCCTTAAGGCATCTCAACTTCAACTTCTCATGTAGGGATTTTTAAATGGAGGAGACATGAGATCGGGATTATGGCATATTGACTTAAACTACTCATGTCGGGATGGTGACTTGAATTGCTTGTGTTATATATTTCAATCGTATGAGACATATGAGGGATAAAAACTTGTCACTTGAAATATCCATGTAGTGAGTATCAAACACAAGAGATGTATGAAGATACCAAGATATGTTTACTTGAATTACCCATGTAGAGAGTATCGGATCCATGAGGGAATTAGAACATATCCTGTATAGAGAGTGTTAGACTCAAAAGACGCATGAGGCCATCAGGACATACTAACTTAAACAACTTATGTCAGGAATGTTAAACATTAAAGATGCAAGAAGGTATTGTTGTATACTGACTTGAACTACTCATATAAGAAATCATAGGAGATGTGTAAAGACATTGAGATGTGCCAACTTAGATTGCTTAGGTAGATAGTGCAAAATATGGAGACGTGCATGAGTGTTGTCGCATAACAACTTGAACTACCCACATATGACATGTTGGAAGCAGGTTTCATGTAAGGGTGTCAGAATATATTGACTTGAACTACTTATAAGGAGAGTTCAAATACAAAAAGATGTGTTCGACAAGGGTGATTGTTCGTTCGTTTCTCACTCCCTTAATAGCAAACTCTTCAAGAGTTGAGAGATCTAACATAACCATGCCAATGATGCACTCGACAACTCTCTTATGATAAATATGCCCCAGACGAACACTAGTGTAAGTTTCTAGCTTTACAATTGTCCTACGTCCTCAATCAAATCAAAAGACCTATTTGGAATTAATAATTTTTCAAAAACTAAAAAGTAAAATTACACTTAGAAATGTTTTCTATCAAAACTAACCTAATTTTTTACTACCTCATCACCTTCTATATAAAGACCTCACTACCACTTAATAGACAACAACATTCGGATAATAATAAAAAAGAAAATAAAGAAGAGAGAGAAACGGAAGAAATGAAAAGAAAAAAAGAAAGAGAGAGAAATGAAAAGAGGAAATAAGTAGGTTTTCTGATTTCTTTTCTTGTTATTTAATTATTATTATTATATTTATTAATATATTTATTAATTTTAAATTAGTTAATCTAATAAATAAATAAATAAATTAAAATAATTAAGACTAACATAAGTCCAAAAGCTTGTAGCCACATGCTTAGTCTACTAGTATGAGCTCATGAAGCACATTAACATAGATAGCCCACGAGTATGTATGCTAAATTGGGTACATAACTAACTAGAGAGACTCTCCTTTTATAGGTCATCGAATCTAATCACTTATTTTAGATGTTATGTTGATTGGATACACTAAAGTGATGTCATGTTGTCACCACATTGATTAGGTAGGCTTAAATGACACCATATCATTATTATGCAAGGTGGCCTCCATGGTTAATTAGGTTACTTATTAGTTGTTTATGTTTTGATTGAAGTTTGTTATAAGTTAAGATTTGATTATTTATTAATTTAGCGATAGCATTTGCTCCTCGGGAAGAAAAATCTTATCTATGCCAAATCAAATTGTCAAGCTCATGAACTCAATATTAATTACTTGCATTTAGAAATGATTAAGCAAAGTTTACTCAAATGTAGAGAGACTTTTGAGCACTAGGGTGCGTCGACTTGGACTTTCTACGTGGAGATATATAAAAATGTTAGAGCATATTGATTTTAACTATTGTACAGGTATAAGAGACACGATAGAAATGTTGAATCGAAAGATCCATGTCCGGAGGTTCGTGACTGGAAGTTGCCGGGAACCTTCTTGCTCGCTCGGGCCGCCTTTTCCCTCGCTGTTCGTCGCTATTTCCCTACTTCTCCTCACTTGTCGACTTCATCTCGGCAGCTCGAAGCAACCTTTCCGCATGGCTCTGATCGACGTCGTCGCCCTCGTTCTCTACTTGGTCGTTGTTGTTGGTGTCCTCTTCGTCGTCGGCGCCATCAGATTCCGCCCCACGTCGAGATCCAGCTAAAGATATCGAGGCGGTGATCACCATTCGATAGAAAACATCTTTAAAAAATATAATTTAATATTTTAATCCATGAAAAATTACTAATTACAAATAGATTCCCTGATTTGATTATGGCATTGGACAATTATCAAGTTAGTAGTGTTCCTTTGAGATAGGTATATCCAAGAGCCTCATTGAGCATATTCTCGATGTAGTTTTGTTGGATTTTGCTATCAAGGGAGTGAGATACGAAGGATGTTGAGTTACATCTAAGAATTAGAATTTGGTCAATTTCACCATGTTGGGTTTATGACGACTATTCTTGTCACTAAAAAACTCCAGTATATGGTGGGTGGGGTTCAAGCGCATCTAGTGCTCTTGTTTTTTTTTATGTTGACTAGTGAGGGTCGACTTTTGCGCTCTTGACTAGCCATATGAGATAAGGGAAGGAAAGAGCATTGTCGAGCCATACGAAGAAGAAGGCTTTGAGCTTGGGCGACAAGTCATCCTTTGTAGTCAATACCATCACCGTCCCGACCAGCCAGCATTCTTCCGTGCAAGAATGGATCTCGCTATTGAACCCCGACCACCATGAGCAGCTCAAAGCAATGCAGACTATATACATATATATATATATATATATATATATATATATATATATATATATATATATATATATATATATATATATATATATATATATATAGTGTTTCTCATTTATTTTTTGTTCATGTACTACATGATTAGCTCACGATGCCAATCTCTACCTGTTAATCTTCAGCCACTCGGGTTGTAAGGGGAAAAAGGTCCATTTGGTTTTAGAGGCAGCAAGTGAAGGTGTGTTGATACTACCGGAATTGGAATTTGTCTAAGACTGTTTACTAAACACATCTCTTTCTCTTTCTCTCTCTGATGATACTGTTGACAGGGTTTAGAGAAGAAGAGCGTATTGCATGTGAGGATCCAACGAAGAAACCTGGCATGTTGGACTTTTTAGACTGCCAAAAGAATCCAAGCATTACTACACAGAGAGCTTATGATTGCTAACACTGCAAGAACTTGATCCCAGGCACGCTCGCTTGTCACCTAATCGATTTTGGTAATGGTAGGTATTTTAGAAGTTCTAAATAGATTCAAACTACTCGAAGAATTAGGACTAGGAATTGAATCAGGGATTTAAGTAGGAAATAATATTTATGACTTGTTTTTCTTGTGACTCATTGGTATTTATGACTTGTGTATTAACAATGTTTCATAACTTGATCTTGTTATTTTTTGAACCTTTTATTGGAGATGAATTATGATGATGATTTCGATCATTGTGTTCTCCTTTTTAGCAATGATTTTGCTGATGACAATGGAAGAGAATCTATGAATCAATGCTATAATTACAAACTTTTATGTGATTCTTGTAGAGTTATGTTCCATTGAATTTAATGTAATTTGATATTCATGATACCCATGATTAAATCTTATGCCATCAAGACAAATAGAGTCTTTCATCAAAAAGATAAAAATTAATTAAATCTTATGTTTTGACAATAAAATTAATTTATGAGCACAAAAAACTAATCTTATGAGAAATGATACCGTGTTAGTCATATGGTGTCAAGCTATCGATCACATGATATCAGGGTATCAATGACATCATGTTAGACGAGTGGTGAGTGGCAAGTGATGTTTGATAACTATTGGTGTCCAACGATAAGCAAGCGACGTCCGATGATGAACGACGATGAGTGGCAAGTGATGTTCGATAACTATTGGCATTGTCAAGCGACAACCGATGTGGAGCAATGACGAGTGGTGAGTGGCATCTTCCTCTTCGTCAAGCAGCGTTTAGCGACGAGCAGCATTGGACGACAAGTGACAAGTGACGTAACTAGGGTTTTGATATTAGTGCTAATAAGAATGATTGACTAGTAGATGAAATAATTATGGGAATAAGGATATGATCAGTAATTAAGGGTATGTTGATAGTATAATTATATTTTATTATTTTTGTAGGGGTTGTCAATAGAAAGAGGTTGTGAATAGTAAGCTATAGATATAAATGCATGAAATTAGCTTAGAGATTAAGATTTGATTTACCTCGATTAAAATAGAAATCAGATCGAGACTTCGGCTTGAATCTTCCTCTTGAGAAAAAAAAAACCCTCCCCTACGAGTTTTCGAATGATTATGAAAGAATTGATAAAACTTTGGAAGACATATATCGAATGACACACATCGGACCAATAAATGCCATCCGTAATGTACCCCAACGTCCTTCGTTTCACCACAATCAGATTCTTAATTTGATGAGAGCATTACGATATTGTAAATTAACAAACAAAAACAATTTTAATCTTGGCCTCAAACAGCATCATCTTCTTCTTCTTCTTCGTGGACGGAAGCAAGCAGTACAAAGAGAATGACAAGAAAAATATGTAACCCCGAAAATAATCCAACAAGAGTGTAACCAAATCCATCTAAACATGTGTTAACAACATCAACATTACAATTTAAACATACAAAGTCATTGTGTCAACATCAACAATCAGGTCATCTTCCTAAAATTAGAGTACAAAAAAGATGTATGGTTTCAAGGGTTATTGACTGTCATATATATGTTAGAAATTTTGATATCAAAATGTGTTTCTAAATTATTATAATAGAAACACAAGAAAACTTAATGTGAAAATAAAATTACATACCTCCGGAGAATTTCAACAATGATTTTTTTTTTAATTTTGATATTTCTCGATTTAGAACTCTCGTTTTAGATGTTGTAAAAAATCATTTAGACTTTAAAGAGATATTTAGACCGGAGACCAAAATCCTCCTTTATATAGATGTTCTCCCATCAAAAACATTTATTATTATCAACTTCGTTTAAGAAGAAATTCAAATTTGTAACGTTTGAATCATAATTAAGAATTTTAATGATACTAAATAAAATATTTAATAATAACAGTTTTATTTATAATGAATAAAAAATTAAAATATTTAAATCATACTAAATAAAAAAATTCATGATAATGAATTACAATATATCTATACTATCATATATTATTCAGCATCAGCATATTACAAGAGAGGCAATTGTTGGGACGAACGCAAACAGTGCAAGTATCTTCATAAAAAGAAAGGACACGTCGAGCAGCGCCAGGACAAATAGTGCAAAGGCTGTGCACTTGAGGCTTCTGAAGAGTTGTAGAGAGACACTGATGTGGTGTTGGAGAAAATTAAGCAGCGGAATGCTGACTCCAGAAACAAAGGATGCGAGCATGATCAAGGTGCAGATCTTGAGGTGAAAAATGTGGCTCTGCTCCCATTGGTTTACGTAGTTTCCAAAGAAGATAGTTACCAATGCACCACCAGAAATGCCGATTGACATGTATGAAAACTTCATGGCACTTTTTATCACTTCTTCTCTGCGACTGTGCAGCACTACTCTTTCATCCGTCGGTTGATTCTGCCATAAGCAAAACCAGAGGGGTTGTCAATTCTAATTTATTTGATATTTACACAAAATGAGGTCCATGTATGCTAAAAATTAAAGATAATGTGTAATGAGAAGGTCGACAATGTTTTGTCAACATGCTGCTCTATGTCATTACCATTTTTTGCAGTAGGTTTATACATCAACACCTGCACTATCAATTTGAAAGACAATCTAAACAAATATCTGGTTATCGATAAGCTAAATGATGTGCTCGTAAACAAAAGTAGACATTCAAACAGGTTCCCATCAGCTTATTTCAGCTGTCTGAAGAGCATATGAAATTACAAGTTTATTTCGAATTCATACAATTTGTTATGAATTCAGATTAGCTAGATATGCAAAAGCATGATCAGAATATTCAAAACTGTCAAAAAAAATAAAAATTTTCTCACGGAACTAAACTGAAACTATATTCAGTACTAAACATCTCGCTGTGCAGATATGAACACAGCTATCAAGAATTTTAGATCAATATAAATTCTAAGATGCAGTCTTCAAGTTTCTATAAGTACCATTTTTTCACGGGTCCTCAATTACCAAACGATCATCCAAACAAATCCATGCCATCATGTTATCCATCTTACATTCGGCCAAGATACAAGAAATCTTTGCATAACATCCACTGATTCCAAGCTCATAGAAATGCCATGAGAATTTAACAGATCACCAGTAACCAAGTTAATAAATATTCTGCCATGGATATCATAATATACAACCTTCTAAACTTTTTTTTTTTTTTGCAAAGGATAAGTGATAAAGGTCGAGTTTTGATCGAAGAACCTTGCGGTGATTTTCTTTATAAACTAAGCTAGCTAGCACATTTTTTAAAATTATAATTCAATTCCAAAAGCTCACTGTTATGCCACTGAAAGATGTTTTGTGCATGACATTTTTGAGTCTAATGTTCTTTGTTTCCTGTGAATGTCCACACAAAGGAGCATTCCTAAATATTATCTTGGGATCATTAACTGCATCATTGATCTTTCATCTCATACATTAAATCGTCTAATTTCAGAACATCAAAAGATCTACTTCTTGCTAGTTGTCCGGTATAAGTTTTGAATCTTATGGCCAACAAAACTCTCTCAAACACCATAACCATTAGGAACATCATTGCTTCCATGTCACATCAATTCACATTTGTGTACATTTAAGAGACAAGGACTTGGTCACTTCACTTTCTTATATATGGAGAAACCACCAGTGTTTCTGACACTACCAGCAACTGATACACTTGGTTGAGAAATGAGTACATAAGAGATCTGAGTTATAATCACCATAGGCCAAGATAAATTCATAGCATACTGATGGTAGTATCATAATTTTAATTAATATGACATTTAAAGTAATGCATATGCACATTTAGCTTTTGTTCGGTTTGTTTATTGTTTAATTACATGAAAACTGAACAAAGAAACAAATTTGTACATCTCTCAATAACACTGTTAATAGAAAGATTATTTAGAAAATATATCCTATTTGTGGGATAATAGTCAATGGCAGAGTAGTCATCTTCTAACAGATACGATGAAGAGAAAATGGATGGCATTTGCTATTTCATAGAGTTACAGAGTTGCCGTACCAACAGTGTTTGCACTTGGATAGCCGTCTCGCCATTAGATGGTTGGGTCACACCTGAAACTCCCAAAGTTGTGTGGAGATGCTGTTTCAATGTAGTTTTCTTCAGGAATTTCATCTCTAGACTTCGAGTATGACTGTTCGGTTAGTAAGGGGGCAATGAACATATTGTATACCTCAGGCATTCGATCCAATGACACACTGTTCACTTGATCATGCTTCTGACTCGGTTCCCCATGGACTTTTTGTTGCAGAGGACTTCTGGGGCTTTCATCATCTCTCCCACAAGCTGGTTTAGAATGTGCATATATGGGCTGCCGAAAGAAAGCATGAAGATTTCCCTTTCGGAAATGTTACTCCAACAAACATATGATAAGGTTAAAAGATCTGGGTGTATGCCATGCAAGAAAATGAGATCACAAGTGGTTGATGTGAACAAACAATTTACATAAACTATTTAGCAAGTCAAATAATCGTTTGCTTTCTGTTCATTCATAGTGAATATCCAACCCATCTTTTGGTCCAATTCAATCGATTTATATGTGCAATGAACCATTCTAAAACAACAACATTAGATGTTGGCATTTGTTCTATGGATTTTTCATGCTCCTGCAGCTCCGATATGTAGACAACTTGTTGGACTTGGGAAAAAGCAGGAAGGGAACATAATCGATAGTATTGAGAGATCAAAGGGCAGAACCCCTCATCAAAATCCACAAAATCTATCAATAGCAAGTCAATTCATGGATTTCGAGTCGATTGAACGTGACGAGAATGAGAAACATGCATACCCTTGCTTCAGAATCTGCTCCTTTCCCCAATCTCGCTTCATCAGATTCAGCAGAAGTGATCTGAAATTTCTGCAACTATACAAAAAGAACAAGAAACCTTTTATTTCTCATACACGTCATTGGAATGGAAGAAGAAGTAGGGGTAAAGAGATTGTATACTTCTCCACTGCCGCGAGAGCCGTTCCTACCCATCCGTTGCTCCTGCCTATGGGCGACGAGAGCCGCCCCTGCATCCGGCAGTCGATGGTGCCCCTCCCGGCCCTCGGGGTTGCCGGCTTCCACGACCTTTTCCGGCATAGTCTTGACATGAGTCTCCACCCCGCTCTCCTGCAAGCAAACAAAGAAGTGCCTTGGTACCTGTAGAAACGACGAGAACAAGAACAAGAAGGTTTTGGTTCTGCAACCCACTTGGCCATCGCCGCCAACCTGCAGCTCACTCTCGCCGGAGTCGGCAGCTTTATCGTCGGCTCAACCAACCTAATATTTTATCGCCTCGTCACATTGTATATAATGACCTCCCTACCCTTCAATAAACAATAAGATTTGGATAATAAAAAAAGGAGAAGAAAAAAAAAGGATGAGAAAAAAAAAAAAAGGGAAGGAGGAAAGAAAAAAAGAAAGAGAGGAAAAGTAAAATTTACGAGACATACATTTCGATATTGCTAAGAAAGTCTTTGGCTCATCTTTAACGACACTATCATCGAATTCGAGATATATAGTGATATCAATGTTCAACAAAAACTAGACTCACTTTTTCTTTTTCTTTTTATTCTTTACAAATCACTATGATCGATAGATTTAGAGATAAAGGGGGTATGAAAAAAGATATACGATCTCTAGATAGTTCACGTGACGAGAAGATGAGAGAAATATATAATATCTCAATCATGTCACATATCCACACATCCGTGTATCAACATATACAATTATTGTGTGTTGTATTATTTTGAGTCCCTAAGAAAGATAAACAATTAGGAAAGTTTCTTCCATCACATCTTTTAAGAAATCCTATCGATTTCCTTTCTATTAATCGATAACCATGATCAGAATCCAATCATATTCATAATATATCTTACTTAATTAGATAAAATCATATAAGTATTTCGAATGATCAATTGTGTATAAATAATTATACATATTGTTTTACATCAAGGCCTTTGGTTGCTTGTCTCATCTTCATCCCTCATTTCTTGTCTTCCTTCTATTCCCCATTTAGATGGGGCAATGGTGAAATGGGGAATCTCCGATGGGAGGCAATAAACTTATGGGTTTCTCATATTCTCTCAATTAATTATCATCATCCTAGTGCATGATAAAACTTATGAGTGTTCTATCTGATAGGGTATATTTTGGGTCCAGGCCACGTTATAATCAATGTCACGCCACGGTACAGTCAAGCCAGCAAGGGGAGCACCCCCACGCACCGAGTCAGAATATGTATCAAAGCGTTGTTCGATATGTCCCGTCCTGAAAGCTTGAGACGGCATCGTTTACGGACGTCCCAGGACGACAAAGATACCATTTCACTTCTCGAGGATCGACCGTCACGTCAAACCCACGTACGACTAACCCTCGTACAGTTGTATAAAAACCCATGATCGACATCCGGCCAAGGGAGGACAAAAAAAAAGAGAGAAAAACATCTAATGACTTGCTCGTCGGAGGGGCCAAAGTCGAGAATCACTCGATGAAGGTCATTTTTGCAGGAAAGCGACCACCCTCGAGCCGCAAGTGTCTCAACCTGGGGATTGCCAACCAGCGAACTAAGACAAGCTGCCAACCAACCTGGAGACCGAGAAACGCTGATCAACACCCCCTCGCGAGAGCCCAGCCTATCTCGGCATCCAGCTCAGCCGACAAAAGACTCCCAATATTAACCCGTGGACCAAGCCATGCTGACTCACCAGCCACGACATATTCGTTCACCAACCATATCTGTCCCATCTTATACCTATGTGCATACTAAAAAATATCATCATCCGAGTTCTTATCCCCATTTATTATCTCAATCCTCAGCCCATTAAGGGTGAAAACAGTTTTCTCGATGATCTACTTGCCCTGTATTCAACTGGTGGCTGGATACGGCCGTAGATACGGAAGATGATGGTGATGATCAAGAAAGTGGATCCGCATAGACCGTGAGTCAACGGGCGACGCCGGTCGGAGTCTTACATCGTCAAGGACGCGCAATGTAGAACGAATCGATCGACGCAGCTACGGAGGTTAAAGTCTGCTTGGATTCGCTTACCGTTCGTGCCATCTAAGTGCCCGGGAACCTTCCTTGCTCGCTTGTGCCGCTTTTCCATCTGTGGTCGTCGCTGTTTCCCTGCTTCTCCTCACTTCTCGACTTCATCTCGTTAGCTCGAAGCAGCCTCGCCGCATGGCTTTGCTCCCCGCCCTCGCCGCTTTCCACGTCCTTGCTGTCCTCGCCGTCGCCTACGCCGACCGCGGCGGAGCTCCAGATGAAGATATCGAGGCGGTGATCACCAGAGCCGACAATAAAGCTGCCGACTCCAGCGAGAGTGAGCTGCAGGTTGGCGGCGGCCATGGCCAAGTGGGTTGCTGAACCAAAACCTCCTTGTTTTTGTTCTCGTCGTTTCTACGTGTACCGAGGCACTTCTTTGTTTGCGTGCAGGAGAGCGGGGTGGACACTCGTGTCAAGACTTTGCCGGACAAGATCGTGGTAGCCGGCAACCCCGAGGGCCGGGAGGTGCACCTTCTACTGCCGGGCGCAGGGGCGGCTCTCGTCGCCCAAAGGCAGGCGCAACGGAGGAGTAGGAACGGCTCTCGCGGCAGTGGAGACGTATACGATCTCTTTACCCCTATTTCCTCTTCCATACCAATAACCTATGAGAAAGAAAAGCTTACTTGTTCTTTTTGTATAGTTGGAGAAATTTCAGACCACTTCTGCTGAATCTGATGAAGCGAGATTGGGGAAAGGAGCAGATTGTGAAGCAAGGGTATGCATGTTTCTCATTCTCGTCATGTTCAATCGTCTCGGAATCCATGAATTGACTTGCTATTGATAGATTTTGTGGCTTTCGATGAGGGGTTCTGCCCTTTGATCTCTCAATACTATCAATTATGTCCCCTTCTTGCTTTTTCCCAAGTCCAACAAGTTGTCTATATATTCATAGAACAAATGCCAACATCTAATGTTGTTGTTTTAGAATGGTTCATTGCACATATAAATCGATTGAATTGGACCAAAAGATGGGTTGCATATTCACTATGAATGAACAGAAAGCAAACGATTATTTGACTTGCTAAATAGTTTATGTAAATTGTTTGTTCACATCAACCACTTGTGATCTCATTTTCTTGCATGGCATACGCCCAGATCTTTTAACCTTATCATATGTTTGTTGGAGTAACATTTCCAAAAGGGAAATCTTCATGCTTTCTTTCAGCAGCCCATATATGCACATGCTAAACCAGCTTGTGGGAGAGATGATGAGAGCCCCAGAAGTCCTCTGCAACAAAATGTCCATGGGGAACCGAGTCAGAAGCGTGATCAAGTGAACAGTGTGTCATTGGATCGAATGCCTGAGGTATACAATATGTTCGTTGCCCCCTTTACTAACTGAACAGTTATACTCGTAGTCTAGAGATGAAATTCCTGAAGAGAACTACATTGAAACAGCATCTCCACACAACTTTGGGAGTTTCAGGTGTGACCCAACCATCTAATGGCGAGACGTCTATCCAAGTGCAAACACTGTTGGTACGGCAACTCTGTAACTCTATGAAATAGCAAATGCCATCCATTTTCTCTTCATCGTATCTGTTAGAAGATGACTACTCTGCCATTGACTATTATCCCACAAATAGGATATATTTTCTAAATAATCTTTCGATTAACAGTGTTATTGAGAGACGTACAAATTTGTTTCTTTGTTCAGTTTTCATGTAATTAAACAATAAACAAACCGAACAAAAGCTAAATGTGCATATGCATTACTTTAAATGTCATATTAATTAAAATTATGATACTGCCATCAGTATGCTATGAATTTATCTTGGCCTATGGTCATTATAACTCAGATCTCTTATGTATTCATTTCTCAACCAAGTGTATCAGTTTCTGGTAGTGTCAGAAACACTGGTGGTTTCTCCATATATAAAAAAGTGAAGTGACCATGTCCTTGTCTCTTAAATGTACACAAATGTGAATTGATGTGACATGGAAGCAATGATGTTCCTAATGGTTATGGTGTTTGAGAGAGTTTTGTTGGCCATAAGATTCAAAACTTATACCGGACAACTAGCAAGAAGTAGATCTTTTGATGTTCTGAAATTAGACGATTTAATGTATGAGATGAAAGATCAATGATGCAGTTAATGATCCCAAGAAAATATTTAGGAATGCTCCTTTGTGTGGACATTCACAGGAAACAAAGAACATTAGACTCAAAAATGTCATGCACAAAACATCTTTCAGTGGCATAACAGTGAGCTTTTGGAATTGAAATATAATTTAAAAAAATATGCTAGCTAGCTTAGTTGATAAAGAAAATCACCGCAAGGTTCTTCGATCAAAATTTGACCTTTATCACTTATCCTTTGGAGAAAAAAAAATATATATATAAGGTTGTATATTATGATATCGACGGCAGAATATTTATTAACTTGGTTACTGATGATCTGTCAAATTCCAATGGCGTTTCTATGAGCATGGAATCAGTGGATGTTATGCAAAGATTTCTTGTATCTTGGCCGAATATAAGATGGATAGCATGATGGCATGGATTTGTTTGGATGATCGTTTGATAATTGAGGACCCGTGAAAAAATGGCACTTATAGAAACTTGAAGACTACATCTTAGAATTTCTTTTGATCTAAAATTTTTAAGGTACTTGATAGCTGTGTTCATATCTGCACAGCGAGATGTTTCGTACTGAATATAGTTTCAGTTTAGTTCCGTGAGCAAAGTTATAATTTTTTTTTTACAGTTTTGACGGTTCTGATCATGCTTTTGCATATCTAGCTAATCTGAATTCATATCAAATTGTATGAATTCGAAATAAACTTGTAATGTCATATGCTCAGCAGACAGCTGAAATAAACTGATGGGAACTTGTTTGAATGTCTGCTTTTGTTTACGAGCACATCATTTAGCTTATCGATAACCAGATATTTGTTTAGATTGTCTTTCAAATTGATAGTGCAGGTGTTGATGTATAAACCTACTGCAAAAAATGGTAATGACATACAGCAGCATGTTGACAAAACATTGTCGACCTTCTCATGACACATTATCTTTAATTTTTAGCATACATGGACCTCATTTTGTGTAAATGTCAAATAAATTGAAATTGACAACCCCTCTGGTTTTGCTTATGGCAGAATCAACCGATGGATGAAAGAGTAGTGCTGCACAGTAGCAGAGAAGTGGTGATAAAAAGTGCCATGAAGTTTTCATACATGTCAATCGGCATTTCTGGTGGTGCATTGGTAACTATCTTCTTTGGATACTACGTAACCCAATCGGGACACAGCCACAATTTTCACCTCAAGATCTGCACCTTGATCATGCTCGCATCCTTTGTTTCTGGAGTCAGCATTCCGCTGCTTAATTTTCTCCAACACCACATCAGGGTCTCTCTACAAGTCTTCAGAAGCCTCAAGTGCACAACCTTTGCACTACTTGTCCTGGCACTGCTCGATGTGTCCATTCTTTTTATGAAGATACTTGCACTGTTTGCGTTCGTCCCAACAATTGCTGTGGTTGTGATTGCCTGTGTGATTGCATTCGATGATGCGCCGTCGACGAGTGATGACCATCATCAGCAATAGCCTCTCTTGTAATATGCTGATGCTGAATAATATATGATAGCATGCACAACTTGAGTATAGATATATATATGATAGCCAAGAACCCCTGAAACCATACATCTTTTTTGTACTCTAATTTTAGTAAGATGACCTGATTCAGTTGGATTAAATCAGTTAGACATCTGCGGGATGCGACACATTCACTTTGTATGTATAAATTGTAATGCTGATGTTGTTAACACATGTTTAGATGGATTTGGTTACACTCTTGCTTGGATTATTTTCAGGGTTACATATTTTTCTTGTCATTCTCCTTGTACTGCTTACTTCCGTCAGACGAAGAAGAAGATGCTGTTTGAGGCCAAGATTAAAATTGTTTTTGTTTGTTAATTTACGATATCAATCTGACTGTGGTGAAATGTATGAAAGACATTGGAGGATATTATGGATGGCATTTATCGATCCGATGTGTATCGTTCGATACATGCACGGGTGGTTCGATACATGCACGGGTGGTAAGTCTACCCGACGGTGACCCAATCTTTAACACCTTTAAACTAGTTGAATCTTTTTTCCTTTTCCCTTCTTTACTCTTCTTGTCATCTTTCTCTTACTCTAATTGTCCTTTAAATATCTTCTTAAAATTTGTCAATTCTTTCATAATCATTTAAAAACATGTATAGGATGATTTTTTTTTTCAAGAAGAAAATTTAAGCCAAAGGCTCAATCTGATTTCTATTTTAATCAAGGTAAATCTAATCTTAATCTCTAAGCTAATTTTTGCAATTATATCTAAGCTTACTATTCGCAACCTCCTTTCTATTGACGACCCCTACATAAATAATAAAATATAATTATACTATCAACATACCCATAATTACCAATCATATCCTTATACCGTTAATTACTATTAATTAATTAAATTAATTAATAGTATCTTACTCCATTGATAGCGAACTAGTTGATGGATCCAATAAAACTACATCAAGAATGTGCTTAATAAGGCTCCTGTGATATACCTATCTAGAGGAAACACAAACTTTGACAATTGTGCAATGTCTTAATCAAATTAAAGGACCTATTTGTAATTAATAAATTTTCATGGACTTAAATATTTATTAGAATATTTTTCTAAAAATATTTTCTATCAGCACCAACCTAATCTTTTACCACCTCATCACCTTGTATTTAATGACCTCGCTGCCCCTCGATAAATAATAAGATTTGGATAATAAAAGAGTAGAAGAAGAAAGAGAAAGAGAAGAAGGAAAGAAAAAAAGAAAAAGAGGGAAAGGAAAAAAAGAAATAAGTAGATTTTTTTAATTTATTTTTTTATTATTTAAATTTTTATGTTAATTAATAATTTTATTAGTCTTTAAATATATTAATATAATTAATTAATTAATTAAGATGATTAAAACTAGCCCAAGTCTATAAGCTCGTAAGCCTCACATTTTGTCCATGAGCATAAGCCCATAGGCTAGCTCATGACATAACATAGTTAGTCGACGAGCATGTAAGCCGAGGTGGGTGCTTAAGAGAGGTCATTTTTTTACGGGCTATTGAATCTAATTCTCTCGAGTATTAGTGAAAATATTTTGTTTAAGATATCATATTGATTGGATATTGAGGTGGTGGTTACCATACTGATTGGGTAGGTTTAAATGGCGCCATATCATGATTATGCTAATTGGCATCCATAACTAATTAGGTGATATATGTCATATACCAATTGGTTATCTATGTTTTGATAGATTTTTTTTACGAGTTAAGTTTTGATTATTTGTTGACACACAATAGCATTGGGTCATATGACTTGAACTGCACATATAGAGAGTAACAAAGGAAGGATATATGCATGGGCCTCAAGGCATCTCAACTTCAACTTCTCATATAGGGATTTTTAAATGGAGAAGACATGAGATAGGATTATGGCATATTGACTTAAACTACCCATGTAGGGATGGTGACTTGAATTGCTTGTGTTATATATTTCAATTGTATTAGACATATGAGGGATAAAAGCATGTCACTTGAACTATCTATGTAGGGAGTATCAAACACAGGAGATGCATAAAGATATCAAGATATGCTTACTTAAATTACCCATGTAGGAAGTATTGGATGTATGAGGGAATTAGAACATATCCTGCATAGAGAGTGTTTGACTTAAGAGACGCATGAAGTCATAAGGACAAACTAACTTAAACAACTTATGTCGAGAATGTTAGGCATTAAAGATGCAAGAGGGTATTGTTATATGCTGACTTGAACTACTCATATAAAAAATCATAGGAGATGTGTAAAGACATTGAGATGTGCCAACTCAGATTGCTTAGGTAGATAGTGCAGAATATGGAGACGTGTATGACATGTTGGAAGCAGGTGACATGCAAGGGTGTTAGAATATGTTGACTTGAACTACTTATAAGGGGAGTTCAAACACAAAAAGATGTGTTCGACAGGGGTGATTGCTCCTTCATTTCTCACTCCCTTAATAGCAAACTCTTCAAGAGTTGAGAGATCTAACCTAACCATGCTAATGATGCACTCGACAACTCTTCTCTGATAAATATATCCCAGAGGAACACTAGTGTAAGTTTCTAGCTTTACAATTGTCCCACATCCTCAATCAAATCAAAAGATCTATTTGGAATTAGTAATTTTTTAAAAACTAAAATACAAAATTACACTTAGAAATGTTCTCTATCAAAACCAACCTAATCTTTTACCACCTCATCACCTTCTATATAAAGACCTCCCTTCCACTCAACAAACAACAAAATTTGGATAATAATGGAGAAGAAAAGAAAAAAGAGAGAGAAAGGAAAGAAGGAAAGAGAAAAAAAAGAAAGAGAGAGAAATGAAAAGAGGAAATAAGTAGGTTTTCTGATTTCTTTTCTTGTTATTTAATTATTATTATTATTATATTTATTAATATATTTATTAATTTTAAAATAGTTAATCTAATGAATGAATAAATTAATTAAAATAATTAAGACTAACATAAGTCCAAAGGCTTGTAGCCCCATGCTTAATCTACTAGTATGAGCCCATGAAGCACATTAGCATAGATAGCCTAGGAGCATGCATGCCAAGTTGGGTACATAACTAGAGAGGTTCTCCTTTTATAGGCCATAAAATCTAATCCCTTATTTTAGATGTTATGTTGATTGGATACACTAAAGCGATGTCATGTTGTCACCACGCTGATTATGTAGGCTTAAATGACACCATATCATTATTATGCAAGGTGACCTCCATGGTTAATTAGGTTACATGTCAAACAATTATTAGTTGTTTATGTTTTGATTGAAGTTTGTTATAAGTCAAGGTTTGATTATTTGTTAATTTAGCGATAGCATTTGCTCCTCTACGATGAAAAATCTTATATATGCCAAATCACAATGTCAAGCTCATGAACTCAATATTAATTACTTACATCAAGAAATGGTTAAGTAACGTCTACTCAAATGTAGAGACACTTGGGAGCACTTAGGTGTGTCGACTTGGACTTTCCACATAGAGTGTTGAATGCAGGAGATACATAAGAGTATATTGATTTTAACTATTGCATAGGGAATAAGAGACACAAGATAGTATTGGGGCATGCACCTTGAATTACACATGTAGGGAGTGTTAAATGGAGGAGACATGAGATAGAGTTGCAGTATGCTGACTTGAAATATCCATGTAGGAAAGTTGACTTGAATTGCATGTATTATATGTTTCAATCACAGGAGGCATATGTGGGCATTGGAGCATACCAATTAGAATTATTTATGCAAGGAGCATCGAACACCGGAGATACATGAGGACATCAGAACATGCTCAATTCAATTTTCCATGTAGGGAATATTTTATACATGGGATGCATAAGGGAATTAGAACATGTGGAATTGAATTACTTACCTAGGGAGAGTTAGACTCAAGAAACATACAAGTTCACTGGGAGACCTGAACAACCCATGTTGGGAGTGTTATATATTTGAGATATAAAAGGACATTGATGTATGCTGACTTGAACCACCAATATAGGAAATTGTAGGAGATGCGTGCGAACACCGAGATGTGCCAACTTAGAATGCTTATATAAGGAGTGTCGAATATGGAGACATGCATAAATGTTACGACATAACAACTTAAACTTTTCCGTGTTAGGCACGTATTAGATACAAGAGACACGCAAGTGTGTCAGAATATGTTAACTTGAACTACTAGCGAGGGGAAGTATAGAATGTAAAAGGATGTGCTTGACAAGGCTAACCACACCTTCGAATCTCACTCCCTCGATAGTGAACTCTTTATAAGTTGATGAATCCAATAAAATCATGTCAAGGATGTGCTCGACAAGGCTTCGATGATATTTATCACAGAGGGACACTAATGTAAAATTCTAACTTGACAATTGTCCAATGTCCTTAATCAAATTGAAAGACCTATTTGTAATTAGTAAAATTTCAGAGAATAAAAAGCTGAATTATGTATTTTGAAAATGTCTTCTATCAAAACCAATCTAATCTTTTATCTCCTCATCACCTTCTATATAAAGACCTCCCTACCCCTTAATGAAAAACAAGGTTTGGATAATAAAGGAGAAGAAAAAAAAAATAGACAACAGGGGAAGAAAGAAAAGAAAAAGAAAGAGAGAGGGAAAGGAAAAGAGGAAATAAGTAGGTTTTCTAATTTATTTAATTATTATTATGTTAATTAATATTTTATTAATTTTTAAATTATTTAATCTAATAAATTAGTTATTTAATTAACAAAGATGATTAAGACTGGCCCAAGTTCATAGGCTCATAGGCCCCACATTTAGTCCACAAGCATAGGCCCATAGGCGAACCTATAAACAACAATAACATAGATAGCCCATAAACATACAGGTCAAGGTGGTTTCATAACTAGAGAGGTCCTCCTTTTATAGGCCATGGTATCCAATCTTATATGGTACTAGTGGGAATATTTCATTTATGTGATGTCATGTTGTTGTCATATTGATTGGGTAGATTCAAATGACACCATATCATTATTATACTAGCTAACTTCTATGGCTAATTAGGTGACATATGTCAAACACCGATTAGTTATCTGTCTTAATTGAATTTTGCTATGAGTCAAGTCTCGATTGTTTATTACTTTAGCGATATCATTTGCTCCTCCATTGGGAAAAATTTTATCTATGTTGAATCATAATGTCAAGCTTAGGGACTTAAAAGGTGATTACCTGTATCAAGAAATAGTTAAGTAAAGTCCACTCGATATATAGACACTTGGGAGCACTAAGATGTGACGACTTAGACTTTCGAGAGTGTTGAACGTAGGAAATGCATAAGAACATTATGACATTTTAATTTTAACTAGTGTATAGGAAATATCATGCATGAGAAACACATGATAGTGTTGGGGCATGCACCTTAAACCGTATACATAGAGTGTGATAGATGAAGAACATGTGCGAGGGTATCAAGACATCTCAAATTCAACTTCCCATGTAGGGAGTGTTAAATGTAGGAGACATAAGAGGGAGTTATGATATATTGTCTTAAACTACCCATATAGAGATGCTGACTTAAATTGCATGTGCTATAAATTTCAATCACAAGATATATATGAGTGGATGTGTCGACTTAAACTATCTATGTAAAAAAATCAAACATAGGAGATATATGAGGATATCCAAATATTGTCACTTGAATTACTTATGAATGAAGTGTTGGAGACATGAGATGCATGAGGGAATTGGAACATGTCAATTTAAATTACTTGCATAGGGAGTGTCAACTTAAATACATGAGGTCATTAGAACATTCTAACTTGAACATCCTATGTTGGGAGTGTTGGACTTTAAATATGCACGAGGATATTGATGTGTGCTCACTTGAACTACCCATGTAGGAAGTCATAGGAGATAAGTGCAGATACCAAGATGCACTAACCTAGATTGCTTAAGTAGATAGTGCAAAATATGAAGATATGCATGAGTGTTATGGCATAACAACTTAAACTACTCATATAAAACATATTGGATACAAGAGACACGTGAGACTATCAAAACATGTTGACTTGAACTACTCATGAGGGGAATTCGAATGCAAAAGAGCATGCTCGACAAGGGTTATTGCTCATTCGTATCTAGACTCCCTTAATGGCAAACTTCAAGAGTCGATGGATCCAAAATAATTGCATCAAGGATGTGCCTAACAAGATTCTTCTTATGCATTTGTCTCAGAGGGACACCAGTGTAAAATTTTAATTTGCCAACTATCCCACGTCCTCAATCAAATCTAAGGACCTATTTATTAATAATAATTTTCTAGAGAAAAAAAATATAAATATACTATTTCTAAAAATATTTTCTAATTAAATCAATCTAATCTTTTATCACTTCGTCACCTTCTATATAAAGACTTTCCTGTTCCTAAATAAACAACTAGATTTGAATAACAAATAAAAAGACAAAGAAGAAGAGAGAGAAAGGAAGGAAGGAAAGAAAGAAAAGTAAGAGAAAGGGAAAGGAAAAAAAAAATAAACAGATGTTCTAATTTTTTTTCTTGCTATTTAATTATTATCATGTTAATTAATAGTTTTATTTAATATGATGAATTAATTATTTAATCAATTAAGATGATTAAGAGTAACCTAAGTTCATAGGCTCGTTGGCCCTATATTTAATCCACGAGTAAGAGCTCATAGGTTAGTCCATGAACCACATTAAGAGGCCCTCCTTTTATAGATCATACAATCTAATCCCTAGGATATCGGTGGAGATATTTTCTTTTAGATGTCATGTTGACAGGATCATACTGATTGGATAGGTTTAAATAGTATCATATTATTATTATGCAAACTAGCTTCCATGGCTAATTAGATGACATACGTCGAGCACTAATTGGTAGTCTATGTTTAGATTGAATTTCACTGTCTTCTTCAATTAGTATGTAAGCAAATCAGGACACAGCTACGGTTTTCACCCCAAGATCTGCACTGTGATCGTGCTGGTGTGCTTGGTTTCAAGAGTCAACATTCTACTGCTTAATTTTCTAGAACATCACAACAGTGTCACCTTATAAATCTTGATGGACCTAAGTACCCAACCTTTCATCATCCATCGCATAGGTGCTTAATTGGTTTCTCTCATTTTTGTTGATATTTTAAGAGCTTTTATAGTCTAATTTAGTCCATTTTCATCTTAGTTTTATATTGAATGTAGCACAGATCATTTACCAATCTTTCACGATAAAAGAAAACATGATATAAATAATTATTCTATTATTTTTTTCTTTTTAAGTAATATTAGGGATTTTTAACTGATTCACTTCATCTAAGCTGAATTATCTAAAATATTTGTAATTATATAAAATTATAAATCAATATAGTCGACTTGAATTGACTATATTGTTATTTTTTGTCTCAAATAATAATATTCATTGTGTCATATATTTGATAAGATGAGGAAAGGAATCAGATAATACAACGCACATCAAGCAAGTCTCGTTGAGACGTCGTAAGTGTTGGAGTAGATGACTGCACGGAGGGGCCAATCATGCTCGTGAGGCTCACGTGACATCGTCGTGTCATGGCCAATCGAGCCACCAAACGCCGAGGAGTCATCGTCTCAAAGATTCCAGCTGTTTGAGCTCCCATCCAAATGCTCACATGGTGGGTTCCCATGCACATCAACTTCATCCCATCAACACCAACTACGTGAGATTGAAACCCCAACGGGTAGGATGGATAAGTACTCAAACTACCCAATACATCATAAACCTAATTGAAATATGCATCTACAACTCCATTAATGGGTTGGATAGACATCTACAACTCCATTAATCGTTCTCTTATATTTGATAGGTAGAGTATGTACGAGTAATTGCTCAATTGTCATTCTGATGTGATTTTGCCAGAGGAATCAAAATTGGAGTGGTGTTTATCATTTGGTGCGAGGTGCAAAAAGAAATAAAACAAAAACATAAACGAAAGTAAAAACAAAGTCCCCTAATTCCAAATTAGGTGTTGACCCACCACACATCACATCAGGATTCGGGAATCACGATCCAGATCCTTCGAGTTGACTTTTGGACGATGGCTACGAGATTAGAGGTGCTTTAGTCTGACTATGATTCTGATACCATGTTAGAAATAAAATACAAAAAAGATATTATAGAGTTTGATACGATACTTCTTATTTATATATATTAGGAGGAAGGATTTTCCTCAACAGAACTATGATATTTCCTCGTGTAGTTGGAGAAATCATGACTATTGTTAAAGCTATTTATTAAGGAAGATCTTAACTGCTATCACTTCAAGTGCAAAATGAAGCTTATCATGAAGTAATTAAGTCTCTAAATTTTGGAGGATCTCTTCCTTTCAACCATTTTTAGAATTACTAATTACTCAGCTTTTATCATAGTATAATAGAACTAAACATAACTGGTCATAGTAGCTGATCATGTGTTCAAAATATATGTACAATATCTTTGCCTTGTTTGGATTAATACTATGCATTTGGGTTTGATTCCTCATGTCAAACATAATCCAACTTTTAAGCTTTCGAAATTATTATTGACTCAATAAAGTAGCTTCCTTCTCCCTTAGGTATTGTTTGATATATAATAAACTCATGTACATGTCATGAGAGAGAGATAGAGAAAGAGGACAATTGTGCTGACCAAGTATGACTTTACTTAAATATATATCTTAGTGTTAAGGTTCTGTTTAGTTAATAGGTAAGAGGGAAGAGACAAAGGAAAGTGGTTACTTCATCTTACAATTGTATTCTTCTTAATTCTCTTGAACTTGGTTGCATTCAACTGAGAGAATCTACTACTATTTTTTTTTATCTCCCTCTTATAATTATTTAACTATTGAGATTGGCATGTAACTATGAATTACTTTTCATTTATGGTAAATTTTGCTTGGTTATTTATCTTATGATGATGGTAAGACACCAGGATAGATCCGGCCAAGTTCTTCCACTGCTGACCTACCTTGGGAGTTAATGTGTGTGTTCAGGCAGTGAGTCAAATGCTGGGATGAAAATGACAATCTCCATGCTGCATGTGGTAGCATTCAATAGGACTATTGGGAAGTTTTGGTGGTTGGCATGGAACAGAAACGTCAAAATAAGGTTGCTGAGGGGAACAAGGAAGCATGAAATGGGATACAGGCCTTGCAGTGTCGGTCTTAACAATCATAAGTTCTTGGTGTGATAATGTTTGGAATCTTACTGCAGTCTCAAAAGTCCAACATGTCAGCCTCATCCGTCGGATCCTCACATGCAGTATGGTCCTCTTCTCCAAGTCCCATCGATAGCTTCATCACACAGAGAGAGAGAGAGAGAGAGAGAGAGAGAGAGGTGTTGAATAGGCATTCTTAGACAAATCCCAAGTCAAGTAGTATCAACACATCTGCACAGGCTGCCTCTGAAACCAGATGGGGTTTTCCACTTTGAACCCAAGTGGTTCACAGATTAACAGGCAGAGGTTGGTATCGTAATGGCTAACCATGCAGTACGTGAAAGAAGAGAAATGAGCAACAATAGGAGAATAAATATATATAGATATATATATCGGCATCGCTTTGAGCTGCTTGTGGTGGTCGAGGTTCAACAGCGGGATCCCTTCTTGCACGAGAGAACGCCGGCAGAGACGGTGATGGTCCCGACGAGAGACGACGACCTGGCCCCCAAGCTCGAAGCCTTCGCGTAGCTCGACGACGCTCCGGCCCCGGACGGCGTGAAGAAGGCTCCGTTCAGCATCTGGTCCCCTTCCGACCTCCAGTTCCACTTCTTCCACTCGCTCTCCTGTGCGTCCTCGCGTTTAGTCACCTGCACATCCATCGTGCTGCTTAGAAGTCGTTTCACAGGCCTTATTCTTTCTACTACGTACGTTTACTTGCAGCAGTGTCGAAGTACTTGCTTTGCTACCTTGTACTCTAAATTATCACCTTATGCATATATATATAGGGAAAAAGGGTAAAAGGGAAAAAGGATAATGTAATCTGCTGCACCTTTATGGTGCACCTGCAAGAACACCATGATGAGACAGCTTTATATGACCTACCTTTTCACTTTCTTCCTTTCTTAAGGATTAAGATGAAGACAGAGATAAATATATATACCGTACTGACCAATATTATTAGAAGAAATAGTAGTTATAGTTGTCGGTGATAAATGAAGGTCCCATGAACGCACTCACCTCTTTTGCAAATCGATCATTGGGCGCAAGAAATCTGTTGCCTTGGCTGTTTATAGTGGGAGCAGCACTCCCACCAATTGCGTACATCTCCCAGTGGGTGTAGTCATTGTTCACCACGTGGAAATAGCCATGCCGACACCTGCATCCTTGGTTAGATGTGAATTCCACCATGGATTTGCTGATGATTACCTCTATTCATAAGAACAATGGGTCGGTGCTCACCTTGGCATCCTCTGAACCAGGTCTTCCCCGAAGTGGTTGAAGGCTATGGTGACCTGCATGCTCTTGTCGGACGTCAACTCATCGCTGTGACCCAGCAGCATGACCTTGTCATGGTGGCTCAAGTAGTTGTTGGAAATGGTGATCGCGGTGGATCCATGAATGGCGTCGATGAGGCCGTCGTGGCAGTTGGACAGCGTGCAGTGGTCGACCCAGACGTGGCTGCCGCCGAAGATGGACACCCCGTCGCCGTCCGACACCGTGCGCCACCCGTAGTGCCCTGGGGAGTCGCGCACGTACGCGTTCCCGCCCTGCTTGCAGTCGTGGATGTGGACGCCGTGGATGATGATGTTGGTGACGTACTGGATGGTGATGCACGGCCCGCCGGAGATGTGGACGCTGGCGCCCCGGCCGTCGATGGTCTTGTGGGAGTTCATGATGAGCTCCTCCTTCAACTGGATGACCATGTCGCGCTTGAAGATGATCCACAGCGGCTCCTCCTGGATGACGGCGTACCGGAGCGTGCCCGGCTTCGGATTGACGGGGTCGTCGTCGCCACTGTCGGTCACCACGTATATCTCGCCGTCCCTCCCCCCAATCGCGTTCTTCCCGAACCCGATGGCGCAGTCCGCGAGCCGCTGCCGGTTGTCGGCCCAGTCAGGATCGCACCGCCAGCAGTCGTCGATCGGATTGCCGGTGCCGCATGACAAGTAGCCCAGTCGCCGCCGCGACACGTTCAAGCTTCTGTGACAACAGCGGCGTCGAGTTAGAATGCATGCATCAACAGCGCTGCATCATGTGAAAAAGTTGACCGAACCTGCATGGATACTCTACCTTTGTACTTCCTGTACTACTAATTCAGGGTCGCGGACAGCTGCTGACGTTAAGGGTGCACGAGAAGAGTAGACGGGGGCAGTGAAGGCTGCGATGGTGAGGAAGAACAAGAATGCTGCCATTTTTGTTCTCCGGTAAGTTGAGAGTTGTGAGTAATGCGAAGAGGAACGAAGGGATTTAAAGGCAGAGGATGCTATGGATGAGAGAAGGAAGAGAGAGGAAGTCGTGTGAACAATCTATGCCGGTGGGGTCCAAAAAGGTACGTGATTTGGGGAATCTTAGAAGCTAAAGATAATGGGAAACGTGACGCACCTTTCTCCACACATACTCTGTTCCTCTCCGTTCATCTTTTGGTAGATTTGACTACCAAACCACCATGCCCTCAAGAACAAAACACTGAGAGAATAATTATTCAGATGCATATATACATTACCTCCCATTGCCATGTCTGTTCTATTGTCTTCTTAACAACCAGAGACATGATACTACAGTAAGCTTTGGTAGTACAACATCAGAGAAGACTCTGTCTCAGGGCTGAAAGAGGGCATGGAGGCGAATTGAATTGCCCAGAACATTAATGAATGAGAACCCTAAGTTATCGAGGAACGGAGAACAGTTATTGTTGCTGGTGTCTCAACTTTAGCCCTCACATGGCGAGTGTCAGGCAGAGTTGAAAACCCCCAGAATGGATTGTGGACGCAGACAGTGCAGCGAAAGATTGAACTGCTGGCGTTTGCGCATTCCAACCACTGCCTTGTTCCAGAGAGAAGCGCAGGTTGGTGCTGTGGCTCAATCTGGTCCCGTAGCATTGATGAAGTCCCAAGAGTCTCTAAGCAACTTAGCATCCGATTCACGGTTATTACTCTGCTAGCAAAGGTGAATGGGGGTAATTGCCATGACCAATACCTGGGATCTCGGCACGCTCATCAATGCGTCCTCTTTGGGTACACCAAACTCGTCCAAGATGCAGGAGCTCCATGGATTCGGAGTCATGATCTTGTTACTGTGACTACACATGCGAAGGAAGAAAGGGATACAATAGGGGTGTTCACGGCACTGCACAGCACATGGGATGGCTTTCGGCCGCAGAGCGCGGCCTGACTTGTATCGATCGAGCCCGCTGCGATTGTGCCATGTCAGCGGGTGGGCTTCCACTCGTTTCTGTTGATGATGAAGATGAGGTGGCCGGCAGCGCATGTTTCTCCCACGTGAGCTTCCCACCATTCCCCTCGCGGCGTGGGCCCCGTCGGTCGATCTCGGGTGAGTATGTGGGCCGTCGATCACGACATTAGGACGATCCCGTCCGTCCGCGACGCGATGGGGGAGGGAAGGAGAGGTCTCTTTTCGCGGCCCACATGGCCTTTTTTATGCCCACCCTCTAATTGTGTTGGATAGTGTGATGGCTCCTCTCCAACCGTCATCTCTCTCTCTCTCTCTCTCGCTCTAGCTTTCCATGGTCACAGGGCAAAACCCATTCAAAGAGCTTGACAGTCTACCATCGTGTTCTAGCTCTTACAAGTTGCATCCAACTTGCAGTATGCAGCAGATCACGCCATTGATGTACTAAGCGTCAACAAATGAATTCAAAGTCAAAGCGTGCACTTTTCTTCCCTTAGATTTATAGTACAATGTGATTGAAAGCCATGGAAACAGTTTTCAGAGGTAGATATGCATATCATGTGGTAATGTCGCATTAAGTAGCCCTGCCTTCTTAGGAACAATCCCAAATCCTTTACTTGAAGCTTGAGGAGAAGCTGAAGAAGTAAATAGCTGCTAGCTTCTTGTTGACAATATTATTTTTTGCTGCAACTAACAACTGGTGTAGTGTTCTGCTGGTTTTGAGTCTAATTATATATCTTCCGATAAATTTATGAGAAATCATGTTCTAGTTGTTCAATGAAAGTATTGATTTAGCCATATCATTCTGCATGATTGAGACAAATAGCAAGAATAAGTACATTCTGTCTGCTGCTGAGAGGATCAAGAGCAGCCTATCTTGATCAAAAGTAATGCATGTCAGCTGCTTGTTCTAATGTCATCATATTGTTGATAAAGAGTCTTGTGTTCCATCAAACACCAAGGTTAACACCTGCACATCTTTCTTTATCATGCACTACAACTTGTTCTATCGAAATGTCGATATCCCATTACAATGTCACTGCTTGAATGAATCTTTAAAGACTATAGATAGTGTCATCAGCAACATAAGCAAAAAAAAACAGTGATAATGATAGTGAACAAAGGGACATTGTAGCTTCTATTGTAGCTTTGTCATACATCCAATTCCCTTTCACCACTTGCACAAAATTATTGTGATGAGACCCTTAGAGAGCACCAATTTGCTCTGATCTCTTAGTCAGAGTGACCAACACTGAAGCCTATGATATTGGTGCTAATAGAAGCATTACTATCAGTAATGCACTACAACTATAGGAACAGTTGTAAACACCCTGAATCTTAGTAACAATCCACACAATCAAAAATAGTAACAAATGACCACAGAGTGAAGAAAACAGAGAATGGAGAGAATTTGATGTCTTATGTCTAGGAGCATATATGAAGATAATGCACTATATCAAAAGATTAGAAGTACTAGAGGATTATCACACACAATCATCAGTACCATCGAAAGACGTCTTGAATTTTCTTGAATTCGATTTATCATATGAATACTTCAATCCCTTCTTATAATTGCTTCACTACAAGTCCTGTTTTTGAACTTGAGAGATCAAACATCCCTTTGTTCTTGAGGCAACAAATGTACTTCCTTTGCCTTTTAATTGCTTGAAGTCTTTACATTCTTTGGTAAACAATGTTCTCTATGCAAGACTAACTGGTTCTTTTCAATCGCCATTTTTCTCTCTAGATCACTCGATAGAATTTGTTGATGCTTAGAAGGCTATGAAGGTTCTTAATGCAACTCAAGAACAGGAGATACCTGTGCAAGTTATGTCATATCAGCATCCATGGTCATAGGGCAAAATCCAAGCAATTAGCTCTAGCCACAAGTTACATCAAACTTGCATCATGCAAATTTGAAGAGGTTCCAATTTGGATGCTTCCTTCTCGTAAAAGCAATCTCATGTTGTCAACTTGCCCTATATTTGTCTTAGGTAATGTTGCTTATATTGGTGTAGCACAACTGGGCGATATACACAGTTCTATACATGTTTTTTTCCTTTCCTCGTCGATATATTCAAAAGCTTAAGCCGATAGATAATTCACAATTTTGTTGCCTAACAGTGTCAATGGATCAAGCCTAACATGCACAACTTGAATTAAATGGAGATAAAACTCAAACACATTGCATTGAACAGCTCTAAGACACTGAAGACTTGATCAGCAAGAAGCATTTAAGCTGGTTCCCTGATCCTGCTACATGAGTTCTGTGATATGGCCTCAATTGTTTGCCCGAAGCACATCAGTGAAACACATCAGGTGCAGTGTGGAGATTATGCAAGCATCATTGTCGTGCAAGTCACCTTCTTCTGTGTGCATGGTTGAGACATATAGAGCAAACGAAGGCAAGAAAAATAGAGGAGATACTGCTGTGTCTGCTGCTGAGGGGTCGAGTCAGTGACCCATCTTGATCATAACCAAAGCATGTGATCTGCTTGCTCTGATGCTCTTCTTTTCCTTAATGCATTTGATGTTCCACTCACCATGAATGTCAGTATCATCTCCTCTCTGATCATCTTTTCGATCGAGATGTATAACCGATAAATTAACTAATCCAAAGGATCTCAACTGCAAAGTTTGATCATAATGATAGTACAATTAATGACACTACAGCTGATTTCTATGGCGTTCTTAGCATTTCTGCACAAAACAGCATGTGAAAGAACATTCAACTGCAAAGTATCATCATTTGCTGTTAGATCATCATAGATTTCTTAGCCAATTAAAGTGAGAATAAAGGGAAGTTCCTAAGCTTGATATGTCTTCCATTCTTTCTAGGAGTTGCCTATCCAGGAGTCCTGTTTTGAGACTTCAAAGATCTGGCAGCATTTGTTCTTGCAAAAACAACTGTACTTTCTTCAATTCCTAGTTTTCCATCAGTACCAGTTCTTTTTTTTACTTTGAGGTATTTCCTTGACTGAGAAAGCATCATATTAGCAAGTAAAGATTCAAGACAGTTGAGACTTACTTTGGTCAATGCAGGTTGAGAATCTAGTCCATAATCACTGAAACAAAAAAGGCATGTCTGCAAGCAGAAGAATGTTGATAATTATTTGAAAGAAAGAAGGAACAAAGATTACTGATAATTTAACTCCCACATCCAAAAAAACAGATGAAGTTGTGTTAAAGAGGTGCTTGCAGCTTTGATTCTCTTCTCACCAATCATGTAACTTCATGTCTTGGTGCCATATTTGCTTAGAGAAGAGAAGTCAATCAAGTAGTTAGCTTCTTTTTTCAGATGTGGGAAGGGCTTGATGACTTTAGATTAGATTGCTAAGCCTTTCCCCTTGGCACTGCAGAGTTTTAGTGAAAGACACAGAATATTTCATCAAAAAGAAAGACATTGAGACTTTTTCTCTGATCAAGACATGATACACATTGTCTGCTATAGCAAATAGGACTCTCAAACTCTCCACAATCAGGTATGCAACTGCTGTGTGTATAGGTGAATGGATGCATTGCTTGTGCATACATCTCTTGTTGTAAATGTATGTGTGTTTATATGTACCAATACATATGCCATGTTGCTTAGTTTGAATCATAATCATATATATGCATACATGTAGACTTGCTTTTTTCATATTCTTATGTGTATAAAAAAGCTTTTATTTATATATGCATGTATGTAGTTTGTGATATAATCATCATAATTCATTTCAAATATTTCTGATTATTTTCATGTTGCTACTACAAAAGCCAAGTACAATTTAATCAAATATTTCTGATTATATAGTACAATTTACTATATAATCATCATGATGCAGTTTGGTTTGAGAAGTTCCACATCTAATGACATGGCTTTGGCATGAGCATGAGAAGGTTGAGACTCTGAGTTAGCAGATTAAAGACCTAAGCATGTACTATCCATTATAATATACACATTAATCAACCTCATATGAATCATCTATCTGTATGATTCATGCCAAATCTAAAGCTACCATTCATTGCAGCAACACATTTGAATCTCCTCAAGTGAATTAAGAACATATGAAGAAAGCATGTTGCCAGACCAAGAAAAAAACCATATTACACAAGGATAGAACTCAAGAAAATTCTTGTTTGGTCATGAATCTTAACAAATTGGTATTGTTTTTATGACACTGCTCAGGTTACTTTTGCTGTGTACAATTTATCTGTAAGTTTTCAGCTGACTATGGTGTTTTGATCCATCTTTCATGTCAACCATCAGTAAAGCATATTCTTCAGTTCATTTGCCTCGTTGGTGTCCTGAGAAGGATCCAACCAATGAGGTGATAAGAAAAGTTGGAGTGGGTTCTGAACATGAGGACAGTATCTCTCCTGATGTAATCCTCAGATAAGGTGAGAATCTAACACACATCACCCCATTGGATGCCTGAAATCTAACTTGCCCCACCCACAGCTGCTTCCTCAACATTCTCATCCCACACAGACTCACCTTCTCCCCAACACAAGCCTCATCTCCTCGTCTTCCCTGAGCTCCTCCCACAGCAACATCCATCCATGGCAACCATAGCAACCGTGGCCATGCTCAACGCGAAATGCCCTGCTCCAAACCATCTTCCCTCCTCAAAGTCAGCACCAACGAAGCCAG
The DNA here is from genome assembly GCF_036884655.1 of Musa acuminata AAA Group. NCBI lineage: Eukaryota > Viridiplantae > Streptophyta > Magnoliopsida > Zingiberales > Musaceae > Musa > Musa acuminata. The sequence goes on from NC_088354.1 coordinate 35,381,550, forward strand.
TCTCGCTCCTCTCACTCCAAAACCTTCCCAAGGGAGTCCATCTTTCCAAACCAATCAACACCAGCAGCCCTTCTTCCTTGAGCGCGGCCGCCATCGCCGGGGCCTTCTTCGCCAGCCTGAGCAGCTCCGACGCGGCCTTTGCGGCTCAGCAGATCGCCGACATCGCCGAAGGCGACAACCGCGGCCTCGCGCTCCTCATTCCCCTCGTCCCAGCCGTCCTCTGGGTGCTGTACAACATCCTCCAACCGGCGCTCAACCAGCTCAACCGGATGCGGAGCGAGAAGGCGGTGGTCGTCGGGCTCGGCCTCGGGGTCGGTGGCGGGCTGGTAGCCGCGGGGCTGGCGTCAGCGCCGATCGCATCGGCGGGGGAGCTGATGGCGGTAGCCGACGCCTCCTCCTCGGGCGACAGCAGGGGGTTGCTGCTGCTGTTTGTTGTGGCTCCGGCCATTCTTTGGGTCCTCTACAACATTCTGCAGCCTGCGCTGAACCAGATCAACAAGATGAGGTCTGGGTGATGATCGGCTGCTTGAACCGAAGGCTTCAATCTAATAGCATCTCTTCGATATGTATGCAGAATAGTATGTGCCATATAAACGACGCTGTTCTCCGTTGACGATAGAGATCGTTTTCTATCTGTTCATTTATGGCATTCACTGTGGTCAATATTGGTCCTGTTTACCAAGAACCAAATCTAAACCATTGGATCACGATCCGACGGTCAAAATTATTTCTATTAGGTATAAGACCTTTTTTCTTTTCAGATTCATCATTAATTCGCCATATATTTTGATCTAATTTAAAATTTTATTTTATTTTTATTTGCTTATGATAGTTTTAATTAAAGCGCATCATTGTTTGTAATACCGTACCGTATCACTCACACTCACAGTATATACCGATCCGACAGTACATCTTAATATATCATATATCGATACGTTTGTTATAATTCGATACATACTGTATCAATAATTGATCGATACATTAATATGATAAGATATTTTTGTTTTCATTGGTTTATTTTCTTTTAAATTACCAATGACATTTGGAAAACTATTCATCTACTTGATTCCATCAATGAGTTGACCAACAAGCTTTGTTGGTAATGCTTCCAAGGATGTGCAATAATTGAGATACCAAATTGTCCATCATTGCTTGCCCAACAATGATAGATTGCATTGTGATGATCACACCACCAAACATGATTGCATTGACTGTTTCAGGTGTTGTCCTGTGCATGTTGATGCTTAAGTTTCAAATGGCAATGCATTGCTCTTAGATGCATGAAATTTGTTTTAAAAATCTAGATAATTTTATTGTATTTGAATCAAAAATTTAAAGAGGCTGATTCCCCCAAAAAAACAAAAAAATTCCTACTTTTTCCCTAAGAGGTGCTTCTTTCATATACTCTTAAGACAATCAGATGTTATATCCTATGAATCGGTCATAGGATAAAAATTATAATATTCTTAGTTATAATATTCTTAAATAAACTTATATAGTTTTGATGGAGATGTCAAAAATATTATAATTGGTATAAAAATTTCTTGTTTGATTATTCTCATTCCTAGTTCTTTTTTAAAATTATATTTTCTATAAGAACTCGTATATTTTCGTATAATATTTTGATAAAGATACCAAAGATATTATAATATTATAAATCTTATACATGAGAGATTGGATCGATACATAGTGATAATTGCTCCATATCAATCGATCAATTCACCCTATAAATTGATCGATTATGGTAAATAAAAGTGACTTTAAGAAATATGAAAAGGGACATCACTTAGGAAAGCCCCCAAAACAAAAGTCTAATTTCATTTCCTTCATTGTTATTTATGGGTGTAAGCAAGCAAACAATGGTGTAAGTTCTTTTCCAACTTTTTTTGTTGCACTAAACCAACTTTCCTTTTTATTTTTTTTCTTTTTCCTTCTCACTTATTGGACTTATGATCCAACTTGTGTGGGATGTTAGAGATGCTTCTAAATTTTTGGGGAACCAAATGAAATGATCCAACTTGTGTGGGATCTCACTTATTGCCTTCTTCTCACCCATTCTCTAACAGCACTTTGTGCTAACACAAAGTAATTTCTTAAATAAAAAATAAAAATAGAAAAAACATAGAGTAGTTTCTTTTTTTTCTTTAATTTATAAATGATAGTTTTAATTAAAGCGTACCATTATTTGTAATATCGTACCGTATCATTCACACTCACAGTACATATCGATCCGATAGAGGACCGATGCAATACTATATTGGTACATCTTAGTATATCATATATCGATACGTTTGGTATAATTCGATACATACTGTATCAATAATTGATCGATACATTCATATGGTAAGATATTTTTATTTTCATTGGTTTATTTTCTTTTAAATTACCAATGACATTTGGAAAACTATTCAAGTCTGTTTCTAATAAGGTGCAACAATTCATCTACTTGATTCCATCAATGAGTTGACTAACAAGCTTTGTTGGTAATGCTTCCAAGGATGTGCAATAATTGAGATACCAAATGGTCCATCACTGCTTGCCCAACAATGATAGATGGCATTGTGATGATCACACCACCAAACATGGTTGCATTGACTGTTTCAGGTGTTGTCCTGTGCATGTTGATGCTTAGGTTTCAAATGGCAATGCATTGCTCTTAGATGCATGAAATTTGTTTTAAAAATCTAAACAATTTTCTTGTATTTGAATAAAAAAATAAAAGAGGTGCTTCTTTCATATACCATTATATGCTCTAATATCTTAAATATTCTCCTAATAAGATAATCAGACATTATCCTATGAATCAGTCTAATTTTTTAGTTATAATATTCTTAAATAAACTTATATAGTTTTGATGGAGATGTCAAAAATATTATAATTGGTGTAGAAATTTCTTGTTTGATTATTCTTATTCCTAGTTAATATATTTAAAATTTTATTTTTGTATATGAACTAGTTCTATTAGATTTTGCGTCTCGTTTACGGTATATTTGAATAGACTTATAATATTTTGATTGAGATACCAAAGATATTAGAATTTTATTAAATAATATTATAAATCTTATACATGAGAGATTGAATCAATACATAGTGATAATTGCTCCATGTGAATAAATCAATTCACCCTATAAATTGATCCATAAATATCTTGTTAGTCAGACATTTTAAAGATTATGGTAAATAGAGAGTGACTTTAAGAAATATGAAAAGGGATATCACTTAGGAAAGCCATTAATCGGCCTAAACAAAAGTTTAATTTCATTTCCTTCATTGTTGTTTATGAGTGTAAGCAAACAATGGTGGAAGTTCTTTTCCAACTTTTGTTGCCCTAAGCCAACTTTCATTTTATCTTTTTCTTTTTCCTTCTCACTTATTGGACTTATGATCCAACTTGTGTGGGATGTTAGAAATACTTCTAAACTTTTTGGGGAACCAAATGAAATGATCCCCAATGGGTGTCATGAGTGGCAAAATGTTGCCTTCTTCTCACCCATTCTCTATTCTTAAATAAAAAATAAAAATAGAAAACACATAGTAGTTTCTTTTTTTAATTTACTAATATATATGATTCATTATTTTCAAACAAGATAGATCATAATTAGTTACCTATGTGAGGAGAGATTTAGTTGAGATAGGCTTCTCATATTTCTATAAAATAGATGTAGAAAGTATATTTCTATAAAATAGGTGTCCAAAGTGTATCAAGAGAGTCATTTATATAGGTTTTATTTTTTTACAAAGAATAAGTGATAAAAATGAGATTCAAGCTCAACTAAAATATTTATCAGCTAAACTAACCAGTATTTTCTTTTATATAGTAATATGATCCTATTAATTTACTTTTGGAGGATTTTTTTGAAATTATCAGGGAAAATATTTTCATGCCCTAACAAAATTATGCTGAGTTAAATATCATTATATGATTGAAATAAGATATTCCTCATAAGTTAGAATTGGCTCATGTTAAAAAATTGGTATATGTGTCAAGAGTTCTTTATATAATATTTTTTTAATATGACAGATAGCATAGTTGATAAAGATTTTAATAATATATAAAAAGATTTTGGGTTTGAATCTTATCTTCATCTAGCATAGTTCTTTATAATATATATATATATATATATATATATATATATATATATATATATATAATTCATTTTTTTCGAATAATATCATAAAATATCTTTCACCAACCTCAATTATATTTTTTCCATCAGTTACATTGTCTTGGTCTATTATAATATTTTAGTCACCATAATAAAAATACTATAAAATTTATTTGAGAATACTATAAATAATACAAATTAACTTGTAACCTTAATGAAACCAAACTTCAAGTCTAAAAATTTAATATTATAATGATTTATGAGTAATGACAACCAAAGAATGTCACTTATATTATTTTTCAATAGTTTTATAGTATTTTAAGCCATTAAGTGAGTCAAAGTGAATTAAAATATACTAGAAATCATTTGATGTATCATACTAACATTCATATTGATATTTATAATAGTTGAGAACATTACTCAAATAAGGATAAAAAATTGGTCAGTATCACGATAAAAATATTGTTATACCCACCCAAATGAACTCCTAATATCAATCAAACCAACTACAAGCCTAAAAATATAGTATCATAATGCTCTACAAGCATTGATAACTAAAGAAACATAATATGATATTAGTTATATTATTTTTTTTAATAATTTTATAGTGTTTAATATCTCGATAAAAATACTATAATGTTATTAGAAACACTATAAATCAACTAAATGAAATTATCATAACAGTACAAAATTGGTGAAAAAAAAATAGAAATGGAATTGGTGAGGAATATTTTGAGCATTATTCAGAACAAGCGTACCATTTGGAAATAAAATAAAATAAAAATATCTTTGTAAAAAAAAAAAAAGATATATATTTTTTATTTTTAATATAGCCGCAACGGTTAATAAAACTACCGACTGTCCTTCCGCCTCCAATCGTAGCCACCACCTCCTCTCCTGCCGTGTACGCTTCGGTCCGAAAAAATCCTCTTTTTTTGCGTCGCTTGCGAGGAGTTTGGACTGGAAGATACGTCTCGAATGTTCCTTCTTCTTCTTCTTCTTCTTCTTCTTCTTCTTCTTCTTCTTGTGCGTTAGGGTCTGGATTTGGTGCTTCTGGTGTGGTCCGATAGGTTGGTTCCGGTGCTGCTGCGGAATCGGGACGATGGAGCCTCCGAAGGGGTTCTGGGCGACTCTTTGGAGTTTCCTTTGCTTCCTGCCCTTCTTCCTGGGGTTGTTGCTTCTGGGCATCGTGAAAGGTGAGTTCTTGCTTCTTGTTCATTTTGCTCTCCCCCTTCCTCTTTACCTCCATCAAGGTCGGGTCTTGCCTCTTCGGAAGGTTCCTATTTACTTGTTCTTCCTGGATTCCTTTTACACGATCTTTTCGGCTTTGTTGCGCTTCTTGCTCTTCTTTTTTCGGTTTTTGTTGCTTCTGGCCATTTCCATAGGTAAGTTCTTTTATTCTGTTGGTTCTCTGTTCACTTGTTCTTCCCAGATTCTTTTTTCCTTGCTTGTGAGCATCATTAGATCCTTTTATTTCATTTTTCTTTTGTTCTCTTGGTTCCTATTTGATTGTTCTTTCTGGATTACAGTTTCCCGTTCTTTCTTGGTTTGTTGCTTCTCAGACACTGCATCAGCGGAAGCCTCAGACATGGGTTGCCCTTTTTTGGCTCAAAATATTAGCACAATTGAATATTATCACCTAAATTACTAACAGGTCATATAATAATATATGGAAAATGTAGCCAAGGAGGAGAGGTTATTAGTAAAAGGAGGATTGACTGTGTTATTTTGATGTTTAGCAATGATCTTGCATCGGATTGACGCAGGTAGGTGATCAGCCGAGACCGTTTTCAGATTGGATTAGCTTGCTTCTAGTTCACCATGTTTCAGCAAAACGAAGTACTTTGAGATATACTCTCGTATTCTAGTTGTGTCATCACCTCTTAGATAAGTATTGTTAATTTATTCATGTGGTCAATTTATATGTTAGATTCTAAGACATAATTTTAAGAAACTTAAATCTACATTAACTTAGTATATTCAGGTGATAATCTATTTTCATCAACTCCTCTTTTTCAGGTACTCTGCTCTGCCCATTTGTTTGCCTTATCGTGACATTAGGAAATTCTGCAATCATATTGGGTCTCTGGCCAGCACATGCAGTTTGGACATATTACTGCATAGCAAGGTAAACATTTGTATCCAATTTAGACATATGCAAATATTTTTTTCTGCTCATTATAAGTTTATAACATATTAATCATTTTCATTTATTTCTTAAAAGGCAGAACCAAACAGCTTGGGCCTGTTCTGAAGCTTATTCTTGCTGTTGGTGTATCTATCATCTTAGTTTTGTGGCCACTAGCTGGTATATTTGGAAGCATCCTCATAGGAGCAGGCTATGGTTTTTTAGCTCCCATCATGGCTACTTTTGACGCTGTTGGAGGAGGAAAGGCAAACAATCTCATACACTGCTTCTTGGTATATCTGATTTCTTTTTTGTTATTAATTATTTTTCACTCTTTTAAGATGAGTTCTGTTCTTATGTTTACAAAAATTAATCTGTGATCCCCAAATAAATACAGGATGGAACTTGGAGCACAATCAAAGGAAGTTTTACAGTGGTCAGAGACTTCAAAGATGTTTGCTTTCATTCCTATTTCTCGATCATGGATGATCTACGCCTCCATGATCCTCCAAACAGAGAGCCCTATGAGATTAGGTCAGCTACTGTCTTCATTTATTTTGTACTGTCTTGTCTATAGTTTATCTGAAAGCTCTTTTCAAAGCAATACATATATTTTAAATACCTTTAATCCTAGCTTCAACTTGGTGATTGCTGGAAAAAGTAAAGATTTGTCCCTTTGGTTTGGTTTGACTTTCATATCTCATGGTTGATATGTCGTTATATCATATTGAATTTTTTATTATTTGAAATAGCTCATTCTTATGCTAAGATGATAACTTTTTGAATTGCTTATGTCCATATTTGATACTGAAATGTTTTCTTTGAACTTAAACAACCTTGGTTGGACTTGGTTGAATATATCTGGTTATTGGACTTCATCAGTTTTGTGTTTCTCAACCTAAACCATGTGTTTATACTAGAAATTTTGTAAATTCAATTATAGTGCATGAGACCCTTTGTTTTTGGTTTATAACATGGTTTGTGTCCGATCATATTTATCTTGTCAATCCGGATCAAGGATGCTTTGGTCTTGATCCTGATTTTGTCAACAAATTGGGAGTGTCACTGTAAATTTGCTGAAGATTGGCTATGAATTGGTTGGAGAAATCATTGGTTGATCTCAACAAGATACAACATATGCTTGCATGTGTAGATGAAGAAGATGAGAAAAATATGAGAATGGGAGGAACAACATGAGGGAAGGAGTGTGTATAAAGACAAAAAACTTGCAATGGCCACTAGCTGTGCTGCTCTTCAGCTGCTGTTGCTTCTTCAGTGTTGCTTGTAGGACGATGAGGGAATGGTAACATGTGCATTTGCAAGGGAAGGATGCTAGAAGAGGGGAAGGAGAAAGAGAGGGTACATGGCAGCTTATACATTCTTGATCTTACACTCTATGCTGACGTTTTTAACTTGTGTAAGTTATTCTAAGTAGTCAAAACCATGTGTCATATGGCCTAATTTGGATCTTTATACTTCAATATAGGGAAGGCCCAGTGGAGAAATTTCTATAGTAAAGATAGGGAAGGCCCAATATTGGGAAGGCCCAGTGGATCTTTATCAACCTTCCATTTGAAATGATAGCTCATTCTACTTAATCCAGAGTCTCTCTCAGTGACAAATATTTTTTCTTTTCCAAAAAAAAAAAGTTATATTACTAAATCAAACACATACAACCAACCCCTCTCCTATTAGAGGCAATCAAAACCTCGGGACAGACATTCCAAAAACTGTCACTTTGGTTAGCGACTAATATTCAGAACAGAAATCAAGTTTTGTGGTTTTTTGCTTGTGAGAAGGTATGTGCTCTAGAAAAACGAGAGGTTCTAGTTTGCTGGTTCAAGAATAAATTCATAAATTAACATAACATGATTTGCAGTGAGGATGATTACAACCAGCTTATCTGAAAATCAAATTTAGCAAATAAATTAATTGATTAAAAATGTCATTTCTCCCTCTCTCTACATGAGCATGTGTATATGTGCAGATGAGCATGTACCCACATGCATGTGCCAAACCATTGCTTGACGAATAAATCCAAAGGTATTAGAAATTGGATTTCTTGGGGACCAAGGTTCCAATTAAGAGAATAGCCTCTGTCAAGAGAAATAAGGCTGCCTTTATTAGTTCATTCTGTATTGATAAGGGTTGTGAAGTTGATATCACTAGATCATCCTTTTTTATTTAGTAAAAGATACATTCCATAAGGTCTAAAAGGTTTTCTGGTGGATGGAAATTGGATAGACATTTATATTACAGTCTAAGATAATGCAACTTGAAAGCAAGGTTCGCAATACCGTACCGTACCGGTATTTCGACCTGGGCTCGGTACCGGTACGGGACGGTATACCGAGCTGACACGGACTTAGCTGGTTTTGCCTAAGTCGTGCGGCACCCTTGCGTGTCCGTCCGCAAAGGTCAGCCTCCCCGAAGACTCCCATTGTCCCTTAGGACCAACAAAAGAGAGAACAGGTAAGAGAGAACGCCTCAATCGGGATCCACAAGCAAACATCTCCGAAAAACACTTCATAGACAATGCAAATTATAAACAGACTTTACAAGCTCTGAACAGTGGCACAACAAAGGGTAAAATGGTCCATTACAGACCGAAAAGCTCTCGCACGTGTCCACATGACACAACCTTTATTTACAAGCCTAAAGAGGCCACCAACCCAACTAAAATGGGACTTATAAGCCTTCGGCTGCCCCTCTACATGTTTTACAAGGCATGAACATGCCAACAGACACGGACAGATATAAGCATTACATCAAACATCCTGTTTCAAAGTTTGTCCGTGACATTCTCCCCCACTTATCCCTTCGACGTCCTCGTCGAAGCCTTTGTGAACACTGCAACTCTTCGCCTTTGCTGAATCTTCAATCTTCTGCTCTAGCTGCAATGCGCCTCCTGGCTCCCAGCTGCTCTCCGCTGCTGTTTTTGAGTAGTCGAACCTTTGATCCGCCATGCTGCTTCAACTCGCCAATGACTCTGACTCTGGTGTGGGGTTGGCTGAGTTGTGTTGATCCTCGTTGATTCCTGCGGATCCACCAAATGAAGGAAAAGACCATCCTTACTGCGCCAGTCTCTCAAAATCTCTACATGCTGCTTGAACTGGGTGGATGCTTGTTGGAGCTTTAACGAGCATCGCCTCGCAAACTTCTGAAGTTTTGGGTCCTTCCTCCACAAAATCTGCTCATTGACTCTTCTTTCAGTTAGTTGTCACATCCAAGTAGGTTCGCATCACTTCCGCTTTCGATTGGCATTTCGTTGGGAAATGAAACGGACAATCTACTCTCAGTAGCACCGATCACCGTTGGTGAGGATTTGACAACTATTATCTTCCATTATCTTCGAAGGGTCTTTGAACTTGTGCAGAGCTCCTCTGCTGGATAGATAAGAGAATTGGGGTACTCGGTTTCGCCCATTCTCTTAAGAGTTGAGAAGGCAAAGGTTACTTGACTTCGCCCGCCTCCTCGAGGTTGTACTTCATGCATCGAGCTGGTTACTGGCCTTCGCCTGCTCTTTGCTCACACTTCTGAAGCACTTGAAGTGTTTGCACTCCTTGCGTTGAGTTAGTTACTGTGATTCACCTTCTCAAAGCCATTGAACTTCTGGAATGCAGGAAGTTTCCACCCCAACTTGGAGTAATTCTCTGATAGATGAGGTCGCCTCTGGGATTGTACCGTCTTCTCCATCAACCCTGCCGCCTACTCCACTGAGTAGCAAAGGTACAGCACCGCGTACTGTCTGCTTCGTTCCTTGGTCGTGCACTCTTGCATGACCCGAAGTCCTTCACTTACGGCTATCTTGATGAGAAACTTGTAGACACCGGTCTTACGAAGTTTCTTGGCCTCTGCCCTTCAGCCTTGTCTCGGTACTTGGAGATTGCCTCTGCATGCTCCACCTCCTCGGCCCCTTTCACGACCAAGCGCTCTCCCTCCGTGAGAGCAAGGGATCAATGACTTTGACGGAAGTCCCGCCTCTGCGGTACCATGGCGCTGCCATGCCCATGGCCCTACTATCCGTCGCCTCGCATCTGAATCCCTTTTCTTCATGATCAGTAGAGATGTCTCCGTGGCACTCCTCTGAGTCCACCTCCATTCTAACTGATTGCTTGACTTTGGGTAGCTAAGTCCCTCTGGACTCATCGTCGCTTCCTCGCCCCTTTCGACCCCCTGCTTCAACACCTCTGTGTTCTCCAAGCAGTCTGTTTGGTCGATGGAAAGACAGACTGCAACTCCCATGCATGGCCTCTGCCATCGCGTTGTAGGGTTTGCACCAATTCTGTTCTCCTTAGCTTCCTTGGTAGCAACGTTCGCTTACTCGACCTTGTCCTCTGACTTGTCGGGCTCCCTTAAGCGAATATGAGCTCTGGAGCAGTCCAACTCTCCAGCTGCTTCGATCATACCTCTGCATGATCAAGTCCCTCCCATGGGACTCCCTGGTACTTGCATACGAACTTTTCCCTTGGTGGAACCCAGCCCCCATATGCTGATGACCAAGGTTTTCATCCGATGCAAAATTCGGTGCACGCCCGGAAGACCCGCCTCTGCGGTACCATGGCCTTCACTCCTTGAATCCATAGCCCTTCTTGCCGTCGTGTTGTTCACCAAAGCGGAGCTCCCAGTAGCTCCCGATCATACCTCCATATGATCTCATCCCTCACGGGACGAGGTCGTGTGTATCGCATTGCCATCGAACTGTTCCACCACGATCCGCTGCACCATGTCGCCTCCTGGTGACATCTCCATTGCATTCTGATCCTTGTGGAATAAACTCGAATTGTGAACCCTCCGCTGTGTGGCCTCTGCCAATACATCGCAGGGTCTCCTCCACCTTCGATTTTGTTCGCTCCTTTGGCAATCGATCTTCATCCACCCACTCTTGGGTCACACCTAGATGAAGCACCGCTCTAGGACAGTCCGTCGCCTAGTAGCTCCCGAAGTCCGCCGACTTCGCTGTAATTTGTGCACCATTGCCTGGATCCTGGGCCTCTGCCCCTACCAGCACAATCTCTGCTGCGCACCGCTTCCTTCCTAGCAACTCGAATGGCAACACTGTGGCATATTCTTCAAGAGTACCCGCATCTGCGTCCTCTTGCCCCGTGCTAAGGCCTTCTGAACTCAACTTCGCCTCCGCAAATTGAGTCGCCTTAGTTCCTTCATCAAATGCTCCTCCGAGATAAGGTGCATGTGCCCCGAAGCTCCCTTCGTCTTTGGCACCATGCAAGATGAGTCCGCTCCGTCAGAATGAAAGACCCATGGAACAACATGATCTCACTCTTGCCTCTGCAAGAGTTCATGTCCTTGACCTCTGTCTAAGGAAAGCACTGTGCCTCTGCTCCATGTTCCAACTTCTATGCTGGCTTCCTCCATGCGGCTTGGGTACTTCGCCAAGTTACACCCAAGTTGCTCCGCTCCTCGTTTCTGCATTGAGTCGATGGTGGCCCTCGCGCCCACCATTCCACGGGTCAGCCCTCCCTTGAGTCTGATCTCCACATCGACTCCAAGTGTGCCTTCATTTAAGTTGCTTAAGGTCGCTCCCCCACTTGATCTCGCAATGCATCCACCAATGCATTCTCTCGAGCGAGATCATGCGACAACTCCTTGCCGCTTGCTCAGTCCATCAAGCTTCGTGGAGTTGTTGTTTGTTGAGGTACTCCTCCTCAACTTATGAGGTCCGTCTCACAGGATTCTCCCTTTGGAGAGCCGGAACTTATCCCTCCTGGATAACTGTCCCATTGGAGAAACATCTCTCTTCGTTTCGGAGACCACCATCCCCTTGGACTACTCCGATCTGCTGAACAAACTGTGCATTGTTCTGCCTCCTGCAAACGCACTTTGCTAGATTGCGACTCCCCGTCAATACAGCCCCCACTGCACCCCTCAAGGCCTAGCAACATGCTGAACTCGTTGCACACTTCAGCCTCCTACGGACGTATCCTTCACATGCCGAAGAGAAAGTTTCAATGCTCCATGGCGCCGAGTCTCGGCCGCCTTGGGATGGCCACGAACATTCCGTCGTCCGCATACAAGCCCATGCATGAGTACCAAATTCTTCGAGTTAGCAATTCCCCTCACCTCTGTGAGCTTTGACATAACTCTTTTGGTCGTTGAGCAACTCATTCCACCTTGGATGGTCTCATTCTTGCCAAGCGCCTCGCTTGCCTAGAGCACCATCAAGTATAGTTGTCAACGTTGAGCCGTAGCTCAAACTCAGCCATCCCAACCTTTGTGCGCTCCAAATTCTTCCAAGCTTGCCTGTTCTCGTGGTGCCTCTTGCGCGAAGGGTTGGCCATTCCTGTGAATGCCAATCTCAGATGCCCGCTCCTCTGAGCGACTCTTTTCCCTACATCTCCATGCCCGTTTTCCCCCAAACGGTCGCGCGTGTGCTGACTGCCCTCAACGCAGCCCCGCTAGGTCCCCCACGTTTGCATGCTAAGTGTTTCTATGAGTGCTTGTCCCGCTCTGATACCATATGACACGGACTTAGCTGGTTTTGCCTAAGTCGTGCGGCACCCTTGCGTGTCCGTCCGCAAAGGTCAGCCTCCCCGAAGACTCCCATTGTCCCTTAGGACCAACAAAAGAGAGAACAGGTAAGAGAGAACGCCTCAATCGGGATCCACAAGCAAACATCTCCGAAAAACACTTCATAGACAATGCAAATTATAAACAGACTTTACAAGCTCTGAACAGTGGCACAACAAAGGGTAAAATGGTCCATTACAGACCGAAAAGCTCTCGCACGTGTCCACATGACACAACCTTTATTTACAAGCCTAAAGAGGCCACCAACCCAACTAAAATGGGACTTATAAGCCTTCGGCTGCCCCTCTACATGTTTTACAAGGCATGAACATGCCAACAGACACGGACAGATATAAGCATTACATCAAACATCCTGTTTCAAAGTTTGTCCGTGACAGAGCAGTACACTCAGGTGTACCGAGCGGTACACCTGGTTGTACCGAGTACTGTAGCATTGCTACAGTACTCAGACCGGTAACAGTCGGTCCGCGTACCGAAAATCTGTCGGACCGGTACGTACCGCCCGTACCGGGCGGTACGGCTCGGTACGGCAAACCCTGCTTGAAAGCACAACAACCTTGAGGGAAAGCCAATAAAACAAGACATTCAGTGGAATATTGATCTCAGAGGCCTAAAGGTTAAATTATAGGACGCATCACAAAACATGATTCGATGGTTTTACACATTGAAAATGATCTAAGTCTTCTTTGAATTTGTTCATGATACTCTATATGTTCAAAAGTCAAAACTATGATGTGAAGTCAAAGAACTGTGTATAAATGCCTTTCCTCTTATGATCTATACTTGTGTAACTCATGTCACAACATGTCTTGTTTAATGTGTAGCTCCTTCTTGCTCTATCTTCTGTTGGAAGTACTTCTATGTTTTTTGTAATTATCAGTCTAGTAAAAGGCTTGACTTGTAGCATGATAGCTACTTTTCTATGTCACACAGGAAAAACTATGATAGTAGGTAATTTTTTTATCAAAAGATTTTTAGCATCATATCATTTTTTTTCATACTATTGTTGTTGTACATCGCCTTTTGATCTGTTACAATGTGGTTGTCTTAATTTAATTTGAACTGATGGTAAGACTACTGAGAATCTACATTAATATCTGCCAGATTGCGTGATATTCCCGGTGCCTGTATGATTGGTCTGCTTGGAATTATGGTTGACATGCCAATTATCACATTAATTGCTATTTGCAAGAGCCCGTGTATGCTTTTTAAAGGATGGAATCGTTTATTTCATGATCTTATAGGCCGAGAGGGCCCATTTTTGGAGACTGCATGTGTGCCGTTTGCAGGTCTCGCCATTCTTCTCTGGCCATTAGCAGTCGCATCGGTGGTTGCTGCTTCCATAATATCTTCTTTCTTTTTAGGTGCATATGCAGCTGTTATCACATACCAGGTCTGATTTGGTTTCATTGGCAGATATGATTTTGGAGAAAGTTCTGTTACATGATTTTAGCTACTGCATGACATGAATCATCAGTAATCATCAATATCTAACCAGAATTTCCTTCTCTCTTGACTGTGCAAGTATCAAGTTTGTCTCACACATTAAATGTGTTCCATGAACTTCTCTTGGATTTCTTAGGAGACATCAGTCAAGATGGGGATAGCCTACATCATCTCTTCCTTGTCTATGTTTGATGAATATAGTAACGATGAACTTGGCATGCGACAAGGGTCATGCTTTCCCAGGTAGTATGAACTTCTATTACTTAAGTTAAGCAATGTACTAAAATGCTAAACTTATTGTTTAATTCAAATTTTCTAGGCATCGGTATCGAAAGAACGAATCACTGCATGCTAGCTCTTTCACCAGGCCTGCCTCTTTTCAACGAGGAAGTCAAGATGGAAAGAACCCTCCTTCACATGCTACCTCATTCAAGAATGGCATTCTTGAATTGAAACCATTGAAGGTAACAAAGTTCTTATGTTATGTCCAGATATTAGCTAATTATATGGGGTATAAGAAAAAGGTTTACTGCTTGGGCTACATGTCTGGGAAATCTGGTTGGTGATGAAAGCAGAGTGATTAGTTTCAGTTCATAGACCCAAATTAACTTTTTCAAACAGCTAACTGAAGTGTTTACAACTCTGCACTATTATGTCTGATAAAATGCCATTACCTTTCAAAATACAGTGATAGGTATAACCTGACCTTCTCTTTCATTATCTTATTTGTAACTTTGATATGAATAGCTTTCCTTTTTCCTTACACCTTTCTCTTCTTTGAGGCTCCTTTGAGGTCTAGAAAACTTGTGAAGGGTGTTTTCTGCATGAACTAGTTGCACACATTGTTCTTGCCTAAACTTGCCTTCAGTTTAATAGTAAACATGTCTGCAGGGTTATTAACATCAGATTAAGAGCCTGTCATAACCTTTTCTTTTAATCGTGCTGTATAAACAAATATCATGATTGTCGGGACAATATGGCTTGTTGTTATTGTTGTATAAACAAATTTAATATGGTTCAGTAATCAGCCACTCATTTGAGGTTTTCATTATCTAGGGTAGAGGTCTAAAATTTATTTGGTTTATTATTTTCCATGCTGCCCTGATATGATTAGCTGATTTTGGTTTCCAAATTGTAATTGATTGGTAATTGAACTTTGAAATTGGTGAGAGCTGAATGACTATATTTCTTGTGTAGTTATTAGATCACCTATTCTCAGAGTGTAAGCACCATGGTGAGACGTTGGTTGCTCAGGGTGTCATACAATATGAAGACATCAAAGAGTCTCAGTCCAGTAAGGGTGGCAGAAGCAGGATCATAAACATTGGTTTGCCGGCATACTCCATACTTCAGGCACTCCTATTTTCTGCAAAGGCCAACTCTGATGGTTTAGTCTTAAGTAAGTAAATAAAAGGTATCAAATCTCTTTCAATTATCAACCAATAAATAGAAGCTTATTTGATTGTTGAATCGTAGTATTTGATGAGTTAGATGGTCGGCATTATAACAGGTGACAACACTGAGATCACGACAGAAAACCGACCCAAGGATAAAATCTTTGGTTGGTTCTTTGATCCTTTGATGATCCTGAAAGAGCAGATTAAAGCCCAAGATTTCTCAGAAGAGGAAGAGCAGTATTTGTCCAAATTGGTGCTGCTACTTGGTGATTCCAGGAGGATCAATAACCTTGACAATCAATCACCACCTCTGGATCAACGAAAACGAGCTGAGATAAATGCGTTTGCTCGCAGGTAACTCAGACTGATCTTTAAAATAAATTTAATAGTAAAAATATATAAATCATGACATTGATAATAAAAAATAAAAAAAAGAACTTTTTTTCTATGTTGCTTCTTGTGCTAGGTTGCAAGGCATCACCAAATCACTCTCGAGGTACCCAACGGCCAGACGACGTTTTGATGATCTCGTACAATCTCTCTCGGATGATCTTGAGATGAAGTTAGGGAGCACTCAATCTGCCAATAAAGCTCAAATGCAATATGTAAGAAGTGGCATTGTCAGAATTTTCAGCCAGAGGTCATTTAAGATGAGTAAAATCACAAAGAATAGTCGCAGAAGCACAATTGGTTAATAATGTTCTCTAGTTATATAATTAATATTTTTGAAGTATTTATATGTTTAGCCAATGTCATTTGATTGTTGCAACAATTTAAGATATACCTGTATTGTCACAAACACATTGTCACAAGGCACACCAGTGCCTTCATATTTGCTTTAAAATGTGTAATAGCCATCATCTTGGCTTTCCTAATATTTAAGCTGAAGCTGGAATGTGAGGATGCGTGTTGTTCCTATATTGTATATAGATGAATATCATAAGAAGTCTTTATTTGAGTGATCCATTGAGTTTTCCTTTTATATACAATATCTGGAATTCGAGAATACCTAATGATATTATCTTAGGCAGAGTTCACCAAAGGTAAAAGATCCATAAAACTGATCGCAAATAGTCCATTGTATTTACTATTATTAGATTAATTATCGACATTGATAGCAATGCTCAAGATCTCACGAGGTAACTAGAAGTCTACTAAACAGCATATTCCATGGACACATGATACTGATAGTTGTATATCCATAAAACTTTGCAAAGAAACATTGAGCTCATACTGTTAGTTTGCTACAGTCGGATTTCAAAAACACCAAAATTGGACAACAAAAATCTGCAGAATCAATCATTTCTAATCATGAAACCATGAAGCACCAGGCAAAATTGTTGGAAGCAGCAATCTTCATGGACAGCCAGTGCCTGTCAAAGAGGGATGAAAAAGGTTTGACCACAATGGCTGGACAAGATTTGTCGATGATCCTGTGTCACCTCCCAATTTAAGCTTTAGAAGTCAATCGGATTCCGGCTGCGTTTCCGGTACAACATCTACAGGTTGGCTCTCAGAGTCTTCAGCTTGTGATTGAGAAGCAAGAAACTTGGCCTTTTTGTAGCTGCTCGAAGATCTAAGTATTGTACCCAGCGGCATGCCCTTTCTGGACACATTCAATGATCTGATAAAGATGGAAAAGAGAATGAATGCAATGGATTCAGTGCTAGCAATTAACAATGGAGCAAAGTAGTTATTTATCTGGAGCTATTCCATCATGAACTCATTCAGAAAATAAAGTAATTTAATATAGAACATAACTGTGAAATAGATCACCAGAAAACAGGGAAAGTACAGATGGGTTGTAGAAGCAAAGGAAATTTGCTTTAGAACTGTGAAAAGGTCCATTTTCTGGAGTTTTATATCCCTGCCATATGTCCTTGTGTTTCTAGATGGATACAGATGCTGAGGTTCTAAAGGCTTCTTGGTCTAGTCCCTTGGGAGGATTTTGATAAAAAAAACAGAACTCTAAGCCTCTGCCACTGTCCAGCTACTCTGGAGGGCTGGCTGTATGTCGTAGAAATGAAAGAAACCACCATCTTTTCATTGTGAAGTAAAAGTACCAAGCATTTTAGCTGTCATGGATAGTCAATGTTCCACGATCTATAAGCGAATAGAAGTGGAAGAATTCTATGATCCACAAGATCATCTTTTATCTGAGTCACTCTTTATCATAGAAGCTAAGTCGTGCCAAGACAAGAGCAACTAATGTGAGCCTTCAATTTTAATCAGAAGCAGAATATTTATAATAACAAAATCTCATACTACGCTTCTTTTCAATTTTACAGATCATCAAATGATGAGGCTATGCCAAATTACTTAATAGGAACTGGACCCATACAGCTCCTGGCCCAAACTGGTACGGGTCGGAGCCATATTGGCATATTATGTGTAGCTATGTTGGTACATACAGTGATACTTCCAAGGGAGGGAGAGGAGGGGGAAAGAAAAAAGAGAAGGAATAAGAGAAAGAAGATGGAAGAGGAAAAAGGAGATGAAGTGGAGGCAGTGGAGGAAGCGGGGAAGATGTACCGCACCATGCAGCAGGCAGTAGGTGCATGGGTGGCAACAGGCGATGGGCACGCGAGCATTGGTGGTGGAAAAGAAATGCTTGTGAGAAGCCACGACTCAAAATGCTTGCGATGGGCATGTGAGTGTTGGTGATCGAAAGCAACCACTACAGTAAGTGGTTACCAGTAGGGGCCAGTTTGGGCAACATTATATACAAATACATAGTGAACCGAACTATCCAGTTTGGCCTACTCCTTGAACCGGTCGACAGTCAGGATCAGTAACTTGTAACCAAACCATGCTAATCAAGTCAGTTTTGCAATCCTTGATCCCAACCACAACATACCATGGTGTTTTCTTACAGTCACCAATTTCCTAGGTGCCTTCAAGAATTAGAAGGCAACAAAAATTTGACATTCTATAATTCCTATTGCATAATTGGCACAAGTGCATTTAACTACATATCTAACAGTCCATGGATATGCTATAACAATAGCAGTTCTCAATAAAATTTCTCATAGGTGTACACTACTGTTAATTGCTGGCTACATCAGAATTCTAATCTTAGCTGGTGCAAGAATGCTCCAAAGGGATTGTAAGAATATTAGACCAGATACCATCAACAACTTTCCAGAGAGAGACTAATATACTCGGACAACTAGAGAGTCTGGTGTTGTACAGTGGAGCAAAGACAACCAAAGGTAGATAGGCAAGGATGTAATTCACCAATCGTTCCCAGCTTTCCATCATGTGGAGCCTTTAACATCTTAGCCATGAGGGACGGTTGGATCAGCTCTTTTAACACTGGAGAGTCAAGATATGCTAGGGTATTCTGGGAATAAGAAATCACAATTGGCATGAAACCAGAGCACAAACGTGATGTATATCGGGTAGTAGATGATAATATGTACAAACACTAGCATGAGCCTATACATATGTACAAGGATTTATCTATGAGTTGTCCTTTCCATTGCCGTCTGCCTTAGATGATTTTAAGAAAAAGATGGTCCACACCAACCTATAAGACTAACTGTATCCATTCATCTACAGTGGGAACATAAAAACATATGACCACACAAGCAATAAAACTGGTACAACTAAAACCAATAATACCAACCTTCGATTATAAATGCCACTGGAAGGCAAAGAACATGGAATCTCATATTTTAGTATTAGATTTCTTGATTAAACTTACTGTGACAAAGTGATGTCTCCATCAGATCCCTCATCTTTACTTCCATATGCTGCAGATTTAGGTCCTGTTACAGAAATTGATGGCACAGTTATTAGCTCACAGAAGATCATTTTGAATAACTCACGAGAAAAATTTCTTGCATAAAGACTTTAACCAGTGAACTTTTGTACAAAACAGGCAAAAGTATAACAAGATTCAGCTGCTTCAGAAGGAAACCATCAGCGAAAAGAAATTTGAACCGATAATTATTAATAAGTAAAGCAAAGAAGGAAAAAAGAAAGCCCTAGAGGTATGTAGGCTGATAATCATGACCATTGAACAACAAAATACAAAAAAAGCAAGTGATGAAGCAAACGGTTTAAACCATCTTGATAGAATACAACCAAGATATGATACTTACAGTTGTTTGTGTCGCAAGCAAACCAAATGGCATACTACCTATAAGAAATGCATCTCTACAGGTCACACCTTTAAGCGCGTAATCATTCATGGTTTGAGAACTAACTCAGGTGGTGGCAAGCCTCAGACGATGTCTAGATAACCAGTGACTTGTGAGAAAGGAACAAAATATAGTTACAAAAGCATGTAGATGTACTCAGGAAGGAAAATTACACTATTTGATCCAGATGTGAATGGAAAAAAGGTAATAGTCAGATAACTACTATCATGGAGATGTTCCCTGATCTGGCAATAAAAGGGATAAACAGTGTAAAGAAAAAAAAGAATAAATGAGTTAATCCTTGAAATTCCATTCATAAAACTATGTTCAAGTTCAATCTTATATATGCATATCATGTAAAGCCAAAGTTTGACCTCCTATCCCTATGACAATGACCTCAAATTCTACCATCAAATCAGTTGCAGAACCAAGTGAAGCAACTGATCACTAAATTAATGTAAAGCCAAAGAAAGTGGTCAAAATACCTGATATCTTTCTGTTCTCAAGGTCACCATCAGAATCAGATGATGAAGCTGAAGAATCAAAGGCCCCTAACTCAGTGACTTCTCTGTTCCTGAACTCAAACTCATCTTCAGAACTATCACTTGTAGCAGCATTAAAAATGGCACCTGGGGTAAATAAAGAGCTCTCTTGTTTATTACTGTTTGAGAACTCCCCAAAATTTTTGCTTGGAACTTTCCTAACTGCAAGTCTATATTGTTTAGCTTGGACTGGTGTATCTTCCTCCGTGCTGTCAGATGATGCTACAGGATCAGCCAGAGTTTCCTTGTGAGAAACTCGAGAAGTCTTAGATGGACTCTGAACTGCATGAGCACCTACATTGACAATTACATTTTTCTCAGGTTGGCAAGTTTCATTTCCTAAGTCAACAGAGGCATTAGCATGGTGATGGTCAGGAGATTTAGCTGCAGCCTTCGAAGAAGATGCCTTCTCTTTGGAATTATAGACATGTTTGCTTTGCTCATCGTGTGATGACAACCGGAATGTGTCAGGTTTGTTACCTTGAATCTTCTCTTCAACATTGCTATCATGCAACCTTGTTGGAGGCATAAAGTCAGACGTGGCAGCGCCAGCATTCACATCACAATTTGTCGTCCTCTTGGCAGCATCATCATGTGCTTTTCCATTACTGAATCCCTTAGAAGTAGGCTGGCCAATTTGATCAGATAAATCCTGGTTACCAGAATCACATATTAGCTGTCCACTATTTACCATATGATGTTTATCCATTTCTGAAGGGTATACCAAATCACAAGCCGAATCATGCTTGTTTGATTTTCTTTTCTTCTTAGTCTTGCGTTGTTTCTTGGGTTCAGTGTCAACTGGTGTAGAAACATGTGCAGAAACAACAGATTCATGCTGGACAATACTTGGACAGAAAGCATCAACAAAGTTAATTTTGTCATTGTCAAAATCTGGAAGTTCTCTAGACTCGTTTGCTTCAATAGCTTTGTCAAAATTTCTATGAGCCATATGCAGTGGAAATTCTTTAACAAGATTAGCAGAAGTGCTGACCAAAGCTCCCTTCAAATTCTCTTCGTTGTCTGTTTTTGCCAAATTGCAGGAAAATTCACATTTATTGGATAAATTATTAAAAGATCCAGTCGAATGCACATTTAATCCATTATCATGAGATGCATTTTGCTCAGTTTTATTTGGAAGAATAACATCATCAGAAGCACCATCAGGATGTCTACTGATGATTGTGGATGTTTTCTCAAAATTCACTTCAGTAATCTGACTTCCTGATGTGTCATGGGACGAATACAATTTTCCTGACTTTCTCTTGCGGCGATGTGTACTTTTACCTTGAGAAATCGAACAAATTGCTGTATCTACTTTTGTAGAGCCTCCAAGTACTGCAGCTTCTCCATTATTAGCTAATGAGTTCGATTCTTTACCTAGTTCTTTATCATGGTTATTCAGTGTTTTCTTGGCCTTCTCTTCAGCAACTTCTCCAACCAGAGCGTGGGCAAAGTTTTGTTGGGTGGATTCGTGATCCTGAAGTTCAACCTTAGCAGATCTTTTCTTTTTTCGTTGTGATTTTGTATCATCAGGGATGGAAGGACACATGGGATCCATAACTGCAGTATTTGGAAGAGACTTAATTTCTGTAGTGACAACCAACTGCTGTGGTTCTTGGCCATCCAATTTCCCTTTGCTGTGCTGTTTGTTTGCTACATTGTCCAAGGAAGAAACAGGTTCATAACTATTAGTCTGGAAATTGGTCAATTCAACTTTCTCAGATTTTCTTCTCCTCTTGCGATGTGGCGTTCCAACATTACCAGCAGAAGGATTTTCAGAATATAACTTTGCAGTATCCTCATGATTGGAAGTTCTTGTATGTGATTCTTTATCAATGCCTCTATGATCTCCATGTTGTTTTTTGGGATTCCCTTCATCAGCACATTCTAAAGAATGACTAGGATCATTGCTACCTGATAATGTTTTGGGTAAGTTCTTCCTGGATCTTTTCTTTCTGCGGACATCAGTTGGAATTTGAGATTCAACTTCTGCAGAATTTCTAAATGGAGCTGCTTCTTTAGTGCTGGGTGCAAAGTTAGACTCTGTGATGCCATCTTTATGGTTATCATCCAAGGGAACTTCATGAGTATCAGCCTCCACTATATTTTTACAGAAGTCCATGTCTGAGATATGATTTATATGTGAACCTTTTGCCATATTCTCACTGCTGAAATCCAAGACATCAATTTTTTGAGAGTAAGTGTCTACTTGCAATGAATCTTCACCAGCAGCATTTTCAGAAGCTTGCTTAGTGGCAGCATCAAACTGTTTGTTCAGATCTTTGTGCTTGTTTACTAATGCTCCTACATGATTGCCTTCTTTAACTTCTGGTCCAAGACCACTGGAATTCTTCCCCAACAAAGATACGTGTTCAACATATGGTTCTTTAGTATTTTGAGGCAAAGCCATGTCAGGATCATTTGATCGCATATCAGAAGCCGCTTCAGTTTGTTGAGACTTGGAAGAGTGTCTTCTCTTTTTGCTTTTCTTTTTATCATCAGTACGATGTTCTATCAAATTAGGGTCACCATCACGTAGTTTACTGTACAATTCTTCTGGAGACACCAAAATAGCTTTGCCTGCAACCGTATCAACTTCACTAGGAAGTTTTCCCATTGTGGAAGTCGCTTTACCACCAAGTGCTCCTCCAACAGTATATGTTGATGTATGCTCCTCAACAGAGTTTGCTTTCCTCTGATTTCCCATTTTGTTCCCTGAAAGAACATGTTCAGAATTCGCATTGATGAAATGATCATTCCGTTCAACATCATTCCTTTTTGTGGATTTACCTTCCGTACCAACAGGAACAGATTCACCATCAAAATCTCCAAGTTCTGGAACTTTGTTTTCTCTGCCCTCCTTATTTGCTTGATCAAAAGACAGACCAGAATTAGGAATAGCAGACAATTTGGTTGCTTCTTTGACCCTACCATCTGATTCATGCACCTGGTTTTCAACGTCAATTTCTGGCCTCTCTAATTGATGAACCTGTGTGGATTGCTCAACATTATGATTATGTGTAGCAAATTGATCACAAGAAGTATTCATGAGACATTCAATCTGGCAACTCCCAGGTTTTTGTTTTGACAAATCAACATGACCAACCAACTCAGCATGCTTCTCGTTCACATTGGACATATCATCAACGGAAATATCCTTTCTACCAGGAAGCCTATCCTCATCCAAGTTCCGGCTAGGATCCACAAGAATTTGATGACTGTCATCTAACTGCTCCATAGTCTGATTTTCAAAATGCTCTGCAGTTCCTTGACATTTCGAGATAGATGTAGGTACAACATCAACATGAAGAAACCAAGTTGCCTTGCTACCATCAAAAGCACTTCTGACAAGCATGGTATTTGATAAATGATAGAAGGCACCTCTTCGTTTCACCTATAACGAGCAAATAAATTGTTTAAACTTCAAATGAAATATATCACGTTAAATTAAAGGGGAAAACTGTTAAAATAAGAGAAGGCATTCAAAAGTTCCTACCTTTAATGCCTGGACAGATACTTCGCCAACATCCGGAAAGCATAGTGTGTGTTCGATCCTTATTTTTCCTGTTCAACAAAATCAAGATGAACTTCTGTCAAATGATTCTTCCAAGTACGCTTAGGTTTGCCTTTCAAACGTATTCGGGTCTGCTTGCAAACTACAATTCCATGTAACAAGAACCGAACACAAACAGATTCTTGCATTAAGAGAAGTGGAAAAGGCAAGGAAGGGAACGAATTTTACAACCAAATCGAACAAAAAAGAAGCAACCTTGCAACAAAAATATCGAGTGCACTTGACGAAAGTTTGATTGCGATCGAAATCGAGGATTTTAGCCGGAAATAAGAAAAGGGCAGCGGGTTGAAATGATAAAAGATGCTTACTCTTGAGATCGGCGACGGTGTCGTCTGGGGACACGGACATGGCGAGGTTGGTGCCGAGGCTGGAATCGATGAAGACGGGGAAAGCGGTGGCGTGCGGTGGTTGATGCAGAGAGGGGCGATCCATCGCCATGAGGAGGCGGCATTTGTGGGAGAAATCACGGTGTTCAAGTACAAAGGCAAGGGTTTTTGGGCGGCCGTGGGACTCCGCTCGAAACTGGGCTCGACCTGGGCTCGACTAGGGTACAACTTGTGCTCAAGGGAAGCGAAGACTAGGACCCACAATCAGAACGCACGAAGATTTCGGGTGAACGAAGCGGGTAAAGAAAATGTCTGCATCATGTGTGGAAACATCATGCACTCATCTTACAGGAGGCTTGAATCGTCCTTACAATTCGATCAGGCGATAGAAGATCGAGACGTGACCCGCCAACTCACCTTCCTTGCTAATGGACGAGGTGTGGGTCCCAGAGCGAAATAATCGGTGCGATCACGACGCACGGAGACGTTTTGGTCAAGTGGAGGAATAGAGGTGCGATTTGCATCAACGTGTCTAAACATCATGCACTATCTTACAGGAGGCTTGAACGGTTCTCCCAATCCGACCAGGAGAGAGAGAGAGAGAGAGAGAGAAGAGACGTAGCAGTTATGGGATGCGCACCTCCTCCTACTCCGGCAAGGTTTCTCCGACTGTTGCAGACCTCTACAAGAAGAGGTAGATCGCTCTGACCACCGAAGCTCCAAATGCCATCAAGCAAAAGCCGAAAAGATGCGCCGCCAGGGCCGCCGTCCTCCTAGCTTTATCCCGCAAGTCGCGAGTGCTGAACCAGCTCGACCACCGTCCCCGCTCCCGCCCCCGCCGGAGTCTTCGCTAAGGTTCTTCGAAGTTATATTAATATCGTCCCTAACTTAATTGAGGTTAGTACCGGTCTATTCGCCGGGATACAATTTATGTACGTACATATTCATCTTTGATGAATGATCCTTCACAATTTAAGGAATAAATATAACACTATCATTGACCTTAATTAAGTTAGGGATGATATTAACGATAGTTTTGTTACCCAATAAACTAATGCCATATCGGTCTGGTCAGATATCGAAATCATTATTGTCCTAAAGTATGAATATAATCATTTTTATATATTATATTATATTTGGTGGCTTCGTCAAAATAATATCAATGATTGGTTTAAAATTTGAGTCAATCGATTGAGTTTGGATTTAGGCTAATTATATATTATCCCTCTAATATCTCTTTCATATCTTAACCTTTTAGTATATCGATTCTTATATTTCAAAAAAATCTATATTAAAATCATTATAATTATAAAAATAAAATATTTAATCATATTTATCTAACATAATCGATTTTACTGATGAAAAATATATATTAAATTAAAATTATATTTTTACCTATCGTTTTTATATCATTCGTAATATCGGTAACATCAACCACTATGTCGTTCTTGCTAACTATCACCATAACAACCACCCATGATATTACTGTCCGTCACCATCAGTAAAATTATCTTTTTATCTATTATTTCATATCATTTATGCACGTGTTATTTTTTTTAGTAAAACTAATGATGATAGGATAAATGAGATTAAATATTTTATTTTTATAATTATAAAAATTTTAATATAAAATTTTTAAGTGTAGGAGATACTAAAGAGATCTGACTATAAAGATTTTCTATATAAATATTTTAAATCTAAAATCGAGATATTAAAAAGATCTAACTACAATAAAAACATTTAATTAGCATGTTGGGATTTGTACTAATTTGATTCAGCCGGACCAATGATCAAGCTGGGCCAGCGTACATGCCTTTACACATTCCACAGTCATACAATACTTGGAACACCTACCATTGACTTTGAGAGGCGTGTTACCTACGATATGGACCGTGCAGGATTGCTTGCTCACCAAGAACAATGGCAACTTCTTCCCCAAGGATTCAACATCCATCCAACAGCATGAACAGTTGCCATGCATGCATTTATATGAGCAACGCCAACATGCTTCGCCCTCGCCACCCGAACTTACCTCCACAAGCCTTCAAGGCAAGCCGAAGAGATGCGTCGCGAGGGCCGCCAACACTGGCTGGTGAGGACTCACATCCTCCTCCCACCTCCTCTCCAATCAAGACAAAAACCCAGACCGTTGCACCAGCTCCACGCGCCGCCGACCGCCGGAGTTTTCTCCAAGGTGCCTTCGAAGCCCACCAACCACTCCAAGTTCACCGGCCGCTGCGGCGGCGGCAAGCCGATGTGCGCGGCGCGCCATGCGAAGCCTGCGTGGAAGTCGAAGGGCAAAGCCAAAGGGAGCTCCAAGCTCAGAGATGGGCTGGCCATCCGCCGAGGAGCGTCCGCGACCGAGGCTGTAGGCGTCTTGATGGACGTGATCGATGAAGATGACTGGTTCGGAGGAGATGATGGCATGAAACATGAGGCGTTGGCAGGCGAGGAGACTTCACTGAACCAGACAGACTATGCATTAGGAGATGGAGATTGGTTCTTGGTAGGGGAAGAAGAACAATGAGTGTGTCTCATTGTTGTGGTCTTTGAGTAGACCATGAAGATGGAATCAGCTGCATTCTATTGTGATCAAAATAAAGTAAAAAACAGCAAAGAAATTATCAGCCTTGTATCTGAAATCTTATATGTACCCATGTTCTTGGCATTTGACCGAGGAACATATTTTTCAGTAATATTAGTTATTATTATTACAAATGTTCCTTATGAGTAAACTAAGGGTGGATTATTGATTGTTCACAATTCTCTCGGAACATTTGCAGAATTAATTTGATATTTTTTTCTGAATTCCAGAATAAGTTAATCCCCACCAAAAAAAACAGTAAAAGTTTTCATGTGTATCTAATGAGAATTTTGTCTACTATGATCTATATAGTTAGATAAAATTGGTGTTACACAAAGATATTACATTCTTGCATGTTGTGATATATCATGTAAAATAAAAAAGAAAATTTTTAGATAAAAAATTTTAAAACGTTTAGATATTTTTAAAAAATAAGGATCAGAGGGTTTTTTTTTTTTGAATGAAGTCACATTGTTTTTTTACATGATCAAAAAAATAATATAACCCTATTAAAAAAATATTATAACTTAGGCCCTAATTTTTATTTTCCATAAAACTTTAGGAAATCTTCTCTAGTAATATTCAAGTGGTTTCTAGCTCAAAGAGAGTGTTAATTTGCCCTAAATTTGATAAAATTTAAAAAGACACGATTTCAATTTTATAAGGGTTGAAAAATAAAAATATTTATTTTAGAATATTAAAAATAAAAAATAATCATTTAAGTCTTTGTAAGTCTTTTCTAGCGTTTCTTGATAATTTAAAAATTTTATTAAAAAAATGATAGGTGAGTCTTATTGTTTTTAAATAGAGTTATATTTTTATAGCATAATAAAAAATAAGTGTAACTCATGTCTCTAAAAATTTTTTCTCAATATTTCAGAAAACCTTATATGATAATATTCAAGTGGTTTTTGACTCAAATGGTTGTAAATTCATCTTAAATTGACTAAAATTTAACAAATTACATAATTTCAACCTTTTAATGATTGAAATAAATAAATAATATATTTTAAAGGCTTGTTATTAGAAAATTTGATTATTTAATCCTTTTTAAAATCATATCCAAGATTAAATTTTTAAAAATTTGAAAAAAGTGAGATGTGAACTACATTATTATTGAAGGGTTATACTCATCAATAAAAACAATGTAATTCAGGTCTCCATTTTTTTTCCCCTCAAAGATTTACAAAACCTTCTCTACTAATATTTTTTAAATGGTTTTTGGCACAAAGTATCAATTCACCTTAAATTGGTAAAATTAAAAATGATATAATTTCAAGTTTTTATGGGTTGAAATAAATAAAAATATACACTTAAAGGCTTTAAAATAGTACATGATCATTTGAGCCTTTAAAATTATTTCATAGGTTTCATGAAAATTTTAAAAATGTTAAAATTAATTGTTAACATTTATTAGTTTATATAATGAATTTATTGTTATCTATATAAAAAAAATATATATATATATAGTATTATTTTATGTTTTATTTGTATTAAATAATATGATTTTTTTATTATCATAATTTTATTTTCATAACACTATTTTAAATTTTAAGATTAATTTTATAATTTTTGTGTTTTCTTAATTATTAAAAATATTTTAATATTATGTGTTTTTGTTGCCTATTATTTATTTAGGACTGGTCTATTGTTGATTTAAACTGGTTGAAAATAAAAAAGACAAATAAGATCTCTTGGTTCATTTGAAATTGACTCAAAATTGAAGGAAAAAAAAGATAAATAAATAAGTGTTGGTACTTTTGTTCAACTGAAAATTGTAGGGGCTCTCTACAGGAAAAAAAAAATTATATTTTTTAGAGAATTTGTCCAAACAAATTTTACATTTTGAACAAAATGAGAAGGTTGTTTTCTTTTAAACAAATAGAGACCCTTATTACCATTATGAAACACAATGAAGTAGACTTCTGAACAGACTATAGGCTTAGATTACTTGTAGTCTATTTCTTCATTGTTCAGCAATAAAATTTTATGGTTATTTTATCATGTTCCATCAAGAACTGTAGCTAATTAGTCATTATCCAAGACCAGAATCTGTCATCATCATAACATTCTTTAATATAATATATATATATATATATTATTTAATTTAATTATATAGATAATCATAATTTTTATTAAATAGTACTAATAAGAAACTAGAAATAAAATGATGTTGGAGCAATTTATTTTTTTTATTTAAATAAATTTTATTAGCTTAAGTATGTCTTGTATATGTCATAAGTAACCAAATACTTTTGCAAGTTGATCGGATTAAGGTCATATAAAAACTATATTCAGAGCATGTTGGACGAAAAATTCTTCGTTAGTATCATAATAATAATAAAGGGTTTGGAAGGTTCGAAAACTTAAATAAATTTTAACCTTAAATACGTTAGAAAAATTAAAATTTGAATATACTTTAACCTTAAGGAAAAAAAATTAAAATATAAAATTTTTGATTAGCCTCGATATGATTATATTTTCATCTCTATACTTTTTTTGTTTCTTCTACTTAGTAGCTTACAATGGAAGATCATAAGAGAACGGATCAATAATTAGTTATTTCTCACGTTAGTAATATTTATTATCTTATGATATGATTTTATCATCGACATATGAGACGTATAAATATTCAAGCTTCATCCTAGATGTTTTCTTCTTGAATCAGAACGGTATGATAATTATCATTTTATTTTTATTATTATTTTTTTCCTTCCACTGTTGTCAAAAAAAAAAATTCATTACTATTCGTCATCACAGAATATATGAACTGTTAAGAGAGATAAACAAAAAATTTCGGATACTGTTCCATTTAATATTGCAGGTAAAGAGTCTTTCAAGAAGATCAGCATGGGTCAATTTATGAGACATTTCAGTAGTCTTTTATTTTGTTTATTCTTGGTAGATGATTCCATCTGATATGCTAGAATTATTCTATATATGTTTCCATTGAATATATGCAATTAATTCTATAACAAAATAAATTTCTTTTTCGTTGATGTTTATTTGGTCAGAAATACTCTTTTTTGTTCTACAGATATGCACTGCATATCTGCTTAAGTACA
Organism: Musa acuminata AAA Group; assembly: GCF_036884655.1. Classification (NCBI taxonomy): domain Eukaryota; kingdom Viridiplantae; phylum Streptophyta; class Magnoliopsida; order Zingiberales; family Musaceae; genus Musa; species Musa acuminata. Next base: position 35,411,415 of record NC_088354.1, read on the forward strand.
TGACATATTGCATTTATTAATCATGTCATGTTTCCTTGCACCTTCTTCTTGCTTGCATCCCTTTCACAAGATACCAGTTTCGTATCAGATCAGTATTGGCTGCATTCTAAAAAGGTTTCTTGCCAGCTTCTCCAATCCACTAGTCTTCGGAAGCTTGAACTGATCAAAGACCACCAACAAAAACATACAAAGAAACGTACGTGAAAAGCCAACCTTTTCAGCAGTTGAAATCCTACAAACCCACTGCGTCTTCCTCCTCCACGAAGCAACAAGATGAAGAGGGAGGGGAGGCAGCATGGCATGGTGAGGAGCTCCGCCATCTTACCTGCGGAATCCGATCCGAGGCCTAATAACGCCAGGGTCCCCAACCACGTCGGCGCCCCTCCGGCCGCCGGGTTCTTTGCTAAGGCGCCGTCGCGGCCGACGAACCACTCCAAGTGCACCGCCAGGTGCCGCAGGGAGAGGTGCAAGGACTGCCATTTCAGTCCCGTGTCCAAGTCCAGGGACAAGGCCAAAGGAGCGCACAAGCTCCGGTCGTGCGATGTGGTGCTCAACCACCGGCTGGTGTTGTGGAGGGTGGTCGATGGCGGAAGATTGCTGAGCTCCAGAAAGATCTCCGCCAGCGAGATCGTTGACCATTTGTACTCTTCTAGTCAGCACGAAGGAGATGATTATGATGACCAGAACATGGAAGAAGGTGCAGGTTATGGCCATGGAGGACCTCTTTTGGAGGCTGTTGATCCAAAGGAGGGACACAGTGGTGCTAAATATGAAGAGACGGGGGAGAGCAGCACTGACAGTGATGAAGACAGTGAAATAGGTTTCCATATGATTGGAGTAACCCGGGAATACTCTGATGGAGAAGACTGGCTTGTGGTGGACGAGATCTGAACCTTCATAGTTTCTATAATCTACTCCATGGATTTCTTATCGTAATTGTACATGTAATCTCCCTGAACAAACAGTATTTGTGTTATATCATCATCTCTGAATAAACTATAATCGCTGTTCAATAAGATTTATTGTTCAGGGAAACTAATCTTCCTATTCAATAGCATTTAATTGTCTGTGTGTGTGTGTATATATACATATATATATACATACATATATATATATAAATATATAAATATAAATATATATATGTATATATATATATACGCCGTTATATATGGTTTATGCAGCCGTTATATATATTGTGTGTAGAAGGGGGCGGCATTGATACTCTTCATGTCGAGCTTATCCTCCTTTGCGTATCCCTCGACCTCCATTCTTCAGCAGAAACGCGATTCCAACACGAATCACGATTCCTATAGTCGATCTCACCCCAGTGCAGACCACCTTCCCGTCGGCGCCAGCACTAGAGCAGTAGAAGACCAAGCCTTCTCCTTGCTTCGCTCCTGTGTCTCCTTCCCCCGCCTCACCCAAATCCACGCCCGCATCGTCCGCCACGCCATTTACTCTAGCAACCTCGTCGCCGCGAAGCTCGTCTCCGCCTGCTTCTCCCTCGACCGCCCGTCCTACGCCGACCGGGTCTTCGCCCATGTCCCCCGCCCCAGCCCATTCCTATGGAACAGCATGATCAAAGGCTATGTTGGCCTTGGCCGCCACTGCGATGCCTTGCTCGTTTACCGCCGGATGCTCGACTGCGGTTGCCGCCTGGACAGCTTCTCCTTCACTTCCGCCCTCAAAGCTTGCTCGAATCTTCTCGCCCTCGAGGAAGGGATGGCCCTGCATGGTCATGTCCTGAAGTTGGGCCTGGGCGCCGACATCTACATTGCGACGTCGCTGATGGACCTTTATGGGATGTGTTCTCAAGCACTGGATGCTCGTAAGGTGTTCGATCACATGCCTGATAAAGACGTTGTGGCTTGGAATGTGATGCTCTCTAGCTACGCTTGCTTAGGTATGATGCGGCTCGCAGAACAGTTGTTTGAGGAGATTCCCCTGCGAAATGTTAACTCTTGGACTGCGTTGATCTGTGGGTTCTTGGAATGTGGAGATTTAAGCGAATCAATGATCGCCTTTCACCGAATGCAGCTCGATGGTTTGAAGCCTGACAAAGTCATGGCTGTCACAATGTTATCTGCTATTGCTGATCTAGGAATGCTGGATTCAGGTAAGTGGTTTCATGAGTATGTGAAGAAGAATGAGATTGCAATTGATGCTTATGTTGGCAATGCACTCGTAGATATGTATGCTAAATGCGGCAGTATCCAGGATGCCAGACTAGTGTTCGATGAGATAATTCGAAAAAATATTTCATGCTACAATTCTATGATCTTCGGACTGGCTGCTCATGGACTAGGGGAGGAAGCTCTTGAAATATTCACAGATGCTGAGAGAACTGGGATTGGAATAGATGACATTACTATGACTGCGGTTCTAACTGCATGCAGCCACTCTGGCTTGGTCGAGGAAGGTCTGAAGTACTTTAAAACAATGCAAAATGTTTATGGCATTGAGCCTAAGACAGAATATTATGGATGCATTGTTGATCTTCTGGGAAGAGCTGGAAGATTTGATGAGGCAATGCAGATCATAGAGATCACAGAGGATGATTCTTTCATATTGGGAACGTTAGCTGCAGCTTGTAGGACTCATGGAAATCTTGGGTTAGCCAATGAACTAGTAAAAAACATCTCCAAGTTGGATCCAACAAATTGTGGGTTTCTAGTGTTGCAAGCTAATGCTGAAGCAGCTAGTGGGAGGTGGGAAGAGGCTGTAAATGTTAGAAGACTGATAAAGGATACTAGAATCAAGAAGAGGCCTAGTTGCTGTTGGATTGAAGTGGGAAATGAAGTGCACGAGTTTGTTGCTAGTGACAACTCTCATCTAAATTCAGTAAAGAGTGCGAGGTATATATGTTGAATAGTGGCACAGGAAGAATGGTTTAGACATTGAATTTATTGACAAATAAAGCAGTAAGTGTTGATGCTTTGTCTACTGATATGACTCTGTTTTAACTAAGTACAATACTCTAAGCTGTAAGTTTAAAGAGGACAGACAAACAGCTAAATTCTATGCAAAAGAAGATAACAAAACTAACCTGTTTAACTAGTCAATCTCGGAGATCTTATCAGCCTACAAATTGCAAGATGAAGATACTTTCCCAACAGAATGAATGAACATAGTTTAGCAATTTGGAAAAGTCTCCTTTAGTTGTCAAGGATAAGCAATGTATGAGATCATGAATAAGCTGCACCAAGGATAGCCAAGCATTTGCAGTTGACTTTTCCATCTCAGTTGAAAGTGCGCATAGCGTGTAGCAATATGTGATCCTAGTGCGTTGGTTCCATAATGGCTGAGGAATGCCACAATTATGAAGCTCATAACTTGCCCAGAGTCCTTATTGATAAAGGTGGAGATGGGCAGGCTGTTCTGGACTATGGTTTATTTCCCAGAAAAAGTGGTTCTACTTTAATTCAACTGATGCATGAATAGAACTCACTGGATCAAATATGGTAGTTAGCAAAATGCAGCAAGGACCTGAATATCATGCATAATAATGCTAAACTCTATTTCATTTTCAGAATTTATTTTTGATATTTTATTATTCTGAGCTTCATGGTAGTTGATTGAAACACTTATTTGTTAGAATATTGTGATGTTATATCTTGACTGTTCTAGTATGCATCATGAAGCAGGTGCCATTATTTGAGTAGGTAAAAATTTGTATGTATCTTTCTGACCATCACTCGGTGATCTGATCTCATGCATTTATGTTCCTCAAACTGCTCTGTGTATTTTAGTTATGTGCTGTTTCAATTTTGCTTGGACCTGTTGTTTTGATACAATGTCACCTTTGCATGAATATAACATCAAACAATCTCTTCGTTCTTAACACTTTCAGGACCATGTTAACAACACCTCAAAGCATTAGAAGGTTAGCCAAGTGATCTGTGACACTGTTTGCTTCCTCAGGTATGTTCTTTCTTTCTTTTTCCTTTTTGTTCTTATCGTTTCAAGGAGAGAGATTATTTTCATGGCTTTAATACCTGACGCTTGCATTGCAAAAGACCAACCTATCTTGCTACAAAACATGAGTTGAATATTAGAAAACCAAAGATTTTTTGTAACACCTAGGCATGGTTGTATCACCACACAATGTAATGCGATGTTTATGTGTCTGTCACTTTTATATAATTTTATTGATTAAGCTTGGCAATTGAACACCAATCAAGGAATAATTCTGATAAAAATAATGTTTTCACATAAACTCAGCATCCCTTTGATTTGAATGCTCATGCTTTAAGCTACCTATTTATGAAATAAGGGAGAACATGCTTCAAAACCTATCTTTATGAATAGAATAAAGGAAGAAAAAAAAGGAGAGATCATCAACTAAGCCACATGTAGATCATATGAGTAGCCATGATCACTGCACATCTATGTTCAAAACCTTGCTTGATGGTGAAACCTTTGGGATGATAACATGAAGCACCCCTTCCTTCATCTCTGCCTTAATCTTCTCAGCATCGGCATCATGAGGCAGTGTGAATTTGGCATCATGTTGTCTCTCGGTGTGCCTCCTGTCTTCTTTCTCTTCTGCCTTCTTCTTGGCCTCGACATATAGTATTCTTGCTTCCACCCACACCTTCACATCTTCCTTGGTCACACCTAGCATCTCAAACGTCAACCTATGAAGTCCTCCATCGTCTTCCTCAATCTTCCATCTCTGTTTACTCCGACAACAGTCTACAGTTTCTTTGCTTTGTAGGTCGAGGAATGTAATGCCATTGCAGTAACAAGGATCATGCATGAATCTGTCGGTTGTCTCTAACATCTGTTGCAGTATCCACTTCAACGGGAACAACTCCCATATACCTGAAATCCAAAACATGATAATTATATATGCCTCTGTGATGATTATATTCTGATAGAAACGAAAACTCTGGTTTGAATCTTTGCTTTGTATGTTATTATGCTCATATGGCAAACGATGTAACTGAGCTTGACATGCTGAAGCTATATTGAGGCATGCAATGATTAATAGGAAATACTTTCTACTTTGATACAGAATTAGTTAAGCTTATGTGATATCCTGACTGAATAAGGATGTAATTATGAACAGAAAGAAGACTAGACGAGACAAAATAAAAGAAGAGGCAGATGTAGATTGGCAAGGATGATGTTACCACCAAGTGATGAAGCCGGTGTTTGTCGCTGCATCATTGTCTGGTTCATCTTGCTAGGTTTTTGAAGAGGTTCTCCAGAACTCCCTGTGCGCTGGGAAGCCATGGCCTTCATGGCAACGTATCTGGGAGCCCTGAGATGGCATGGAAGGAAACATTGGGTTGTGAAGCAACTGCTTCTGTTGCTGCTGACACCCCTCCTTCGGCTTAAGAGAGAAGAGAAGGTGTTGATGCTTGAAGTAGCCGACGACATATTCTCCAGTATGTCGAGGTTGACGTTGGGGATCAGAGTTTAGTTTGATCTCAGACGTCTCTCTCTCCATAAATAAATAAATATTATATCTCGGGGATAGAATTTGTTGAGTAAAAAAACCTGAAAGATTTATATCCAAAGTTATTGAATTTTGTTGCCGTTTGTGACGTTCTCAGTATAATTTTTTTTGGATAATTTATTTAAAAATTACTAGTAATGAGCTTTTAATCATATTTAGTTTTTATTAAAGGATTTTTTTAGACTTTGATCAAATCATTAAAAGATGATTATCATTTGACTATATTTGATTTGATTTTTTTAAAATGAACTGATTCTTTTGAGATCAAAATTAAAATAAGTTAAGCTCAATTATCTAACTTATTTTAAAATTAATATATTTTTAGATATTTTTAGAATAATTAATATCAAAACTTTGAGAATTCTACTAAAATATGATTTTAACAAAAAATTACTAGTTTTATATTTTATGATGAATTTAGAATAAATTTATATAAAAATTAATACATTTTTAATAAGTTTTGTAAGTGAGTGTAACTTGAATGTAAAATATAAAATTATATTTTTAAAAAAAATCCTATCAAATTTGAAGGGATCCGACCCGATGCGACTTGACTTAAACCGAATCGACTCACGAATTGATTGAACTTAAAACAACTCGGTTCAAAGATATTATCAAAATATATGGGTGTCATCCAGTAAAAAAATGATTACTATGGACTTTTTTTTCGATAAATCTGTTTTTTTTTTTATTTTCTAGCATGATAATATACATCATGTACCAAAGGAGGACAGAACAAAACTGTAGTATAAGAAAGTTTATGGTAAATACATCTAAAATATTGGATTGATGATAACGAATCAAATCTCTATTTACGGCTTAAAATCTCATCTAACAAATTTACTAAAACACTTAGATTCAAAATATCATTTGATTTTTTTTTTTATAAAATATCAATTAACTTAGTTGGTAAAAATTATTTCACGTATTTGTAAAGACTAATAACAGTACTCATTGATTAGCCAAGTTTACTCGGTCTATCAATTTTTTTACCTCCGTGGCTTCTTCATCACTCGATGCCCAAAAGAACAGAAGAGAGGAGAAGGGAGAAGGCTGTCGCTTCCCCTGGCACAAAATAGCTCCCCCTAGTCGGAAACTTACGCCAACTCGGTAATCTTCCACATCAATCTATCTCTATGGAGGCTGTGTCACAACAGTGGTGGTTTCGTCTTCCGCGACGGCAAGAGAACCCATGGGGATTCACGATCTAGATTACTGCTGCAGGCCCCAACTCGTTGTCCCCAACATCTACTCCTACAATGGCGTCGACGTGAGCTTTTCGCCTTACGACGGGTGGAGTCGTTCCGCCATGCAAGGGAAGAAGAGACCAGTCGACTACTGCTTGACACCATCGCTCGTTCTTCGTCAGAGTCCTGTCAACCTCAGCCAGGCGATCTTAAGTGCAGGATTGCCCATGGTTAGGGTTGATGAGGATGTCTTCTATGAGTTGGTCATCGAGGAGAACCTGCTCCAGCTGGAAGAACGATGACACTCGTCTCGCCAAAGACAACATCGAGGCAGTTCTCACGGTCCCTCTCTAATCCAAAGAGGCTCCTCTCTTATTGCTGGAACGAAAACGAGACTGATGAGGAAAACTCAAGAAGAAGGAAGGCTGCATTGAGTTCGAACACCATGACTTCGAGCTCAGACTGTTCGAGTCGGGACGAAGGATCTGCCCTGCGATGAGCTTTAGGCACCTGTCCGATGTCGGACTCCAGACCATTAGGTCCCGCCGAAGGAGACTAAAAGGTGCAATCTCTCTCTCTCTCTCTCTCTCTCTCTCTCTCTCTCTCGTGCAGTGCTTGAAACATGATGGACTTGGGAAGAAACAGAGAGCATGTGAAATCAAGGGAGAAAATTCAGCAGATATTAATGAAAGATGGGTTTCAGTTGGCACCAACACAGAGAGAGGAAAGCACAAGTTGCTCTTTTGTTGCAGTTTTAATTGCCTTGTGCAATCATACCACTGACCAATTAACACTACAAAACAAGCTATTCTGGGAGGCACACAATTTTGTCGACGTTAGAGTTTAATATATATTGAGTTTTTCCTAACAATCTAACTTTTTAAGATTATTAATAGTCCAATTAAAATATTTATTATGATATTACAGTAGATTGCGTATTCAATATATTTATCAACCCTATTGTTTTGCACGATGCTTAATTAATATTTTACCTAATATCCCTTTTTTGTTTTGACTTTTTTCTAGAGCAGTTGAAAGAAAGAGCAGTATCTAAGCGTTGACAGCCATACATACCTGCAGTCTTCCAGACAAAGAGCTTGATGAGCTAATTTGATTTGCTATTTTATTTAGAACAAGAAGTCTAATGTGACAGTCAATAAGCTAACGGATCTCAGTTGAGCTATTGAAACAGAAGAAAACGTAAATGATCTGCAAACACATACCTCTTTTCTTTTTGATACTCCAAAGAAGAGACAGTAATATTTCAGAATGTATGATGCTCACAAAACGAGGCCCAAATTTGATTTTGATGCTCTCCAAAGATGAACATCGTTCAAAGAAACTGACAGAAGACAAATCTATGAATGTATAATGGTATTTGAATGATGGATCATTACAACACAAATAGTTGCTGTAAACTGAATAAAAAGTGTTGACCGTTTGGCGTACATTTATGTATGTGAAGTAAGCGAGCTGGCATAGTTGAATGGAGTGCTGCCTCAGTGTCGTAAAAGCATGCATTTATATGCTGCAGTTGGTAGGTATGCCGTCGCATGGATACATGTTGATCCTCGAGAGCAAGGATCAGAAAGTACACTGGGCCATTGCGACAAGATAGGCAGCTTCCATTTGATCATTTGGTATGCACTCAAACCCAAACTCTAATATTCTATTAGGGCAGCATCAGTTTCAGAGAGTGGTGCTGCAGAAGGATAAAACATTTAGTGTCACCAACTTGTCGAGCATTTCAGGAGAAATTCTAGTGGGAGGGAGTATTAGCAGCTTTAGTGATCCAAAGTAATCGTTATTGAATGACTAGAGTGCTACATATTAATCACATAGTGACGATGAGCAGCTTATTCTATAAGTTTAAACTACTGTTCCCTATACAAGACCCATATCAAAAGATGCATACTCTAGCAAACCAATGTTAGTGTCAGTGTCACTGTATAATTTAAACAGGAAAAAAAGAAATCTTACTACTAGATGCAAAGATATATAAATGTGTGGATAGCATTTATTGGTGAGAAAAATTTACCAAGCAAGTCCTCATAAGTATCTTGGAAGAATGATGATTCCATTAGCAAAGGAGGTGAGAAGACTTGATCCATAGCATCATCAATATCTGCATATGCTTTTCTTGAATTAAGAAAGGCTGGTTGAATTAATCCTGTCTGATTCGTGTGTCCATCAAGTCCATATAAATTATTTGATATTGGAACAGAATCTAGTTGGCCCTCAGTATTAATGAGAAAATCTTTAGAACTGCTGGGAACATGAATATCTGGTGGAGAAAGGGCTAATTGTTGTTTTTTCCGAACAGGAGCACTATCTACCACTTTTACCGAAACTCCAGTAGATATAGGCATGAAGAAGTGTTCAGAACTGTCATCTTCGCTACTTTCTAATATCGATTCTGAGTTGTTTGATGGTCTTGTAAGTGCTGCTTCACGAACAGAACGCCTAATACTCTGAACATCATAATCATCATTTTCTGTGTAACAAGGAAAAAGATAATAAATAAAGACCACGATTCGAAAATTACTGTGGTTGACATCAAAAGGCTACAAATGCAAAATCAAGCATAACGGTTGCAGGATATCTATGAATAAATTGAAAGAAGGGGTAAGTTGGCAGACAATTGAAGATGCTAACCTTTTGCTGCACCACCTCTATAATCATTTGTAAACTGTGACTCTGCTGATGTTCCCACTGGCAAAGATTCCTGAATGGATTGAGCAGTTATAGTAGTCAACTTTGGTGTGTGCATACTTTTTGCTGATGAATTGGGAGCCAGGCTGATTAAATGAGGGAGTTTTAGAACAGGGCTTTTGGAAACATTCTCGATCTGAAGAGATGAGAGTCTGGAATTTAACTCGATGACTTCATCAGCAACAATATCCTGATCAAAAGAAAAGTATTAGTAGACGAAAACAAAAGAAAAACAAATGACAGATATAAAACACCCAAACAAACTAAATAATTTCACGGACAAAGACAGGATTCTTACTTGAGGCACTTGGGACTGCATACTTAATATTGATCTGGCATTAAACCCATCCATTGTAGATGACGAAACGCTTTCCACTTCTTCATTGAGTTCTGCAATAGATTTTTGCATTGCTGGAATGGCTTCCTTTAGTTGACTAATTAGTCCCTGTGTTGCAGAAAGAAGAGTTACAATTAGAAACTAGCCACATAGGTGCTTAAATGGGTTTGGCCACCTAGTCAAACCCAAATTAAGTAGGATAAACTAAAGTCTCTGTTCAACACATTTGACACACAAATAAAGGCTCAATAGAAGATACTTGTCTGTAATAAATTGTCTGATAAGTCAATTTTTATTTTTTAGTATCTTATGATCACACCAACTCTTGAAACTCTTTATTAGCCTTTTGCTTCGACACCTCTTGGATCCAACACCAAAAGATTGAATTGGTAAACTAGCAGAGATTTTGAGCTTATCTTGTATTGTTGTAATTTGCATGCAAGGACTTACTGTGCATTGAATGGATTAACTTTAGCTTTATCAACAATAAATTGTTGTGTGATCTTGGAATTAGGGAAATGTGATCATATATATATATATATATATATATATATATATATATACAGTTGTATGTTGCTCATCTTTAATCAACACAGTGACATCACACACTAGGTGATCCCCCAGATTCCCTAAATACAACTTTCCTTTAGGTGAGAACAACCACAGATTGGCAGCCTAGTGAAGGGCAGCCTTTGCTCCAGTCTTGAAGACACAATGAAGTAGAGGAACAATTCAATTACCATGGCGGATAATTTTAATTAATCACATTCTCAAAGAAAATGCGCGATCAATTCCGCTTAACTATTAGATTCCACATTGTCAAGAAGATAGCAAGTTAATATCAAATTAGTCATAAAACCCGCATCCACTAAACAGAAAAGGCAAGAAAACGATATGTAACAGCAATGGTAAGTGTCAAATTTACCTGTATGCTAACTAAATGTTGGCGATGTTCTGCAAGAGTTGTAGCCAAGAACTCGGCATGCCCACTTGCATCATTTTCAGATGAAGTACGAAGTAGCTCTGGGCCCTCTCCATTGTTAGCCTTGACCTGCAATAGCAAAAGTCAACAGCAATCACTAGCACACCAATTGTGAAGATTATGGATTAAGCTACAAATAAAATTGCACTCTACCTCTGGTATGCTGAAATAACTTAAATTTGACATTTACCCTGAGTTTCCAAAGATATCTTAGACTCTACATTAAATGAGAAGAGAAAAAGGTTCAGCAAACAAATTGGATGGATTTCCAACCAGCTTCATGCAGAATACACTGTTAGAGGGGGGGTACATGATTTCCAACAAGCTCAACTGCAATCCTAAGTTATATGAGAAGGAAAAGAGGTCAAGAATTAGTCAATAGATGGATGTTCTGTGAAACTAGTTTAGAGTAGACACGAGATTCCCATCTATCCAGGACAAAGAACAGGAAGATCTATACATCCTAAGAGAATACATCTGATTTTGCTAAAAAGAACTGTTGAATTGGCTTATAATTAGAAACCAGCAAAGTAAGAAGATTTTATTCCTTTTTATGCCTGCTGTTATCAACTCTATGAACCCAGGATTAGGAGATTTCCAATAAATTGACCCCAAAAAGTCTCTGCTAGATGTCTGTAGTACCTTGATAAAGAAAAATATATCAAAATATATTAATCAGCCAGCTGGGACTTAGCTTAGGGATTCATGGTGCTTCCTATTTCTGAAGAGGTTACATGATCAATTTTGCAGGCAGGAAGAAGTTTCTTTTTACTTTACCAAGTATTGGGTGATGGAATAGTGACCAAAGTGGTTTGTTAACGAGGAATTCGTTAGCCTAGAAAACACATTTGATTTTAGAGAACTAAAAGTTATTGCCTGTTGTCATTTGAAAATTATGTGCAATTGACACCAAAAGGGACTTTAAAGCAAATAAACTATTTATGGTTTATTATCATGGATAGAACTTATATATGCAAACATGAGTATCAATTGCAGCAGTATAATAGTAGCCATTGAAGAGAAATAAAGTGAAAAGGATATGATCAGGGAGAGGATGAAAAATAACTCTTAAACAACGTACAGGAGAAAAACATATATCATCCCTTCACTCTTCAATCAAAACTTAATGCAAGTCACTGAACCCTTATTAAATTTGTAACAAAGATCCCAATAATAAAGGAAAGGAAAAAAATAAAGAGCCAGCTGTGTATAAAATAGAGGATGATGCTGAACATATTAACCTCCATGTGAGTTCAAATCTCAGGACTCTAATCTCTCCTGCCTTTCTCTTTGATTGGTAGCTCGTCAAATGAGCATTGTCAACCTGTTTATCTGCTGTCATGATGAATTACGGAGGTTGACAGAACCTAGGACTGGTATGGGCCTTTATAACTAATATTTTATTCTAACCATAGCCCATCTAAAACCAAAATCTATAACTTCATAATTAAAATTAGCATCTTAAATCTGGATTTATCATCTGATCACCACCAAAGAAGGAACCAATGGCATGCACAACCATTGTGCATTAGCAATTCAAATCAGGCACATGGTTCATAGTTCATACCCTTCATTCTGTTAGAGGGATGGGAAAAAAAAAGAAGCACAAGAATCAAGGCCATTTCAAAAATCACATAATCAAGTTCCTTCCCTATGGTCTTCCTATAGCAGCACCGATGATGATGGCTCATATCATGAGAAATGTCAAAGACTTAACGGTCTGGTATAAGTTTATGATCGACTATAAACTCATAAGAAAGTGAGAAAATATTTCCCATCAGAACATACAAGTGTGCACTAAGCTGCAGGATCCACACACTACATTTTAAAACTAGGCAATACTGTAGAGATGGGTAACTGAAAATCTTTTGCAATATGCATAATATCAACTCTGGAATCAGAATGATAAAAAAATAAATATATGTAATTATCTCACTCGAGTTCAATTGTTATGGCTTAAAATGTTTAATCTGAATTAACTTACCAAATAAAGAGATTGTTTATGAATACGTTGTAAAGCATGAGTCCAACGTCTAAGAATTTCGGCAACATCAAATGTAGGGTAAACTATTCCACCTCTGTCAACCATCTTCGAGAAACTCTCACTTATTCCTTGATTATGAGGTGAATCCATCTGCTCACGGATATCTATAGGCGAAGATATCTCACCAGATGCAACCGATAGTACATCTGAATGTGGAACCTGTGAGCTTAGACCCATAGTTGCAGCCAAAGATGAACCAGAGATGCGATACCTAGCAACAGAAAGTAAACATCATCTGAGTATCAACTAAATGAAAGTTTATTTTTCTACAAATTATTGAACTTCACCTGTGCTCACGATGGGCTATCAAATCCTCAATTGGGCCAGAAGCTAAAACCTCATGTTGATCTGCATAACAAAGTGTTAAAAGTATGTCAAGAAACCAAAATGAGACAATTATCTATCGCATATTGAAAAGCTTGGAAAATGTTAAACTGACAAAGGAAATAAAGCTTAAAATATAAAAACCAATTAAAAAATAAAATCATTAAAATATCATAGCATTACTTAAAAAAAAAAAGGAACAATCATCTAAAAGCTCTCCAAGAGTTCCAGTGATAATCTAAATCAAAGAACCGGTCATCTTTAATCTCACTGATATGGGTAATTATTTCTCTAAGTTCTCCAATAATAATCTAAAAGTTTGACCAAAAGTTCAAAGCTGACATGATCTTGTATTGGTTGAAGACCTGCAATACTAATTGATTCTAAAGAGAAGGCAACATCTGAAGAATCAAACCAAAATCACTTAAAAATGATGCTCAATGTCATAGTTCTATAACTATCAGTCAAAAACATTATAAATATATGGACCAAAATGAACATCCTTGATAGAACTGCAAGCAGTAAGAACCTTTTGTTTAACAACATGAAGTTGAAATATTCTTCTTTCATCAAGGAATCATTCATGAGAATCCAATCTGAAAAACTACGGAGAAGTAACCACATGGCTAATGATGCATATGACATTCATTTACAAGTTAATAAATTTTGCAGTATCACTAGTCAAAAGGTAGGACTATAATGCATAGAAATGTTTGTCTTCTTTCCATATACAGAATCCTTAAGTGAGCATTCACTGCATTCCAGATGCTTCCACAAACATACAATGTTAGCCCAAATCAGCAGAGCTACACACTGTAAAGTTATCATGAGTATCACATATACAGCATTGTCCATGCTACAGATACTGAGATCCATCCCATGTGTATTAGGCGTGACACCGAAGTTAACACCTACCCATGAAAGAACAAAGTTCTATATCAGAAGCATGCAGTCCCCAGTTCCATGAGAAAACCTTTGCAACTTTTTACCGAGTATTATTTCATGAGCCAATCAGGTCATTTAATAAAATGTAGCAAGGATATGAAAAGTATGTAGGGTAACTGTCCTACATTAAGCTTGGGAAAAAAAGTAGATAAGAAGCTGAAAACTTTTATACAAAAGCAGAAATTTTGAGAAGCTATGTTGCCAATTTGAGAAGAATTATGATAATATAAATAGTGAAATAAGTATTTCTTCTGCTTACCCCTCCGAGCTAGTAACGTCTCCCAAAGGCAAGTAGCCTTGGCTACCAAGTGCGAGTTCTGCCCAGAAAAACTGGAGACATGATCATCACACAATTCACCTTCCGTTTTAACTTTACTTCTTATGTCCTGCAGTTTTTCCAACTCTTGTTGCAAATAGGCCTAAGCAATTGCCGTTTGAAATGGTAGAATTAGCAATGTTGTCAAAGTAACACATACAAAGAATTTGGAGCAAAAGAAAAAGTCAAATACAGCAATTCTGTGGAACTTATGAACTACCTCTTCAGCACATAGACCACGGAACTCGGCAGTCATTTCATGGGCTAAGTTTGACCAAGTAGTTTGTCTATGAACAGCAGCATTTGCATTTTTCAGAAATCTCTGTCTCTCAAGAGCTATTCTAGCCTGCTCAACACAAGAAGTTTGTTAGGAAAGATAAACTCAGTCCAACAAAGTAAGTCCAATTTGTTAACTATGATGATCACAAATTTTTAAAATATTTTATATTACAAAAGAACATATTCAACGACCCATTTTTCCAAAACATTCACAGATAGAGCTCTGCAAACAGAAGGGATTCGACCAAATTGTAGCCAGGGTTTCATCCGACCAAGAATTGGTATCGAAACATATAGCTCGATATCGGTATAATATAGTATATATTTTATTATTATTCAATCATACCAGAAGGTATAAGTCAATATGTCGCCTGGTATACTGGTACCATATCTTGTCTAGTGCATTACTGAAATCAGTGTAGAACTGTATTAATTTTGCTTAGGAGAAAGAACTAACTTGAATTTTAACTTTGCATGTTTGTATCGAGTTCAGTCTCTAAGCTCATTAGATCTGAGAAACTTGTGAAGTATACTAGAAAACAACTGCCCAAAATTTGGTTCGTAGTTTAATGTATAGAGTTAGTAGTCAGGTTTAGATCAATCTAGCAGTTATTCATGTTCATTAACTATTAAATGACAAGTACATGGTCACATTTTGGGCTAGACAAGTAATTAAAAAAGGAAAATGGAGGGGATAATTTGGCAAACAAAAAGAGGAAAGATAAATTTCATAAAAAAGGATGATAATGATAACCAATCAGTGTTAAGTGAAATTGAAACTTAAGTAATATGGTCAAGGACTGTCAAATGGAAGAAGTGATATCTGGATGCAAATGGCCATAATATGGTCAAGGACTGCCAAATGGAAGAAGTGATATCTGGAGGCAAATAGCCATAATAACAGTTTCATTTGTGAGGTAACATCTGGCTTCTTGGGAAGGACCTTCACTCATTTGATACTTGCTCGAGAAATTCTGGGGACTGTTTTTCTAGTTTTCCCTTCTATTTCTAAGAATTGCAGGTGGAAGCCAAAGCATATCCTTGCCAAAAAAAGTTAAATCTCCAAGATAAATTGGATGGTAGATGCAATCACAATAAGTCAAGCAGGTATACTGGAAATTTACAAAATCCTCTAGTGAATGAAAAGACCAATTCATGAGATTACCTTAGTCACTGGAAGCAATGCAGCAGCATGTTGATAAGAAGCATCTGTCAGTGCAGGAGGCAGAGGATTAGAAGCCACATCAGCAGCAAATGTTCGTACATGAACCTCTCGCAAGGCATGCACAGAAAGTTGCCACAGAAGCTCAACAAATCTGCAATTATAGAATCAATAATGCTTTACATG
Source organism: Musa acuminata AAA Group (assembly GCF_036884655.1). Lineage (NCBI taxonomy): Eukaryota > Viridiplantae > Streptophyta > Magnoliopsida > Zingiberales > Musaceae > Musa > Musa acuminata. The sequence continues at coordinate 35,427,353 of NC_088354.1, forward strand.
TCATAAAGGTAGCAGCAACCTACACATAATGGAATGCTGCTAAATCCAACATCAGAAGACCGGTGTAATGATATTAGCAAAATCATTTTACAACAACCAAAGCGTAATCTATTATTTTGGAAGAGCAACAAATATTTCAAGGTGAACATAGACTTCAGAATAACACAAGCAAGCAAGAAGATGCCATTAGCTTGAAGATTCCAGGTTGTGGGGGTGACCAAACTAATAGAATTGCATTGAGATCAGGTGGTACCCATATCTTTCACCAGAAATGCTTAGATAATGATCCTTAAAAAGATTTTCTATTAGTTAGCTCCACCTCAATAACATTTTTCTTAACTGCGGAGTAGTTTCTGTAATTTTTTGTGTGACCTATTTTACCAAATTTATCACACAGTAAACCAAAATTCTACCATTTAACCTTTACCACCAGACTTAGATCTAAGGATTGTAATTTTGGTTTGTACTGGTGTACTGAGCCCTGCTTGGTATGGTACGTACTGATGATACACTCAAAATCATAAAAAAACCTCAAAAAATACTTGAAAAATAGAAACAAAGTTACGTTAGGATTTTTTAGTTAAAAATAAATATAATTTTAGTATAATTTTAGCAAAAATAATGTAAATTAAAAAAAAAGTGCCACATTTTTTTTCGAGCTTTGAGAAGTAGCTTTGTAATACGTTCTGAATTATCCTTCCATTAATATTAAATTATCTATAAAGAAATTATTTGAATTGTTAGATTATTTTTTACACAACTTAAACTTTAAGATTCAAATAAATTAAGTAATCAATCGATTGATATACCTAGTTCTACAACAAAAAAGAATGACGGGACTCCACGGGCGACGGCTCAGGATCCTCGATCCTATGTATCATATATCAATATGATATGTTTGTCAGACCCAATCCTGAAATTGATCCCACGACATAGTGTACCGATACACTGTATGCCACTAGTGCATCAATGTGATGATGGTCGTAATCTGATCGTCGTAAACTACATGTCCGAGACTGCTCCTAAGGCAAGGATGAATGTGGCATGTATTGGTGCGAACCATAGAGAATGTCAGAACTTCTACTTTTGCTATCGATCTGCTGCTCCGTATCGTAAGATCGATCATCGTACTGTTGCCTAGAGAAATATGACCAACTATTACCGTACTACTGTTGGCTGTAAGATTCTCCATAATACGACGGTTGTGAATATGACGAAATCAATCTTTGTTTCTAAGCCTTAAACAGTCAAATTGACTATTTGAAATAGGGCAATCTCAACCTTTGATCGATTATCAATCGGTACAATCCGTAATGGTCAGATTTCGACCGTTATCGCTTGGTACAGACTCCGTACCGCTCGATACGAGGTCAAGTGACCAGTACTGTCTAGTAGAGGGCAATCCGTATACCGAAATCTTATTGGACCTGTATGCACCACCCATACCGGGCAGTATGCATCGGTAAAGCAAACCCTGCTTAGATCCCAACAACTTCAAAAAATTAGGATTTTTTTATTTTTGCTCCAAATCACTCCTAATCAGAATCAGGAGCAAACAGGATAAAATATATGGATGTGTGAAACTATGTGTTAATAATAGCACATAAATATCAGGAATCATTCGCTACATGATCATTCATAAATAGAAGCACATAGGTAGAGAAACTAGCCATGACACTGAAAATTATTGTTCAACGACTATGTAATTGCATTTATAACAATAGGCTTTTAGCACCTTAGGTGTTGCATGGATTTATATTAGGCATATTCAAGGTAAACTTCAGACCTGCATATTATTTACTAATGATATTGTCCTGACTGATGATATCTTAGCTGCATTAGTTATAAACTTTAAACTATGAAAATGGATGTTATAGACTACGGGTTTCAGAATAGATAGAACTAATGATGAATATAAAAAAAAATGCAATTTTAGTAATACCAAAAGATGAATTGAGAGTTTAACTAAAAATGACAGAGTAAAAAGTTCTCATAAGTAGAATTTTCAGGTATCTGCAATCTAATAATTAGCAGGGAGGACAGATTGATGAAGATATAAGATATAACTCGAAGAGCTTATGTGAAATAATAAAAGTGACAGGGGGCATGAGGATTATTGCGTGGTTGTCATATGCTCCTTAAATTAAAATAAAATTTTCCAATGAACATTTATAAGCCTGGCTATTCTTTATGGATCAAAATCTTGGGTAATTAGAAATCATCAAAAGTAAGTGTTAGTAAGATAAAATATGTCAAGATGGATCCGTGAAGTTATTAAGAAGATGGAATAAAAAAATACTTGTATTGTAAAGAATTGAGCATTGTTCCAATTTAGGCTAAAATGAGGCTAGAACAATTTTAAATGGCATTTGATTAATGGTGGCAAAAGAGATTAGAATTAATAGTACATGGAGATATAAGGGAAATAAAAAAAAAACAACTTTATTGAAAACAACAAAAAGAGATTTGATTGCACTTGATTTGACTTGTGATATTGCCCTCAATAGAGCTTCATGATACGAGAAATGCAGCAAACCAGTATGGTTGGGTTTAAATATTCAGTACCACAAAGTATTAAGATCTCTTAAGCTTCGACAAGAAAAATCAGTTGGAGACCACGTTTCTACATCCATCAGAAACATTGAATTTGTTAAGACTTAGTTATCCTTAGTGAAGAGGAAAAGCTGAAAAGACGATAATACTGAGCATAGGCTCGTACATGAATATAGCTTTTTAAACTGTTCCGCTGATGGTGCAGCATTATGGTGATTTGTTAGTCCATGTGGAACTCAAATATCCTAGTTATGAGTAATCCACAGTTCTAGAGCTTTCCATTTCCAAAGTTCTTATAATGACAATGCCTTCTTGAGAAAACTAATTTGCTACATATTTCACCACCAAGAGGATTTTACATGATAAGAGCTGAAAATTTGTATTCTAAGTGGGAGCATAATTACATTTAATGTCGCACATTTATCGTAGTGAACACAATAATGAAGCAAAAGTCTTCACATTCCCCAATTACAAGTTCCACAAAACCAAGCAAAGGCAACAAATTGCATATATCAATTTGCAGTAACTTTTCATACGTACTGAAAAAATATAAAACTTAAGGTGTTTTTCCAAGTGGAAAGGAAAATATATTTCTCATTATATTGCATGTCCAAATCGTGATACAAATAAAGATACTCCAATGAGTTTCCTAAACATCGCATTCCAAGAAAAAGCAACACGTATTGCAAGTAAGATCAAGAATTACTAACTTGACAAAAAAGGGACTCTGGGCTCCAATCTTTTGTTACGGGAAACTGAAGTTCGGAATCAGGAGACTAACAACATAATGCTTGAAAGATGAACGTTTATGCTGACCTTGGCCCACAACAAGTTGCGAGAGATGAAACCCTAGAATTACTCCGCGGCAGCACCCCTTGCGACTCTAGCTCAATAATAATCCCTTGCACGATCTACGAAGAACCGATAGCAACATAATTATCCCTTAAAATATACATAAGGAAGCAAGAAAATTCGCATGAAATCAGCAAGGAACACAAACCTTTCGGAAGTCACGAGATTGGGCAGAATCAAAGATAGGCCAAACCTTATCAAAATCCTACACAACATCAGCAGATCCCGATCAGCTTCGAACAATTAAGGAAACCACTTAATAATCCGAATCAATCCGATCTCGTTGCCTTGGCGGAGCCGCGGAGGGCGCAGAGAAGGAAGTATAGTAGCTGCTCTCCCAACTTTGGATTGGAATGGCGAAAATGCCCCACCCTGGGGCTGCCGGTGCCCATGCCGAGGACGGCCGGATCGAGGCCGAGGAGGAGGCAATTGGTGTACATAGCGCTCTCGAGCTCCGCTTCCCTCTCCTTCTCTCGCTCCGTCGCCATGTCTCCGTCCACCTCTATGACCCTCTCTCTCTCTCTCTCTCTCTCTCTCTCTCTCTTCGTGTCGTCTCGATCGCTCAAAAGATCTCCATGCGTAGGTCGCTCTCTCTTTTCGCTCGTTATATGTTTCTCGGCTTCGTTGCTTATGTTCAAAGCGTCAGGGGCCGAACCAACGCAGATAGGGCCCGCGACCAGCAAGAGAGCTGATTGCACTGTTTGAAATACCTCGGATGTGGGCACCACCTTAGGGGGGGGCTCACATTTTTACATGGTACCCCACCAAAGAAGCCCGATAAGGACGCCATTGGCAGGGTACAATGTGGGGACGTCAAGGGGAGTGCTTCATCCAGACACGGAAAACGTTAGATGGACGATTAAAAACGCTTGGGTGTGTGATAAACATGCACCCTAATATACTTACTCGTGTTCATACCTTCTATGTTAACCGAGGATGAGATGGACCCACAGAGGGATCAAGGTGTCTGGACATCCCCGAGTATGATGCTTGTAACAATGTTACAATAGTTTGAATCCATAACGCCGTTGGGAGACGTGGAAGCGACGCACTGAGAGGTAGTTAGCTGAACCATCATTTCATATCGTTCCTCTCTGTTAATTTGAATCTCACGTTGTTTGATCTCTCTCAAGCCATGGTCTTCTACCCCCTCTCGCTTCAATATCTCCGTTTCAGATCACTCTCTGTCGTCTTGAATGCGCTCAAGCCATGGTCTTCGACCCCCACTCGCTCCAATATCTCTCCGTTTCAGATCACTCTCTGTCGTCTTGAATGCGCTGCCGCCATCCTGCACATCAAGTAGGGTTTCATTTTTGTTTGGCAACGATGCCAACCACTAGAGATTGGCGATGCAGAAGTTTCGATCTTGTTCAAGGAGGCATCTTGATCTGCATTGTGTGATTAGAGATACTTTGAGCATTCTCTGTTTAGGTAAGGCGTTAAAACTGATTTCTAGGTTTGATTTGGTTTTCCTCCTTGGATGCATCTTTTCTGTATATATTTTCTTGTCTAATGGACTTTCCAGAATTTGCATTATTACCACATATGTACATGTTGGTGTGACTGTATGTAGCCCTGTTCTTCGTTCTGAGAATTTAATTTGCATCCTAAATGTTTTCAGCCTAAGCTTTTAGCTGTGCAGGATGAACTTGGTTATGAAATCCGTGATTTTGCTGACGCACCAGTCGAAGTTTCTGCTTCAGGTTTTCACTCTCTTTTAATTATGTCATACATTTTCTACGCCTTCTGTTCCTGTCGGCTTCAGTTCTTATTATCCATTTTTGTGTTGTCGAAGGCCCCTAGACAGACCATGGGGCGGTGTGTTTGGAACAAAGTTGATTGATTTCTGAGAACTCTTCTTGCCGCAACCTTCTTTTCAGTCATGTTATGACGATATTATTTTACAGAAGATATTTTCTGATATTGATCTACTAAAACTCTGAACTGCACAATCACAAACACTAGAAACCCACAAAATGTGGGAGGCAGAAGCAGCGACCCGCAGAGCAAGAATGACGAAGGTACATAGTCTGACTGGATTAGTTTTCCGTTTGAGGTCCTTCAATGTCGTAGTACGCAACTTGTCTTTCTTCTCTGCTAGTAATCAAAGACACTTTTCCTCTGCCTTTTTGTGTGTTCGTGTGTGTGTGTTTGAGATAGAGAGAGAGACTCGGTGTTGAATAGACTTGTCTGTTCAGCTTCGTTTTTTATGTTGCTCTGCAGTCTTCTATATGTTTAATGTTCTCCCTTCAAATTTCTTTTTATCTTATATGAAGATCACTTTGCTCAGATTCTCTCTCTTTATTCTTTCGGTAAGGGGTGACCATTCTGACTTATAAAGCTGAGAGTTTAAGCAGGATTTACAAAAATGACTTGGAACATATTAATATCAGGGGTTCCTTTGGAAGAATGATTATTGATAATTTTTATAGCAAGGACAGAAGTAGCACGATCAAGATAATTAAAGAACTTATTTGCAATGCAACAAAAAAAAGGCTCCAAAGGTAATCAAAATGGTAAAGAGAATAGTTTGTAGAAATGTCTATTGATGACATAAAAAAGAGTTTTAGTATAGAGGGAAATGTTGAAGTTTTTAAAGATTAATATGGAAAGGCTGGAAGTATATAGGACATTGAAATTGTTCAGATGGCACTTATCCATTTTTTAGTGATATGAGATATTGCCTATGATCTAAAATGTTAACTAAAGTTCTATATCTATGTGCTTATTTGTTATTAGATAGTAATAAAAAAAGTTTTAGATGAACGAGTGTTATTATGACTTTTTATAATCTGCCAAAAGGTTCTCTTATTTACTTAATTGAATTATTTGCTAGCTATAGATAATTCCTATATTTTAGATTTTGTTTAGTTATTTAGCAGCCACTAGACAGTACTAAAAATTGGTGAAGCCAATTTCTCAGAATTGCATATGAACTGGTAGTTGTTTTAATCTGCATAATTCTAATGGTTGAAAAGAAGTAGCATGTGTGTTAATAGTGATTTGGCTTGGGATCTTACTCTATGTTATATTATATGCTTTTTCTGTCTACAAAATCTTAAAGATTCATCACCTGTGTCATCTGATGAGATATTTTTACAAAGTTTGTTTAATATCTGTGAAACAAAATCACTTGCACTATTGTACAGTCCAATTAGTTCCTACAACTTCATATCAGTGTGTTGTCTGCTGATTTTTATCATCTGATTCTCATTGCATGTGGTAGTGCTGATACTAATGCTGTGTTTTGCAGACGTTTGCCATTGATTCAAGTAATTTATGAATAAAAAATCTGTATGTAGTTCCTTTAAGTTGTATCAGGTTTCACATAAATTAACCATCCATGCCTTCTTCAATCTAAAAATAGTGCATTCATGTCTGATAAATGCACAGGATTACTAAAATTTCATAATAGTATTAACTGAACTTTTTTTAAAAATACGTAGCTTTTGTCTTTGGTTCTTATAATCAAGGTTCGCAATACCGTACCGTACCGGAGTTTCAACCTGGGCTCGGTACCGGTACGGTACGGTATACCGCTCTGTACACCCAGGTTACCGCTACGTACTGTAGCTGTGCTACAGTACTGCTACAGTACCGGACCGGTAACAGGCGGTCCGCGTATCGGAAGCCTGTCGGACCGGTACGTACCGCCCGTACCGAGCGGTACGGACCGGTACTACAAACCATGCTTATAATATTGTATTACGCTTTTAGCATGACAGTCTTGTGGTAAGCCCAGGATAATGAAGTCATACAATTCTGCGGAAATTAGCCTCGTCTAATAAGTATTGAAATAACTTAGGTGCATGTTGAAGCTCTGATGTATTTTCAATTTTTTCTCAGGTTAAATTTCTTATCTTTGTTATGTTTAATTATCTACTAGTCTTGTTTGATCATATTTTTTACATTCAGTTTCACAACTGCTCAAGCACAACATCGATCTACAAATTCATATACTAAAGAAATTTGATATGCCATTCATTACAAACTATCTTTTTCTATTATATGGATCTTATGTTGATGGAACTTACTAGAACAGAGCTATAGAGAGGAAAAATCTACTTTGTCCTAGTAACATATGGAGAACATGCTATATGGGACTGGTTCTTTACACACTTAAATGCAAGGTCTGCTGTACCGAAGCATACCGCCCGTACCGGGCGGTACGTACCGGTCCGATAGGTTATCGGTACGCGGACCATCCGGTACCGCTACAGTGCTACAGTACTATACTATATCGCTGCTACAGTGCAAAAAATAAAAAAAAAATATTCGGTACGCCCTGATGTACCACCCGATACACCGGTACCATACCGTACTGAGCCCGAGTCGAAACGCCGGTACGGTACAGTACAACGAACCTTGCTTAAATGCAAATTTTATGGAGCACTGATGTAGTTCAATAAATTAAATTGAAATTCTTTAGTGAATTAGGATTTATTCTTATAAATATCTTGAGTCTTAAGGTTGTGGTGTAAGGGGGAGGCAAGACACATTGGATGCTTTTGAGAATATTCTCTAGGTTTCTAAAGGGGGTTGAAAGATGAGTTTTTCGAGCTTATGTAAGATGCATGCAAGGAAATTTGTGCTTAAGTGAAGATAACTCAATAGTCTTATAATTGATATCATATATTGAAGAATTTGATCTTCTCCATGGAGGTAAGCAGGAAATTACCGAACCATGTTACATCATGTGTCGACTTTCTAATATGCTTTGGATTGTTGATCTCTGATAGATTTTTCTTTTGGTTTTGGAATTATTTTCTTCTTCCCCAACACCAAGTAACTTATGCAACATGATTTACCTTTCTTTTGGTTGCAGATCTAAAGCTTGATGGTCCAATTGCAGACGAAGGACCATTATATTGCTCAACTGACCGATTGGATCCTGTTCCTCCTGAACAAGAACCAAAAACAGTGGAGACCATCTCCTGTTTCTGATCCTAAGCCAGCAGCAAAGGACCCAACCATGTGAAATGTCTTTCCAGGTACCTTTCTGCTTTCATTTTCCTTTATCTTCCTTTAAAAAATTGAAATGATTTCTCTTCAAGAAAAAGATTAAACATGAGGGGATGTTTTGGACTTAGGAAGGAAAGATGTCATGTTATCTGTCCATCACTTGCAATAATTAATACAAGCAAAAGATGATGTGCAAGACTGGCTATTTTGATCCTTTGTAGTAGATCTACTGCTGTAAAAATCGAGCACGTTAAAGAGAAGTGGAACAATATACAATTGGCCACAAATGGATTACACAGCTAAATTGGTATTAGTGGTGTCATAGAGAGTGAAGCACTTTGGATGCTGACAACACTGAATGGTGAGCTTCTAATAAGAGCCAATAAGTTTGTTCTTTTCTCGAGGTTTGAGGGATAATCCAGAGTTGACTTTATATGGTCTGATGTGCGATGAACATGAGAAATTGTTGGATGAACCCAATCCATGGCTTTTTCAATACGTCAATTCCAATCCCAACACTAAAATATGGTTGATGTGGAAGTCTCAAGAGGTGGAAAATATCCCAACAACCCCTTCAGAGGTTGGATTGGACCGGCATCCATGACTTTTCAATACACGTCTCAATCCAAAAGAAAACTGGAAATGTTTGAGATGGCCCGGCATCATCATGCAATAAACTACCGAGTCCGCCCAAAAAATTATCATGGGACATAAAGAGCCAAATTGGGTTTCCACCCAAAAAAATTAGGTGCATCTTGGAATGGAATTCAAATCCAAGATTTGAGGCTACACTTGCAGATTCTCATGATAGTTCTGAATAAAATAATATGAGAACTAACATGGTTTAGATGTTGTTTTCTTCATTCCTTGCAGATTGACTGAGGAGAAGTGGAGAAGATTGCAACATCTACGTAGCATTTGAAGACTACGATACTTGAAGGTTTGTACACATATCAACCACTTGGACTTGTGACTTTAATTGTGGTAGGGAAAGCAGTGCCTAAACTTGACCACCGGAAATTGATGGGCAACTACTGACTCACCTATTCATGGGAGAGCCTCTACCATTAGTTTCATGTCGCCTCCTGTAACTTCATGAGTTTAAACTACTCTCATTGAAGGAGACATTTAGTGACAATTTTCTTCTCCGCCTAAGATTTGTAGTGCTAAAAATTAAAACATATATAGGGCATGAAAATGTTTATTTTCATTACAGAAATAGCTTCCCTGCTTGTAAGGGAACTTCGTATGCTGCAGTATAATTTTTATTTCTTATTTTGTGATTGTAACTTTTAACGAAACAGCATTTTATCATATGAACTTTTAGTTATCTAAGACTTATCCATCTAAAATAATTTCTGTCAGATTTAGGAATCCTTGCAGTCTACGTTTTATGTTTATTCTTTTTGTTTAACGTGGAAAATTTTTGCTAATATTGTGAGTAGAAGTGGAAAAAATTGGGGTCACCGCATAAAGATTTTTCTTCTTATTCTTCCCTCCCGTCAATCATAAAAATGGAAACTAACATTCAATTAATAAATATTAATTACAATGACATACTTATAATGTTCACTTAGTTGGGAGTGTTATATATGGTCATGACATCAGTTGTTACAGTACGATTCCAGTTTGCCTACAACGTCGGACAGGTGGCTACCTTCTCCAGCATTAAAAGTCGGAGTTGTACCCGAATCCGTTAGCTGCGGGTGGTAGGTGGAGCGTCCCATGAGTTGGGTGGCCTGCCGGGCGTACCCGTCTCCAGCCACGAAACAGACCCATTTCAACGGCCGTGATGGAGCGCAACTATCTCGGAACGCACAGCAGCCTTGGGTGGGACCCGCGACCCGGAGGTTTTAGATGTGCGGTGGCGTCACAACCAACCCCACGTGACCACCGGCGCGTCCGAATCGCCATCGGTAAGCGTTTGTTTATTTGGGGCAGCTCTTCCGCGCACTAACTTTTACCTAGCCATTCATCTACCTGCCTGTTCTCTTGCGGGTCCCACTTCCACCATGGTTTGCTGAGCTGAAATAATAGTCGGCGGCATCAGAATTGGAGAACGTTCATATGGCCGCCTACTCATCGCGTAAAAGTTGAGGTAGACCGTTGGGTCAAAATATTCTGTCTCCATTCATTTCCTCTTAGTTTGGAATAACCGACTGTGGAGGGGTACATATGTAATTTACTATTCGTAATATTTTCCTTGTCCTTTCAATCCGGTAGTTGGTAAGAGAGAGAGAAAGGGAGGGGTAGGTGGTGGCGAGCACAGGAAGGCGCAGAGCGGCGAGCATAAAAGGGTAGCTGCCCCCATTCGTCCTTCACCGTCTGCAAGACCGCTGCTGGTTAGGTTTGTCCTTGGTCTTTTCTTTCATGATTTCTTCCTATGGTGCTTGTTCTTCTTGCTTGATCTTTTGTGGGTCTCTGCCCGTAACTTCCTTTTTCTTGGCGGGGAAACGGGTTCTCTTGAATGAAGAAAGAATTAGGAACCGCTTGTTTTTGGCTTATTTTGCTTCACCGTGGGTCTTCAGCCTTGATGAGATGGTCCTTGATCAAGAATTTTTATCATTGTTCTTGCACGAAAGGTGCTTTGCTTAGATTGTGTGGACCTAAGCTCTGCTTAGATTGTAAGGTACTAAGCTACTTCTTGATTCAGTCTGTCGTATCCTGAGACTTATCCGATCGCATAGTTTAGGGCATAAGAGAGTGGCGATGAGCATTCTTTTGGTTGGAAGATTCCTTCTCGACTAGAGATGCATCAAAGCACTTATGGAGGTTAACTGGTCCGTGTGCTACATTAATTCATTCAGTGGCTTTGCAATACGTGGTGATGATGAATGCATATTTATGCTAGAGGGGCTAATAGAAGCCACTGCAGGAACAAGTAAATGCTATGTACCGCATAACATATGATATGATCATAACAGCATACGGTTCTTATTCTGCAAGTGCCTCCAAATGATAATGTTTAGTGATTAATTGCTTATGATCCAGACATCCTTAAGAATATCATGTTTCTGAGACTCAATGTTTATGTCTCTTAATTTTGCAAAGTTCCTTCCGATTTTCAGGTACTTTGAGGAGAGTGATATTAGTGAACTTGTTACATTGTCATGTCTTAGTAGACAAAGATGTGCCACGTAGCAAATTTCATTCCAATTTTTGGGAGCTTTTGAGGATATTGATTTTAGGCAACTTGTTACAGTGTTGTGTCTTAGTATGCATCTTTGAGTCTCAATATCTAGTTGTTTTGTGGTTAATTTTTTACTCACTCTCTCAGAGAGATATAAGTAATGTTTGTGCAATAATATGTGATCCATTCTCAATGTGCAAATGATCATTTTTCTATATAATTATTCAGGTTTCATTCAAAGAAGAACAAAATCATCATACTGCAGTTAGCCATGTCAACTGTGTCAGATACATCTTTGAGAAATGGCTCCTTAGGAAATAACAGTTTTAGGAGTGAATCATTTTCAGAAGAGAAAGACATGGGTCTTGTACGGGAGGCTGGTTGTTTATCCATAATCGTGCTTGGTGCTTCTGGTGACCTTGCCAAGAAGAAAACATTTCCTGCACTCTTTCACCTTTTTCAGCAGGTTCGTGGTGCTTATCTGTTTCATCATATATTGATTGATATGTATTATTTAACTATGTAGTTTTCTTTGATAACTAGAACGTGAAAAATGACCTCGTTATATGGCTTGTTTTTCTAACAAATCATTGTCCTCTTCTCTTGATGAATACTTATGGTTACATGTTGGAAGTTTATTTTTGACTTGTGTTTTATCAAACTTGTCGTTGATGTCTAAGCAAAAGCCTGCTGTTTATAATGTGATTTTTTTTGGCATTAGGTGAACTATTAATCTTCAGTTCTCTATAATTTCTTTTTGTCCTTATCAAGCAATATTTTTCTTGATAATCTTGGCTCATTTAAGTTCTTTGTTTGGTTTTGGGTCAATATGTTTTTGAGTTTAGCTTATTTGTTGGTCAATGCCATGATGAGAATTTCAGATGAATAATCTTGAGAAATTTTACATGGAAAGGAATAAAAGGTCGCTGCTCGTTCCGTGTGTTGGCACATTATTTTGCTTTCCATGAATAGTAGTGTTCCTAAGAAAGCTTCGAGTTCTTTAGATTATGGATTGTTTTTTGTTAATTTATGCATATCTCAGTTTGTAAAGGGTTCTTTTGTGTTTTTAGTTGATTCTAGGTTCTTTTTTGGATTAGTGTCTTACAGCTGAGATTCATTTATATTATTATTTTTTACATTAATGTGTATTATTGTACATTTGAATTTACATGTTGAAATGTCAGATAATGTCTGTCTATTTATGCATCATATCAGTTTATGTATGCATAATAAGTTCATGTTTACAGTTGTAACATCTGTAAATTTTCTTTGTGATTTATGTTGCATATTATGATCAATGCCATTCTTTTGAATAAAGATATCATATAGTATATGCAATTTCAGTAACGTACTCATGTTGCTGGAGAAATAAATAGGGATTCTTACAAGAGAATGATGTGCACATATTTGGTTATGCTCGGACAAAGCTTTCAGATGATGATTTAAGAGAACGCATCCGTGGGTAAGACACTATTTTGTCATAAAGCATCTTGATCACTAATGAGCTTCATCAATAATTTTGGCCTTAACCTCGCACAAATTGTGAAATATACCTTCTCTGTCATTCCATTTTCCCTTTTGGATCATTTGAGATTTTGATTATGCATTGGATATATTTTGTTAAAATGTATCTAATCTTGGATGGTAGTACTTCCAAGTTCCAACTAATATTACAGTGATGTGATAAATGGGTCAAAACAAGATTCAAAATTACTGAAGGAAAAAAAGAAACAAGTTATACGAAGCATGATTGTCCATTATAACAAAAGGGTTGAATCTCACACTTGAATGATCTTTAGTTTCTTCTAGCAGCATGGGGAATCAAATATAGAACATAGGTAGCATGACAACTGGAAATGTTACATCTACTGGTACAAACTGGTTGTGTCATCTGGGACAGTCGCCTAACAAACATCATCTGATAAAATCTTATTAGTTCACTTCCTCATATTTGTTGTTTTTCTGCAAGGATGTTATAATCAGAGCATTGGTAGGATTTGATGGGTCTGATTGTTGTTACAATTCATGTCTAATGAGGTCTACCTTTCTAGTGTGTGTTGTCACCCTCATTGTGAAATATATGATCCGATGTTGTTATTTGATCTGGGCAATTACTTGTGTGTTTCAGACATTCAGTAGATTTTTTTTATTCAGAAATTATGTATTGGTGGAGATTCCATACAATTGGTGGCTCAAGTATGTTTTATACATGGAATCAGGATTAATTTTTAAACAACTGATCCAAATAATTCATATGGACACTACATTTTCTCAAGTTTACTCTTTTTCTATATTTTTGAACTAACTCCATGATCAAAGATAACAATTAGAGAAAATTGAGCTTAAACCAGTGCATCTGATCCTTAGGCTATCAACAATCACGCTAAACAATGACACTTAAGCAATAACACATGCTGCAGCAGTATTGAGGTCAAAGTCAGTAAAGTGTTTTGGAGAAAAAAGTCAGCAAACTCTTTTGGAAAAAAAGTCAGTAAACTGTGTTCCTCCATGCACTATGATCTTATCTGGATCAAAAAGTCATGAATCTCCACCTATATATAATTGTTTGGACTCTCCTTTTAGTTTCTTGGAAAGTGCTAACTTTATTTAGCTAGAAAGGCTCCATCACCCATTTGCCTTATATAGATAGGTCTCTGGTTTATGTTCTCTAGTAACCCACCCTTATCTACTAGCTTCATTTCACTTTGTTGATGAAATTAATGAGCTCATGCTCATCCTCTTTTCCTCAAAGAAAAATATAAAAAAGAATTTGTGCTACAATAATCATGGGCAGAAGTTAATTTTACTTGGCAAGGAGCAATGTGGAGCCGCCTGCCCAAAGTACCAAGTTCCTAATTGCAAAGTTCATAAGAGATATTGAAGGTTATATAAACATAGGAACTTTGCAGACAGATGCATGCAAGCATGAAATCTTGACAGCTACATATGCCAAAAAGAAAAATACTGAGTACAATGAGAAGTCATTGTTGAGATTTGGAAGCACTTAGTTTAACTGGTGATATCACACTCAGTGAAGCTCAATGACACAAAGATTCATGCTTCAGTGGATGGATTCCAAGCAAAGAATAAAAAGTTTGCATTGCATATTTTAACTGGTTGATTTTAGATCTTCAAATGAACCTCAGAGAAGCAATAAAATTTAAAAATGGACTTTTCATTCCTTTTTGCAAGTACCTTTCCATTTGACATTTGGTTAGATGAAAATGAGCACAATAGAAGAGAACATTTTCACTATTACAGTGAAGATTCTGACCATTTTTTTTACATCTTTAGTTTGTTAGTGTTTTTCTGCAATGCAATTTGATAATAGAACTGAATTTTGTCAATGTTGTTCAGATACCTTGGCAAAGTTGTGTCAACTGAAAATGTAGAGATTCTATCGAAGTTCTTGCAATTGGTAAACTGATTCTACCTCTCTTACTCTGAACTTTTCTGAGTTTAGGAGGTGTAAAATTTATGATTGCTTTGCAGATTAAATATGTCAGTGGCTCATATGACAGTGAGGAAGGTTTTCAACTGTTGGATATGCAAGTTTCAGAGCATGAGACATCAAAAAATTCCCAACCAGGAACCTCTCGCAGGCTATTTTACCTGGCACTTCCTCCATCTGTGTATCCTTCTGTCTGCACAATGATAAGAAGACATTGCATGAATCAGTGTAAGCTTTCCCATAAATTTCATAAGATGTGATAATTAGGTTTGCTAGTATAATGTCACTGATGTCATTTAACATAGAATTTAACATCTGTATGTACCTTATGAATTTGTATAATTCATGCTTGTTACTATCTAGATGAATGATTCATGATGTCTTCTTCTCTCTCATTCTTGTCAATGAAATGGACCAAATAGAATTTGAAGAAGCCATTGCAATCTTCAGGTTTACCAATGACATTTTTCAGTTACTAGTAGTTTGGGTAAAATACATTACTAAATGAAAATATTTTCTACTTCAATGGCTGTAATTTTCAAAGTGTATGTTTCCCATGTCACTTTCCTTAAGAATTTTGTTGACTGTCCTTCATCTATTATTTTTCGTAATAAATATGTTACATTATACTTTCCTGCAGACTTTGTTATGGTTGCAGAAAATAATTTCTATGTTAGTAAAAAGCTTTCAGAGTTAGTGCAGAACATTTGTGAAAAACTGCTTTTCTTTGATGAATTTGTAAACAACCTTTCCCTTTTGTTGCCACAGAGAGAGAGAGAGAGAGAGAGAGAGAGAGAGTAATTAATTATTTTCCTCTCATATATATTTATCTCTTTTTCATTTGCTTCTCATTACACATATTTCATGATTATAATTTATAACATAATAAAAGTGCATAGTTTTCTAGCTTTGCCACAAAAGAAATGTTTCTGCAAGAGGATTGGAAAGGATAACTATTATAACATTTTAATAATGGTTCGGGAGCTTCTTGAAGTTTCAATTATGTTGTATTGTGATAATGTGGTATTTGCATGGTTCTCATGCCATGCTGAGGGTATGCCAAGACCATTATTTGTTTTTTATTTATATTTGTTGGTAGACCTCATAGTGTTTCTTGTGTTGCACCATTGGCATAGGTCACTTGACAACAATTAAATCCTTGGTTCTAGTAGATGCAATATGTAGTATAAAATCTTGATAAATAAGTACACCAACATCATTCTGCATTAATCATTCACAAAGTACTTTCATATAAGTTTTATATCATTGTGTCAACTTAAGAAACATTCCCTTCTTTTTGTCTGAACTACAAAACATTTATAATATATCACTTTTCCTCCTAAGAGTGCTAGTTGTAAAGAACATGGGTAGATTCATGAGCGACAATGATAATAGAAGAGTTACATCATGCATACTGTGGCAGGAATCTGTGTTATTATTTTGGCCTCTGTGTCTGAAAGATACAAATTTCTCTTTCTAATTTTACCTTCCTGTGCAACCATCTGTAGTTAGATTCTTACATTGTTTTCTCCTTTTTTTATTAGTCTTTTTTCTAAAGAGTTTATAAATAAAATATGTCAACATCATTCTGTATAATTGTTAAGAAATTTTTTTCAGATAAGAAGTTGAATCTCTATGTGCCAACTTCTGAGGTTTCCATGTCATGAAGTGCAATTAGTGCTTTTGGCAACCCACAATTGAAGATTTTGTACTTCCATGAATTGATTTTATGTTTTCATTATATGTTTCCTTCCAAAGGGAAACTTCTTGTTCTTCATATATTACAGGATTACTAGTTACACAAAAATTTTGTTATTTGATATATGATTATATCCAAAGTAATTTCCTATTGGCATCATAATGGGAGTCTTCTTCCTTTTTTATGCTGAATCTTACTAGTTCTTTAAATTAATATTTCTCAGCTGATCTTGGTGGGTGGACACGCATTGTGGTTGAGAAACCTTTCGGAAAAGACTTGGAATCTGCAGAAGATTTAAGTGCCCAGCTTGGAGAGTTATTTGATGAAAAACAACTTTACCGAATTGATCACTACCTGGGAAAGGAGTTGGTTCAAAACTTGGTAATAATGTGTAACTGGAACTGACATGCTTCTTTTTTGAAGGGATAACTGGAAGGGAGGACACCCCACCAGGCTTCTTTAATCTCCCAACTAACAATTAACTGTTTTCCTATGTCTGGTTTAATTTACAGCTGGTGCTTCGTTTTGCAAACCGCTTCTTTATGCCTCTTTGGAATCGTGATAACATCGATAATATACAGGTAATTTTTGCTCCTACAGGAGCTGTAGTTCAAGAAACATGGGTAAATTCATGAGCCAGGAGGATAATTTACAAGTGTCTATCATGCATAATTTTACAAGAAAATATGTTTTCTTTTGGGCTTTTCATCTGAAACATACAAGGCCCCATTTCTAATAGTAGCATGCAATGGCTGTGGATTTCTTGTTCTCTTTTTTCTGGAAGCCTGAGACTTCCATTTCAGCATCCATAACTCGTTGGCACTAGCTTTTTTGATGTGTTGTTTCCCAAATCCTAACTACTTAATAACATTAATTCATTTTGCATTTTGATTATACACGTATCACGGGAAAAAGGCACTTTATGTACTATATATTATTTTATGGCCATCCACTCATTGTATTTCATGAGTTTGAGAGGTGCCACCATTATTCTTGCTTCTAGAGTAACAGTTCAATATTTTGATATAACATAAATAATGACATCGTCCTTTGTATAATATTTTTTTGGAAAGCATGTCGAATTGTTACGGTCTTATCATCCAGAATATTCTCATTTCTAACATAGCAATAACTCTGAACCTGCAGATTGTATTCAGGGAGGACTTTGGAACTGAAGGGAGAGGAGGATATTTTGATGAATATGGGTATGTATATTTTATGCATTTTGAGAATTGGACGAAACATACCTTCCAAACTAAGGACCAGATCTTTTTCCTGGCACTGGAATCAGTTCTGAGAACTTTAGCAAAGCTTGATTGGTGATTGGAAGAATATGCACAGCTCATGGTTTAGACTTTAGAGAACTTCCTAAGAGAAAATTTTGCATGATTTTAGTTTGGATTATGCCTGTGTAGTTCCTATCAGATATTTCCTTACTGGGGTGGAGTCTGTACTTTTCTTTAAGATGCTCTGAAATGTACTTTATGTATTAAATTCAGACAACTTCATTAAGTAGAAATTTTCCATAATAACTTGTTAATATTGTTGGAGGCCACACTGTTTGGTAACTTCCAAGGAGTCCAGTTTTTGCAATAGAGTGGATAGCTTCTTCTTCTTCTTCTTGAAAGAAGCGTAGGGAATCTTGTTTCTCTGTCTTACATTTTGACTGCAAATACTGGTGGTCATATTATATACTATCATACATATAAAATTAAGGTAAATAATCTTTGTTAACACTGTTTTGGTATATTAAATATTAAACTTTTTGAAGGCTAACCACATTTATCATTTTGCAGAATCATTCGTGATATCATTCAAAATCATTTGCTACAGGTAATGGAAAGTAAAGTATTGTTGTTTGTTTGACAGATTAAATTGTATACCTAGGACTATTTATTCTCTTAGAAAATTGATTGTTCACTTTTGAAGAAATGTGCAATATGACTATATTTATTCACCATTCATCTGCTTGTTTGTAAATTGTTTATCTTGTTAAAAGTAATGAAGAATGGAAGATGACGCTTAAAAACATGCATGTAATGCTACTGAGGCTAAATTGTCTCCAAATACCCCTCAGCTTCCTTAATCCTTTTTTGGCTTATTCTAAAACCTTTATTTTCCTTAAAGTTGTTTCCATTCTATATCTTTCCTTGCTATTAGATGTGATCTCCCATATCATTTACATTTAATTGATGCTAGAATTATATCTTAAAATTAGATTTTAATTGAAGATGTTACTTCTTTGGTCTCACAAAGACAACTATATCAGTTTGATCTACCAAAAGAATATACAAACATTAAACCTATGTCCTCAGTTGTTTATGGCATTAAAGATAGTGCGATCACATGGTTTGTTTTCAAAAAACTATTAACTTTTATGGCCTTATAGTGTCCCAAAAGTCTTGTAAAATTGACACTTTCAGCAAATATAGATAGTCAGTCATCCTTCTGTAAGCTGTTTTTTCTCTTGTTATTCTAGACTGATTTTGTTTTGTCTCAGTGTCCACACATGTGAAAATTAGTTTTGTCACTTCATTAACTCAGTTCTTCACCAACTAGATTATATATATGATGGGCAGATTTTTTTTAAGTTCAATATTTATGATCCACCATCCATCTTCACTTGAATGCTTAAGATCTTCTTGCTTGAAATAGGACCTTGTTCTTGCAGATTCGAACACTCTTCTTTCCATATCATGGTTTTAATTCAGTTTAGTAGCATTTTGTATTGATGTAGAACTTGTTATCTGCTAGATAGTCACCAATTGGCTAACTTGATTTTAAATAATTCATGAAGGCATGAAATGTATTGAAAGGCAGATGGGGTGCTACTTTCAGACAGGAGACTAGTTAATTATACATAATAGTCTTATTTTTAAAACAATTGAAACTAACTATACTTACATCATACATGAACACAGTTGTGTAGTCTTGATAGCAACTTAGCACGACCACAAATTTAAAAACCAGGTGATTGTCTTTTTCTTCAAATACAAAATTACAAACTGTCTTGACATGATTACAAAGAAGGTCAACATCTCATGACATGCTGATTATGTCAAACTTTTTTTCATATTTTCCTTGTCCTTTAATTTATTGCACATTGTTAGACTTGAAGAAACAGCTGCTTTGATACTGTTGCAGGTCCTTTGTTTGGTTGCCATGGAGAAACCTGTTTCACTAAAGCCTGAGCACATTCGGGATGAAAAAGTGAAGGTCAGAACTCATTTTGTATGCACCAACTTTAATCGTGTCTTCATCTGCTTGCCATATCTTGCACATGGCCATTTTTAATTATCCCAGTTAGTCCAACAAACAAACTACGATACATTCTTTTGCCTCCTTTATTTCAAACTTGGCCATCTTATCGTGGTGTCTTTTTCTAAATTTTTGTCAACCATCAGGTTCTTCAGTCAGTGCTACCAATAAAACCTGAAGAGGTAGTCCTTGGACAGTATGAGGGCTACAAAAATGACCCAACCGTTTCTGACAGTTCTAACACTCCTACATTTGCAACTGCCGTTCTGCGTATACACAATGAAAGATGGGAAGGTTTGGACCTGTCAATTACAAGTTATATTTCATTCTTTTGATGGTCATATCTTTTTGCTTCTGTACAAAGAACATAGAAGCAAGAAATGCCTTGCTGATCAGCGTGGGTCAACATGGTGCATGCACACCATACCAGAATGGTATTGGCTGCATCATGCCAACCTGTGCCAAAGACAATGGCAATGGCAATGGCAATGGCATGCTATTTACCTTTCTTAGCTGCTGGTACTTGTGATGTGTCAACTGACACATCACGGTGTTGATGTGCCAGCAAGGTATCAACATGTCCTCATGTTGTAAAACCACAATCTTTGCGCTAGATTTTATAAAATGCTGTAAAATGACTAAAATCTTTTCCTAAATAATTGTTTTCATATTGTGCTTATCTGAATTCACTAACACTCTTGGATATCATGCAATGCAGGTGTTCCTTTTATTCTCAAGGCGGGAAAAGCTTTGAATTCTAGAAAAGCAGAAATACGTGTTCAATTTAAGGATGTTCCTGGGGATATCTTTAAAAGTATGGTTTTTCAAATTTCATTTAGACTCTCTAACAACTCCTTGACGTTCTCTCTTAAAAAGTTTTTGTTTATCAGTCTCTAAGTCAAGCAATATTGTTCAACAACCTCAAATTTTGAATAAAAATTCACTTTAGACAGTGCTTGGGAAGTTAGAGACTGAAGAGAAATAACCATGTTGATACTTGCACAATATATTGGTTTCTTGTCCCACTCAATGTCATAATTTCTTTTCCACTATTTACTCTTGTAGAAACTTATATCGTTTTTTTGTTATTAAATGTGCTAAGGTAAGAAGCAAGGGAGAAATGAATTTGTCATTCGCCTGCAACCATCAGAAGCCATGTATATGAAACTAACAGTAAGTTCTTGATCCCTTAGTCAGTGGTGTATGGTACTGTGTCATCAGCACAGTCTTGTCTTGTAAACCATCTCATGGAATGTGTGTCTTAGTTATAAGCCACAGTTTTATCTCTGGTTGCATCATTTTGATAGTTGTTAGACTCGAGACTCCACCCTTTGAGTCTTAGTTTGCCTGCAATCATCTTGTTGACTGGCTGGAGGATATGGCTCTTTAAGTTCACTTTGAGACGATAGCATGGAAGATAGATGGTCATATCATATTCCATCATGATTTTCACCAGAATACTGGATATCATGCTAGGGGTATCATGACTTGTTTCCTGCTTCTGGAGCCTCCAAGGTGTTTCTTGCGATCGCATGTCCTTGTTATAATAATTTATTTTGTGATTACTTTATTTTCTTCTGCAGGTCAAGAAACCCGGACTACAAATGTCAACTATACAGAGTGAGCTAGATTTGTCTTATGGTCTAAGATATCAAGACGTCAAAATCCCGGAGGCCTATGAACGGTTAATCTTAGACACGTACGTTCGGTAACTTCTGTTAACTAGTATTTGCTACCCTTTATAAAGATTATATTCAGTATCTGTATCTTTCATTTGAATATAGTTCATTACATATCAAAACCCATAGATGACCCAGAAACTAATATTTTCTGCAGTCTTGTTTTGCGTAATGATCTTAACAGTGATAACTTATCCGGACAAGTACTTTTATCTTTATCTGGAACTTATGGTCCAATTTACAAAATTTTGCATCTAGGTGATAGAAGTTTTTACAGATCACTGTTAACAGTAGTATCAATCCCAAGTCACCGTAGCTCCATCCTGAAACATTCTCAGTGATTATAAGGACCAGTGACCTAAAAGGATGCTTTTTGTAATACTAGTACTTTTATGTTTGATCAGATGACCATCTGCATAGAAAGTACTTTTATGCTAGTACTTTTATATGTCATGCTACTACTTTTATGATAGATCATTAGGCTTTGTCACCAGTGATCATCTGTAGTTCCCAAATGCCACTGAGAACTTTGGTAGAGGCATAGTTCCAAAACCCAGAAGGAATACAGCAATAATTGATGTCTTAGCTAAGAACATGTCTTGGAACTCGAATGCAGATATATATGGCTACTGAGGATGTCTGATTGTCCTAGTATACCCTGATATATGATGTCTGAATGAAATAAACCAACCAATGTCTTGTGTGCATGCTTCCCTTATGTACATCCTGAAATACATATATCAATGGAAGGAAATCATATACTTAACCAACCAACGAAATGAAGTGTGCGTATGAACTTCTCATGTTGAGAGAGCTCATTTTTTCTTACAAAAAGCTTGTCATTACTTGGCCACCTAATTTTACTTTCTCCACATATTATCAGAGTCCTAATGTCGATTTCACATTCCATTCACAAATTTGCAAACTCTTTTTTCTTGTTCGGATTGTTCATCTGCCTATCACTTCGATCTCTAATTTGTCGAAATATCTTCTTCACAGAATAAGGGGCGACCAGCAACATTTTGTGCGCAGAGATGAACTGAGAGTATGTCCCCTCATAATTAATTAATCTATAGATGAAATAAATGAGTTTGGTTCTGATTTTTATTGATTGTGTGCCATAGGTCGCATGGGAGATATTCACTCCTCTTCTACACAGCATCGACGAGGGACAACTGAAGCCCATTTCATATAAACCAGGCAGCCGTGGTCCAGCAGAGGCAGATGAGTTGCTTGCCAAGGCTGGATATGTGCAAACACATGGCTACATATGGATTCCACCTACCCTTGCATAATTTGCACTCGTTAGTTAGGTAACCCCTTTCGCGACCTACATACGCCTCACTATAATAGTATCTTTCAACAAACAATCTACTTCCTACCTTGCCCTTGAGCCTGCGTATGTAATATGCACCAAAAGCCATGATGCATGTTTTGCAACAAATGACATGGCTTTCCTTGCGAGCGTGTCTCGTGCTTATGCTTGTACTACACCATGCCCTCGATTTTTGATATAAATAAACTGTTTTCTCCTTCTTGGAATCTAATGCATCATTGGTATGGATATGTTACTCCCACTTAAATCCACTGATTTGTTGATTCTTTAATATATATATTTTTTTAATAAGTAAGATGCCAGGTATCTTTGTAGGTTGATCTAATTCTGGAATTAGCAAAGGAAGATATTGCATTTAACTGCTACAAGTTCAACGCGTGTTTTATTAGTTTTCAGACGTCATCACTTGTGGCCATTACGGCGTAGTAGTTTGTCAAAGCCTCGTACACCGGAAGAAGCATGACTAAATCTTTTGACAGTGATTTGTCATTTCCGCTGGTTTTGTATTATGTTTCTGCTTAACGTGAATTCCTAAAAAATTGGCTAATATTAGCTTTTTGTCTCTGAAGAGCGCTTCATTTTCATTTTCTTTAACGTTATAATTTTACCCTAAAAAGGTGAGCGGTTATACTATCTTTTTTCAACTTTATTGTCTTTTTCTTAGCTTGGTTTGGACCGGTTTAGGTTTGATCAATAAATCTTAAGCCGGTTCAAATAAATTTGAACCAGCTCCAAAATTTTTAATTAGAAGATAAATTTAATAAATAAAATTCAAATTTTAGCATTTAGATATTTATAATTCTAAATAATATTATAAATAAATATTTTAGTACAATATATAATTTTAATACTTTTATATATTCAAACATTTTTGTGCCCCCCAAAATGTTTTCTAATTTTTAAAAATTTTAATGAAATTTTTTATTTATTTTTTTATATATTTTATTATAAATTTGGTCCAGTTTAATCCATGGGACATGTTCTTTATGCATCGAACCAAAGCCAAAAAAGAACTTATTGTAAAGAGAAGAGATGAAAGGGAAAGTAAAAAGGAGGTATATTTAGAATGTTAAGAAGTGGACGGTCTGATAAAAGAAATAAAGATGGGATGTTCTTTGAAAAAGTCAAAACCAACGACTTCTTCCTAGAATTCGTCCATATTCAAATTCTTTATCAGCAAAAGAATTCTTCAACATATGTACTGATATCTCTTACCTCAAAAGAGTAGGTAGATTGGCATGCAGCTGATAGACATGAACATGATATGCGCAACCCTTCGTATTCACCGATCAAATTTGAAGAGCCGAGATGGCAAAACAATGAGAAAGCAACAGGGTCATTTTGCAGCCCACTGAATTAAGAGAGATCCGGCAGCTGGTTAATTACATATAGTTAGCTGTCTTTTTGTTTAGATCTTTACACTTCAAAAAAAATTATATTCGTATTTTTATAATTACGAAAGTGAAATATCTAAGCTTATTTATTCGTCAGTTTTATCGACGAAACATAAAATAAAAGATAAAAAGATAATTTTAACATTGAGTGATGGACGATATCGATGGCGGACAACAATGCTGACACAGTTGTCTGGCCACCTCCGACGATAGGTCCACTCTCATCACGACGACACCCGCCTCCACTAGAAGTATGCCACTGACCTCATCATCACCCTGCATCACTCTACATCTACGTCGATACTAACACAGTTGTCAAGCAGCAACTGCCTCGACGACGATGCAGATGGTGGTGGTCGCCTCGCTACTGACTTGTTAGTCTGATCCCAGCCTCAACCTCTCCCTCTTTGCATCTGCATTGATGTCGATATAGATATCGAACGACCGTTGCACTAGATGTTATGCTTGAAGATGGCAAAGGACATGGCCATCGGCCTCCTCTACCTCCACCAGAGAAACCGTCGACTATGCATGCCAACCTCAAGCCCTCCAACGTCTTGCTTCGCTTAGACTTCGAGTCATGTCTCGTTGACTATGCTATCATCCTATCCCTTTTGCCCCTTCCCTTAGCCTCACTCCATGACCTCGTCGCCCCCTCCTCCTCCGTTGCATCCTCCTCACTCTTCTACCATACGCTTGAGTCATGCCTTCCCAAGCCCTCCTTCACCCTCTTCTTTGAAGTCTACAGCTTCGACATCTTCCTCTTGGAGCTCCTCGTCGGGAGGTCCCCCCTTCTAGGACCCGATAGAGGAGCATAGTGTCGATATCCCCCAATGAGTCCGCTCCATGCGCGAGGAGGAGCAAAATGACTCTAGCGAGGACCCTAGGTTGTCCAAGAACTAGGCATCCAAGGAGAAGCTGATGGCACTATTGAACATCACGATGGCATGCATAGCAGTCGAGGCGGAGAAGCATCTCGTTGATGCGAGGGTGCTACAGATGATTAGGGAGGCAAGGGTGGAGGTGATGGTCTCATCCAACAGTAGCGACCACTCGCTAGGGATGTGGTCGGACAAGGTGCAAAACTTGTTGAGAGAGCATGGATTAGAGGGTGACGATCGCTCGACGTTTATGTCAACGCCAACGCAAATGCAAAGGGGGAGAGGTCGAGGTTGGGATCAACCGACGAGTCAACAACGAAGGAACCACCATCCCTTCGTTGGGATCAACGGCTACTACCGTATGCGTTGACACATGCAAACGGTACTCAAGTGGCATCGTAATGAAAGTGAACCTTATCATCGTCGAAAGAGACCATACAACTAGTCGACATCGACGCTAACGATACCGTCATCTGCCACTAAACATTAAAATTACCTTTTAACTTTTTATTTTTATGTTTATATCAATAAAATTGACATCATTATAATAAATGAATCTATATATTCTATCGATAAAATTGATGTCATTATACTAAATGAATCTATATATTTTACTTTCGTAATTATAAAAATATCATGACCGAAATGCTAAAGATGATTAACTCCAGAAAACATTATGTAATTAGCTCTCCAGCAACAAAAGAACCCAATCTTTACTTGAGAATATTATTGAATATGCAGAAAACCAAATATGCCAAGTTATATATTAAAAATATTTAAAAAAAATCCTGAAAGCATGGACTCAAAACCCACCAATTTGGGCGATAAATCTCCAACAAGTGTTCTTACAGGTATTCAAAACCTCCATATTATGTGGGGAAGGCAGAAAATTCGGTAACACCCAAAACAACATTACCAATATATATACTTCATCCACTGCCAAAATTTGTAATCCCTAGTGACCGAACATCCACTCTGCTCCAGCTGATCCATCCACACGACCTCACTTGCTATCAGTGAAATCAGCATCAATTACATCACCATTGTCGGGCCCCTTGGTAGATGGTCCGGTAGATCCAGCATCGGCTCCAGGAGCAGAACCCGGGCCAGCTGCCCCAGGCTGGTTATAAAGCGATTGCCCGAGCTGCATCACCTCCTGGTTCAGGGCTGCCATTGCGTCCTTCATGCTTTGGGTTGATCCACCAGCAACAGCATCCTTGAGGTCCTTCAGCTTTGCTTCCACCTTTTCCTTGACTTCGGCAGGTACCTTGTCTCCGAGCTCCTTCAGTTGCTTTTCGGTCTGATAAATCACAGACTCAGACTGGTTCTTTGTATCAATGTCGTCCCTCTTCTCCTTGTCCTCTTTGGCAAATTTCTCAGCTTCCTTCACCATCCTGTCCACCTGGATATTTCCATGTAGCAAAAATTGGTAAAGTTGAGTCCCAACATGTGGATTTGCACCCAACTTCCAAAATTCAACACAAATAATTGTGGTCTAAAGTGGATAAACCTAATTATGACTAGTGCTAAAAGAACACAACCATGACAGCTTTGATCTTTTCCAACAATTTGTGCTTTTGCATAGTACTTGGATAGTATTTCATGGTAAATTTCAAGCAGAAGATAATGAACTGAAAGCAAAATATGAAAAGCAACATGTCAAGATAAACCCTCTTGAGAGCTATGCTAATGAAAAAAAAATACATGTTCGTTACAAGTCATAAGGAGGGCCAAAACATTTAAAATATTAAATCAACTGGATATTTGGGCATATTGAAAATGCTGACAATATATGAGTCCATCAAAAACTATATGCTCTGGTGCCATATGATAATTTTTTGAAAAGTGGAACCGCAAACAACTTTTAATCATTCTAATTGTGAAACAAAGCATCCCTATGTAGTAGGTGATATACAAAAAACTGGATAATATGATGGTAGGTGATCTCACCTCATCACTGGGCAAAGTGCTGGCCCCAGTAATTGTTATGTCTTGTTTCTTCCCAGTGCCCTTGTCCACAGCAGTAACAGAAAGAATTCCATTGGCATCGATATCAAACTTGACTTCAATCTGTGGGACCCCACGTGGGGCTGGAGGAATTCCATCAAGACGGAAACTGCCAAGTGATTTGTTGTCTCTCACAAACTCTCTTTCACCTTGAAGAACATTTATCTCGACGCTTGTCTGGCCGTCTGCTGCTGTAGAGAAGACTTCTGATTTAGATGTTGGCAATGTTGTGTTCCTTGGGATGATCTTTGTCATCACACCACCCAAAGTTTCCAAACCAAGGGATAGTGGTGTCACATCGAGAAGCACAATATCACTGACATCGCCAGCCAGCACTCCTGCCTGCAAACGTAAGCGCAGAAGTAAATGAACTACCCCATATAAAAGATAAAGAATAAGGAGGGTAGCTAGATCATTCTGAAAACATTAAAATCTGATCTCAAATGACCTAATTCTAAACTAGTTTTACAGATTACACAAAACAGAACTTCCTTTGAGGTTGCAAATCCTGAATATCTAACTGTAGAATCAATTACAGAAACACTAATGATTGATCGCAGAAGAAACATTGGCACCATCGTTACAGAAAAGTTAATCCAGAACTTGTTTGCACAAGGTTCTGTATCAGTTGACATGATAATCAGCAGCAGTGCATAGAGGTAAAGGCATAAAGGTCTTCCATCATAGAATTAAAAAACTGATGTAGTTTTTCAATGCCAAAACTCAGCAATTTATGCATATAAACATGACCACAAAGTTACAGTGCATGTAACTTGAAATGCAGATATCACCAATTCATACATGACAAGTGATGAAACAGATGTCCTACAATTCCATTTTATAATGCTGGTGGTTTACAGATACATTCCATATATGTTATTATCAATTATAAAAAAAAGTGATTATTTTACTTGTATCATCAAAATTTTAAAGCACATAGTACACATCAGCTATTTATATAATATAAATAAAAAAACAAATTAATGTTCCATTGTTGCAAGGATGTTTATTCTTGCCCATACATTTATAAGCTTCTAGTGTAACATGGCTCATATTTGTCACTTAGATAGCTCAATACTACTAAAAGTTGAAATTTAGGCCTTATAGCATAAATTTTGGGAAAAAAATTGCATGAGTTGATGAACATCATTTTAAAAAACGAACCTGTACTGCAGCACCAAGAGCAACAACCTCATCAGGGTTGACAGTAACATTGGGGTCCTTCCCAGTCATCTTCTTCACGAGTTCCTGAACTGCTGGGATACGAGTTGATCCACCAACAAGGATTATCTCATCTATGTCCTTAAATGAAAGCTTTGCATCTTTCAGGGCATTTTCTACAGGAGTTCTAAGCCTGATATCACCAACAGGTATACAAAAGATAAGGATCCAACTCAGACATTTTAAAAATGAAGCATGCATATACACTATTACCAAAAAAATTAGACATCAAATCATTTCCAAATTACAGAATTAACCAGAAATATCAGTAATCATAAAGTAGAATGATTTTCACATTTTCGACCAAGAGGCTTAAATCCACCATTTTCTAAATTATTATGTTCTGCATCCCAATTCGATAACCTCACATAATGGAATTTGGATATACCTGTCAAGGAGGTCTGAACACAATTCCTCAAATTTGGCCCTTGTAAGTGTTGTCTCTATGTGCTTGGGGCCATCAGCAGTAGCAGTGATAAAAGGTAAACTGCCAAAGATCAGGTACAGAGTCCAGATTAGAAAGGTCTAAAGATAATAAGAAAACAAAATTTAGAAAGATCATGATGATAAAACAAACAAATCATAGACACAACAGAATCTAACCTCATGTTTGTTTGAGTCAAGGAAGACAATTCCATCTTAGCTTTTTCTGCTGTTTCAGTCAGTCTCTGAAGGGCTTGTTTGTCTTTCAAAAGATCAATCCCCTCATCTCTCTTAAAGTCAGCAGCAAGCCAGTCGACAATTCTCTGAGCAAGAATTAACTTTTATCACTCAACAGCAAAGAATATTCATGTACTTATTTACCATCAACAAATGAATGCATTAACAGTATGCACAATTTATGCAGCAATATAAGAACTTCAGTAAGCATATTTTAGCAAGAATGAATATGATTAATGAGTTCATCAGTAAAATTTTGCAAGCATTTGGTTGCTTAGGTGGAAGTACAGAAGATTCAATAATGACCTGAACAAACCTGTCTAGAATGTGCTGATAGAGAGATGCAACACCGACACATTATGTATAGAAGTTAGCAAGATACAGTTTAAAAAATGTTGGTTCAGTGAAAGAAGATCAAGAACAGTCATGCAAGTATTCTAGACATTAAAGAGCAATTGGTGACTGATACTTGTATGAACAAGAAAAAAGAGGATAAATTATTGGGCACAAGTAAAATTCCTGAATTCATCAGAAAAGAAAATCTGTCGATACAAATATAAGTAGGTACTAAAAACAACCTACAGAAGAAGTACCAGAATGTAGAAACCAACAACAAGACTAATAGCATCAAACTTTCTTTCAGTGTAATCAGCTACTGGAATGCTATCCTTCCACAAAGTATAAAACAGCAGTCTTTGCAATTATCTTATCTAGAAATGATGATATGCTACTTCATGGGCTCATACGACAAAATAACCATCCCCCATCTCGGTTTATTGTGTGGTTCTTAGTGGATACCTGACAAACAAAGACAACCAAACTACTATGTGAAACTTTTAGAACTTGGCATTACTCCATGCGAAACATTAGTAACTTGGCGTTACTCAACCCAATGGCTGATTCTGTTTGATCAACTTAAGGCTTGGTAGCTGCAAATATAGGTGCTTTAGTAGAAGAATTAATTGCATAATGGGGCACCAAATATGCGCTCTAGGCAATATAGACCAAGCAAAAGGAAACACCAACAAAAATAAAAATATTGAAACGATAAAAGTTTGGCATATCAAATATAATTAACCTTGTCAAAGTCATCACCACCAAGGTGTGTGTCTCCTGATGTTGAGAGTACCTCAAACACACCATCTCCAACCTCAAGAACTGTAGAATGTTTTCATAAAGGCAGTTAGAATAAGATGGAAAAGAACTACATCGGAATAAAAAACAAAACGGCATTTAACCATGAAGTTAAAGTTGGAAAATCACATTTTGTGCTGCAGAAGCAACTGATGTATATAGAGTTTTCAAAGTGATAGTTATGTTGTCATGATTATTCAAAAACAAGGTGTCCATGGATGGTGGTGTCCATGGATGGTACAAGAAATGCTCAATCTAGCTTCCTCTTAACTCCAACAGCCTTAGCAGTTCTCACAGAATGCAAAACCACTCATGGTTTGATCTGACCATCCAATACGTACACCACTATACCCAGACTGAGGATTAAACTTTTCAATGGCTCCATAATTGCATGTGGTTCCACCTGAACCATCCAATACGGACACCACTATACATACACCATATCACATCGAAAGTAGTTGTACTTTAGAAGAATCAGTTCTGTATCACAAATATCTTTGTAATCTTTTTTCCCTCCACAGAAGTCCTCACCTATTCCAATATATTCACAAGATTATTTGTACAACAACCACATTATTTTGCTCAAATCACATGAATCTCACTCTTGTAACTCACTCAGTCTCTGAGGGTTCCATATGGACTTTTTAAATTTAATTGAACCTGTTACATACTCATCCACCAAACCCAACTTAATCAAATAAACAAGCATAACAATATATTTGATCAAGTTGTTTTCCTTTTTCTTCTTAGTTTCATCACTAAAACCAACCACTTTATC
The DNA here is from genome assembly GCF_036884655.1 of Musa acuminata AAA Group. Classification (NCBI taxonomy): domain Eukaryota; kingdom Viridiplantae; phylum Streptophyta; class Magnoliopsida; order Zingiberales; family Musaceae; genus Musa; species Musa acuminata. The sequence continues at coordinate 35,458,348 of NC_088354.1, forward strand.
ATAAAATCGCCTCAAATGTGATTGATCTTATAAAACTTTCATGAAAAATCCCAGCAGGAGAAATTCGACAACAGTGCAACACAAACATGTAAGCTTGTACATATAAGTACCATCATAGGGAAATGCATATACATCAATAAATATATATAAATTGCATCTATGAAATTACATTCAGGAAGACCTTGACCAAACTTTGTCAAAGCTACAACTCCATGTTCAATCCAAAATTTCAAATATTTACACTTAATTCCATCCTCGTCTTTTCATTTATCTTATGCATTCGATTATTGATCAAAACAGCTATATACCATGAGATTTGTCTAAAATAAAACTCTTTTGCAACAAGATAAGCCATATGAATGGCAACACATGTTGTAATTTTTTTTGTAAATTATTTAGAAATTATTTTATTGGACAATTTCCACAAAATGGTCTACAATGAAGCTCTTCTATAATAACATAAATAAAATGAATGTTACTATATTGTCTATTTCAAACTTTTTGTAAAGTAGAAACTGAAACTACATCCTAGTTATACAAACTCTTGAGATATGGAATTAGGTGCAATCCCGACAATCATGGACAACTCAAATCTTTTGTTACTTACGCTTTAACAGGCCTAGTATATTATAACACCTTTGATATTAAAGCATAACAGTCTAAATAAAAAAGTAATAAGGAATAGCAGTGTAACTCAAAAGGTCAAAGCGAATTTATACAAATCTGATCTTACATTTAAACAAATTACAATCCTACGGCCAATATAAAAACATAAAGTAGTAATAAGGCCAACAAACAAATTACAAGCTAATTACAATCCTGCTTAGTATATAAAAACATAAAGTAGTACGAACAAAATGAGGCCAACAACAAGCAATGGACAAGATGCTACGGCCACACATACTAATGTCAAATTATCAACATCCTGCTATCTGCTTCTTCTTAGCATAAGAAGCAGCCTAATGTAACAGATAAATCACCATTAATTCCTAAAAGTGATGGTTTTACAATTATCCTGAACTTTGAAATTCTCTCTCTAACTGCCTAAAGTACATTAAAAACGCACATATTTAAGCTATCCACAGGTCAATATATAAGTGCAAGATTGAAAAAGAAGTATCAACTGATATCTGAAAATGATACTAGATACACAAGACAAACATAATAAAACTGGATGAGCTCCTATACCTGAAACATCAAAGGTGCCACCTCCCAAATCAAATACAAGAATGGTTTCATTGTTCTTCTTTTCAAAACCGTATGCCAATGATGCAGCTGTCGGCTCATTAATGATCCGAAGGACTTCTAAACCAGCAATACGACCAGCATCCTTTGTAGCTGTCCTTTGGGAGTCATTAAAATATGCAGGAACAGTAACTACTGCTTTTGTAACCTTGTCATTCAAAAACTTGGATGCATCATCCACAAGCTTTCTTAAGACCTGAAAAGACAAAGATATATTCAAGAATATGGTCAACATAGAAAATGCACCACATTCAAAGCATCAAAAACCAGATGAACAATAACACATGAGAAGCTACAAAAGCACTAAAATTAACATCAGATACCTGCAACCATTGTAAGATTCATTCACAAGTTACCAAAATTTGACAACCTACAAGCTTTAAAAGGGAACCAACATTTCAAACTGCAACAATTTAACAATAATTTGTAATGCCAACAAATGGTAAACCATCTAAAATTGTGATTGGGATTTGAATAGCCACTGTAAAGTGTACTTTACATATGCCTACGGCAAGCAAGATCATTTTGTGTATTCCACAAATAAAAGAAACAGAAATAGAAAAAAAGGATGACAATGACAAGAAACCATACCAAAATATCCAGAGTTTACTGAACTTAAACTCTAATTGATCAGGTTATTACACATTATCCAACCTTCTGCAAGAGGAACTAAAAGAGAAAGAATAAAACAAAGCCAAAATAATTATCCCAGAAAGCTTTGTTGTTGGGACTTATGGCCCATGTAGCTGACCCCAAATGGTTGGGGCTTACAACTTTGTTGTTGTTGTTGTATTATCCCTGAAAGCTGCAAGTTTCCAGAGTAAATAACACATATCTTAGATTGAGGCATTAACATATGGCCTCTCCATATATCTGTAAATGCGAACAAGCAGGAAACTGGTCAAATTTGTCAAGAAAACATGGTTCATGCATAGTGGCAAAGCGTGAACTAAATGGTTCATATACAAATGTAGACCAATAACCAAGAGTAAAATTAAGGTTAACATTCAATGTAGGATCCAAATAAAGCGACCTGAGCTGAGATCTCTTCAGCAGCAAACTGCTTCCCAATGGCAGGGCAATCGAGCTTGACATTCCCATTCTCATCCCTCAGCACCCGATACGATACTTGCTTCGATTCCTCATCGACCTCCGACATTTTTCGTCCGATGAACCGCTTGACTGAGAAGAAGGTGTTCTCGGGATTCACCACCGCCTGGCGCTTGGCGATCTGCCCGACCAACCGGTCGCCGTTCTTCGTGTAAGCCACCACCGACGGGGTCGTCCGCTGTCCCTCGGCGTTGGTCACGATGGTCGGCTTCCCACCTTCCATGGCAGCAACCGCAGAGTTGGTGGTCCCGAGATCGATCCCCACCACCTTCTCGCACACCACCCGGAGAGGCCCGTAGCCGGACCCATGGCCCCGCCTCCTCGCGCTAAGACGGGTCCGGCCAAAGCCGCTCGGCCGACGGAGGCCAAAGAACAGGGAGTTGGAGGCGGCGACGCGAGAAGACGGCAATTTGGAGGAGGGGAAGGCGGCGGCAGAGCCGAGGACGTGAATCTGCGCCGAAGAGGTCGCCATCGGTGGAAGAATAAGCCCTGGATCGAGGAGACAACTGTAGTACGCGAGAGGGAGGTAACCCTAATCCGAAGGCGAAGGAGTGGAGCGAGGTCGAAGGAGATAAGGGTTAAGGAGAAAGGGTTTTATTGGGGCACAACGACACATGGAAGATTCTGGAAGGAACTCGGAGACGGGGACGGACAGCAACACGTGAACACAAGCGCCTCGAATGGACGGCAGATGGAGAAATAAGGTGAGAATCAAACGGTTGATAGGAATCCACGTCGCGCAGAAATGAGCACCGTGTGAAGGGTGCAACGGAACGACGTCCTCACGTGTTTTGGGTGGGTTTGTTGGAAGTAAGAGAACACGGGCGCGGTTTCTGTGTGGTGTTTTACGTGTCGCTGATCAACCAATTGGTAAAATTACTTTTCGGTAAATTTCTAAAAAAAATCTTAACTTTGATTTTTTTTTTTCTGAACATTTTTACTTTAAAAAATACCTAAAAATACCTCTATTTTTTAAAATATAATACTAATCTTGAAAATTTATTTTTATTCACATAGGATTAAATCAAATAAAAAATTAATTTTAACTTGAATGGGTATTTTTATTTGTATATCACTATTTTATATTTATCAATCGATGTGATTTGTTTTGTATTTGTATGACCTTTCATCTTCGCTCGCTATTTATTCTATCATTATTAACGTAATGTTCTTCCCGATCTTCAAATATCATCGATTTCATACGTTATTGTGTTTAGGGTCGAATTCTATCAACTATACATATTCAAGTTTTGTCATTGACAACACAAACTTCTTTGAACTTCTATTTTATCACTATCGTAAGAAGGGTCAAGCATTTTCTACTTCTAGGGTAACTTATATATAATACGGTTCTAATAATAATCCAAAATGACTTTGTAGCCCCTCTATCTCATACATCACTCACAAAATTTTTAGATAGACGAACCATATAATACCTATGATATGCTTTTTGGAAGATCTCTTAAAGAATTTTAAAATTTTAGTCACTAATAAGAATCAATCGATGCAAAAACCACTCTTACAATTCCTACACTCAATCTCCATCACAGTAAATATAATTGAAAATAATCTATTACAACCATCAATAGTTGTAACCATCATGAAAGCACTAATAGGTGTGGAACATTGATAATAAAAACAAATCACATATATAATCTGAACCTTCTAAGACAAGCTTTGAAAGCTAAAAAAAAAATTTAAAAATATTTTTTTTGATGAAATTGTTATTTAGACATGAGTCACATAGTTATGTGATTTTAACTCCCTTAAAAATAAAACTATATTAATATATTATTTATCAAAGTCATCATGAAATTCATTAAGAATAATTTCGTGTGCAACTTAAGCATTCTTGTATGAAACAACAACTCAATATGTTTTTTTGAATATCAATAATAATGTGATCTTTGATTTAATAAGTGATAAAAAGAATTGCATTCCTCATGATCCCTAATTAATCTTACAAAAATACAATTATGATCTTTATAAAATTTGGTATTTCGAAAACTATCAGTTTTATCATGAGCTATTATCATCCATTAACAATAAAAAATTTTATATTTTATTTTTATCTTATAATTTCTAGTTGCAATATGTTTCAGCTTAAAATTTTTTCGAATGATATAGTATTTTAAATAATATTTTATTTTTTTATGAAAAGGTAACTAATGAAAGCAAAATTTGGATCCATCTAAGGATGTCTTATCAAAGTCACTTAAGTTAGATGGTACCTTCAAAAATATATTAGGTAAGTTTTGAACCCGGATTGTCCGATATACTATCTATAAAAATGTATATCTTATAATCGTTCATGACACATTTGGTATAAGATTTTTCTTTAATTTAAATTCTCTGTAAATCTACCTCATCAGACAAGAACCAAGAAAAAGGATTTATCATGTTTTAGCTCAAGACTCAATATCATGTTTGTCAAGATCTACAAATCTTGTGAACTAAAGTGTTTAATTGAAAGACACAAATCTTTTGAACTACAAGTGTTTAATTGAAAGATATTACCAAGGAACTATTAAACTTCTTTTTGGCTCTTTCGTCTCTCAATCTAAGATGTCTTTTGAAACTATTGTGTCTTAACAATTGGATTATCGAGATAAATTCTAAGATCGACGTTCCTCACAGTCAACTCTTCGAGTGTGATTCCTAGTGTGAAAAAAAAAGAAGAAGGATATGTATCAACATTCTTCCTGCAAAAAAAAAAAAATCATTTTAATATATTCAATCATAAAAAATATAAATAATAAAAAAATATTGAATAACTCAATGTAGAAAGGTCGAGAAAGATTCTTTATTATTGATGTGAGAGAATATACAAAGAAAGGTATTTAGGTTTATAATTTATGAACAGTTTATATATCTTATCTTCATCATTATTTTTTCAATAAAATCTTGAAATCTATTTCAATGAGCCTTAATTTTTTCTCTTTTCATTTGGTGTTTTTTTATCTCTTCGAGTTGGATGATCCAAACCATTCAAGAAGTTGAGTCACATCAATGGGCCATACAATTTTTGACTACTTGCTTATCTTTGTTTACAAAGGAAAGACTCCTCATGCTTTTTGGTTCACACAAACACCATCTAATCATGTTTCGTTGGAGAAATTTCCTTATCATCAATGTTGCATTGCTAAAGAAGTCGATGCAAGATATTGGTTGAAGGTTGACATCTTATTGGTAGTAGTTGGATGTCCCATGTCATTTTCTCTTCTTGACAACCTTTAGGTTATTGATTTGATGTTTGTTGTCAGACATAAGATAAGATGTTCGTTCAAGCAATTGTACCCATTTGGTATGTTTCAAGCTTTGTCATTTACTCCCATCAAATGGAGCACCAGAAAATGGCCAATATCATGGATTTATTTCTTTTAGTTTTCATGATAATATGTTTGAATTCTTAGAACCAATGTCAGAAATTAAACTAAAATAAATCTCTAATTTGATTTTTCTTTTCTTCTTCTTCATAGACAAATAATATTTATGTTATATTAGTTTTTTTATTTATATTTGGCGAAGCAGAAAACACTGCGGAAGAGGGGATTTGTTGCAGGAATCAAAAACATGCACTGCGCTCGACGACAAGCATTCCATATGTTAGCGAAAATATGTACATACAGACACCTGCCTCGCTTCCCTGCTACGAGTACTACACGCTCAGACTCAGGGCCGCCTTGACGTCGAGCCTCCACGCGCAACCGCCGCCGTCTAGCCTCCACACGTCGCACGGCGCCGCCAGAGACGGCGGCCCCTTCGGCCGCTCCGCGTGCCTTACGCGCACCCTGCACGTGAACGCGCGGCACGTCCTCGCCGCCGGGACCAGCCCCCGCGCGACCAGCTTAACCCTCACCTCCTCCTCTTCTTCTTCCTCCACTCCGCCGGCCGCGCAGGAGGAACCGCTACCCTCGCCCAGCACCATCCTTCGGTACGCCTCGTTGGTCCAGGTCACCCCGCCCCACTCGTCCGACACGAACCCGGGGCACTCGTCCGCCGCCAGCGCCGCCCTGGCCACCTTGTCGTTCCTCCATGAGACCTCCCCCTCCCTCCACGTGTCGGTCACGCACTCCACCGTCACCCACGACACCACCGCCCGGACCGGCCGCGGCGCCACCACCACGTCCGCCGCTTCTCCCTCCCCCAGCCCCATCCACGTCGGCGCCACCGCAGCAGGAGTAGGGCACCATTTTGGCGGCGCTCCGGCCGGATCGCCCTTCCTCTCCGGCGTCTCCGGCATCAGCGGCAGAGTCACGATGGTCGACGAGGAGAACGACTTCCCTTCATCCACGATCGGCGGCGGCAGCGGCGTCGCCTCCACCTTCCTCGGCTTCCTCCCTCTGGCGGCGGCGGCGGAGATGGCGGGTCCCTTCCGCTTCGGCCTCCTCGCCCCGGCGGACGCCTCCTTGGGGGCGGCGGCGACGACGGTCGGAGAGCCAACGACGGGCTTGGGGGCGATGGGCCGGAACCTGAGCATGATCCGGTCCACCTTCCAAGCGACGTTGGCGTCTACGCCTCCGCCATACATCGCAATACAGCAACCGCCTCTCCTCTCCATCCCCTTCCTCCGCCTATTTCTTTATTATTATTTTCTGATCACTTCCATTAGCGATCGACTCGCAAAGGAGGGGCTTAAATAGCGGGAGACCGGACGACACGTGTCTCTCGCCGCGCTCCCATTGGATCAGAGCGACAGGTGGCAGCAGAAGAGGGAAAGTGCACGTGAAGGGCGGACGATGGTAGGGACAGCGGACGCGGGCGTACGGAGCCAATGAGGGAGCGCGGAGTGTCCCTCGCGGCGAGGCTACACGTGGGCGTCGGAAGAGGTGGGAAAGCCAAGGGCGGAGTCGTGGGTATCGAGGGGGAAGGGGACACGTGGAGGAACGAGACTGGGATAGGGACCAACCTGGGCAGCGAGTGGTGGGGGAGAGGGCGCGTCCCGTCGTTGCTATTATGGGCACCTACGATTGGGTTAAAAGAAGAAGCGAAATGGAAACAAAAGCGAAGTGAGGGAACAGGGACGGGAGGGACACGTGGAGGTGCCGAGCCGACGTGGGCGCCACAGATGGGAATCTATGACGTCACCGCACTATTCGAAACAGGGGACGGTTTCGCAGGTACCTCGTCCTACCGTGATACCCACGTCGCGGCATGGGAGATGCCAGCGGGAATCAAGAAGGGGAAGGGGGCGTTGCGCGAAGCTCAAAGCGAGATGGAGGGACGTGGTGCGATGGAGCCGGAAAGGCCATCGATCGGCCGCCGCGTGGTCTGACACGCCTAAGAGAGTGACGTGGACGGCCGGACTTCGTCCGTGCGACACAGCTGTCTTGGTTTAGAAGGTAGAATCTTCCGGAGAAGATAAAGGAGACGGGATGGTGAGCGTGACAAGCAAATGAAAGCCATCGGTTCGTCGTTTGTACGAAGTGGATGGGCGGCAGCGACAGGGCAACCAATGGCGAGGTGGAGGAGGAGATGGGGATGATGGGTTCGAATGATGAGGTGCGATGGACTGTCGGTCCATTTAAAACTAGGAAAGACCATTATCCAAGGTGGTGATGTGGGTTTCGTGGTGGGGCCCCGACAAGGTTATGGATCTTGTGGCCACAGTGAGTTTGATTTTGCATTATATATATATATATATATATATATATATATATATATATATATATATATATATATATATATATATATATATATATATATATCTCCTTTCTATTCTCTCAAATTAGGAAGTATATGTAAAATTATAAATGTCTCGGAAACTAATGGTTTCATTTTTATTTCTCGATTATTAAGTCCAACATTTGTAGTCATAACGAGAGACAAGAGAAGGTATATAAGTTTTGAACACAATCTATCAGCTCTAATATTATTTTAATTTTATATTATCATCCATCCATTTTTATATTTTTGACACTGTTTCACGAATGGCGGAGGAAGATCCAAACCTAATATCCGAGAATTAATTGATAGTTTTTAATAAATATGAAATGAAAAATGTTTGAACTTAGGATCTTCGATTTTGATATGATCTATCTATTTACATTCTTAACAAAAATCAATTCTAACTGACATTAGCATTTTAAAAATATATTTTACATATATTTTGAAGTAAAAATATATTTTAGATTCGAACCAAGAGTTTATATCGAGTTGTTTTGGACGAATGTTGGGAGTGTATGTTGAGAGTTGTAATCTTTGGTGGGACTTGATATTATTTTATAATCCATATTACGGGAATTACACTATTTATAGAATTTGACAGTATAATTATGTGAAAACACTTAGAATAAATATATTGTCATAAGAAAACAGGTAACATTTAGTAATTAGGAATAGGGACGAAAGATTCATTTAATACTTGCTATCATAAAATTCTAAAAGTAACCAAAGCATCACAATATGGTAAAATGACAAGCACGGAAAACAAAGAAATCCTACATGATATATCCGAGAGGAAAATATTATACACATTACGATGAAATCCTGCATCTTATAATATATATAATCAAAAGGGTACAACCATATATAATACGTTATTACATAAAAGCTCAATCAGGACAAAACATCGAGAGTGGCCAGCATAATATGGGCACGTGGTTGAGAGCTCGGTTGCTGCACTTCATTTTTCATGTACAGTACTCATCAACCAAAAAGTACCCAATCAGAGAAACCAGATGACAGTGACATGACGACGCTGCCATCTTTTTGACTCGTCTCTCGGAAACAACCTTATCCATGTCTTCCATCTGTCATAGGCTAACTCATTCTGTGAGGGTAAAGGGTGGGCTTTGTGTGCCAACCCAGACTAAGCGAATTATCTTAGTAGCGCCATGAGATCGGGACCAAATCCGTACTCCTAAAGCTCAAAATGACACATTTACCCTCACTGTGATTCTAAAATCCTTTACTTATTCTCTTCTAATCATGATTAATGTTCATAATTTAAAATTAAAATCACCAAATACATTATAGACACGTGCAATATTATCGTTTCATCGTGGGTGAGTACAGAAGACAGTGATAGGTTTGCTATTCATGGGTCTAACAGTTCGCTGTAGCACGAGTACAGACGAATGGAGTCGAGGGAGGACTTGCGGTCGCGGTCCTACCTCCATAATTCGCATTAAAGGCAATTGCGCCGTGGTCCGGACGCAACTTTGTTTTGGCGGACAGAGGGAGGGACGTACTTGTTCCCCATTCAACGCCACGATGTTAGCCGTCGACCATGTCAGTGCCGTGCCAGATAAAGATGACATAGTACGCTGCCAACCAATCCTAAACGGACAAATTGGGTCGCCAGTGCAGTTCGGATAGCGGCCGGCCGATATTTGACCACGTATTGTGACCACCTCAGATATCACCATGCTTATTAGATTACCCACCCCCTAACATGTCATGCAACATCCCCGACTTAAATAACAATAAGACGTAAAATGAAACACTCGAGCATAACGTACCCATATTTGACCAATTAAACAGGGCTTTTGTACATCAACTGGATGCTGCTTGCAGAACTCTGCATTGAAGTTTGACACACACACTTGTCTCAGCTTAAAAGAACGTATGTAAATATGTAGTCTACAGAAAACATGTCCTTCTACTAATCATACAGATCAGATCATGTCTGATTATTACCAAACGAAAATCATGCATATCTGATCACTAAATGCTCTTCATTGGTTTCTTGGATTTGTTTCTAGGACGCATCTTCACCAGGGATTTCTCCAAATCCTGTTGAGAGAAACAAAAGTTCGAGTTGGAAGGATTAAATAAGGTTATGTTTTCTGAAGTTCCTATAGGCATATGGTATATTAGCACAGACATAAATAAAGACATTTAGAGAATGAAGACTTGGTTTTCCTCGTGGATAACAAAACACAAATAGGTAAATTAAATACTTGAGTGTACTGAAGCAATCAAAATCCATTAGCATATGATAAGCTGATCACCATAGTTTTATGCTTTATCAAAGTCATTCTTTTTTTTTCTGTGGCCATTAAAATTCATTAGCATATGATCAAAATTGATCATTTACGTCTATTTTCATTTAAGTTAAAATTGAGTAAGAATTCTCTAATGTTTTCCTTCACGTTTCAAGTGTATTATAGGTGCTGTAAGCAGCCTTATGTCTTCAAAAATGTACAGCTGATAAAAAAACATAGGTGTGATATGGACAGCTAAACTGGATGCTGCAGTAACAGGCTACAAGATGACCATGCCCAAGCTTGCGCAGGGCAGAGTTTCCATTAGCCAGGCTCAGTGTGACCCAATTTACTTATCCTGATGTGGATGCTAAAGCTCTTCTTTCTTCGAACCCAGCACCATAGCAGCTAGATGTGACTGATCACTTCAGAGATGGGATCCACTGTTGTTGCAACTTTTTGTTTACTTTTTCTCTCTTGCTTTTGATTTAATCACCTTATGTTGACTATTGCCCATTCGAGATCATAGAATGTCATTCTCAATAGGAGAAATTCTGATGAAAGTATCTTCCAAATAGAATATATTTTATGCTAAAAAAAATTTATACCCAGTACATACATACAACCATCTTATAGCGATCTGGTGAAAATATCTTTCACATTTTTAAATATTTAGATGAAAGAGTAAAATTCCCTCTTTGAACGATTATTAACAGTAAGTACCCCAATCTCTCCCAATTTCACCACACAAGTTCCCTAAACCTGTAAGGTGGACATAAATACCAGATAATCTCCATTTTTTAACTCACATTCTTTTCTCAGTTTCGGCAATCTAATACATAATCAAATATGTAATTTTCTTCTTGCTAGAGAAAATGACTTGCTTATGAGCAGAGGGATCAGACAAATATTGTCAATTTATCAATTAGACAATTCCCAACTTGGTTGTTCTCCACTCTATCAACTACACCTCAGTGACTCAGTCAACTATCTTGCGTTGACACTTAGGATGAATCCACAACTAAATATAATGATTTGCTACTGAGATATATGTAGAAGCCTCGTTGAAACTCAACCAAGCAGTTGCACCACTCTCCTACCTTGACAACCAGTACCACTCCTTTAGTCCATTAAGTTTTCTAATGTCAATATTTAGTTAATCTACAATGTCTCAAACAAGCCAAGAACGTACAGCTGATCCTGACTCAAAGTAAACATTTTATTTGTTTATATTTTTATTTTTAAAATTATGTATTTGCTTCTGCCAGCCTAATTTAATCATGCACATGAGTGTTTGGATAAATGATTACAAAGATTAGATTATAAAACAATTGAACCAAAAAAAAGGTAGCTCATAGGCAAGCTTGGTCTAGCACTGACTTGCCGAACTCACCTTTTAAAGGTTAAGGATTGACCCAACCTAGTTGATCAGTATAGTAGATGCTGAACCTGGTATGACCCATTACAATAGCAGACCATTTCAAGTCTAGGTCAGCATAAATCGGATCCAACATGCTTAGGGAACACAAGAACAACAAGCCTTATAAAATTTGGTCCAAATGCAAGGAAAGGCTTAAGTAGATTTCATCTGAATGCACTAGCAGCCTGCCGCATAAATGGGTGAATAAAATTACTTTTTAGAGTCAGGAAGTCAAATATATCAGTGGTTATCACTTATACTTAAACTGGCCTTGCTTTGTTTAGTCTTAGCTTAAGATGAGTTAGGTAGGGTTGAACTTTGGATTGGTTCAAGAATATACCACAATCTAATAATATAAAATTAAGGCCAGGGTTTTCCATTTCTTAAGCACTTTTGCAGGCACTTAGATGACAATTATTATTTGTTCTATCTGTCAATTTTTTATTCTGAACTAAATTTGAGTTCCAACATAACTTCAATAGATAATTACTATAGAAAATAAAAGGGTCTATACATCCCGATTTAAGTACCATCAGGAATCATCTGAAGCATTTTAGAGTAGCAAGAGCTAAAATTATAGTCTCATGTGTCATCCAACATAAATATTGTATAGCTTCCTACTGGATTTGGCTTTCTCTTCCATTGTCCAGTTTCTCCTTCCTGATTTCCACTATTTTCTCTCACTCTAATACCCAAATCATCAGAATCCCAGTCTCACTGGTACACTTGCTGTCTGCTAATCAGAAAATTCTAATTACAATTTGATCGATTGGATTTGAACTTTTGATCTATATACCGCATGCTATTTTTCTATAGAGCAACAGATGAAGACCTACTATTAGCAAACTAGATCAATCCCAAAACTGATCAAATCAAGGTGGAACTTGCAGTACAATCACTAGATCACGCTACTACAAAAAACCTGCCTGACACCTTAATCCTCATAGGAAAATCCTTCAATCTAAGGTATGCTGCAGCTGCCCTAGCATGCACTTGGGATGATTTGTATCAAATTTTGCTAAAAGATTAAGATGTACCTAACAGCCTATCTCTATACATTTTATCCTTCGTTCTATAAAATGGGACCAGAATCATTGAATTGGAGTGGAATACACAGGTAGGACCAGAATCTTGTTACACAATGGTAACAAAAAACCCAAACAAAAAATTCCATGAAGTGGTTAACACCAGCATTTATAAATCTAGTCTGTTTCTCTTCAACCTGTGTTTCCATGAATATTAAGATCTCCGTTTCCAACTAGTTAACACAATGACATGAAATAAGTTTTCAGTCACTAGGATTTACAAGATCTTGATAAACAAACTCCTATTCAAAATTTATAACTATATCAGCAATTAAGCACTTTGTCAGTTTACATAGTGCAACATGATAGAGATTGGCAAGCAGACTTATACTGTAAATTCAATGACATAATTTAAAATCAAAACACAGGCAACCAAGTTTTGAAAGAAAAAATGAGGAACCAGATAAAAAAGCATTGTTACGAAAAGAGAGCAAAAGACTCACCAGGTTAGGTCCCAGGTCAGGTCCCTTTGGGGTCATCTCTGTTGTCCAGAGACTTTCAAGATTATAATATGCTCTAGCCTTCTCCTCAAGTGCATGAACTATAACATTACCTGGATGTTAGGAAGTTCGTGAAGAAGTTAGCAAGTTAAAACAGATGGCCGTATTAGAGATTTAGAACTATTTTTAGTGCTTATAAACCTAAAAGAAAAAACTGGAAATCAAGCCAGAGAAGTGAAATGATATGTTTAACCCGATAAACTTCACATAAATAACAGAAAGCATGAAAGAATTAATCAAATAAGTGAAATGAAAAACTTCTTTACAAGGAAAAATCACCAGAATCAATCACAATCCACTTTCCTCCTTCGTGGCCTTCGACACTTGGAAGCACTAATCGTTCAGCGCCTTTTTGCTTTTGTTTTACCTGGGGAATATTATGGCAAAGAAAACAAATTAATTTCAACAATAAATACGACCGACAAACGCTATGGAACCAATCACTTAGTCTCATTCTTCGATCTGATTTCATCAGAAAATGATCAACTCGTCCTCAAAAAAATACTCAAAAAGTCAACAAACCTACCCTGTGAATTAGGGCTTGGGCGATGTTGCGGACGTGCCAGGAGGATCGGCCGGTGGCGACGACCATGTAATCCGTCCAATCGCACTGGTCCCGCACCGATATCACCCTCACATCGTCCGCCTTCACGTCGCCGAGGATCTTCTCGACCTCCTTCAGCTCCAAGGAGCCCGGGTTTGGGGTGCCGGGCGCCGGCGAGGAGGAGACGGACCGGAGGAACCCTAGATGCCGCCATGGGTCATGATTGAGGAGAGGGCGAGAGGACGCGAGCGATGCGACCACTCGCGATTTCGAGGCCGCCAACATTTTGGTAGGTTTCCCGTAACAGAAAGTCGTGGCCGTCTTAGAAAGTTCTCGATAAAACAAAATAAAATATAATTGCAGGTAATTTTCGTATTAATCGTCTTAAAGGTAAATATATCATAAAACACTTGCACACACGAAATTAGCATATATATATATATATATATACACTTAAGTATATATATATATATATATATATATATATATGTATGTATAATACATCCATATAGAATAAAAAAAATCAAAAGTGTCAAACGGACTTAAGTATCCTTTGAGCATAATGCATTGATGTAAGATCGAAAAGTATCCAAAGTATGTGATACTAGCAATGTATTTAGTTTTGTGCATGACGGATAATATATTTTTTTTATACATGACGTACCCATCTACCACCAAAAAAATCTGAAATATAACTTTTATTAATTATGATTTTTATAATCTAACATTTTTAAAAATATTAATTAATGTCAAAGCATTAAACTATAATTTTCTAATCATTAATGAAATCTCAAAAGAGTCATTATTTGATTTTTTTGAAAATATTACCTAAAAATATATGAAAAACCAAGCAATTATATATATATATATATATATGATTTTTTTAAATACTCATTTTGGGTTATTTCTCAATCGGTACCTCCTTTTGTTTTTCCTCAAATAGTATCTCTAACTAAAAAAAATCAAACTCTTTCTTAAAAAATGTTCTATCTGTTATAGTGTTTTTGATTTATTATATTATTTTGACCATTATAAAGCTTACATGAAAACAATATAAGTGAGTCAAATAAAATCAAAACACACTAGAAATCATTTGATATATCATTTAAATATGCATTTATAATAGCTTGGGAATAACATCACCCAAATAAAAATAAAAAATAGTTTGTTATAGTGTATTGGCTGCCAAAATAAAAATACTATAAGATATACTAAAAAATATTATAAATAATCTAAATAAACTCCTAATCTCAATCAAATCAAGTACAAACTTAAAATTATGATGTCATCTACGAGCAATGATAACTAAATAGATATAATATGATATAACTTATAATATTTTTAAATAATATTTATAATATTTTTAATACCTAAATAAAAACATATAAGCATTATGAAAAATACTTTAAATGAGATAAATGGTAACAATGTAACAATTTATATTTGATGGAAAAATAGGTAAACAATTGAGAAGAAGAGTTGGTAGGGATATTTAGATTTTTTTTAAATTACCTAAAATACCAAAAAACTAATATATATATAAACCCGTGATTTCTCTTGGCGGGAAAACATTTGCCTCCCAACAAGAAAAAGCGGCTGCTCTTCCCCTCCTCCGTTGGCTTCCTCTCTTTTCCTGCGAAATGGAATCCGACACCGACTCCGATGCCTCCCACATCTCCGCCACTCCCCCTCGAAACACCAATCCTGGCCCCGATCATCCCAAGCCTAAGTTTAGGGTTTCTTCTCCTTCCAAGGAGAGATCTAAATCCAAATCCAAGCCGGTCCCCCGTAATCCGCCCAAATCCAAACCCAGATCGAACCCTAAGCCCTCCGATCCGCCGCCGCCGGTCTTCCCCTTCGCTGAGCTCTGCAACCCCCATGGCTTGTCCGTCGTCAACCTCCGGCGGCCAGCCGAACCCAATCGCGCCGCCTCCTTTTCTCGGCTCGTGTTGTCTCGGCGGCCTTCCTTCGATCCATTCGAGTTCGAGAATGGTGACCAAAGCAAGCTTTGTGACGAGGTCGTTGGGAGTTCCACCGTCGGAGGGACTGTTCTGAAGGAGCCAGCGAAATCCAAGCGCGTTCGTCCCAATCTCGTGGGGTTTGATGAGCCGGTGCAGCAGCCGAAGCGGCTGGATTGCGGTAGAGAAGGCAAAACCAGATGCTGTGATGATGTCGTTGGAGGTTCCATTGGTGGCATGGTTTCACTGAAGGAGCAAGGGAAAGGCAAACGCATTCATCCTAATTGGGTCGGAATTAATGTGCCAGTGGAGTTGCCGAAGCCGCTGAAGTGCAGTAGAGAAGGCAATTTTGTTCGGTTGAATATAAATGGCCACGGGAGGAGGTTCACTTTCAAGAATAGAAGATCTTCCATCTCCTCACGTGGTCACAGATGGCGTCGGAAGCTTATAGCAGGCAAACGTGAGGCTCAGGTAGCGGATGATTTTGTTTCGGATGCTCTGGTTGAGCAGAGGGAGAGCTCGAGTAATAGTAATCAATTAATTGAAGAGGCAATGATGGTTGCTCGAGAGGATCCATCGGATGAAAATTTGCAAAGATTGCTGAAGCTAACCCATGGCTACGGTTCATTTCGTGAGGGGCAGCTAGAAGCCATCAAAAGGGTGCTTGCAGGGGAGTCGACGATGCTGATGCTGCCAACTGGTGCTGGAAAATCACTCTGCTATGAGGTCAGTTTAGCTCGATCTTCTCCTTTCCTGAGTAAGTGGGATACAGCGTATTGCCATTTCTAGAATATAGTGGCAATTGGGAACTCTATGGCTCCATTCTATTTCTTTTTTTACTTGTAATTTTTAAGAAATAAAATTAATTTTATTTTTGTTTTTATTTTTATGAGATTTATTGTCAATAACGATATGGCATGTTCAGCTGCCAGCTTTGATTTTACCTGGAGTGACATTGGTTGTGAGTCCTCTCATGGCGTTAATGGTTGATCAACTAAGGAAGCTGCCTTCCTCAATACCTGGTGGTCTTCTTTCCAGCACTCAGGTAGCTAAATGTTAGTATCTGTCTCTGATGTTCAAACAAGAATTTGGGAATTACCTATTAGTTAACTGTTACCAATCTTCTCTTCTTGCTTCAGACAAATGATGAGGCTTCTGAAACCCTAAGAAGGCTTCATGAAGGAAATGTCAAGGTGACACTACACTGTTCATTTCTTCAAAAGACATTTGCAGATCAGTATTATGTAGAGAATCTCATAACCCCTTTGTTCTTGATTCAAACTCACAACCAAGTAAATCAAGTTAGGTGGCCAGGTATTAAATATTTTCTCAGTGGTATAATATGCTTATCTGGCCACGTGAATCAAGTTATCCACTATAAATCGGTAAAGCGTTAAACTAGAAATCATTAGTTTTATGACATGGTTTATGTTGACATATGTATGTCAAGTGGTACTATGGTAGTGTTTTGGGGGTTGAATTTGAAGCCTGTTCCTTTTATCATGATGCTATTTTCACTGAAATATTACTTTACATCATGGTTTAAGATTCCATTCAGTACAGGGCATGCCACTCGATATCTTGGAACCATACTAGTCCACCGGTGTCAAGACCAGTATTTGACTGATCTTTAAAACCTTCTTATGGATCACCTTTTGGAATGACAATATTGTTATCATATTTGCATTTTTCTACAATTTAGTTTCAAGATTTCAGCATTCAAGGTTGCTGATTGTTTCTTTCTATTCTCTTGATGATACCTATACAGCAAACCTATGGAATTCTTGTCCTAATGTTACAGGACATTCATCTTTCTAAATCAGGTACTCTTTGTTTCTCCTGAGAGATTTCTAAGTGCAGACTTCTTATCGATATTTGGGAATGAACTGTCTATATCACTTCTTGTCATTGATGAAGCTCACTGCATCTCTGAATGGTAAGTGGCCATTTAGTGCATTGGTGTCCTATTTGTGCTTTTGACTCGCAACCAAGGTCTGATAGGTTACCGGTACGTGAACCGCCCGGTACCGCTACAGTGCTACAGTATGAAAAGATTAAAATTGTTCGGTACACCAGGGTGTATCGCTCGGTACACCCTGATGTACCGCCCAGTGCACCGGTACCATATCGAGCCCGGGTCGAAACGCCGGTACGGTATGGTACGGCGAACCTTGCTTGCAACTAAATGTTTCAACCTGGTTTCTTTAGTGTTGTATCCTCTAATGTTGGTTTGCAATGCTTCCAGCCTAAATTTCTCTCTTCAACAGGTCCCATAATTTTAGGCCTTCGTATTTGAGGCTGAGGGCATCAATACTTCAAAGAAAACTTGGTGTTCAATGCATTCTTGCAATGACAGCAACTGCAACAACCCAAACTTTTCATGATATCATGTGTGCTTTAGAAATTCCACATGCTAATGTTATTAAGATGTGCCGAGTAAGAGAGAACTTACAGCTTTTTGTGACCATGAGCGAAAATAGGCAAGTTTGATCTTGTTGATTAATTTAATTTGCAAATTTCCTTTTTATCTTGTCTTTTTCTCTATGTTGATTCAACTTACCATGCTTCTTGTGAAAACCTAAATCAACAGATTGAAGGATTTATTGATTTTGATGAAGACTTCTCCTATGGTTAATATGCATAGTATCATTGTGTACTGTAAATTTCAGGTTAGGCTTCTTTTAACAATATATATTCTAAATATTGCTTCCATGTTTCTTTAATCAGGAACAGTATGTATATACCAAGCTTGATATGGTTTTCCTCATAAAGCAATTTACCTATTCTTTGACAAGTTGAACTGATCGAATACCTTGTGGTTTCCTTTCTTTTACATATACTCTCTGCCCTCATTCTGTTTTTTTCATCAGGGGAGATCATAAAGACTTTGTAAAATACAAAAGCAATAATCAATAGCTTGATGTCAAGGAGATCTTGGATTTGCTTACAAGCAAAGACAAGAAGACATTCCCATTAATGAAGATGATAGTTTCCTCCTGCAAAATTTCTCATATTCTGATGCTCTCATGAGGCTGAAGTTTTTGGTCTTAGGCTGTCCTTGTTAACTGGAGGGTTGTGATTAGGATTGTGCTTAGTTTGTACAGCTTGGGTTTTGGGAATTTATAGACCAAACTGGTAAACAATATCTGAGAAATTCTCACCCTGAATCATATCATTTTCAACAATATGAAACAAGCCAAACCAAATTGAATTGTCACTCTTTGGTTTTAACTTAAAAGTTGTTTATACAATATATTCACATGAGGTGATAGAGGTCTTTGCGGAGTCTTAAGAAGTTAGGAATAATGCAGGCAACAAAATATAAAATAGGAGGATTCAACTATGATTGTAGCTGTGGTTGACTATAAAAGTAGTGCTATGACTTATGGATTGATTGACCTTCAACATGAAGAGTTTCTTGAAGTTCCAACGGACTGTATACACCTATTCTGTTTCTGCCTTTAAAAATGGTTACTGTTTGCTAAAAACTCAAAAATAATCTAACTATCCTAATTCCTGTTTATTATAGTTTCTTGTACAACATGTTTCTATACACTTTTAGCTCTTTTTTACTAATATGAAAGTACCTGATTGCTCTGAACTCAGCTGAAACCCCAGCGGGAAGATGCACGATAAAAGTACCATGGGAAAGAACAACTTTTTTCTTTGTTTCTTTGGGAAGGAGGAAATGGACATTGAAATTATGAAGATTCACATGTACTTTGCAATATTAGTCTCAAGTTAGATATTAAAAGATGACTAGGTAACAAACAAATGATGACTAAATACTAGGTACTACCTGGAACAGACAAGGGGATCTACTGATGCTGGTTATTAGTCTTTTCCTTGTGAGACTAGACAATACAAAGTTAAGAAATATAACAGCTGAAAAATTTATCCCAGATAACAAAAAGGTTTCAGTGGTTGTTTGTTATGAGAAGTTGACAGTTGCTTGTGTCCCCATTGTGATTTGTAATTTTTTTATTATATTAGTCGTACACTGAAGAATCCCTTTTGCTTTTACCTTTATTTTTCCTGGCAGACTGAGACTGACATGGTGAGCAAGTTTCTTTGTGATAATAATATCCCTGCTAAGGTCGGTATTCATTTTTTACTTTATGACAGTTAGCTATTTCAAATGTCCCTGAATTTAAAATTTTATGCAAGTCAACTTCATAAACTGTTTCGTCCACTTAGGCTTACCACAGTGGCATCCCTGCAAAGAATAGGGTTCGTACACAGGAACTTTTCTGTTCTAACAAAATAAGAGTGGTAAGAATGATATTGTCATCACATTGTATTAAGAGCAAAACTTCATTTATATTTCTTATCAATGGTTTAGCCAATGCATGACCAATAAGAAATATTAATATTAAATAATGCTTGTCTTTATTCCTTTCCTTTTTCCATTGGAAGGTTGTAGCAACTGTGGCATTTGGCATGGGACTTGACAAGAGCGATGTTCAAGCGGTATGAGAAAACCATTGTGATGCATTCTCAACCCTGTAGTTATAGCATGAACCAGATTCTTTTTAAAATTTGTTCAGAGAGTGCTGCTAATTTGGTCCGCATGTTTTGGCAATTCCTTGGTCATTGCTTCTAGAACTTAATATATATTATGTGGTGGTTTAATCTTTCAGGTAATACACTATAGCATGCCTGCAAGTTTAGAGGAATACATTCAGGTTCCTATTCTGATATTCATCATTTTCAGTTAGATTGCAAGCACTTCTCTTTTTTCTTTATAGTTCAAAATCCATGCCCATGAACAATTTCCTTTATAGGAAACTGGACGTGCTGGAAGGGATGGGAAACTGTCTTATTGCCACCTCTTTCTAGATATTACTACCTACCACAAGCTTCACAGTTTATCATACAGGTATTGGAAGTATTAGACTTTGATTTCTAACTTGTTATTGTATTATTGCTCTGACACAGCTAATTTGCTTGCATTCATTTGGTGGCAGTGATGGTGTGGATGAGTATTCAGTTAGCAAATTTCTCTCCCAAGTTTTTTCCAGTGATGTTCACTTAACTGGACAAACTTGCTCCTTGGTTAAAGAGTCTATGTCCAGGAAATTTGATATGAAAGAAGAGGTTTTCTTTCTTCCTTTTTGATTTTTATCCATTTTCCTTTCAGCCTATTTCTTTGCACTTTCTGATTTTCTAATGTCCTTAAGTTGGATTATTTGTCATAGATTTATTCCTAGAGTTCCTTGGAGTATTTTAAACTTAATGCAATATAACTAACTTTTTGAGCCTCCTAGGCAAAATTTGTAATTTTCGTTTCTACACTTGTGTTGTTCCGGGCCATAGCCGGATCGATATGGGTCGACCCATAGCTGAACTGATATGGGTCCAGTGTTTTGTGTGTCTATCTGTCAGAACATACGACAGTACCATTGGGGATTGAAGAGGAGGGGAGGAAGAATGAAGAGGAAGAAGAACAAGGAAGAAGAGGAAAAAGAAGAAGATGAAGGAAAAAGAGGAAGCAAAAGATGGAAGAGGTCCAGAGGAGGCAGAGGAAGGGGTGGAGATGTATGGGAGCAAGTGACGAGTGCTCAAGCAGTGGGTATGGGGGTGGTGATAGGTGAAGACAACTGCACGAAGAAGGAAGAGGAGTCGCGTCGCACGAGCAAAGCCCTAGCACAGGTTAACAGAAAATAGAAAAATAACGAACTGCCTAATAAGGCAAAAGATTCATGTAGCACACCCCAAATAGTTGGGACTTTACGGCTTGTCTGGTTTTGTTATTATTGTTGTTGTACTGGATTTTCTAGTTTAGCTTGGAATGTGTACCAGCTGGCAGTTGGATCGGTGAAAACTGATCGAAGTGGACTGGACACTTCAGTTTTGTAATCCATGCTCCTAGGCCTTGAATGCTTCTATATAGCTTCCCAAGTGTTTATAGTTTTCACTATTCAATTTTTAATATACAAGGCATTCATTCTAGTTTTACTTTTAAGTTCTTGTAAGATCAATTTCTCAACCCAGTATATATATTTCCATTATATTCTGCATTATAATTGTTTGTATTTAATTAAGTAAAACTGCAGATTTATTAGTCATGTTGCTTCTTAGTTGCATGATGCTTTCCTACTTTTCATTGTGGACCTTACTGCTGTGTTGACCAATGAACTATAGCTGATGTTTGCCTTAATTTGATTCAGTGAGTTATGGGTCAGAAGTCTAGGGCAATCTACTTCATATAGATCTCTCAATGTGTCTTCTTATTTAAACTGTTTTTTGGGTTTTATAACTTTTTTCTATGTCCTCATGTCCTTTGGTAAGTATGTACTACCTAACAGCTTAGTGTGCAAATCATATCTGGTGATTTTTAACAGTGTAGTAAATTTCTATCTCTCATGGTGCTAATGTCCAATACCAATCTTATTCAGATTGAGGGGGAATCCAATTGGCTGATTCATGTCATCATTGTTGTTGTTGTCATTATTGTCATCTTTGTCATCGTATGCATTGTATTACCATATCCCAAGTATTGGTTGCCACCTTAGATATAAACCTAAACAAACTGCTACAACATTTTTTAAGTTAGTACTCATTTAGCCTCCAACACTCCATATTCTTCTGGCATCTGTTCAATTTAATTTTGCAAATAGCTTATAGGTTGATTTTTATCAAATAATGTGTTATTCATTGCAGGTACTCTTAACAATCCTTACACAACTTGAGATCGGTGATGAGCAATACCTTAGCCTACTTCCACCGCTGAATGTGACTTGTTCATTGTATTTTCACAAGGTATTCTGAAAAGTAAATCTGCTGAACCATATCTTTTATCTAACTGTTAAATACTTTTGCGATTCAGTGCCTTACTATTTTCCATAAAGTCTTTTTCTTCAGCCTAATCTTGCAATGTTTCCCTGAGCTGACCAGATCTTACATGCTCCTATGTAATTATTGTGATGATGCCAAGCAGAGAATTATTTATGTTTTGTCTCTGTAATCATGATACATCTTCTAAAACTGAACTTATTGCACTAGTGTTCTTGTAAGCACTAGCATATTAACTACAATACATATTATATGTTTGAGAAGACATTGCCTGTCAATTTCATGCTTCTTTCATGCCTCAACATTTTCTCCAAATTGCAGATACCTAAAACAAACTGAGGACTTGAAGTTTATTTAATGAAAGCTATAAAAGGATATTTTTAGCTCTTATAATATAAATGTTGCTTATAGTTGAACATGAAAATAACCTTTTCTTTGTAGGGGATAGTCGATGAAGTTGAGAATGTGCTCAGTTTAATAAGAGAAAGTGGGTAGCTTAGTGTCATGCTTAGAAGTTAAAACAAATGCCTTCTATGGAAAACCGAGGAGTATTAATTTTCCCGGATTCTGAAAATTTTACCAAATTTAAGAATTGCCTTTTCTCTTTCCTTGTCACTTAATAATATTGAAAGATCTTGTAGATACCAGGGTCAACAGTTGTCAAATCACAAATTATTATACTATTCTTTTGATTGGACTGCTACTTATAGTTTAATTTCCTGGTAAATGAGTCAGCAAATATTGCATTATGCTAGTTTTGGGTGAAAGCAATTTATTTTGTTTCAATATCCTACATCTAGCTCCTAAAAACTAAAACCTCAAGATTCCTATCTTTCTTTTGCTTCTGTGGTACATATCACTTATAGTCAAATGGCCTATTCGATTCAAACGAGCTTTGTTCTAATCTGGCTGAAATCCAATAATCAACGTACTAAAAATTAAGGTTTGCAGGCCCTACAACTGATTTACTGCTTGGGCATGACAATTTTGTTTCATATTCACCTTGTTTCTTAGCATAGATGTTATATATTCATTATCATCTTAAAGCTTCTATAGAGCTTTGAATTCTTTAGTTTATCTTTCAGGTTCTGTCCTTTATCTTACTTGAAATGTGTGGGAGGAAAGTCCTTCCACTACATAGAGTTCATTTCATGTCAAACTTAAGACCTAACCCTCAAATTTTTATTGAAGCCTTAATAATATTTCCCCGATGGAAAGTTGACATGCCACTAAAATCTCTTACAGACTCTTATGAAGACTTCATCTTATATATGGATTGACAACAAGCTACCTTATGACTTTCTGATTTCACTTTCTAATGTTACTGGAAGCTATCCTACATGGCATTACCTACACCTTCATCATATTATGATAAGATGGATTGCAATTTCACCATGCAACATATGATCACATTATGTTAATTTTTGTATCTGATTTAGGTTCTTTTTAAACTTCTGGATCATTTTGTTGTCAACAATCCCCATATTTTGTAACTTAACTTGATGCTAGTACAACAGTGATCTAAATAGACCAGATTCTCAAGTTTTTAGCTAATTCACTAACCAACTTGATATATTGGTTGATGGCATTCATATTTCTTGTTAGTTTGTCTAATTATGTAGATGGCTAATTAGGTTGGTTTTACAATATGCCAAGGTTCGCAATTTCGATCCGTATTGGTATACCGAACCTTGCTTGGTATGATATGTAACAAGGCATACCGATGGTACATCAAGGCGTACTGAGTGATATGCTTAATATAGCTGTAAACCCTCCGAAAATACCTGAAAAATAAAAAAAAAAGTTAGGATAGAGTTTTTAAGTTAGAAATAAATATACATTTAGTATTGTTTTAGTAAAAATAATGTAAATTATGTAAGAATAGTGTCACATATCTTTGAGAGAGTTTAGGAGAATGAAAATGTGAGAGTAAGAGAGAGATTGTGAGTGAAAAAGAGTTTGAGTTTAAGAGATTGTGAGAGCGAAATGAATTGAGAGAGAGGGGAGGAAAGTGTTTAAAGACCCTTTAGGTTGTCTCCAATGGTCAAATTAACCGTTTGAAACCCGATATAGGTCGGTAACAGTTGGTTTTGACCGTTACTGCCCGGTACAGGTCGGTAACGATCATATTTTAATCATTGCCGCTCGGTACAACCCCGTATCGCTCGATACAAGGTTAAAACTGTGGTACCACCCGGTAATGGACGATCCGCATACCGAGAAGCTCTTGGACCAGTACGGACCATCCGTACCGAGCAGTACACATCAAAATTAAAAACCTTGCAATATACAAAGTAACACTCTGCAATAGGATAGAGAGAGAGAGAGAGTTGGGTACATTTGATGCATCTACAGAGACTACTTTTTCTTTTTAGAGCTTAATGCATTCTTTCTGCTATGCAATAGGATATATATATATATATATATATATATATATATGTATATATATATATATATATATACATATATATATATATATATATATATATATACATACATACATATATATATACATACCAGGGTCTGCCGTACCGCCCGGTATGGGCGGTACGTACCGGTCCGACAGGTTGTCGGTATGCGGACCGACTGTTACCGGTCCGAGAGTACTGTAGCAGTGTAGCAGTGTACTATAGCACTGTAGTAGTGCTACAGTACTCGGTATACCGTACTGTACCGGTACCGAGCCCAGGTCGAAACGCCGGTACGGTACGGTACGGCGAACCTTGATACATACATACATACATACATATATATATACATACATACATACATATATATATACATACATACATATATATATATACATACATACATACATACATACATACATACATACATACATACATACATACATACATACATACATACATACATACATACATATATACATACATACATATATATATAGATACATACATACATATATATATATATATATACATACATATATATATACATATACATACATATATATATACATATACATACATATATATATACATATACATACATATATACATATATATACATACATATATACATATATATATACATACATATGAGAGAGAGAAAGAGAGAGAGAGAGAGAGATGGGTACATTTGATGCATCTACATAGACTCTACCATTTCTTTCTTTAGTTTGGTCTTTTACTTGTGAAACAATATAATAGAAGATAGTTAATTATTTTGAGTCAAAAATAAAAGTGTGCTCTGTGCTTTCTAATTTTTAGTTTGAATTTGTTTTATAATTTATGTTTTGTCTATTCTTTTTTACTTTTTCCTGCTTTTTAATAAATTTACTTTTTTTTTGCCAATTTGATCCCCTGATCCATGTTTTTTCTCCCCTCTGGTCCATGATCTGGTTGATCTAATCCAGGCCGGATCATTTTAGGTATTGTCAATCCCGATCACAATCCTGAATTTTCATTTTAAGATTTTGGATCCGGTGTTGTTACATGTACTCTTATTTGGATCTCATTCCCAAACATATAAAACATATAATTTTAAATCGGATTATTGTTTACCTGGTCTTGACTAAAATATGTGCAATATCATCTAGCTTTTTCTACTAAAAACAAAATTATGATGGCAAGCACAAAGCCTGGCATTCAGTGGCAAATCAGAGATGTCTGGTGGAGAAAATAGATAATTTTGTGCATTTGAAGGACCTCTTAGATGCTTGAGGATGTAAGAGCTGGCTAAAGCATGAAAAATCAATGGAAAACAAGATGAATATGCCAAACAAGAAGATGAAATCCAATGGTCATATACATGTTTTTGGTACCCAACCGACCTTAATGCCAAGTTCAATTATGTTTTTAGTGGAAAAATCTAGATGAATTTTAAGGAGCAGACAGATTTTAAGCACGCGAAAGCTGCATTATGGGACTATGCCCCATTGGCTAGTGGTTTAATGAAGGTGGCAGCTTTGTTTATACTATAGAATCATTGATACTAGGTCTTGCAATCAGATGACATGTTTTTATGTAGGTTCAGCGAGATTGTTGTCCTTATTCCTTGTCTTTGACAATAATATTTAAACTATAAATCAACGGGTAACATTGCCAATTTGCCTTGTAAGTTGATCTTTTCTTTTAACTTCTTTATTTTGGTTGTTATTTCTGCAGACAACCCCAGCGTTGCTCTCGGACAGGGATAATTTAGTGGCATCAATACTGAAGAAGTAATTTTTATTTTGTCTAACTAGTCAGCACCATGTTTTCCATTATTTTTTATACTCTCCCAAACTTATGATTCTTTGAAACATTGCAGATCGGAAATAAAGGACGGGCACTATACATTTGACATGCCAACAGTAGCCAATGGTGTTGGAATTAAAACAGCTAACCTGCTAAATAAGCTGCAAAACCTAAAGGTTTGGTCAGATCTATTATACCAATTAATTAATGTGAATGAAACTTCTGAATTTGTTTGATTGTATGCTCAATATGCAAGTATCTCTGCTGGATTGGAGATTCTTCAAACATCTGATTTTCCTTTTGACCATTCACCAAAGTATAGTAATGTTAAGTGGTTGTGGGTGGTTTATAGTGATTTTGTTTGTGGTTATGTATAATGTAGAATTTATTGTGGACAAGTTCTTTAAATGGTCTCCTTATTATATCCCATTTTTCTTTATTCATAATTTGTACCTGCAGAAAATATTATAAGTTCAGACTCAAATTTCAGAACTCAAGTCTGGGTCCATATAATTTGGCTTTCTACCCTCTCATGTCACTTGATTTCTTTTTGGCAAATAAAAATACTGGTTGTATCTTTTGATTTATCTTCATATGAATAAAGAATAAAGGAACGAAAGACAAGGGATATCAGATTAAAGGTTATTTTGAAGGCAATACATGAGTGCAAGGTTTGGCTGAAGACTATAATGTGATCTTGATGTTGAAGATGGACAACTATTAAGTTCTAATCCCATTTTATGTAATAGTGTGATTTAATTGGCTTTCCTTCTCTTAAAGTTTCTCTTGCTTTTCATCTTCTGTTCAGCTTTGCTACCTGCAGATTACTAGAAAGTACTTGATTCATTGTCGACTATTATAGAGCATACCATTGCTTTTCATTCTTTCTCAGGGAAGGCGCAAAAATACTCTCCAGAAACTTCAGTGTCTGCATCTCAAGTTTTTTTAAAATCAATCTAAAGCAGAAAGCTGTACTTCACTTTTTATTGTCTCATTTGTTTCTTTCTATGTCAGTTTCATTGACTGAATAACTTGGTTCCGAATTTTCACCTGCATAGTGACAATCATGTGTTCATGGCGTGAAGAATTCATTGTGTATCTTGTTCTTGATAGTTCTACAAATATGTCTACAGGTTTTCAAATCATGTTTTGTTCCTTCTATTGATTAATATAAAGAACTAATAAACTTTTCAATATGTTTCACATTGAACTCAGTCTTCGGGGGAAGTTACATATGATTTGAAGGATCCAGCCTTCTGTTTCACTATAGTGAAGAAACCAGATGACTTTTGCTCCCTATCAGCGAATCTAACAAAAAGACTTGCTAAGGTTGAAAGCTGCAAGGTGATTTAGCTTCCTTCCAGTAACTTCATGCCCACTTCTGCTTTAATGCATTAAATTCTGTGTGAAGTTTAAACTGAAAAAGAATGTCACTTGTACTAGTGCTTCTCAATACCTTTGCTGTTAATAGTTGGCAACACTTGTTCAATCGGTAACAAAAAATGTTTATGAATGTTTTCTCTGATTTAAATAGGTTCAAAAATTAGACACAATGTTCAGTGTTGCATGGTCAGCTGTGAAAGTGTGCAAAGGCACCGATGGTTGTTCCAATTCATTGCACTCAACATGTATTCAAAGAAGAATTTTGGACTACTTCAGCAGGAGGCATGATGTATTAGATGATACTAATATATCTTTTAAGACGGCACGAAGCAGGTTTTTGTTATCTAATGGATCTTTTATATTGCATCCAAAAACCAAAAATCCTGAGCTTGCTAGTCTTTTTTTTTTTTTTTTTAATGCATGTGCTTCATCTAATTGAACGAATGTCACTGTTTATCTTTCTAGTCCATTTCTACGAGCAGATATAAAGGTTAGCCACCATTTCATACTTTTTACTTCTACTCAACTTAATGTCTTCATATTTTATTAAGAATCGAGGTTTTCTCCTTTTGTCAACAGGTTTTTCTGCAGAGTAATTCCTACACCAACTTTACCCCAAGAGCTGTTGCACGTATTATGCATGGCATCACAAGCCCAGCTTTTCCTTCTTCAACTTGGTCCAAAAGCCATTTTTGGTATTCTTCATCTATTACTAAGTTTATCAAATTCCATCTTACTTCACATTGAGGATAGTGTGATTCATATGTTTACATGTTTATGCATCTCATGAATATCAAGAAATATTCTGGATTTAGTATTGTTATGCATAAAGTCAAATTGTTTGCCAGAAAGAAACTGGTTTGAATATTAAAGACCATTTTGCTTCTCTTACAGGAAATTGCTTAATGATTTTACATTTCTCGTCCTTGGAATAGCTTTTTTTTCAATTTTATTCTTTTGGGCAGGGGACGGTATGTGGAGGTTGATTTTCCAGTTGTTATGGAAGCTGCAAAAGTGGAGCTTATGAACTTCGCGGGCAAATGTGGCCACTGATTGTAAGCTCTCTGTTAGCATAATCATACCCATAACAACTATTCTCATCTATTACACTTGAACTTATAGGTCATTAATGGCTAATTATTCTTTTAGGTGCTCAAACTTCTATAATTTGTCTCTCATCAAGTACTTACCAACTACATCAAGATCGATGCCGATCAGTGGTTGATTGGTATAATTCTGATATGATCTGATATATCAACACTTGGTACAGGTTAGTACCATCTGGACGAGAGAAAAAGGAGAGGGAGGAGAGACGGAGAAACTTGAGGAGAACACTGAGGGAGAGAAAGTGGATGCGGTAGCTTGGGTGGCGATGTTTAGAGACGGGAGAGAGAGAGAGGGAGGGAGATTACTTCTGTTTACAGCAGTGCGTAGCTGCCTGTTGGCTGCTGTGTAAACAGTAGTTCACAATGGACCCTCGTCAAATGACAAGTGGTTGGGCTGCCGCAGTGCACGAGTTTATATGTTTTGTAATTAGACAATTAGAAACTCTCCAAATTAACTATGATGAAATGTTTTCAGCATCTGCAGTGGATCTATCCACAGCTGTAGGATGGAATTATTGATTCATTACAACATGTATTGCTTGGACTGCTGTTGGATGCCTCTCTTCTTAGTTTATGCACAGTACTGGTATATATTACCTGTCGTTCATAGTGACTTAATGGTGTCATCTCTCAGTTGCATGTGGACATGTGATGCTCCTCTAATAATCTTGGTTATTATTTTAGGTAACTATGTACTATCTAGCATTATCGTTTTGAGTATCAGATTTACTTTGGATGATTTGTTGATTCGATATGTACTAATTTTTATCGATATATCGACAGGGTATATCGATATATTTTGGGTGGTATAGCAGTCCTTGGTACTATCACTCATGTTAGATGTATGTGAAATGAAATTATATCAACATCTAGATCCCTTTTTCCAATTATAGTGATATGTATGTAGCAGTTCTTTTTTGTAATGTTGCATTTGCAAAATTCTTAAATAGTCTTAAGGTAACGACAAGTAGATATGCATCTAGATCTCATATATTATTATTACAAGGACCACTTAGATGGCCTTCTTAGTTCTTTGTTCGACGGTGCAGGGATTAAAGACAGCCTTTCTTTGTGTTTTTTTTTTTATAAAGCAACACTATCATCATCTTGTAAATGCTTATGGAGGCAAGACAACAGAGCTGTACCCAGCATGAGATACATTGGCCCATCTCTTTGACAATTGGTCTGCTTTAAGCCACAACATACAACTGACCCCAGCTGGATCTGCCATGTCTCTGTTCATCTGTCCTCTACCCCAAGCTGAATGGGCCAAATCTTTAAGAACAAGACTCTCAGTTTCTAGCCCCACATTGGCTGCATTGTTGGAAAGAAGAAACAAGGCATGGCATAGCTGATGATAATAAAGTTAAAATTGTTATTTTTTAACCACAGATGTGGATCCAAATTTGAGGTCTTGGAAAGAAATATTGAGTATAGAAAATACAAAGAATATGTAAAGTGATACAACAGGAGCAATGTACACACTTTGTGGAGGCACATGGAAGAAGATCATATAGTGTATCTACAACTAGTTTTCATTATAGAAAACTAATCTATACAGTGATGGGGGCAAATACTTATTTGTCTGTTTATTTCTTTGTGCATCATTATTTGATCTCATGGTCTCTCTTACAAAATTGTTATCTGGGCATCACATTGATGCAGCAGCAACTATTTGACCTCAAAAGGCACACCAGTGCCAGTGATGGCACAGCTGATGATTGAGACACCCCCCAAAAAGGTCACTCATCTCTTATCTCTCTTACTTGGCTGGAATTCACCCGTGTCCATGTCAACCTTTATTTAGCTGCTCAGTACTAATATGACAGTGCATGAGATGGCTATAAAACATATACCAGTGGTTGGATAATGATTTGTGTTCTGTAGTCCATGAAGAAAGCACTGCATGTGCTTCTTCTTCACGGCACACAGCTCACATGGAAACACCTTCCATTATGGCCATATCCTTTCACTGCTACTATGACACCAAAATTTATTTTTGATCGAAGTTGGATGGATTCAACAGAAAATAAGATAAAATGGACTATCGTCCATGTGCCTGGCACCAATTCCCATGCTTCTTCCCACAGCAGCTCTTGTCCTCTCTCTCTACCTTGCTCTTACCAGATCTTGACCTCTTGAGATGCATTTGAGTTTGTGTGCTTGCGTTGTTTCTGTACTCGAGAATGAGCTCCTGCTGCTGAAGCAGGCCATAGATTTGAGGAAATCTTGGGGTTCTCTGACCTTGACTTGATGATGACTTGCTTCCGTCCGTAGAATCTCAGAAAAGAGACGAGCTTTGTGCAAGCTCGATGTTCCGTTTACGTGGGGAGTTGGTGGTGAAGGAATGGGGCAGTGGATGCGCTGTTGATCGCATCGGTTTCTGAGAGAATGAGGCCTGTAGAGAGCAAGGGGACCTGTACATTTGATTCGGCGCAGGAGGATAATCCCGGCAGCAACGCTTGCAATGGCGATGTCGGACACAAAGCTCGTCACTATCGGAAAGCGTTGAGCTCGCGCAGCAAGCCGGCGCCTTCGAAGTGGGATGACGCGCAGAAGTGGCTGGTTGGGCTGTCGGGCCGCGGAGCTCACCAGCACGCCGTGAGCAAGCCGAGGAACTCGAACGCCGACGATAGAAGGCTGCTCACTTCACTGTCCCAGCGAGGACGGGATTCTTGTAGCAGCGCTGATGGAGTCTTGGAGGGCGGCGTCGTTCTTGCGATTACTGCGTGCGATGAAGGGGAAACGAAGAAGATGGATTACAACGAAGCAATGTGGAGGACGAATAAGCCGGTGCAGGATTCGTCCATGGTGGTAAGATCCGTTTGCTTGAGAGACGCAGGGACGGAGATGACTCCAATTGCAAGCAAAGAACCATCGAGGACGGGCACGCCACTTGGTGCGTCGACTCCGGTGTTGAAGAGCCCGGTTTGTTCTCGATCATCCACCCCTGTGAGATGCCGTCAAGGTGCTCAACAAAATGACAGCTACAAAGAAGGGATGAGGAGTCTCGAGAGAAGCGAGGCCGTGCCTTTCGGCGCGGCCGGCGGGAGCAATTGGCCTTCGAGAGAAGAATCTGGGACTGACGGGGCCAGGTCATATGAGACCAGTGGCTCGGCGCAAGATCGGAACCCGAGTACGCTGGAATCCCGAGCCACGGCATGGGATGAGGCAGAGCGTGCGAAGTACTTGGCAAGGTAATGAATTCTCTCTGGTTTACTCCTCATGTTCTCTCTTATTTAGTTTCTTTCCTTGCATTTATAAGAACTTGTTATTTTGCCAGCATTACCTGCTTCGGAGTGTGTTTGATGCATTCTACATTTCAGTATCTCTTGTGAAGTCATAATTTGTCGTAAAAGTTGCTCAATATTGTGACAAATTCTTATGGTGAAGAATGAGAACAGGGTATTCAGTGGTTCCTTTCTCTAAGAAAAGGTTACTTTGTAGTTCATTCCCTTAACGGTGTACTAGGTAAGCTCATCTTAGGATACTTGTGGATCGTAACTTTGTCAGTCGAAACCTAAAACTTAATCATGTGGTAGCATAAATGATCTGAAGTCCCTAATGATTATCCAATAAATAAGCATAATGCAAAAAGAGACTTTCCTTTTGCAATCTCCAAACTGGCGTGGACTGATCCAGGGTGAATGGATAATAATCCGACCTAAAAGCTTAAACCAATATATTATGAACCAACACTGATACATGTAGCCTTCGGCTTTGGAATAATCCAACTCTTTCAATATCGAACATTGAACAAAATAATTGTTCCTGTAAATCAAAGTGTAGCAGGAAGAGTGAGCGGTTTAAGGCATTGGATTTTGCTGTCTGGACTATATAATTCACATGTATATGTTGACCATACAACATTAGAATGCTTAGCTTCAGCCCAAGAGCTATGAGGACCGCAGTGCATGTTCATTGTAGTTCACAATTTGTGTGAATCTCCACTGAAGTTACAAGATGTATTCCATTGGCAAATGCATGTATGCAGGATATTAATTTCATGTTCTTTTGGGAATATATTTTGAACAACATGCCCAATTATCTCCTTATAGATTTTTGAGTCTTTGCTGCTTAGTTCTAAAATAAGCTTTTGTTCATTGCTGTATCAGAAGAATTCAATTTCTTTGACTCCAGCAATATTAGCATTTACTTATTTGTACTTTCTCAAGTGTTTGCATTATGCATCTTCAGATACAAGAGTGAAGATGTGAAGATACAAGCATGGGAAAATCATGAAAAAAGAAAAGCTGAATTGGAAATGAGGAGGATGGAGGTACAGAACCAATACATGTTATTTCTCTTTCTTTTCTCTCTCTACATAAGCATTTGTTTCAAAACATCTTTGGTTAGAGCTAATTTTACTTTAAATTCTCATAATAGGAGACATGATGCATATGTCTTGCCATCCTCTTGTCAAGATGGTTCTTGGACAGTATTAAATGTTTCAAACGAAGGCATGCTTGGCATGAAACCCTTCTGTCTGACTTTTTTCGTTCGATACAAGTTAATTCTGGACAACTTTCTTGACTCACAGGTTAAGGCAGAGAGAATCAAATCACGAGCCCAAGAAAAATACGCAAACAAGTCAGCTGCAGCAGGAAGGATCGCAGAGGAGAAGCGTGCCAGTGCAGCGGCCAAGCTGAATGAGCGTGCCGCAAGAACTTCCGATAGAACAGACTACATCAGGAGGACAGGGCACCTGCCATCCTCTTTTTTCTCCTTCAAGTTGCCTTCTCTTTGTAGTTGAGGGCCATTGCTGCAATCTGTGAGCTGATGTTTTTAAGTGTTGCTGCCTTTGTTCTGCTCTTGCACTACTGTGTCAGCCGATGTTCATCGGGGTTGTATTTGCTCAAGGGAAATGCATTTTATGTGCTCCCATCTTCATTTGACTTTTCTTCAAATCAGAATAATTTATAGAATAATCTTAGCACAAGTAGCTGCAGCAGCTGCTGCTTCTTCTCAACTAACAACTATATTTCTTGTTGAAATTGCTATTTCTTATAATTTGTACCTTTTTCTTAGATGGTAAACTGCAAAAAATGAATATGTTTGTCAATTTGATGTTATGAGTTTGGCAGAGACAATTTATGTAGCCGTGCTTAGCCAACTAGACAATCATGTTCCAGATCTCAGTAATACAGATCAATCTACCATGAAAATAACATAAGGCTATAATTTGATCAGCAATGTTTTCTCATTGAACTCCATGTTCTGTGACAATCATGTATCTCCCAAAAATGACTGGCCTTTCTAGATTTTTTTTTTCTAGAGTTCAACTACATCACTAGCTTCAATTTTGCCATTATTTTTTTGAACTTCAATTAAAACTTTGTTTAAACTCATCTGACATAATTATCAATGCAAAATCTGTCTGATAAATCCATATTGACTGATAGGTCAAAGTTAAGACAAGCTCAACAAGTTGTAAATAAAGATTTTTGAACTATACTTAATAAGCCAAATAAATTTTCTTATTAACATTTATACCAAATTATCAAGTTTATATTCTATCGTGCCATGTGATCGATTTTCTTCAAGATTTATAGATGAAATTTGACTAAAATAAATAAACCTAAGAATTCAGTAAACACAAATTAAAGTCTACAGATCCAATCCAAGATTATTATTTTAGATAAAAATTATTGGATAAAATTTTTAGTTCTCAATTTTTCGGATATACGTTAGACCAATATTTTATATATAAAAAAATACACGACGCTTTAAATCCTTTAAAAAAATCGATCTTATATATCGTAATTTTTCAATAATTTAGGTATATATTTAAAAAATATAAACAATTACTTCACACATAGTGCCAGTCCGAAAACTCAACTCTACCCGTCGTTTCTACCTGAATGGACATTGGACAAAGGATGGCCCCCACGACAGGCGGCCAAGCCCATAGACGGCTACTAACAAGCCACCGACAAACGCGTTGCTACGTTTCCTTGACAGCTGTGCAACACATCTATACACTCGCTCAAGCCGGGCAAGCAACCAATTAGTTCCCATTTCGTTGGCACTCTGTATCACACTCGCCTCTCTCAACTTGAAATGACCCAACCCTTCGATCCCTCCTCCTCTCGCCTCACCCCGTCATCGATCTCCGTTCTCTTCTAGGGCTGCTCCCGTGAGGATCGGGATGGCGAGATCCAACGCGTCGGGGAAGTACTTCCTGGTCCTGGCCTGCATCGCGCTTCTTGGAGTCGCCCTCGTTGGGGATTTCCTCTGGGCTTCCTCCAATTCCGCTTACTCTTCTCCGGTTTGGTCTACCAGATTCGATTTTTCTCTCGAAAGATCTGCCACCGTCGACGATCCGAAAGCCGAGACGGTGAGTGTGTGGTTCCGATCTCGTTCTTTCGTTTTCCATTTTGATCCTGCGCTTCGATTCTTTTGTTTCTAGGTTATCGGATTAAGCTCTTGGATATCATGAATGATTCGTCTTGGAAATTCTTTTTAGTGATTATCTAGCTTCGTTAATTGATTTCAATTGCGAAAGAAATGCTTAGGCAAGCTCATGACTTCTCACACTTAAATAGGTAAAAGAGACCGAGAATAGGATAACGTTGACAACAGTTGAGAATGCTGACTACTTTGCTTACATACTCGTATTCAAGTTTAAAGATTGAAGTATGAGGTTGTTGTTAAGTCATAGGATTCTAGCAAGTAAGTTGCATTTAATGGTGAAAACAAATATAGGAAGTTGTGACAAATCTGGTAATTATATGGTCAGTTAGTACTAGCCTCTTGCTAAATAGTGATTAAGACAATGCTTACTCAGGCTTTGGATACGATTTCTGTTTGAAGTAATATTCATTCTGATGTGGAAACTTTTGTTCATGATTTGTTTCTTTCTGTGTGACTTATGAATTATTCTTGGGTGAAAGGAGAAACTTTAATATTGAATAAGGTAGAGTGCTAAGTTGATTGTGTGTTTTAGAATATAGATCCCCTACTATGATAACAAAGTTCATCCTAATGCATCCCTAAACCGTGCTAATACTGATTAGATAGTTGATAATCTTTTTCATGATGTCTACAAAAGCCATATTGGATCCTACATTCTCAAGTTTGCTATAGGACTATACGTATGGAATGATATCTGTATTCTATAGGTATATGCGTGTTCTGTAGTTGCCAGAAGAAATGGGAAAAGATCATATTCTTGTGCTGTGCATATTGATGCGATAGTCTTGTGCTAGCTAGACCGTCCCTCCAAGAATTAGATATA
Source organism: Musa acuminata AAA Group (assembly GCF_036884655.1). Classification (NCBI taxonomy): domain Eukaryota; kingdom Viridiplantae; phylum Streptophyta; class Magnoliopsida; order Zingiberales; family Musaceae; genus Musa; species Musa acuminata. Next base: position 35,494,858 of record NC_088354.1, read on the forward strand.
GAAGGATAAGATTTCGAAATAAATATTTGATCTTGTAGTTCAGCTTTGTTTGTTGAACTTACTAATATGTAAATAAAAAAAGCATGGGAGCTTATAGTTGAAGCATTGATATAAGATGGTGAATGATGAAATGAGCAGAAAAGAGGCAAAAGAGAAAATAATCTTGTATGCACCATTTACACGGCCTCTTTTTCTATATCATAGATGCCTGTCAACTTTTCTAATTATTCTTCCATTCATAAAGTTTTTAAGTTTTAATTTTTACATACTTCAATTTATTTTATATATGTGGAACTTCCATAAAAATATCTGAAGTTATTTTGCGAAGCAATCTTAGTACCTTGAAAGCTTATTGCTATGAGCTTTGATCGTTATCAAACTGATGATATGCAAGATAGATATTGGGAGAGGGTCGGTTATGAACAATACAATTGGTCTATCTTATTTAATAAGCCAAAGAAATAATTTAAAATTTCAAAAAAGATAACATGTATGAATCATAGAAATGTCAACTAATTAGAAAAACTAATAAAAAGTTGGAGAACATGAGGATATTATATATTAAAAGATTCTTTGAGCTTCATTTGACACAAGGTATTTAAGTTTAAAAGATCACTGAATTGAAAACTAATAAAAGAATCTCATTAAAAAGTTTAAAAAATATTAAATGGCTATAACAAAGATAGTATTTCTAAAAATAATAAAGAATAATTTATGAAAATTTAGAGATGCTTAATTTATTAAACAATCGTATTATACTAGAAGTTGGACATGGTTTTGTAAATGATCTATTAAAATTTCATCTGAAATATTGTTTCTGTGGCATGCGATACAGTTCTTAAGAGACTATTAAATCTGAGAATCATGACTGCATAATGTATTAATCGTTTATACTACCCGTGAAATCTTCCTTATTTCTTTTGGTCTTATAGCTTTCGAAGTTCTTCATCTTTTTCTCCAGCATAAGCTTCATCCTTATGTTTTTTGTTTTCATATGTTTTTATGAACATTCCTTATGCAGGTTAAGAAGGACAAGGGTGCACAAACACTAATTTCAAAAGAACTGAATGCAACTTTTGCTGATTTACCAGCACCACAGTTACAATGGGAAGAGATGGCAGAGGCACCTGTGCCACGTTTAGACGGGGCTGCTATACAAATTAAGAATCTTTTATATGTCTTTGCTGGATACGGTACAATCAACTATGTGAGAATCTTTTTATGGCCTATAATTTGCTACAGTCCATATCTGCTTATTCTATTTGTAATACACTTCTATATCCCCAATTGTTTTGACTCCAAAATATATACATTTAGCTCGAGCATTTTGTACCTTGCGCTCGTTGATCTTCCAATGTTCAAAAGTTGTTTTCTGAAGCCAGCTGGTTTAAGTTACAACGTATTAGTTTCATTTCACCCATCCAAATTTGATCACATTTGCTGGCTTTAAAACGATTGACTAGTTTTAAGCAGTTTCCATATATATATATATATATATATATATATATATATATATATATATATATATATATATATATATATATATATATATATATATATATATATATATATATGTATAGCACACATGGACACACAGATACAAATACACCCATTCAGTTGGCATAGTTAATAAGTAGCCATTGTACTAATGATTGTTACTTTCTCACTTGGTTCCTATGATCATTTATGTTACTGGTAGTTAGAAAATTTTCTTTGATATGCTTGATGAAGCTTGCTGAAGTATTTTGAAAATTATCAACCCTGATTACCTTGTGATTGATTTCTTGGTTTTTTTTTTTAATTGATTCTACTGCTTGTTAACACCTGCGACAACAAGAATCCATAATTTTAACCTTTTGGGGTCAGCTAATTTTCATTAACACCTGATTAATTAAAAGATAAGTGTTGCTTGTCTTAATTGCAACAATCCATAATTTCAAAAAGAAGTACTAGTCGAATGATTTCAGGTAGTGCAGCTGTTAAATATTGGGAAGTATTTTATTCTCTCTCTCTCGTAAATGTAAATATTATTTTTGCTACATGGTTAAGCAAGCTTTTACACTTGCAATTTCTTATAGGTTCATTCCCATGTTGATATCTACAATTTTACTGACAATACATGGGGAGGAAGATTTGACATGCCACAAGAAATGGCACATTCTCATTTAGGAATGGTAACAGATGGAAGATACATTTATGTAGTGACTGGACAATATGGTCCTCAATGTAGAGGCCCTACGGCTCGCAATTTTGTGCTGGACACTGAGAAGAAAGAGTGGCATGATTTGCCTCCCTTGCCTGTACCTAGGTGAGTTCATCGAAGTTAGTATCTCAACAAGGTCATATTTATATTCCGTAGCATGATACTGTCACATGCAAGGGTTTAAATCAGACTTATGGAGCTTTATCTAAGTCTCCACAAATTTCTTTTTTATTATGTGTCTCAATTCTTAAACTTCCTGATCCTCTTTGTGTAAGAGTCTTGTGAATGTTAGTCAGTTCAAAATGTTTTCTAGCCATTTTACTGCTTTCTGCAAAATTTGGATCAAAATGTTCCAAACCTTGAAAAGCGTTAATGGTGCATTTGTAGGTATGCCCCAGCCACCCAGCTTTGGAGAGGCAGACTTCATGTCATGGGTGGCAGCAAGGAAGACCGCCATGAACCTGGATTAGAACATTGGAGTCTTGCAGTGAAAGATGGAAAAGCCTTGGAGAAAGAATGGCGAAGTGAAATTCCTATACCACGTGGTGGTCCCCACAGGTCTTTGGGCCATTTACCTTAAGTTAGTGTTCTTTTGTCAAACTTTATCAATAACTTTGCCTGTGAGTAATATATACCCGATCTTTTATGCTTGATATATTCATTGGGATTGAAATGTGATTCTGCTTCTAATTAGTGTCAAATGTCAATACTTCTAATTTGTTTAATGTAATCTGAAGATACATATAATTCTTTATGATTTGTTTTCACTTTATATTTCTAATTACGAATTATATTCTGTTTCTGCAGAAGGGGGGGTTGTTATCTTATCTGTTGCTTCCCATCTCTTAATTTCTTAGAATTTAATTTGTCATTATAGGATTAAATTTATTTATCGAACATGCTCTTTCTGTTAGTAGTTTCTTTCTAGATAAGTGTTGCTCGTCATATTTTTTATGCCAGTAGGCACCTTGAACATTTGTTTTTCCTAAGGTTGGTATCCTTTGAAATATTTCCATGTATTTGATCATCGGAGTCATGTGGTTAATGTTGCTTCATCTAGTAGGGTTTGACATACAGTGCGTCTTGCCATACTGTGTAATCATTGTCAGAGTAGGGAGAAGAACCAAGTGTTCTGGTTCTTTCTTACCCTACTAAATGTATGGAAAAGAATTTTATAGAGGAGGATCAATGATTGAAACAGAATGAAACAAAGCATTGTCAAACAGTTCAGTCACACTAATATTTATTTAGGCATTCTTTTATATCCTGCAATGTCATGCCAAGAGGAAGTATATAACGTGGGTATTTACCACTATGCTCATATATGAACTAAGGCGCATGCCAAGCACTAGCACTTCATGGTGCATCATGTAATACATACATTTACATGCTACTAATGAAGTGGCATGAATGCTGCACTGGACTTGCCAATCCTTGTAAAATATGTTTTTACATTTTTTTATGCAGATAGTGATTGCTTTAAGGTTATTGTAAAATGAGTCCTAGATCTTTGAGTTTGGTTCCAGATTGAAGTTTATTTTTTCTAAAATAAGGCTATTTAAGTTTCTAAACATATTGTATAGCATTTGAAGAGCTTGGTAAAGTTATCACATTTTTTTAAAGCTCTTTTGTCTGCTTATCAAGGACACTGGAGAAGGGGAAAAAGTATTCTAACTTAGTTTGACACTATAGTCAACACAAACAGTTAATTTGGACTCAGATGATATTCAGAACATTTGAATAAATTCCAACAGTTTGGTTCATTATCAAAAGGCCTATATGGCATGTCATAATTGATCAGCCATATTTGCATTATCTGTGTATAGATCCATTCACTGAGCTACATACCAGAATGGCATGATCATCAAAACATGATTAATAAAAGGCCCTCAATCATGGCCAACAGAGTGAAATTGCAGTCTGGAAGCCAGATTTCCAATGATTTTGACCGGGTAACACTTGAATGGAAAGACTCAAATGGGATATTAGTTCCACTTTGCCTCTAGAGAAACATGTATATATGCGGTTTTACATGTAGCTTTCCTGGGTAGAGATAGCATATCTGTATGTTCAGTTTTAGCTCACATGAAACAGAATTATGTAAATGTTTCTTTGAAGAAAAGAAGCACAGTGCCCTTTTTTTAAGTGCAAGCAAGGCATTCAGTGTCATAGGAGTTAGTCTATCTCTAAAAGTAGTTTAGTTTCTATTTTAGTTCCCTAGCGGTTGTCAAGATCTTAGCTTTCTCTTATTTCTTTTGCCTTTGGACTTGGTAATGTGATGCTGATTGAACAAAGCGTGTGCAACCATGTTATTTACATGCCCCAAATGGTAGGCAATCCATATGGTTTATTAAATTCTTCTCATTTATCAATTATTTCTTCAGCAACATTATCATACTTTTCAACAATTAGGGTGGACATTATGTATATATCTTGCATCATCAACCATCATCATAATAAGATATACTGTATAGTCATGTTACTTATAGATGGAGCTTGAGTTAATCAAGAAAACTATGGGAACAATTGACTAGCACAATTTTTCATTCAATCAATATCACATTAAGTTGCAAATCTCATGGCATAATCCTTAGTCGAAACATCTTTTATCATCAGGGCTTGTGTAGTCGCTAATGATCAGCTGATTGTTATTGGTGGTCAAGAAGGTGATTTTATGGCCAAACCTGGATCACCAATTTTCAAATGTGTCAGACGGAGTGAGGTAAGCCATCATTCATTATATTAGGGTATCTTGAAATAATTTTCATCATGTGTCTTACAGTACTCTTCTTTATTCAATTTCATAATCTGAAACAATTTTCATCATTTGCTAGGCAGTCCTGTAAAATCGTCTTAATGTTGTCCTTAATTTATCCATGGTGTGTGATATGACATTTCTGATGTTTCTTGCCCTGGAGGGTTATAATAAAAAAGATACGATTCCAGGTATAATAAACTTTATATGACCACATTATAGGAATCATAAATTCATAAACTAATTTGCATAAAATCCTTGCTCGTCTGTTTATTGGTTGGAAACTTGAATTATTTAGCTTGCTTTTTTGGTAGAATATATCCAATATTGTATTAGTTTATCTTGTAAGTTGGTGACTTTGTTGGACTAGTGTTGGAATGAATAATATGAACCAGTAGTCCTATTCAAGACTTCCGGTTGCATTCAAGTCCGCATGGACTTTGCTTACCTAAATAACAAGTTTATGTGATTGTTTTTTGAAAGATTCAGTGGGTTTTAAAATCTCCTTGCCTATTTAGAACACTAAATATATCTTTGTCACTTCCAACATACAGTACTAGCACTTGTGTTTTAATCAGTTTTTGGACATTATTCTTATCTTAAATTTTTCTCATATATACTGGTCTTGATACCGAATGCTGATGACTATGTGCTCCATTGGAAGGAGCTTCTTCCCTTTCTCATGCCAAGAGGGCTACCCCAAAGGGCAAAGCTAGCTTCTTGGTTTGCATTGCTTTTATTGTAGGACTCTAGAACATCACTCTGGTTTGGCACTTGTGTCGAGCCTCTTCTGATAGACGATTTCAGATTTTAGTCCATATTATTTGATAAATTTTAAACTATTAAATCTTTGGAGCTGAGAGAGATGACCGTAGTTCTAGATTTTTCAAACTCTCAAGGCATGAATACTTCCCAGTTATTCTCAGCTATTGACATCATCTCCCGCAGAAGACTAGGCTGTCGACTCATTTTGGTAAAAGCAGTTGGAAGCTTTATTTCATTAGTGCATGGCTTGCTGGTGATGTTGAATGGGTTGGATAAATTTGCTAGATTGGAATTTGTACAGCCAATCCATAAAAGTGTGCTATTAAATTTGTCGCTTTCAACGTATATAAAAAGTGTTTCTGTCATCAAGACGAGAATGTTGATGTGGATGTATAAAATTATTAGGAAGGATAAGAAAAAAAATATTTCCATTCATCAGTAGTCAGTAGCCTTGATTATGATAAAATAAGAAAGAATCATCTAAGATGATACAGAAATATGCTTCGGAGTCCTATGAAGATTGTAGTTAAAAAGGGTGAGATTAATAAATATTAGTGATTTATGGAAAGATAGAGGGACCTAAAAAGGTTCTAGTAGAAACTATAAAGCTCAATGACGGTAAAAGATTTATATAGCCAGGAAATACTTGAAATAGTATATACCTTGTTGTTTATCTACTTTGTCACTTCCCGATATCTTAGTTTTAGATAGCCTATCTACTTGGATAATGCATGCTTTGTGAGATTAAATTAAGTAAAATTGATGCTTCGACATTATTGTGTGATCTGGGTAAGTTCCTATCGTATGCTTGTGAAGTCAAAATTGATCTGGTTCTTGTTTGTCACAGCACTATCTTTAGAACATCTGGTATATATTATATATAGAGGTTAAATTTTATGCCTTCAAAAAATTCATTTAATTCCTTTTTTGAAATCCATTGATCAAGCTGAATCCGATGATTCCCGGCAGATGGTAATTTTATTTTATTAGAAAACAAACTCAAAAAAATCTTCTTGTATGACTGACACCCAGAAATGAGGGAATATATACCTTGGATTTGGGAATCAAAGCCAGTATAAGATCTATATTTGTTTCCTGTCTTCTTATATGCCCCTGCAAAATGATTTGCACAATCTCATTTGATTTCTGTGTTAAGAATTTTTATTGTGAAGATTGCACAGAAAATAGTTCATAATAGTTTGATCAGATTCTTTGTGTTACCCTTGTAAAATATAGCAATCAAATAAGCAGATATTTAATTGAACTTGTATGGTTCATAGTTTCAGATACTTGATGGAAACGGTTGCGGTGCTTCTAATAAACTTTTCTTAATAAGTGAATACGAGTGCTTTCTTTTTACTTCTTAACTCACTATGTTCCTTACCTAGGTGGTCTACAGCGATGTTTACATGCTTGATGATGAGATGAAATGGAAGCAACTTCCACCCATGCCTAAACCAGATTCTCACATAGAATTTGCATGGGTTAATGTTAACAATTCAATCATTATTGCTGGCGGCACGACGGAGAAACATCCTATAACCAAAAAGATGGTGCTGGTTGGTGAAATATTTCGATTCAATTTGGATACACTGGTAGGCAACTTTCTCTCCGCTGATATAATCCCTTGTTTCAGTACCTCTTACATATCCGTTATCGATTATTCTGTTCAGACTCGATGATTCTACTGTCAGTTTTCCAACTTGGTATGAAATGCATGCGATCATCAAGGCTAAGTTTCCATTAAAATATGCAGGAATGGTCAGTGGTCGGAAGGATGCCCTTCCGCATCAAGACTACCTTGGTTGGATACTGGAACGGCCGGCTTTATTTCACGTCCGGCCAGCGTGACAAGGGTCCCAATGATCCCGCTCCCAAGAAGGTTGTAGGATCCATGTGGAGAACTAAATTACACCTATAACTCCTAGCGAAATCTGAGCTTTTTTAAATGAAATTTTCCAGACGATTATTTGATGTGTGTAGCATGCATCAAACAGCATTTATTAATTTTTGGGTTTTCATGTTTGTTCTTGTTGTAGATTAGGCTCATCATTTTTCGTTCTTTTTTAATTTCTTTATGAGGGTGTCATTAAAATTCTTGCATTAGCAAACTTATATGATCAATTTCAAAAGCGATTTTGTGGTTACGTAATTCATAGAACTGCTGTTTTCCAAATTTCTGGAGGAGTTCGATTTTTCTCAGTATCATATAAAGCGTCAATTTGCACGCCTTCTCTTAACATGGCCTTTCTGTGACTACCGTGCGTGATGGAACAAACTCAGGTAAATTTTCTTCTTTTATCTAATTGACGAAGCTGGTTGCAGATGTACTATTATTGTATCTCTCACGATTGGCCGGTCTCAGCTTGCAGGATGGCGGCGGTAGGATAAGAAAATAGACCAGCGTATCCTGGGAAGATACAATGAATGTTCGCAAGGTAATTAATTATATACAATGTGTTCCGTAACGCACAAGCGTACTACTTGCCACGTTATTGAAGAACAGGGGGAGTTTGGCCCGCTCTAACTAATCTACGCGGGGTTTGACCCAACTACTTGTAGGGTTTAGAGTCGTCGAATTCTTTACTGCGAGAATTCAGCAAGCGGCACCGCGGCGAGATGTCATCGTAAGCATACACCCTTCCTCTTTCATTCTTGTTCTATTATTCATTCATCTTTTCTTCAAGAGCAAAATCAATGCACGAGAGACTCATAAACACATAAATAGATAAATAAATACTGAAATAATTTTCTTTTATTAAATACAAAAGAATTTTTTATTACAAATTCCTAGGCCACTAATTCGTTCAATATTCCGATGCAAGCTGTTAATATTATCTATTGTTGGTGCACAGTCAACTTAGAACTCTTGGACTAAAAAAGAAAAGTTGCACCTGATAACCAAATTGCTTTGGCTCTCCTATATTTAGAAGCAACCCACGTTTTGCCTTTGACCTGGTTGGTATAGGAAGGAAGCCTGACATCGGAATAATGCTGCTTGTCCGTAGTGACTTTCTGCAACTTGAAACAAAAATCTCAAGGATTTAAAAATTGCACTTGATTCAACTCGCATTGGAAATGATCTAATTTGAGAAAAAAAAACAAAATTGTAATTTGCAAGTACTGTTTAGTTTTCATTAATGAATTCAACAAAACATATAAATGAAAAAAAAAAAAAGGATAGTGCACCTAACCTATCCTTGCAGGCAGAGTCAAAATTGAAGGTCTTGTAACATTGAGAACAGGAAGTAAATATTAAGTCGTTCTTCCGAGACTTCAAAGTATAACAATAATTAATATATGGAAGGCTGGTTCAAGTTAGTTGTGTCATGACCCGAGCTTGATTTAGATGTGAGGCGTAGCTCAATAGTGGCTCCACACAGTTCTGACTTCGTCTACGGGTAGTCATTTTCCACTCGAGCCCTCTCACTATGTTCAATTGTTAGATCGGCGGCTCAAATATCAAATGTCACGACTCGAGCCTGATGGACTAACTAGCCTATAAACTTTATTTAGTCTAAACCACTGACCAAAATATTTAAACTAAAGTTGGTAGTAGTACACTCATAAGACCCTTATAAGTCAATCACTTTCGATGTTGAACTAATTAGGGGTGTTACAAGTTATACACAAATAAACCACATGAAATCTCTCTGGCAGATGGGAAAGTACTTTTCATAATAGTATAAGCTCCAAAATACTAGTACATCTACAATGCTTTGATTTCTCAAGGAATGTCTCATGTGAAGATAAGCTCCAAAATACTAGTACATCTACAATGCTTTGATTTCTCAAGGAATGTCTCATGTGAAGATAATACTACTGGTGCCAAGTAAAACTTCCAAGTTGACCATCAGTCTATTTTATGTTCCTTGGTTCTTTAAGATTGCCACGTAAAAGGACGTCTCTTACTTAGCAAGCATATAAATAGAAGCAAATGCACTAAACACACAATGGTAATCATTCCAGCAGTGGTCTCTCTTCAAACATCCGATTTCATCCACTTAAAGTTTTATTGAAGATAATTGACAACAATTCACTTTTTAAATGCCTCCTCATTCAAAAGACAATATTAACTGATCTGGTGGCATCAATAACTGTTGTTAAGTGGCTCATTCTCTACATAAGTTTCTACTACAAGAAAAATATAATTTATATTAATTTTTTACAGGCTTCTTGTTCTGTTTAACTCTTCATATTTCACCTCTTAATTCAGATCTTGACATGCAATAAAGCCCACCAGAGAGTCTACCAGTGTCAAGAAACAAAGAAGAATACTACCAGTAGAAATTTCATTAAGTACCAGAAATCATCAACTTTTAGGAAAAATATGTGAACCAACAACTAAATGAATATGACACAGTTCTTCAGAGAGTAAGCAATTAAGAGCCAAGAAATGGTTTGGTTGGTTTTCAGATAAATAAATTTTTTATTCTTTTCTTCTTCGGCCAAACTAACACAACTGGCATTTAAGTGGTCACATAATAAACTAATAAGATGCAGATAAAAATGCATGTTCAAGTGTTTCCATCAAAAACAACAATAAACAAAAGCAACCAATTATTCCAACTGCGAAACCAACCAATAAAGAAAGTGGTGGAGCATGTCAGATTATTTGTCAAATAGTCAAACATTAAAGTGACAGTATATATATATAAAAAGAAACAAAACCATATTTTACTTAAATAATTTGCACAGTTTGTAATACTTATAATGAGCTCTATCACGACTAAATGTTACATTAGAATCTGTCAAAAAGAAAGTACAGTTTTTATTCAGCAAAGAGCATGTGCTTAGCTGGAAGAAGAACCAACAAATTGGGCAAACTATGCAGATGTGTATTACAGAAATGTCCCAAGCAAAAAGGTAAGAGCCACAGAAGGATACTTAAAACAGTATTTACATTACCTTATCCTGTAACTTGCCCAATGCAGCTTCCAGGATATGAAAGACTGATGCAGAGGACCCAGCAGGATCTGCAGGTAGAAAGGTGATAAGTTATCCCTCCAGGAACAAGTAAAAGAAAAATTCATCAACCTGCCTCTGATTACAGTCAGCCTATCTAATGATCTTTAAGATGGCTGATACATGATAGAGCTAGCTTTCCTTAAGATGGCTGGTAACAGAGTCAAAATAACAGTTAGGTGGCCAAGTACTCAGGATATAATAAAGTAGCATTGCCATTATCATTTAGCTCAATTAACAGGATTTCTACCCATGACCCGTAAATCCTCTGTGCTACTAGGGTAACAAGGTGTCTGGCTGATCTATGGCGACAACAGTACCAGACGTGCTTGGGAATAACCTGAATAAGGGCAATGAAGATATGAAGAAGTTTCGAATAAATTAAGAAATACACTTAATAGATGTGCAAAAATAGATCAAAGGATAATTGAAGGCACCACAAATAACAAGTACATCATACACCTACAATTATTGGATATTCAGAAAAAACCACAAAAGAGTGTCTGTTAATCACTAACAGTAGCTATGCAACTTCCAAATCTCCAAAAATCAATAGAGATAATGTTAACTTCATGAATCACATAAGTCATGATTCTAAGTCACATAGGTAACCCTCAGGTGTTCACGGAGGGTCATACCAGAGCTCATGATCCCGTAAACTGGATCTATAATCCATTGAGCCACTCAAGGCCCATAAGCAATTGCTGTTAATCCTTCACCTTTTGTCCGAGGCACTAATATAGTTAATGGATCTAATGATGGCAAAGAGTGCAATATCTGTCAAATAATCATACAGATCTGCTCATCCTTAACGAAGAAAAGGACATCAGATGTAAAAGAAACTGCAACACAAAAGAAAACGCAGATGATATGTACCAGTAATCAGTATAATCTAAAAACTAAAAAAGGATTGCATAAACAATAATGTATTGGAAAAGTCCATACCGAATGAATGAAATTTCTAAGCGAGTGTTCATTTTGATCATCAATAATCCATTGTGATACAAGGATGGTGCAAACCCGATGTGTCTTTTTGTCCTTTTTTTGTGTCTTTGAATTCTATATTGCTTATATCACTTGAAATGTTAAAAATTAATAATCAAATTCAATAGCTATTTTTAAAACAACACAGTTTCAGATCACCAATAGTTGATGTTTACAGGACCCAAACTCTGACCTCTTAACTGCGCACACTACAACACCTTTAGCAGTAGGATATCTCACCGGAGATCATCTATAGTCAGCTGAAAGAGTGATAATAAGAAATGACAGAAAATTATATACGCTTTATGGAAACACAAATCTATAAACTTCAGTATATGTTCAATTAAGAAACAATTAACAAGGTTTTGGTAAACAGGAATAATGACAATAAACAGATTTACCAAACCTATAAAGCATCAGCAGAAGTTATATAACATTTAAATCGAAAATGATAGCAATTATCACAAAGAAAAAGTTAGATCTAACCTATGATGAACTAGCTGCTAATAATGAAGTATAAGGGAAAATACAGTTCAGTACCTGATCATTGGAAAAGTAATTTGGATTCCCCAGCAGGGGTTGTACAACCATTAGAAGTTGCGATTCATGGGATAGAAAGAAGCTACAGTCTGTGCTAATATTCGATCATACGATAACAATATTACAGATGAATCAAATCTATATAAGGTCTTCAAATCACTACAAAAGGGCCTACCACCCAGCTGAAGCCATACAATTCCATCGACAAAGACTTGCATGGCATTGCGATTAAGTTCGTCTGAAGGCCAAATCCGCAGCCTAACTTCATCGGCGATTACTCTTCCTTCCCATAAACAAGTGGGAATTCATCTAAATGCTCTGAGAGATCATATCCATCCCCAATTTTCTTCAAAGTTTGGAAGACTTTATACATAGAAGGCCTCTCCTTTGGTGAGGCTACCACACAACCAGAAGCAATCTTCAACACCTGCATAATCTCGTCATCGTTGTCCTTCCCCCGAAGTGACAGATCAAATGCCTCATGAATTCTACCTGTGATAGAAAGCCGATTCACCCAATCCACCAAACTCCCCTTGAACCCTTCTCCTGCTGCATCACTGGTTATCTCAGTAGCCTTCTGCCCTGTGACCAGCTCCAACAGAATGATCCCAAAAGCGTACACATCCTCCTTGGTGGTCGGATCTGCATTACTAGCACACTCTGGTGCCGTATACCCGAACTCCCCAAAGTCCCCATTCAGGAACGGGCTTGTGTCAGCTCCATCCCCGGTTGATGTCCTCATCAGCCCTGTTAGCCCAAAATCTGTGATCCTTGCCTCGTAGTCCTCATCGAGAAGGATGGCCTTCAAGCTCAAGTTCTGGTGGAGGAACGGGATCTGGAAGCCATGGTGGAGCCAGGCGAGGCCACGAGCGGCGCCTATCCCGATCCTGACCCTGGCCGGCCAATCAAGCGACTCGAGGGCCGAGGAGAGGGCGCCATTGGGCATGTGCTTGTACACGAGAAGCCGCTCGTCCTCGACGACGCAGAAGCCCAGAAGGGGTACCAGGTTAGGGTGCCGGAGCTGCCCGATCCGCCCCATCTCCGCGCGGAAGTGCTTCTCCGGCAGCGGGCAAGAGTGGAGCCGCTTGACAGTGAGAGCCGATCCGTCCGGCAGCACGGCCTTGTACGAGGTCCCAGTTCTCGGGCTCCCGGCGACAATTAAGTTGCTCGGGTGGAAGTCGGCAGTGGCCGTCATCAGATCCGCCAACTTCACCTTCACGATCGGCTTCTGGAACAACGAGACGGGCACGAGGCGGTTGTGCGCCATCCGAAGCCGCTCGGCCCACCACCTACCGTCCTCTCGGCCGCGCTCGGGAGACGCCCGCTTGCCGGACGGTGACCAGCACCGCCAGATCATCCAGGCGAGGGCGAGCGAGGTGGCGGCGCCGAAGACGCCGGCGGCGACGACAATTACGATGGTCCGGGTGAGCGATCTGCCGCAGCGGGAGACGGGATGGCCGCAGAGGCCGTCGTTGTGATCGAAAGAGGAGGAGGCGAACTTGTCGCCGATCGGCGCAGGGATGGGTCCGGAGAGCCGATTGTCAGAGAGATCGAGGCGGGTGAGGCGGTCGAGCTGGGCAAGAGAGGGCGGGATGGCGCCCTCGAGCCGGTTGCCAGCGAGGACGAGGGTGTTGAGGAAGCGACAGCCGGAGAGGCCGGGGGGGATGGCGCCGGTGAGCTGGTTGTTGGAGAGGTCGAGGGTGACGAGGTAGGGGAGCCAGGAACAAAGGTCAGGGGGAATGGCGCCGGAGATGGCGTTGGAGGAAAGGTCGAGGACGTTGGCAGCGGCGCAGTACTGGAGATCAGAAGCGATCGAGCCGGAGAGCGACATGTCCCTAAGGTTGAGCCCCAGCACGCGGTTCTCCTGGGGGTTCCAGCACGACACGCCCACGAAACTGCAGACGAAGCCCACAGTGCCATTGGAGAGGTTCCAGGTCAGCCTGCCATCACGGTCGAGGGTAGCCTTCACCCCGCGGAGGCACCGCACGTCGTCCTCCGCCGCCGCCGCTGCCGCTGCCGCTGCCGCAGCCACAACATGTAGCACCAACAAGCTCCTCCACAATATCGTCCTCATACTGATCCAACGGGATGGTGTGGAAGGAGGAAATGGATTGGAGGAGGGTTGAAGAAGAAGAAGAAGAAGAAGAAGCGAGTTCGGGAGGATGGGGCAGCAGTGACCTGCCGACTTCACCTTCGAGTTGGGGAAAAGTAGAATGGGCAAGAAAGAGTCGCGTAGTAGAGAGAGAGAGAGAGAGCAATAGGTGTAGTGGGCAAGGCAGTTCCTTCACCAGAGGCGGGTGGGGCCACAAAATTATTCACCAAATTACATATATATCCCTATATATATTAAAACTTAATTATAATGTAACATATATAAGGCAGGTGGGGGGCACAAAATTATTTGGTAAATTGCATATACATCCCTATTATACATACATCTAAAACTTATAGATATATTTTAGATATTCCCTATTTTATATACGTACCTCCACTGAGATTTTAATTATTATAATTACAAGGGTAATTGCGTGATTTTATATCTTTATAAGGACAAACATGTAAAACCACATTGGATCTGGTTTGACTGATGTGGAACTAAAAACGCCGGGGCGGGGCCCGCAGCCTGGGGTGGGGACGGAGGTGACTGCGTAACGCGTAGCATCCATCGGTCGCCTTTTTGTGCGGCGTTTGTCCACTACAGGAACGCCACGTTTACCCACTCGACCCTCCGTGAGTTACCGTCCACGTGACATGTCCTCACTACGGTGCTCGACGAATCATGACGGAGCGGACTTTATTCCTCGATCCAAGTAACGGTGTCAATTATCCGGACTCGTTATAGATTATTTTTAATATAATTAATTGTTTTTTAAAATATTATTATATTGGATTCTCTGTATTTATGAAAATAAAATATTAAGAAAAATAAGTTTATATAATTAAAAATCAAAATAAAATTTTATTGGAACAATCAGATTAAATATTTCGAAAGATCTCAATATAACATGAATTGGATATAAAAAATTATATATGATAAGATATCGAATCGTTGATTTAAGATTATTAGTGTATGGGGATTACAAATGACTACTCATGTTTTATTGGATGAGTGGTCATGCGTGGGGAATGGTTAATTCAGAATCATTTCAATCGTTGACTCCTCCCTCCTCTGACCAATGTGGGCCAATCGATCGCAAGCTTTATTATTATTATTATTATTTATATGTCAAAAAAATATTTAAAAGGTAAAATATCCATTCAAATTCCACGAGTAGTTGTACCTAATTTCTATTAAGACATTAATTTAATATCCATTCAAAAACATTGTATATAAATGAATAATCTTTGTATTTTTATAACAGGAAATTAAATAATCAATAAAAGTAACAAAAGATATTCTAAGAATCTATCCGTGTAGAATTTAAAATTTTGCACTTACGTTATTGTGCTTAATTTCCATTGAAACACTACAATTTTTTTTTGTTTTGTTTGGGTATTAAGGCTAATGTACTCTACATATCAAACTTTCCGTAAGCTCATTATCTTGTAGACTTAATGCGTTTAGTGAAAACTCAAAGTGACTTTACTAATTCAATACACGTTGCAATGCGACATATATATAATTTTAAATGATGATGTTGTTCGATCCAAACCATTGACCAAGTGTTTTAGTTCAAGTAAATACGCTGATCAAAGATCAGATGATTGATCTTTACTTACTCAAGTTGGTTTGACACCGTCATGTTAATTAATTTCTATCATGATCCAATCTGATGCGATAATTTTTTTAAATTAAAACTAATAATAGTATATTTATCAGACAGTTAATTTGAATCTTAGTTCTTGGTGTCAGAGTAAACTCGACACTGTTGTAAAGGCTTGATGTATTTGTTAAACTACTTCATAACTTATATTAATGGTGGTTATGTGCTATAGTAATTATTATTCTACTTAAAGTCTCTTATTATGCTTTAATATTGGATCAACTTTGATATCAATTGATTTGATTTGATATAGTATAGTAGCGGAACAAACACTTATAGAAACACTTAAACATAGGGGATTCAATGGGCCTACGTTGAAGGCAGCCAGTACGCATGACCATTTGAAGAAAACTGGCATGGAAATATAGAAAAAATGAGTCGCTCAAAAGAGCGGGCATCTAAGATTGACATTCAGAGGAATGACCAACCCTTCGTGCAAGAGGCACCACGAGGACAAGTAAGCTTGGAAGAATGTGTAGTGCACAAAAGTTTGGATGACTAGTTGAAGCTATGGCTCGACGTTGGTAACCATACTTGATAATGCTCGAGACAAACGAGACACTTGGTAAATGATGAGATCATATAAGATAGAATTAGTTGTTCAATGACTAAAAGAATTATGCAAAGCTCGTAGAGGTAAGGGGAATTGCTTACTCGAAAAATTTAATACTCATACAAGGGCTTATATATAGACGATAGAATGTTCGTGGCCATCTCAAGATGACCGAAACTCGACACCATGGAGCATTGAAATTTTCTATTCGGCATGAGAAGGATATGTCCATAGAAGGCTAAAGTGTGCAATGAGTTCAGCATATTGCTAGGCCTTGATGGGTGTAGCAGAGTTTGTATTGGCGAGGAGTCTCAATCTAGCAAGTGCATTTGCAAGGGCAAAGTAATACAGTTTGTTCAACAAGGCGGAGTAGTCCAAGGGGGATGATGGTCTTCGAAACTTTTAGAGAAAAGGATGTAAAGATAGAAGTTGCTTTAACGGGACAAATACCTTGAAAGGATAAGTCTCGATTCTCTAAAAAGAGAATCATGTGCAATAAACCGCATATGTTGAGGAGGAGTATCTCAAGATAATAACTCCACAAAACTCAATAGATCGAGCGAGTGGCGAGGAGTCATCACATGATCTCGCATGAGGTAATGCATTGATGGATGCATTATGAGATCAAGTGGAGAGTAACCTAAGGCAACACAAAATGAAGGCACACTTAGAGCCGATATGAAGATTAGACTCAATGGAGGGCTGACCCATGGAATGGTGGACATGAGAACCATCATCAACTCAATACAAATTGAGGAGTAGAGCAACTTAAGTATAACTTAGCGAAATATTCAAGCCGCATGAAGGGGGCTGACATAGAAGATGAAATATGAAGCAGAGGCATAGAGCTTTCCTTGGACAGAGGTCAAGGATATGAACTCTTGCAGAGGCAAGAGCGAGATCATGTCGTTCCATGGATTCTTCATTCTGATGGAGCGGACATATCTTGCATGGTGCCAAAGATGAAGGGAGCTGACCCATGGAACATTTAGAGCCGATATGAAGATTAGACTCGATGGAAGGCTGACCCTGGAATGGTGGACGTGAGAACCATCATCAACTCAATATAAATCGAGAAGTAGAGCAACTTAAGTATAACTTAGCGAAATATCCAAACCGCATGAAAGGGGCTGACATAGAAGATGAAATATGAAGCAGAGGCATAGAACTTTCCTTGGACAGAGGTCAAGGACATGAACTCTTGCAGAGGCAAAAACGAGATCATGTCGTTCCATGGATCCTTCATTCTGATGGAGCAGACATATCTTGCATGGTGCCAAAGATGAAGGGAGCTGACCCATGGAACATTTAGAGCCGATATGAAGATTAGACTCGATGGAGGGCTGACCCTGGAATGGTGGACGTGAGAACCATCATCAACTCAATATAAATCGAGAAGTAGAGCAACTTAAGTATAACTTAGCAAAATATCCAAACCGCATGAAGGGGGCTGACATAGAAGATGAAATATGAAGCAGAGGCATAGAACTTTCCTTGGACAGAGGTCAAGGACATGAACTCTTGCAGAGGCAAAAACGAGATTATGTCGTTCCATGGATCCTTCATTCTGATGGAGCAGACATATCTTGCATGGTGCCAAAGATGAAGGGAGCTGACCCATGGAACATTTAGAGCCGATATGAAGATTAGACTCGATGGAGGGCTGACCCTGGAATGGTGGACGTGAGAACCATCATCAACTCAATATAAATCGAGAAGTAGAGCAACTTAAGTATAACTTAGCGAAATATCCAAACCGCATGAAGGGGGCTGACATAGAAGATGAAATATGAAGCAGAGGCATAGAGCTTTCCTTGGACAGAGGTCAAGGACATGAACTCTTGCAGAGGCAAAAACGAGATCATGTCGTTCCATGGATCCTTCATTCTGATGGAGCAGACATATCTTGCATGGTGCCAAAGATGAAGGGAGCTGACCCATGGAACATTTAGAGCCGATATGAAGATTAGACTCGATGGAGGGCTGACCCTGGAATGGTGGACGTGAGAACCATCATCAACTCAATATAAATCGAGAAGTAGAGCAACTTAAGTATAACTTAGCGAAATATCCAAACCGCATGAAGGGGGCTGACATAGAAGATGAAATATGAAGCAGAGGCATAGAGCTTTCCTTGGACAGAGGTCAAGGACATGAACTCTTGCAGAGGCAAAAACGAGATCATGTCGTTCCATGGATCCTTCATTCTGATGGAGCAAACATATCTTACATGGTGCCAAAGATGAAGGGAGCTTCTAGACATATACACCTTATCTCGAAGAAATATTTGACAGAGGAATCAAGACGACTCAACTTGTGAAGGCGAAGTTAGGTTCAAAAGGTCTTAACACGGGGCAAGAGGATGCTGAGGTGGATACTCTTGAAGAATACACCACAATGTTGTCATTCAAGTTGCAATGAAGGAAGCGGTGTGCAACAGAGATTGTGCTAGTAGGGACAAAGAATTTCGACGAAGTCGGTAGACTTCGAGAGCTATTAGGCGACGAACTGTCCTAGAGCTATGCTTCGTCTGAGTGTGACCCGAGAGTGGATGGACGAAGGTTGATTGTCAAAGGAGTGAACACAATCAAAGGTAAAAGAGACCCTGTGATGTGTTAGCAGAGGCCACACATGGAGGGATCGCAATCTGAGTTCATCCCGCAATGATCAGAATGCAATGGAGATGTCACCAAGAGGTGACACAGTGTAGCGAATCATGGTGGAATAGTTCATAGCAATACAATACACATGAAACTAGTCCCACGAGGGACTACATCATATGGAGGTATGATCAGGAGCTATTGAAAGCTCCACTTTAGTGAACAACAAGACAATAAGAAGGGCTATGGATTCAAGGAGTGAAGGTCATGGTACCATAGAGGCAAGTCACGCACATCAAATTTTGCATCAGATGAAAGCTTTGGTCATCAACATATGAGGGTTGTGTACCACCGAGGGAAAAGTTCGAATGTAAGTATCAGTGAGTCCCATGGGAGGGGAGGACTTGATCATATAGAGGTATGATTAGAGCGGCTTAAGAGTTGAACTACTCTAAAGCTCATATTCGCTTATGAGAGCTCGATAAGTCAAAGGATAAGGCCAAGTAAGCGAACGTTACTACCAAGGAAGTTAAAGAGAACATAATATGTGCAAACCCTGTAACATGATGGTAGAGGCCTGCATGAGAGTTCTGTCTTTCCATCGACCAAGGGGAATTGCTTGAAGAATATAGATGTATTGAATTAGATGGTCGAAAGGGGCAAGGAAGCAACAACGAGTCCAGAGGGACTTAGCTACTCGAATACCAAGTATCGGTTATAATAGAGGTGCACTCAGATGAGTGTCATAGTGTCATAGAGGCAAATTTACTCATCGTGAATAAAGGGACGCAGATGTGAGATGATAGATAGTAGAGCCATGGGAATGACAATGCCATGGTATCATATAGGTGGGACTTCCATAAAGTCATTGATCTCTTGCTCTCATGGAGGGAGAGAGATTGGTCTTGAAGGGACCAAGGATGTGGAGTGTAGAAGCAAACTCCAAGTACCGAGACAAGGTTGAAGGACATAGACCAGGGAACTTCGTAAATTGATGTGCATTAACTTCTCATCAAGATAGCCGAAAATGAAGGACTTCAGGTCGATACAATAGTGCAAGACCAAGGAATGAAGTAAGCAGTACGCGGTGCTGTACCTTTGTGACTCGGAGGAGTAGGTGACAAAGAAGATGAAGAAGACAATACAATCCTAGAGGCGACCAAAACTATAAGAGACTTGCTCCGAGTTGGGATGAAAACTTCCTGCATTCTAGAAGCTCGATGGCATTGAAAAGGTGAATCACATTAGTTAACTCAACGCAAGGAGTGTAAACACTTTGAGTGCTTCAAAAGTGAGTAAAGAGCAAGCAAAGGTTAGTAACCAGCTCAATGTATGGAGCATAACTCTTGAGGAGGCGGGCGAAATCAAAGGAACCTTTGCCTTCGTAATTCTTAAGAGAATGGGTGAAACCGAATACCCCAATTCTCTTATCTATCCAACAGAGGAGCTCTGCACATGTTCAAATACTTTATTTGCTTTAGTTGCTAAATCCTCATTAATAGTGATTAGTGCTATTGAGAGTCGATTGTTTGCTTTATTTCCTAACGGAATACCAATCGAAAGTGAAAGCAATACGAACTTACTTGGAAGTGACAACTAAGTGAAAGAAGAGTCGGTGAGCAAATTTTACGAAGGAAGACCTAAAACCTTTAAAGTCTGCAAGACGATGCTTGTTAAAGCTCTAACAAGCATCTACCTAGTTCAAGCGGCACAAGGCATTTGAGAGATTGACATATACTAAGAATGATATTTTTCTTCATCTGAATGATCCGTATGAACCAACAGGGATCAACATAACTCAACCGACCGCACACCAGAGTTAGAGTCATTGGTGAGTTAAAGCAGCAAGGTGGATCAAAGTTCGACTACTCAACAACAACGATAGAGTACAATTGGGAGCCAAGATGTGCATTATAATTGGAGCAAAAGATTGTAGACTCAGCAAAGGCAAGGAGATATGGCATTTGGAAAGGCTTCGATGAGAACGTCGAAGGAATAAATGGGGGAGAATATAATAGACAAAATTATAAATGAGTGTTCGATGTAATGCTTATGTATGTCCGTGTCTTGGTTTGTTCGTGCTTTGCACAGAACGTAGAGGGATGATCAAAGACTTAATAACCTCATTTTAGTTATATTTGGTGGCCATTTTAGGCTTGTAAATAGATATTGTATCATGTGGACACTTGTAGAAGATTTCGATCTATAGTGGACCATTTTGAATCCTTTGTTGTATGACTGTTCAGAGTTTATAAAATTTGTTTGTAATTTGCATTGGCTACGAAGTGTTTACTAAAATGATTGCTTGTGGATCTCGAATGAGATGCTTTCCCTAATCAATTTTCTCTTTTGTAGGCCTAAGGGACCATAAAAGGTTTCGGGGAGGTTGACCTTTATAGACGGACATGCAAAGGTGTTACACAACTATGGCAAAACCAGTTAATTACGTGACATATAGACCTTGCATGGTCTCATTTTTTACCGAGCGCCTCACTTGCTTTGAGCACTATCAAATATGATTGCCAACGTTGAGTCTAAATTATTAACTCAAAATACTAAAATTTAAATTAATAAAAAAAATCAAATCTTTATAAGTTAATTATAATTTCAGACCATTTTTTTTTCACTCGGTAATCCACTCAATGACTTTATTAGCATTAATTATTAACTCAAAATCTTTAAACTTAAGGTTAATTATAGTAGATTCGTGTAATATTTATTTATTACGAGTCTAAATTATTAACTCAAAATACTAAAATTTAAATTAATAAAAAAAATTAAATCTTTATAAGTTAATTATAATTTCAGACCATTTTTTTTCACTCGGTAATCCACTCAATGATTTTATTAGCATTAATTATTAACTCAAAATCTTTAAACTTAAGGTTAATTATAGTAGATTCGTGTAATATTTATTTATTGGTCCATTCAAATCTTCTATCAAATTAATGGGTCAACTCTTCCATTACTGCTCATGATAAGTCAACTACATTAATTTTGAAACTCGAGATCATTTTTACATTCATCAAATCATGAAATAAAAGAGAAAAATAGTTTTAAACACTACTATATTTTTACCAACATCCAATTTATACGTATGTTATATGTTATACAAGGGGATTCCCACACATGCTATATCGAGATTGTAATTTATGAGATTTTTATCCCAATATCCTAATAAACCAAATCTCCGTTCTAATTATATCATGTATTGAAAAAGACCATAAAATCATCTTACTCATATTATGATAAAGAAATAATGTATATGTCACATCACTGACTTGATAATTATCATATATAGAATTCTTTTAAGAGAGTGCAAAACTATCAAAGCCAAATAAAAATAATAAGATGACACTAACAAGATCAAATAATATTTGAGATCTTTATATATTTATCTTAAAATTTCATAATAAGATGACACTATTATCTTAAAATTTCACTTATCCCTCCCTCTCTTATGGCGAATGACAAGGAGGGGGAGGGGGCACGTGAAGATTATAACGATAAGAATATTGTATGATTCCTCCGTAATCAATAAGTCATCATGCAAGGGATATAGGCGATGATGAGCCCTTGCACCAAACTTATGAATAGTACAATCAGAATTATGTGCAAATTTTTTCATAAAAAATTATAGGAAGTAAAATGATTTTTTCATTAAAAAATTTCAAACTTTAGGTGTTATATGAAAATTTCATAAACTTAGAAGATTTTTAAAAGAATTCAATATTAATATTCATCTAAAAATTCAACTTAATTATTATCATAATTAATATTAATATATTTAAAATAGAAACAAAAAATAAAAAAAAATGTGATGTGTAGAGAAACACGATTATTGACAGCTCAATAGCATAGGTCCAACATCTCAACGATACGAGGACTTACTTACACATGATCAAGTAGAGTTAGACCCTTAATAAGTAGAATATAAAACAAATGTGTTATTTTCATAATTAACCACTCATAATTGAATAAGTTCCAGATTCATAATTACATCTTTTGATTCTTCCAAACATAATTTAATTTTCTATAACTACTGATTACAGTATATATAAAAGGGCATGGTACACACTATCACAAAGGACACAATATATCACAATAGATCAACCTATATTATCTATTATCTAATATAAACTAGTCATTATAAATACTAATATTTATTAATTTAAATTTTAGAGAGATTTTATCAAGCACACGCAATATAGTTTTGCGTTCTCTTCCGATATCGAGATTTGAATATTCTCGAACATCTTAGAAAAAGTGACAACAGTAGGATTATGGTTGCCGATTAACTATATATATATATATATATATATATATAATATAGTGGGATAAAAATTGAAAATAATCGAATTAAAGTGAGATATATATATATATATATATATATATATATATATATGATTATGCAAATTAGATATATTATTTTGGTTCGGGGGTTGATTTGGTGAGTTCGGGTGGCAAGTAACACAAGTTTGATCCATCAAACGACTGTTGATAATTTCCAGCAGCTTCTTCGCCTGTTATCGCCGTGTGCGCGGAGGAGGAAGAGAGAGGATTCAGCTGAGCCAGCAAAGGAAGGTCTTGGTGGTCGATCGATAGATCGACCGATCCGGGGATGGCGTCGTCGTTGATGAAGTGGCTCATCAACCCCCGTCGCAACCGGTTCGCCGCCCAGCACTACAAAGCCCTCTGCAATCGCCTCAAGAAATACGGTTATCTTGTGGCCCCTCGCCCCTCGCCCCCTTCCCCGTTCTGGATTAGGGCTCTCTGGAGTGGGTTCTTTTGAATCTGTACCGATCGATCTTTATTGCTTCTGGTAGAGGGCTGATGTACGACGATCTGTACGATCCGATGTACGATCTGGACATCAAGGAGGTCCTGGCGCGGCTCCCGCGCGAGGTGCTGGACGCCAGGAACCAGCGCCTCAAGAGCGCCATGAATCTCTCCATGAAGCACGAGTTCCGTCCCGAGGACTTGCAGGTCGGCCGGATCTTATGCATTCTCTTAAAGTTATTCTACGTTTTGTGAAGACAAAGGCTTGTTCTTATTGTTAGTGTTATCGAATTCGTTTGGGCTTTTTGCGGGGAGTATATCATTATTTCGGGAGTGTGGTTGTCGACTGCGTGATTGATTGACTAGATTGATTCTCTTGTTGAGTGAAATAAAAAAAAAGAGACTTTTCGGCTTTTCTGATAAAAGGAATCTGGCAGCAGGCAATGGCTTCTCATTGGTTTGTGTTGTTGCTTATATTTTTATTTTTATGGCACAATTGATTTAAGGCCTTTGTCAATTAAAATGGAAGTAAATCAGATAGGAATTTTCATTTTTCAAATAAAGTGGAAGTAAACCAAGTGGGATTACCTTATAAGCTGGATTAACATCCGAAACTCGATATATCTCAGCACAACCTTTTGTTCTGAATTAAAAGTGTTGCTAATGTTTCTCTTTTTCAAACCAATGCTCACGAAATTGCACCTCCACAATGCTTTTAATGTTCCAATAACTTACTCTGTCTACACATCTAAGTAGAGTTTGGTCTTACTAATAAAACTTAAATTTTGCTTGTTTAAAGTGAAATAAATTAAAACAGTTCATCATAAATATCTTTACTTTTAGTAAACAAAATTTAAGTTTTGATACTATGAATAAACTCTACTTGGATTTGTCAGGGAATATAAATGTCACCTAGGGAAGACAAAAATAAGCTGTTGGAACATTAGGATGAAGGTTTAATATTGAGAGAATTGATTTGGTGATGAAAAACATGGGCACCATACCTATGTTCAAAATAAAATTTTGTACTGTGATATAAGGAAAAATGGATGCTTATTCAGCTTGTAAGCTACTTCCTACTAGTCTACTTCTATTTTATTTCACAATGAAGATTGTTATATACACCTTTTTTATGTTATGGGGAATTAAAAATTAATTTGTCGTGGTCAAGCATATTCATTGATAATTATCTTTGCTACATGCTAAGAACATGCTTAGTCGATAAGAGAGGTGCACAACATTTAAAAGTCTGAATGAGAAAATGATCCTTATAGGCATATTCCTTATGCTTTTGGTTTGAAACAATTCCTATATTCAAGAAATATTGTGGAAATGAGTTGCAGGTATATAGAATTGAAATGCAGAATTTGTTGTTAGATCTGTCTCAGTTTCGTTAGAGCTGACAGACTCTGCACAACATATATATTTCGGGAGGAAAAATATTTTAGGTAATCACTTGGTGTTGGTTGTGAAGCTGTATCAACATAACACAACAATTTGTTTGTTTGCTGTTGAATTTCGTAAAAAAGAGCAACACAACACATAATACTCTAGCCAATGTGGGCATGTACACAATGTTGCCTCTGTGAGCAAGGAGGCTATTTATATGAGCAGATCCATGGTCACCTAGGTTGCAAAGGAGCTATCTCTTTCGTATTAGGAAACTAGTGTCACTCTTAATTTGTTCACATCATAAACAATGAATTACTTTTGGTTGTTATTACATTAAAAATCATTCTCATCCTTAGCCGGTTAAGTGCTCATGTAATGTGTTATTCAAGTCACATAGTATATGCTTGACATGAGTCTTCTCATGGTTATATAATAGGAACGGCTAGCAATAGGCTGTGCGCAGTTGTCAAGAATTTATTTGACAAAACTTGTTTCGATGTGCACTATCTATTTTGGCCGTGTTCATTATGTAAAGCTTCTATGTTCTACCAGACAGTTTGTCTGATTATGCTGTCAAAATGTGTTTTGATGTGCACTATATATTTTGGCTTTGTTTGTTATGTAAGACTTCTATATTATTTTTGGACTCTTGTGGTGCTGATTTAACTTGAAAATATGTATTTCCATGCAGGCATATGCAAAGGTTGTTGTTACATCTGTAAATTTTTTGGCATGGATCATCCAACCCCTTAACAACGTATTTTAGACACATAGGTGATTAACTTCTGCCACTTTGTGTGGGCAGCAGTGGCCTTAATTTCTTATTTAGGATTTACCTTGATTACCTTTTGTAACAATATTGTCTTTACGGGCATTGCAAACACTATTTAGAAGCTATCTAAAAGATATGCTGGCTTTTGCGAGTAATTCTAATGAACAAATTTTGCCTTCACTTTTTTTATTCATTATATATATGTATCAAACCTTCCATAATGTTCATCTTCTCATTTGTCAAGTTTTCGTTCTTGAGCTTAGAGACTTGATGTCATCTGTACCCATGTGTTAGTGGTTATTGTTAATCTTAGTTGCTTCATCCTAATAATAAGTGATTCTAATTCTGGTGATTAGAACTATTCCATGTATTTACTGATCAATACACCGATTGCCAATTGTATGCTACTTATTGATTTCTTTTTTTCACACGATCTGATATTTGTTAGACATAGTATGCTAGGGTGTAATGGTTGTATATCCCATTTAACATAAGATGTCGCTAAGTCCACGTACTTCTGAGTTTTTCTATTTCAATTTGCTTAACTTTTAAAACATTCATGCAATATTAACTTGATAACTCCGTTGACATCTTTTTTTTTTTATTGATGGGCTGGCTGATACTACATTATCCAATATTTGTAGTGTAATTTAAGCAATATGTTGTGTCATTGCTTTATTTGGCATTCTTGTTTTTGACATTATACCATAGTCTCCAAAATGTCTTTCTCCTAGGACCCATGATATTCTATATATGATTGTGATTTGCTACCTGGATAAAGAAGGGAACTTAACTAGTTCAAGTCTCCAGCTATATATCACATAAATTGATTGCTCTAATCGTATAATAAGAGCTTCTGTCTACATCCTGATGCGACTTTACTAATTGTCTGAGACATTCTTCCACCTCTCATTCTCCTTGCATCATTTCTTGTACTTCTCTCTGTTCTTGTACATCGTGTTTAAGGTCAGTTCTTTCCAATTTTGCTATCAATGAGGTTCCATAATCAGATTATCTTATTCTTTGTTTATGTGTCTTTTATTTTTTTGGCAAATTGTATTTCTTTTTTCTTGTGTTTCTTAATCATTCACAGGTTTTTATTTTTATTTTTGTAATATATTCTTTTGGTTCTTCTCAACAGTCAACACCATGCTTATTTGTCGTGTTTCTTTAGCCATTGACTTTTGATCTTTTTAGGTAATAGATTCTTTTGAATTATCCTCCACAGTCGATACCATGTCTTTCTAATTATAATATCTTTAGCTTTTTTATTTTTTCAATGCTTGATATGGGAAATCTGACAGTTACACCATGTTCTTCTAATTGTAGTATCTATACATTTTCAAAATGTTTTCAATGCTTGGGATGGGAGATTTGCTCATTAATGTTGATTGTTATCAATTATTCTATAGTAACTTTATAGTAGTTCATCAATATCCTCAGCTGCCTTTAATTCCAGGGGACTGGCTAAGCAATTACGAGTTAGGTAGTTAGGCTCATCTATGAACTCGCAGCATGCTTAACTCCAAACTGTTATCTGCTAAAGCTGTATACCGTAGAATTCCATAGGACCATACAGAGTGCCTAACACTGTATATTCATTTTATCAACTGTAATAAGTGGCAGCAGCATTCTGTAGCTTTTTAATATAAGCCAAACTTGTTTTTGAAAAAAGACAATCCAGTTGATTGTGCATGAACATAAATTTTCTTTTTGCTTTATGAGTTAAAAAGTTGATTTCCATGGAAATTTGTGCAGTCAGATAAGGGGACAATAGATTGGAAGTTAGCAATATGTATATTCTGCTAGCTGGAAAATTGAGCTTCTCTCTCTTCAGCTTCCTTTTGTCTAGTTCTTAAATTATTAAGAATTACCAAAAAGCAGCAGCAACATTCTAGTAAAGATCCAGAAGTTGATTTTAAAGGTAATAGAAACTCTAAGGCTTCTGGATTCATGCTATTATTAGGATTATCACCTCTGGTAAAGGCAAAATATTTGAAAGCTCTATACTTGTGTATGTGGGTATCCCTTTTGCTCAGGCTTGTCAAACATGATAGTCATTCATGATTCCACCATCTATGGCTAGAATAGTATCCACCCCTCTGCATTAGCCCTTGAAAAGTTTTTGACCACCTTCTATGTGTTCACTCTAATTAATTTTAAAAGGTAGCTAGATCAAAGAGCCAATTTTACCCCTATGCATTAGCCATGGAAAAGTTTTTGACCGCCTTCTATGTGTTGATTCTAATTAATTTTAAAAGGAAGCCAGATCAAAGAGCCAATTTTACCCCTATGCATTAGCCCTGGAAAAGTTTTTGACCACCTTCTATGTGTTGATTCTAATTAATTTTAAAAGGAAGCCAGATCAAAGAGCCAATTTTACCCCTATGCAGTAGCCCTGGAAAAGTTTTTGACCACCTTCTATGCGTTGATTCTAATTAATTTTAAAAGGAAGCTAGATCAAAAAGCCAATTTTACCTGCTAAACCTGTCTTAGATATATTAAGACTTCATTGCTTCCGCTAGCCGTAGGACTACTAGAAGTTGTAAGCATTTCGGAACCAACTTTTCTGCGTTCAACTTGAGTTCATGTCAAACTTAAATGAGCTAGTGAATCTCAGAACTGAAAAATTAGCTTAGTAAACCTTGAGTCATCCACACAGCGGTTGCTAAAATTACTTGTGGTTATAAATGGTATTGGGATCATCGGATGAGGACTAATTTCACACCAATGATTCACCATTTCTTGTGCTCCTGTTTGGTTTCATTTTCAAATATTACTTATAAGTACATATGATATGTCTCATAAGACTATTCCAAGTAATTTTATGATAATTTATGCATATCTTTCTTTTTCAACGAGGAATAAGGAAATTTGATTTAATCAATAGTGTACTCAATTATAAGCATATTTTCTTTTTCTGTTAAAACGGCAACCTAATAGTCTACTACTATTGAGCAGGTAAACCATAGATTCCACATTACTATTTTTTAAGCCATTCAAGGAGTCCTATCTTTTCAAAAATGTCAGATTAGTTGCTGTAGAACTGTTTGTCCTTGACATTGTATCTCAACTTTGGTGATGGGATCTCTTTTACAATCACACTTAATAAACTGAGTCATTATTGAGCTAGTTGACTCTGTGATAACAAATGTTGACTTGTTTTTATGGCTTGAGCATTTTTGTCAAGGTATTATTTTAGCTAGAAATGAATTGCAAAGTTCATCTCCTAGTTGTTGTTGTCTATTGTATGGGTGTAGTCTATTATATATACAGTCCACTGTTTTCTTTTTCTTATTCTGCATTTGGGTTTTTCTTACGTCTAAAGTAGACATCGTAGATTAATGAAGTGATCTTAATCAGGACAACCGTACTTATAGCAGCGGCTTGCAGGCTAACCGAGTGTCCAATATGATTTGTTTTGCATAGGCTGTTACATATTATAAGCATCTGGTTGGTTCAATTTTAGTTCTCAGCTTCTCAGAGTTGTGGTTGTTTTGCAGGTGAAGAAATAGAATGCGGCGCGTGAGGCATTGGGGAGCTCTGCCTCTCTATCAGCGCACAATTCCATAAGATATCCAACAAGTTTTACTTTTATTTGTAACTAAATTGTAATGGAATAAGAGTCCACCCAGTGACATGGTGGCTATTGGCTTTCCATGTAACCTGGATGATTTTTATTGAGAGTTATCATAAACTATGATCTGTTTTCTGTTATCCCTTGCCGGCATCAGAGTGCTAGAGCTGTGGGCTATATTCCTACATCGGAAATGAATTAGGACTTTGATTGAGTTATAAGGATTTGATGAATGTTTTATTATTCACTTAAGGTTGAACACTTAGTCAGTGGTCAAACTTGATCAATTTTTTATTAGAAAGATAGGACCGCATTTATTCCAAGTTGATTTCAATTTACCATAGCAAGTAATATATTATCTAACCTGGTTTGACTGCTAACAAGATATGTGACCTCTTTATATGTTGAAGGTAAGATGTTCTTGTAATTGGGTGGAAGATAATGTGTATTACTTAAATCTGATCTATGTTATGTGATTTGATTTGTTCTGTTTCTTGTAGGCTATATGAAGCAACTGGTTTTGATTTCTTACTGATCTGAGGTGAGCAGTTGTTCAATCGAAACGTATCCTTCTCTTATAAAAAAATTGCAGCTCAGAACTAGTTGTGGTAGAGCAAGAAGAGGAGACAAACCCATAGGTAAGATATTCTAATTGCCCAACAAAAAGGTGAGAATTTAGGATCAATAAGTAAATAAATACTTCGAAGTAGGGGGTGTTGGAGTTTGAATTGAACCTCAATTGAATTGTCTGAATCGGTTCATCAATGATTCGATCTTGAAAATTATAAATCGTTTTGATTTGGGATGTAATCGAATTGGTTTTAATTTAAAAAATCTTAATCGGTTTAAATCCATTAATCTGTCTAATTTTATAAATAACACAGGTTTAATTTTATAAATATCGTCATGTTGTCTAATTGGATTAAGATTTTGATTCGATTCAATTGAATTAAAGTTGTTTCATTTGAAACATATATTTTTTAAGTTATTTAAAATTATAAATTAGATAATCAATTAATCGAATTCGATTAATCGATCTTGAATCGATTTAGATAGATAGATAGATCTGAATTAATTTTAATTTAGACTATCTTATTTTAATCGAATCAAATAAAAAAAAATTGACTCGATTTGATTTGAATCGATTTTAACAATTGATAAGATCTCTCCTTGCCTCTCATCTAATTATTTTTTAATAAAAATACAAAAGTGTTTTTTTTTCTTTATTATCTCTCTTTCTTTAATTTTTTATTTTTAGACAAGTATATGTTGGATCGGTTCATTAAAAGCGTTGCATCATTCACTTACCAAATGTATCTAAATCATATATGATTAACCTAATTTATTTATTTTTTATAATCTCTTTTTCCCTTTCCATTTTAAACCCGATTATATGATATAGTAATTGATAGGGATAATCATATATTAACTCATATAGTTAACTATGATTAGTATCTTGATCTTTATATGTTAAATAGTAACATCAATTCTCTTTATGTTATTAATTTTTTCGACGAAAAAAAAACATAACGTATGCACAAATGGAAATGATAAAAACATAATTTTACTATTTTTAAATTATTAATTTTATATAAACTTTTCTAGTCGACTCGCCTACCACCCATCACACTTGTTACTTGCTCGTCGCACTTACGCACTTATTTATTATAAAGTAAGAAGAATTAAGATTAAATATTTTTTAAAATATTAGGATCAAAATACTAATCATAATTAATTATATGAGGTAATATATAATTACCCCTAATTGATATGGCAAATATGGTCTAAGTCAGCAACCAGACGATAAGCCAAAAAAAGTTTGCAGATCATATTTAACCCATTATTATTCAGGATTTATTTGAAAAATATAATTAAGCTATCATTATCAGATATTATTTGGACAATTATGCTGATTATATATTATGTGTGTGCCAAATTCAACAGCGCGTGCCTGCGGAGGACGAAGTAACCACCACTCGACGCCGAAAGCCAACCTGTGCTTACGCTCTTCGTCTCCGACCGTCTTTTGTCCGTTAAAAAAGGCTTTACTTTTCGCGTCTTTACCGATAACAGCGTTTGATCAAGGAAACGACGGCCGGCTCGCCGTCGCACGACCGTGTCACCCGCATACATCTGGAGCCGTAATCCTGTCTTCTTCGTCCACTGTCTCCGATCGAACCCTTCGAATCGGTCTTGTACGCGTCGATTCCCTATGGGATCACCAAAGGCGTCGGTCGCTACTCTCCCTCTCATCTTGGACGTAGAAGATTTCAAGGTATTTCCTTTTGCATTTTTAGGATCTCTTTTCGGGTTGGATTCGGTTCTGTTTGGTGGTTGATTTGTTTCTTGGATCTTGTAGGGAGATTTCTCGTTTGATGCGTTGTTCGGCGGCTTAGTGAACGAGCTCCTTCCGTCGTTCCAAGAGGACAACGCGGATGCCGCCGATGGCGCAGGTGGGCAGGACATGTTTCCAAATGGGACTCTGCAGGGCCCGCAGGGGGCGGCGACTCCAATGTTTCCGGCGGTGGAGGAGCTCCTTGCTCTTTTCAAGGATTCCTGCAAGGAGTTGGTCGATCTCAGGGAGCAGGTATTTTATCTTCCAAAATTTTCGTATCAAATGCTGGATGATTAGGCTGATGTGAAGTGATCTAAACTATCTACACTTTTTGGTTGAAGATCGATGGGAGACTCCAGAATCTGAAAAAGGAAGTAGAAATCCAAGATTCAAAGCACCGCAAGACACTTGCTGAGGTCAGCACAAAATGTTTTTTTGGATACAGTTCACTATGAAGAAAACAACCTCTGTTAGCGGCACTTGATCCAAAGGTTTCATGAATCATTTTAAAAATTTTTCCTATTTACCGAAGATCTCGCTTCTGGAAATCATTTTGTCTGCAAGTATATTGAGATTAACCAACTCTGGACTTTTGAGACCCTTGGTGAAAGATGGATCTTGCATATTTTCCTTGCTAGTCGAACATGAGATCATTAGTAGTGTTAACAGTGTGTGTCACATGTATATTTTTGGGTGGATTCTTGTGTTTGCTGCTATAGATTTCTGGTGCAGGATCATTGATGAGGGACAGAAATGTGATATGTATGAACGTAGCCTGTCATAATAGATTTTCAGCTTGAGCTAATTATGCATTCTGATAGTGGAAGGGAAGAATATTCATGTTTATGGTTTACTTTCGGCATATAGTTGCATGGGAACCAATGTATTACTACACGCAACATCCTGATCGATGTGACATTTAAGGTTTTTTCAGTCAAAATGGAGTCTAGAAAAGATTATTTAATGGTTATGACCATGTTGCCTGAAACATGCATGGATTAGAGGGAGGAATTTTATTGTTATTCAATGGAAAGGCTGATGTTGAAGTTTTAGGAATCTAGATAAGATCTTATTAATTCAGGGCAAAAATATGTTATAGTTCACTCATGGTCAAATATAAAGGCACATTCTATAAAGCTATATATTGTGCTGAATGTTCAAAAATTTTGAACTAGTTTGATCTGCATATAAGTTGTATTGATTTTATTGACATTAATTGCAGAATTTAATGCTTACCAGAGGTCCAGAACATTAAATTCTCCAAAGCAACCTAAAGGAAATTCCTAATGCATTCTCCTTCTGTATCAGACGTTTGTTTTCACAGTACTTTGAATGCTTTTTGAATATTTAAAGAGGGAAAACCAGATATAACCAGAGCAAGCATATAGACTTGTACTTTCAACTGAATATTATTGAAAGCAAACTTGTGCTAGCAGTGTAGATATTCTAGGCTCCACCTTATGTTTGGACTTTGGAGCTTAGTGAATTCAAAGTTCAAACACTACCATCTATGTGGTACATGACATGCATGAACAAGATTTTGTGTACATGATGAGACTAGATGAAGCTGCTTTTATTTTTCTCTTTTTTTGCCTAAGAAAATAAGTTCCAAGGAAGTCAGCTTCATGAAACCTGGAGATTTTCTTTTCTTCTATTTGCCTTTTACCACATAAGATGAAGTGTTCTTTCCCCCCATGTTAGCAACAACTACAGTGAAACTATACAAGTTGATCTTTGAAACAGTGATCATTGATATCTTATATGCATACCTGCTTGCTCTTGTGTTAAATGTTTCAGCTGGAAAAAGGTGTAGATGGTTTACATCATAGCTTTCAGAGGCTGGACACAAGGATTTCCAGTGTGGGACAGACTGCTGCCAAGATTGGGGACCATCTGCAGGTAAAGTTCTTTGCATTTAATGGTTGATAAAGAAGCACTACTCAGAAAAATATTACTACTGTACACATGCTGTTTGTTCCCACGGAGTTCTAATTCCAAAAATGCCTGAAGCCTATGCATGACTTTTAGTTTAAGATTTACTAAAATTTCTATTTATTCTATTTTTTAATTGTTAGAATGCAGATTCTCAGAGGAAAACTGCTAGTCAAACCATTGAGCTTATTAAGGTAGCCAAGCAATTATTTGAGGATGTTTTTGTTTGTGGTTTTTTCTTTTTGCTATTTCCATTTTCTGCTGAAAACCTTGGGTTTATTTATTTAATAATGTTTGCAGTACTTAATGGAGTTCAACAGCAGTCCTGGTGACCTCATGGAACTTTCATCTTTGTTTTCGGATGACAGTCGTGTTGCTGAGGCTGCTTCAATTGCACAGAAATTACGTAAGCTATTATTCTTTCTTTATTTTAACTGATCTTCATCTTTTTCTTTTTGTTGCCTCCCTGTTCGTGCGAAGTTGTGCTGCATTAGATATTCTTATTTGTCCATGTAGATGGTAATAGACATGGTTTTGAACTACAAGAATGATTGTTTGGAACTATGGAGTCAAAGCTGCATATGTCCAACCCTTCCTAGTGCAATAGTGGCTACTCTTTGTTCAATAGTTTGAGTTTTTTTTCTTAGACATTTATATTTTATCATTCATCATGATATCATCAGGTTAGTGCAATAATTTTTTGTTAGATTTCACCTGTATGGCTCCTCAGCCATCCTCAACTATAAGTGGAAATGGAATTTTGGTCACTTGTTTCTTCTTTTGTTAAAAAACAATGGAATCATGGTAGATACACTTGCTCCAATTCATTTCCAGTGTGTCTCTTTATATCATAAAGAGAGAGCTTCCAGCTGGAGAAATATTAACAGTGAACTAGCATGGGCTGAAATCTAATATTTCTGACAATATTTGTTTTAAGAATTCAGAATTGCCATCTGTCAAATTGTTCTTGACTTATTGTTAGCAGTGACTGTGATAGGACAAAAGTTTCAGCGAAAATGTGTTTGCCTGTTTGAGGCATCTTAAGCTTCCCTACATATCCAAGTAGGGTCAAAGAATTAAATGAAACTAACTAGTTTTCTTGTTAGCATTCACAAATTTAGTTAAACTGATTGATAAATGTGGGCCTGTTGTATTCTAGTGTACTAAGAGCTGTACAAAGTTCTTTATTTGGTTCATTTGTGTGGTTCTTCATATTTCTCTATCTCATTGTTTTTACATGGTTATACATCTTGGTTCTTTGTAGATTAATTTTGGTGGAACAAAGCATCTTAATTGTTTTGGTGCAATAGGACCTCGGTGGGTTCAATTATGAGCATAGACTAGAAGAGAAAATGCATAGAGGACATGGTATTCATGTTTGGATTTAACTATGTACCAAGATCTTCATTTTAGCATTTTACCTTGTTTAATTTCCCTTTTTGTTAGACTGGGAGGAGTTGTTGTTAAAGTGTGGACTTTTGCTACCCCTTAAAAAATATGATGTTCCTATTGAAAGGGTCAATAGAATTGACAGATTAGCTGATAACTAGTAATGGATGGAGGCCTTTGTATTGAAGTAGTTGATTTTTCAAGTGTTCGTGTGTTGAGACCATTGTTTAGTAACAAGATAAAAGTACAAATGGAGAGGGTTGATTCTTGTTCATGATTATTGTGGGATAGTTTAACACAGATTTCCATTTATATGGTTATTGTGGTTGAATAGTACATTGGAGTGGGAGTTGGATTAGAAGTGATTTTGCAACTTTTATTATTGTTGAGGATGGGTTTGCAGGGGAAAACAAAATATAATACCTTTCCAAGATTGTGTTTTTATAAAATAGATAATACCCGAGTTTTTTCTTGTTGAGAACTTTTGGAAAACTAGGATGCTATGAAGGGGTTGGGGGGATGGTTTTCTAATTATTTTATTTTAATTGGTTGGGAACAGAGGGAAACTATAAATGCTGATCTTAGTTAATATACTACTTATCATCTTGAAACAATAGTGTTAATGATAATTTTGCTTGCATTACCTGATATATTGATGGCATGAGCTGCTGCACCGTGCTGACATAGTTGCATTGGTCTGGATATACTTGATCATAAAGTAGAGTATTTGGCCATGGTCGTACATGGAGATTTTACTATCCTTGAATAACCAAAGATGGAATAGATTTAAGAGGAGGTAGGTCTGATTGTCTTTTTTTGAGATAAACACATTTAGGCTACAATCTTATCTTGTGAAAAGCATGAAGTAAATACAAAAAGAAAACAATGAAAGGAAAGAAAAATAGATTGCAAGAAGAATAACATGACCACTCAAGTTGAGGATGAATGCTCATACATAGAGTATAGACACTCGAAATCTTTAATCATCGAGGTCAAAATAATTAATCTGAAGATGTTAAACCGTGAAGGATTCTGATGATATAAAGTGAAGGGCTGTCACACAAGCTTCTAAAGATTCTATTGTTACTTTCCTTTTACATGTAATAAACAAGCTCAATATGGAGTTCTCTCCAACCAGAGGGGAAGGCAGAGACTACTCTTTAGAAGTCCCGAATGTTGTCCAGGGAAAGACTAGGTGTTGGCCTATAGCTAATATGGCTCCTTGATGGGTTGACAGTTGTTTCCTCGGAGTTTACATGAACTGCACATTTCTCCAGAGGGGAAGGCAAACTACTCTATAGAAGTCCTGATTGTTCTCCAGGGAAAGACTAGGTGTTGGCCTATAGCTAATATGGCTCCTTTATGGGTTGACAGTTGTTTCGTTGGTGTTGACATGAACTGCACATCTCTCTCTCTCTCTCTCTCTCTCTCTGTGTATATATATATATATACATATATATATATATATACACACATATATATATACATATATATATATATATACACATATATATATATACATATATATATATATATACATATATATATATATATATACACATATATATATATACATATATATATATATACATATATATATATACATATATATATATATATACATATACATATGTATAAATATATATATACATATATATATATACATATACATATGTATAAATATATATATACATATGTATATATATATATATATATATATATATATATATACATATATATATATGTATATATAGTAGACACTTATGGTTATGGGTCCTCTTAGCTATCATTGTTGACTTCTCTTGGAAATGATAGGATCATTTGCTGAAGAGGATGTTGGAACACATGGAATAAATATGCCCTCACCAGTGGGTGCTGCAAATGCTAGCAGAGGTCTTGAAGTTGCAGTTGCAAATCTTCGAGACTATTGTAATGGTGGGTTTTGGAAGCACAGGCTAAGCTGCAGTTTTCAAGTCATCATGTTACTTTGATTTTCTTTTTTGGCTTTTCATATATAATCTTTAACTTTGTCTTTTGTTTTAGAGTTGGAGAATAGATTGTTGTCACGGTTTGATGCAGCATCACAGAGACGAGAATTATCTACAATGGCAGAATGTGCCAAAATTTTATCTCAGGTATGTAGCTATTGCCGATAGGCTGTTTTTGGCTTGATAAAATGTAACACCAGGATAGTGGGTTTGAGTTAGCTTTACATGCATTTGGATCATAATGGGTTCACCCAATAAACCCAATTATTGAATGGTTTGGGTTTAGGTTTAGGGAGTTGGCACAAGTGGTGGAAATAACCTAATTATTAATAACATTAAGTGTTTTCAACTGTCATTTTGCATTAAGTCTATCATGTGTCTTTTAAAAATAGGTAAAGTAATGGAAATACAGGGTTGATTAGATTGTACATGTCGATTTTAAGTTTCGTAAGTAGGTCAAATGTTACTGAGAACAAATCTTACCATGCTTGATTTGATTTGATTCCTTACTAAATGGTTAATTATGTTCGGTAAAGTTTTGCTTACATTAGTTTGGTTAGATTTGGGTTTAATTTTTTGACATATTAATCATATTGTTTGGGTTTGAGTTGAAAGTTCTCTTTTAATATATGCATCCCAAGATGACACAAGCAGGAATATACTCAACCCATTGACACCACTAGCATAGACCATCAGAAGAGCATTTTCTGGTCAGTTTGAAATCTGAAAAATTATTGTTTATGATTTGGTTTGATTTTTAAAGAAATTTTTTAGACCATTTCCAATTTGCATACTGCAATTATTTTATCTTTACTATTATATTTTGTTATTCTAAAACTTTTGCTATAAGCATAAGTTAAAATGTTAAATTTAATCTTTTCTTCATAGCCTACATGCATCTTTGTGTAGCTTCACATGGAGAAGATTTGGCATTTTATGAAAATAGAAACTATAACTTGAGTTGTGCCACCTTCAAGTTAGGTAATAGAAATAGCATATAAACCAGTTTTAGAAACTGAACCAACCTTAATGATTTAGTTTGAATTAGTTTTGCTCCAGTTAAATGATTTTCTAACCTGAAAAATTTAGTCACATATGACCATTTGGTTTGACATTTCTCATAAAACAGATAAAAGTTAACTTGGTTGTTGGAACTTGGAACCACTCATCACAATAAGAGGAAAAGAAGAGTAGGAAAACTGTGCTGAAGGAGGGTGATGGGAGTGACAAAACTTATTTTCTATGATTCCGTTTTTATGATTGATAATAATCAGTTCTCTATTCTTTAAGATTTAACATGACATGTATTTAATGTTAACTTAATGTTTTAGCTACATTGTTTTGTGGAGCATGCCTATCATGAGCTGATGGGTCAATACCACTTGTTTTGAACCTCCCCTGATTTTCCGGCAAATCAAGCTGTCCTGATCTTGACTTATGTACCTGATGTGCCAATTTAATTAGGTTGTATTAAGTTTGTCTCGGTTTTCCTCATGGGCTCTAGAGATTAGCACTCTTGAATTCATACACTCGAATAAGTGAACTAGCGGAGGGGAAAAAAAAGGAACAATTGGCAATATATAAACTAATGTCACTTAGAAATATGATGTGTACTGTGCTGCTAGTTAGGTCAAACCAGCAGAATCAGAAAATAAACCGAGAAACAAATTGACAGTCTAGAGTTGGTGTTCATGCAATTGTGTCTAAGACAAAATATACTTGTTTGATCACACACCTGAGCATAATGTACCTATCCTTTTTCATTTATTGAAAACAGTTTGATATTTCTTCTTATGTTATGAAGATTCTTGGTTTTCAAATAAAAGAGCATACTTTTACTTTAGGACTTTCTAGAATCAGATCTTATTTGCAAATGGAAAACTATTGTTGAGATTTAAAGTTTAGACAAATAGAACATACCACTAGAGAATTTAGCACGCATGGATCGGTAATTACTAAGATTAGTTAAGTTGATGTTTTTTGTTTTTAGGGTTTGTCATTGGCTGAAATTTCATATATCAGAGACTAAGGTTCATTGTACCATGGCATGTCGTCCTACCACACACTTAGCTGGTTTTTCCTAAGTCGTGCAACATTTTTGCGTGTTCATTTGCAAAGAGTTTGTTTTTCCGAAACCTCTTATGGTCCCTAAAGAACCTGCAAAAAATAAGACGAATTAGAGGAAATATTTAACTTAGGATCCTATAAGCAAATATTTCAGCAAACACTTGATAAACAATGTAAATTACAAACATAGACTGCGCAAGTTCTGAACGGTCGCGTAACAAAGGGTCCAAGGTGGTCTACAACGATCAAAAGTCCCCACAAGTGCCACATGACACTGTTGTGGAACAAGGCAGCGAACCAGCCCTAGACACTACCCCAAAGTCCCATCTAGTCATGTGCCACCCATGTAGCTCAAAGGTGTTGTGCTAGCTGACACTCTGCATCACTTTGCGGAGCTAGAAAACCTCCAAAATAACTTTCTGGATGACCTATTTTTGAATAGGTTGCGTGTACAATGACTGTATGAAACCTACGTTTACAGGACTAAAACAATCACAAGAGCAAACCAAAATAGGGTTGTGAAGCTTACTGCAAGCCCTCTACATACTATGCAAAGCATGAATAAAATCGA
Organism: Musa acuminata AAA Group; assembly: GCF_036884655.1. Taxonomy (NCBI): domain Eukaryota; kingdom Viridiplantae; phylum Streptophyta; class Magnoliopsida; order Zingiberales; family Musaceae; genus Musa; species Musa acuminata. The sequence continues at coordinate 35,534,789 of NC_088354.1, forward strand.
AAGACACGAATATTCACAAACATTACATCGAACACCCCTTGTACTGATTCGTTCGTGATAGCCCGATACATGCGGTATGTACAATAGGGGACTAGTATGGGTGGTACATACCAGTTTTTCGGTACATCCCACCATATCATGTGTCGGTATGTTGGTATGATTTGGTATGTACCATACCGATGGCTGGTTGATACATCGGTACAGACCGATAAGGCAAACCGTGCCACAAACTAACTTTTGATATTATGTACTCATCATGTATCCTATGCTTGTGCTTCTCTATGATGAGTTTGATGCTGTTATGTGCTATTGTTTTTTTTTTCATTTTCTTCTATATACGCAAATTTTGCTTTTTTTTTTGCCTATACAATTTTCATTTCTCTTGTTTTTGTTTTCTTTTTTCCTTTTAAATTTTATTTTAACGAACATGTTGCTGTTTCTCTCATCTATATATTGTTTTATATCATATCTTATTTACAGATTTGGACAGAGACTATTGAGGTTGAATTTGTAGCTTAAAGAACACTATTTTACAGATATAAAATTTTAGGACTGTTTGCTAAAGTGATGGCCTTTCTCTTATAAATCTCACATATAACTTCTGCGTTTGTAGTTTAACAGGGGGACTAGTGCCATGCAACGTTATGTAGCATTGAGACCAATGTTTATTGATGTAGAGGTCATGAACACAGATATCAATTTAGTTCTGGGTGATCAGGGTTTACAAGCTGGTGCTAACAACATTGCACGAGGTCTTTCTACTTTATACAAAGAGATAACAGGTTCTAATTGACCTTTTTCCATTAAGTTGTAAGACAAGTTCATAACCTTTTGATGGTCTTATATTCATTTTGATTGTAGAAACTGTGAGAAAAGAGGCAGCAACCATAATGGCTGTCTTTCCATCACCCAATGATGTCATGTCAATTCTTGTGCAGGTATGGCACGGAAGTCTGTGATTCTCATTAATGCTAAACTTGAATATGCAGTTTTGGACTTTTGAGACAACTAATGTATGGCTATTTATGTTGCTCATGTTTCAGCGGGTTTTAGAGCAGAGAGTAAGTGCAATTCTAGATAGATTATTAGAAAAGCCATCCCTTGTGAACTTACCACCTGTCAATCAAGGTGGCCTTCTTCTGGTAAGATGTGCCGATAGTCTGTGCATTTTAATTAGATATTAGAAGCTTTAAGAGGCTCATGCTAGTTTGCATTGGTGTTGAAATTGAATTGCAGTATTTAAGAATATTTGCACTGGCATATGAGAAGACAGAAGATCTTGCTAGGGAGTTACAATCTGTTGGTTGTGGAGACTTGGATGCTGAAGGTATACACAAACACAATAGTTACATATGCTGAGTTTTTCTTGAGTCACCGAATTTCACCTTTCCTCGATGTCACTAGAAGAAGTATCATAAATTCAATGGCTGAATTTTCCATTATCTGAATGAGTTGTTGCTAGCTCTCTCGGTGATTTCTTTTAGTTGCTAGCAAACATTCTTTAAGTTCTATTGCCTACTTGGAGAAATAGAACTTGTCGAAAATGCTGAACCTTTCAAACATAGGCAAGGTTTTCCATGTCATTGCATGGGGGCTCTGCTGTTACCATTGGTTCTATTTCATCAAAATGACCCTGTGCTGGCTATTACAGGCTGGCCGAGCCATATATTCACATTTTCTCACATGTTTATGTGGCATATTTTGGCAATCCTTAATTTTGAGTTAGATTATTTCCTATTTACACATCCAAATAAGATAAAATTTATTGAATCTATTCTCATTAGGAATATTTTTTTTTCTCAAAAGCCATGTAAGTGGATCATTTTGGATCTATATAGTTGCCTTATGCCCTTCTCTCTTTTCTTTAATATTCATATCTTTCTTCACTTGTTTTCCTAACAGCTTTATTCTCTTTTCTGCTGTGGTTAATCTATAAACTGTTATTTTACATAGGCAGTAGAAATGATCATTTTCACATTCTAAACCCCTCTTGGAAAACAAGAACAGTGAGAATATTTTGATGATTTCTTTGTGATTTCATAAATTAGCCATCAATTCATCAAGGTGGGTGGGTTTGAGATGAGCTGAGGTAATAAAACTTTACCCGACTGGTCAAAAGTTGAACCTGACACGACCTTCATACATTGAACCAAGGTATGCAGTTTCAAATAATATCGTTTGTACCAGGCGGTACGTACCAGTCCGTCAGTTGACTGGTATACGGACCGCCTGTTACCGGACGGAATATATTAATATATATATATATATATATTAATATATATATAATTTTATATATAAATATTTTTGTAAAAGGTGACGTCGCCCCGTGTGGGAGAAGGAAAAGGCGACGCGAAGTTACCTTTTATAAATATATATATATATATATATATATATATATATATATATATATATATATATATATATATATATATATATATATATATACCGAGCGGTATACCGCTCGGTATACAGTATCGTACCGTATCGAGCGAATGTCGAAATTCCAGTATGGTACGATATTTCAATCCTTGCATTGGACAGCCTTTTTGCCAGGAGCATGCAGCGTTCATCTCAGTCATCTCTTCAACCAGAAATTCTGAAAAAACAATACATCCAATACAAACATAAATGGACTATCTATTTGACTATGGCCACACTCCACATAGTATCACAAAGGAGGTGAACAGAAGAGACTCCACATAGTATCAATCCCTGTTGTCCTAATGCTAAAAAATGCACAACAAAACATCTTCACAATCGATGTCAAGACTTGTGATCTTGCTGCTGCTGATGAGGATGGGGTTCAGCCAGAATCAGGTGATGGATGAGATAATCAGATATAGCACCACTAAGATCAAAATTGGCTCTTGTGTCTTCGACTTTAAATTGAGTGGGAAGGAGGAGGAAGGATAGTCTGAGGAGAATGGTTGTGAATCAAAAGTATTCTTTGAACCAAGTTCTTGACTATAGCCAAATCAAGGCTGAAGCATGTTTCTATCCGATGAAAGCTAAGTTGACCTAACTACTGTAATAATCAGGTTGGCAGTTTTCAGAGTTCCCGATCTATCTGCAGGGTCCTAATCAAAATGGTGCTGTTTGGCTTGAAACCTTTAGTTTGAGTTTAATGTCTGATATGCTTATATACAATGGATATTTTCAAGATTAAAACAATGAGATACTAAATATGTATTTTGGCAAATAAAGGATTTTGAGAATGTGTTAAAGATTGTCAACCGACTCAACCCAACCTCTGATGAATGTTCTTTTGGAGATGGGCTTGCTGTGTAGCAATTTCAACTCTTTCCAGCATAAAAGAAACCTTTGCAAGCATTTGTATGGATGTACAGTTTTTTCTTCACTTTACCTATGAGACTACCCTACTCAAGAACATATATCCTATCTTCTTCAGGTCTTACAGAATCACAGTTTCTTTCGCACAAAGATAAATATCCAGAATACGAGCAAGCTTCTCTAAATCAGCTGTATCAATCGAAGGTTCTATGTCATATGTGCTGATAGAAAATCATTATTCTGTTTCAAAATTAAGGTTTTTTACTTGTCCATAAGTAGTGTATAAGTACTAACAATTCTTAGCTTGTGCTACAGATGGAGGAGCTGCGTGCAGAAGCCCAGCAACAATCTGAATCAATGGGGACCATCTCACGTTCAAAAGCATCTATAAGTCCATCTGCAAGCCAACAGATATCTGTTACTATAGTAACAGAATTTGTGCGGTGGAATGAAGAAGCAATATCCAGATGTACTTTATTCTCTTCACAGGTTAGTACTAGATTGTGCATTCAGTTCACTTTATTTTAAGTGTAGTTGGTGATGGCCGATGGAAGTTTCACTTAATGGATACTGGTAATTAATGAAGTTCAGTGTGTATCGGAGTCTGATGGTTTCATTGTCTTATTAAATATTTGTAACATGATCAGAAACTATATTTGTTGGTCAACTGTCTGTATTTTCTACACATCCTATACCGGACTTTATGTCTGTATTTTCTTCACATCCTATAGCAGTTTGTGCAACACCAATGATAAAATGAAAACTGTATTTGAAGGTAAACAAGACATGTTAATAATCATTTAACATTATATTCAAAATGTCTGCAGGATTGTAGTCTGTGAATTAGGGTATTCTTTTCATAGCAGTTAGCATTGGTCAACAGCTTTAGTAACAGTCATCCTTAATTGTTAGCCTTTTTTTATTCTAAAATTTTTTCCAATTCATTAAAGTCCTTGAGAGAAATAAAGTTGTACGAGTCAACAATTGTGGGTTTTTATGATCACAGTTTCCCCTTAAGGATAAGAGAGATATCCTTGTTACATTTTAATATGTTTGCTGGAATTGTCTTCATGGAAAAAGGATTTTCACTAGAAATATTGGTGAATATTGGAAGAGAACTTTCATGTTGTCTTCTAACACATGTTTGCTAGATTAGGCAGTTCATTCCTCAAAGAGTTATTCCCTTGGTGCCACAAATTAAAATGTCAACACAATTCAAATATCAGTCAATGGCTGGACCTGATATTGGTAATGAACTATACCATGTGTCAGTTTGGTCCTGTACTGGTTGGTATCGGTTGGACTAAGTGGGCTGGTTCCAAACCAGCCAGACCAGTTTCAGACTTCTTAAATCTAATAGAATTTCTTCTTTCCGTTTGTTGCTCAATCATGATTCGAAATATGTCATAAGATATATTGTAAATGATATACCAAGAAACATGCATAAAAAGCTTCTAGAAGTGCTAGAGCAGGAAATTAATTGAATATTTGAAATACTTGTAAATACATTTAAAAAGTAAAAAAGGACATACTACCTTATTGATGACTAATACCACGGAAGGGATCCTTGTGATTGAGCAAGAAGTGGATCATGGTCCATAATATCAATCAATTGTGTTGATGATAATTGTAGCTTGAAAAGCCATGCATGATACTACTCTCGCGATATTCGATATTCGATATTCGATATTGATTTACAATTTGTCACTCTTGAATCAAACTAACAATAGTGGCAACAATTTGATCATACATGGTTGACGTATCGTTTGTTTCAGTGATTTAAAAAGGTGCTCGGGCGAGGCGAGGCGAGGCCCGAGCGTCTCGCTTCATTTCTAGGCGGCGCGCTTCAAAGAGGCACCGCTTGGGCGCTCGCCCGAGCCCAGACGCCGGGCACTTCGGGCGAGAGCCTGGGTTTAACCAAGTGACCGAACCAGCTTTTTAGGTCTGGTTTGGTCTCCGGTGCTTTAGTTGGTTCAATCGAACCAAGTAAAGCACCGATATCAGTGCGACTTCCCCAACCCTAACCCTGCTCGTCGTTCACGCTACCACTGCTCGCTGCCGCTGCCGTTGTCGCCGCTTGCCGCTTCCGCTCCCGCTGCTCACTGCTGCCGCTGCCACTGTTGTCGCTCGCCGCTATCGCTGCCGCTGCCATTGTCGTCGCTCCCGCTCCCGCTGCTCGCTGCTGTCGCTGCCACTGTCGCCACTCGCCGTTCCCGCTCCCGCTACTCGCTGCTACCGCTACCGCTGCCATTGTCGTTGCTCGCCGTTGCCGCTACCGCTGCCTCTCCTGCTTTTCTCAGTTAGCACCGTCAGTCTTTCCTTACACTCTTCTCTTCTCTTTCGCTTCTCCTCTTTCGAAAGTATACTGTTGATATTATACAGTATACTGTTAACTGTATACTAGTAACAAAATTTGTATTTATTGAATTTTGAAACTTTTTGTTAATGTGACATTGTGATTTTGTATCTTAGATTTTCTTAATTTAATAACATATTTTTATTTAAAATCTTAAATAATTATATTTATTAATTATATTATATATTTTTATATTTTAGCGCCTCACTTCGCTCGGGCGAGCGCCTAGCGCCTCAAGTGTTTTTGGACCGTGGCGTCTTTTGGCACCTAGCGTTTTTTAAATCACTGGTTTGTTTAGGTCCTCTCTTTTGCCTTTTGGCTTTAAGAGTTGTTCGAGCATCCAACACTCCCTGGAAAGCCTCTAGGGTGACCTTTATGTATTTGACTGTCACAAAATCTATATTATGATCATAACTTGTCTCCATACTGTGCTTAATAATATCTCATTCCTTGATTTGTTGATGGCTAATTGATAGAAAACATTGCTTTTGCAGCCAGCTACTCTTGCAAGTAACGTAAGATCGATGTTTGCCTGTTTATTGGAGCAAGTATGTTTGAGGCCTTAATCATGTTGATTATGTTGGCTTATCTCCTCGATAATTGTTTTGATAGAATGCTGACTTCATTACAGGTTAGCCAGTATTTAACTGGGGGACTTGAACGGGCCAGGGAGAGTTTGAATGAAGCTGCAGCTTTAAGGGATAGATTCGTTATTGGAGCAAGTGTCAGTAGAAGGGTCGCTGCAGCAGCTGCTTCTGCTGTATGGTTATCCTTATTTTATTTTTCTCTTCATGCTCACCTTTTTCTGTTTGTCATTCATATCCTCCATTATTCCATTAGATGTATTTCAATGGCATACACTAGTATATAAGACTAGCAAATTTTCTTGATTGCAGGCCGAGGCTGCTGCTGCTGCTGGTGAGAGTAGTTTCAGATCGTTCATGGTTGCTGTGCAACGGTGTGGTAGTAGTGTGGCAATACTTCAGCAAGTATACCATCCAGACTATCTTAACTGCTTATAATAGTATGTAAGATGTGCACTGATGGTTGCTTATTTCCCTCAGTATTTTTCAAAAGTTATCTCTCGGCTCCTACCTCCTGATGCTCATGCAGCCTCCCTTGAAGAGATGGGCACAGCTGTCTCTAATGTTGAGGGTGCTGCTCAGAAGGGCCTTCAACAGTGTATCGATACTGTCATGGCTGAGGTCAGTATTTGTCCAGGTCTTATTTCCGTTGTTTTCCTGTATGGTAGTTGAACCATCCACCTTTCTCTATATTTCTTCGGACACAACTTTGATTATGAAAGTATTAGGTTACTGAGGCATTAAATAAAACATGGGTAGCATTGATTTTATGAGGATTGAATTGAAGTCAAATCATGTCATTTTGGATCAGATTTAAATGGAATTTGTCCATTTCACTGACATGTTATAAGATAACCCTATGGTTCTAATCAAGTTTATTTTTCTTTTCCATTGAATCTTGGGGTGTATTTTGGACAGAGATAGTCACATATAATATATCTTAATGCACAGTTTGGGTCAGTTTTGCTTGTTTGTCATCGGTGGCTTGTGTTCCAATTGTTAAATATCAATCTGGCTTATGATCGGGCTGCCAAATTCAACCTAATATTTACTTTTCTTGACTAACTGATTCAAGATTGAAGTAATCACCAATGTAGGGAAACAGAAGACACAAGTAGACAGCTCCCAATTACTAAGGGTTTCATTGAAGTAATAAGTTTGAATCATCACATTTTGTAATTGACTAATTAATTAGGAACAATCACAATTAAGCTCCATAGTGTATGTTGTTTATTGATGAAATATTTGATAAAATATTAGTAAGGATAAACTTTAGATTGGAGTGAGATAAAATTTTGAAATTGAGGCTTCCAGATTGAGGACTAAGACCACATAAGTGGAAGGCAACTTTAGCAACATCAAGAAAATTATTAAATGAACAGTTTAAATTAATTTATTAGAAGTTCCTCAAAGTAAAAGCCCTGGAACTTTAATAAGTAGGAATTGAAAAACTAAAATTGCTCTTACCGTCCTGTAACAAACTTATACCGACTTGTACCAGATGGTACAGTCCCTGTACCAGATGTACTGGGTGGTACAGGCTCTGTACCAAACGGTATAACCCCTGTACTGGGTGTACCACCTGGTTTATCTTGGTCCACATACCGATAGACTGTTGGACTGATAAATACCACCTGTACCATATTGCATTGCATCAGACGGTATTCAGAACCTTGCTATGCAGTGTCAGAATCATTATATGATTTCTGGATTTCTGTCTTCAGCATAACCGCTCATGTCTTATGTTTTCCATTTCTAATTTTCACATGGAAAATTGTTCACTTTCAAATTCCATGGAAATGTTGCTATCTAATTTTGTTAGTCTCATATGGACCTTATACAGGTTGAGCGATTGCTATCTTCAGAACAGAAGACCACAGACTACCGTTCACCTGACGATGGAAATGCTCCTGACCACCGACCGACAAATGCCTGCATGAGGTGCATCTGAGTTTATGTTACCTTGTGGCAGCTCATGTATGACTATTTATGTGTCTCTTGGTCATCTTCAGAGTTGTAGCCTACTTGTCTCGTGTCCTTGAGTCTGCATTCAGTGCTCTAGAAGGTCTCAACAAACAGTCATTTTTGACAGATCTGGTAAGTCTATATATCTAATTCAGAACTTCAGGTGGGAAATCTTTAACAGTTATTTCATACTTTGACTGAACAATTGGTAAAATTTGTCAAAGTATGATAAGTGCTTTGCCTCATTCTTATAGTATTTAGTATGCCAACACCCAATCTCTTTATTTGTGTATGTCCTGCATGTTTGAAGTTGAAAATATCCACCATTTTACCTTATGATTTGTAATTCTGATATAATTAAAATATTTAAATGGTATGAACCTCTCTTTTCTCTTAGAATCTGCCTCATAATACTTCTGCTAAATTGTATTTAAGGGCTAACATGATATATTAGCATTATAGAAAAAGTTTAAGCAGAATTATTAGTTAATTAATAGTTATCTAATAATAGACATGCCTAAATTGTATCATAGGGAAGAAGATTCTGGGTATACAGTTAAACAGACATGGAAATGCAATATGTTGAATGCTGATTATGTGCTTATTTTCAAGATCAGTGAACACGATAATACGATTGTAGCCTGCTCAATTATTGTGTCATAAATCAGCATATGCCTTTGTGTTATATGCTTTAATAATCAGAGATTTTAATGTCAATACATGATAAATGAGTCTCACATTTAGTAGATATTGACTTGTGACATGGAGTTCTGTAACTTCAGGGAAATCGCTTGCATAAGGGGCTACTTAGCCACTGGCAGAAGTTCACTTTTAGTCCAAGGTAACCATTGAAGTTGTTTGTTTGTATATGTCATTATTATCAGTAATCATTCTCTCGCTTGCATATGGGAACTCCGTAACCATTGGCAGAAATTTACTTTTAGTCCAAGGTAACCATTTAAGTAATTTTTCAGTACATGCCATTATTATCAAAAATCATTCTTGCAGACAATTCTACCTTCTGCGAGAAAGATGAGACATAGATAGGTCTGCTAAAACCTATTTCTGAGGTTTGTGAAAAATGTGACCATCCCATCCAAGGATTATAACCACCAGAGCAAATGCAAGATGATGATGTAGCAACAAGACTATGAAATGCTTTATCTTGTTTTGTTTTTCTACAATCAATCATCTTCTTGGTTCCGCATTTTAGAGGTTTCTCATTCATAATGGTCATGTCATTGTATATTGTGTATCTATCATGACACAGGACCTGCATCCCATTTTAGAAAGAAGCTATGTCTTTTTTAATGGTTGTTTAAATAAATAAGCCAATATAACAATCAATTTCTTTGTTCAATATATAAACCAAATTTCCCAGTTACAATGTTATAAGACATTATATATGTTTAAGGTGTGTCATTCTTATGTTTATAACTGTGCATATGGTTATTTGTGCAAAAGGCAAGCTGAAATTAGGTTTATCCAAATGCCACATCTTCATCACTTAGTTCTTGGAACATGTAACCCTCATTAGTATTTTTATATTTATCAGGTTTACTAGCATGACTTAGATTTAATTTCTTTTCTAGCATCTGTGATATATGACTTCCAAACTTCTTTTTACACACTTCATTCCTTCACTTTTGATTCTCAGCGTCCACTTACATTGTCTCTTTTGCATGAGTGTAGCTTAACATATCTAGTGCTTGTAATTTTATATCTGATCCAACTTTGTGAGTTGGTTTTCTTATCATTTACTTTCATTTATGCCAGAAGATATGTGCATCTGATTGTAGACTGCATTAGGTCTCAATTGGCTGTCAGGTTGCCTAGTGCAGTTCTTTTTTCTGGTCTTGGAACCAGCTATGGAGAAAATTTAACAATTAAGTATTCACAAATAGATTTGACCTTGCTGACATTAAATTGAATTGATTCCAAGAAACTGACTACAACAAAAATACATGATATCTGAAGTCTGAACCATTCAGCTGGTTACATGATTCTTCTTACATCATTTATCTGTGTTGAGGCCCTTGAGGGCAATATTACATTTAGTGAATTACTCTATTGAACTTTAGGATTCTTGTGCTCTTGTAAATCTTAAAGCTTGTTATATAAGGTAGTATCAGTATTAACCCTTTTCTCCTCTCCATACACATATGTCCCTTATTAATTATTCAAGTTCTATAGGCCTGCCTACTTTCTTCATTTTCTGAAGGCATTATTAACCTTCCTCTGTTTTTTTTCCTTCACAAACATTATATGATTTCTATTAATGTTGCGTTATTAGAATGCTGTTTTTTATTTCGTTATTTTATTCTAGAAAGTTTGGTCTTCATCATTTATGCATATAATTATATATGATTTTCTGTTCTTACCCCTCTGATCTAAATATATTTCTAGCCATTTATAATACCTACATATTAGAGAAATTTATTGTACTTCCATAATTAACCTCTCTAATTAGCATATATTTTTTTTCTAGCACTTTAGCGCACTCAAAATTTCGACTATTTCTTTATTTCTTCTGAATATTATGATTTAGATTATGCCTCTTTTGTCCTAATTCTGTTAGCATCATTATTGCACCCATTATCACCATTAGATTCTTAAGTTCATTTCTGTAATTGTATTAGTTCCACATGGCCTTCTCTTCACATTGAATAAAACCATCGTCCTAAGCCGCTTGACCAGGTCGTTGTGACCCTGGCCACATGTTGCCCCATTCATAGTTGGCCATCCAATTCTTTCCAAGAGGCCTTCAACAACATGTTGTTTGTCCACCACTTTGGTACATTCTTCTACTTATCATCTTGCTTTGAAAACAGCATCTATTTCCTACATGATATCGATAATAAACAAATGTTCAGCCTCCGGATGCAAACCAGGCCAATGGAATATGATTCTGTCCCTTCCAAGTTCCAGCCCGAGGATGCTTAATTTGAGAAACAGAATTATAAAGTAGGGTGTGTTGAACCTTTGAAATAGAGGTATAAGTAATGCAAATTCCTTTCAACTGAGTTGGAACCTGATCCTGAAAAACGATACATTATTATCATTCACTGAATATACTTAAACAAGTAGTGTGCATTGTAATCAAACTTCTTTTATTCTAAATATACTAAGGTGGTTTTCGGTCCCTAGGTGTCAGAATGGTCATTTCTATGACTGGGTAATGACAACCATAACCGCCTGATTAGGCAGTCAACTTTTTTTGTCATCAAACTGAATTTTTAATGCCAAAATGTCCCAATATTCGATCTCTAAAGTTAGTCCAAGATATCTCTTAGTTTTAACTCATATAAACTTTGTTCTTCATCATAACTTTTTCACAGAAATCTCTTTTTTTGTCTGTGATTCAAAAGATCCTTTGCTATGAGCTTGATCTGAAGTTGGTTATGTTGTTAGTAGCTTACAAACTTTTGATGTAACAGGTTCAGCACACACTAAAAATTTATCAAAGCTTAAATTATACACACCAGGACACTGCCTTGTGCCCACTGTTTGTCTAATAAGTGGAGAGATGTAATAGACTTCTAAGAAGCACATGTGCTTCAGTTGAATTATTTAAAATATCAGAATTCAAATGTCAGTAAACTACATGCTCATAGGATCTTGATTAAGTTTGAAAGGGGGTTATCACATAGGACTGGGAGGTGTTTGTTCATTCAGCAAGCTGAAATAGAGAAGCTTTCTAACTGGAGAATCCAACTTACCGTCGACCATAATTGTCTGTTTTGGTTCAAGAAACCAGAGCAGCTTCAAAGGCTAAAACTTTACTGCAACAGGTCTCTCTTGTTCGGTAAAACAGTTCAAGTTAACAGCTGGCCATTCATCTTTACCGTGTTTTCTAGTGCTTGTCATGCATGCTATACCAAGCCAGTGCACAGCCTTCACAATGTGCACCAAGCATAACTTCCTTCCCAAGGCCTTGGTTGGTGCACCATTTTGCACCGTACCAACCTTACGGGCAAGGCTCCGGCACATCAGACATTAAACCTTTATTCTAGTAGGAAAAGATTGAGTGAAAGGAGGAACGTCTCAAATTACTTGAATCTAAATGTCTTAAGGTTGAATTTTTCTATTTGATTCTTCAATGAATTATCTGAGGTTCTTGTTCCCAACACTTGTTCACAGTGGTGGACTGCGGTTGAAGCGTGACATCACCGAGTATGGGGAATTCGTACGCAGCTTCAATGCTCCTTCCATTGATGAAACCTTTGAATTGTTGGGCATGTATGTCATACCTCATCATTTGTTATTTGCTGGTATTGTATGATACACAGCCTAACACATTTTCATTTGCAGAATGGCAAATGTCTTCATTGTGGCACCTGAAAGCCTTGCTTCCCTATTTGAGGGTACTCCAAGCATCAGAAAAGATGCATCGAGGTATTCACTTCCAGCTTTTGTCACTCGGATCCTTTTCTAAGCAAGCTAGATTTGTTCATCAACGAAACAAAATAGTTATTAATACTCCGCTTCTTAACGATCTATACCATTTCCAGGTTCATTCAACTTAGAGATGACTTCAAGACTGCTAAACTCACAGCTATGCTTAACAGTTTTATGTCGGACTCGTAGTGTAGAAATAGCGGAGGTAGAGATTGGTCACCATGTTTCAGTTGAAGTTTACTTGTTTGCTAACCCGAACAGTTTGAAACGTCGATTACTAGCTTGTTAGTAGTAAATTGTAATCACACTCAGTTCCTTCTAGTATTCATTGTAATTATTTTGGCTACTTCGAGTTAATTTTGAACTGATAGTGTATGTTTACTGGACAAGCTGTGCCTTTATATATATATATATATATATATATATATATATATATATATATATATATATATATATATATATATATATACATACATATATATATATATATATATATATACATACATATATATATATATATACATACATATATATATATATATACATACATATATACATACATACATATATATATACATACATACATATATAACATACATACATACATACAAGGGCAAAGATGAGGAACAAAAATTACATGGATTGGTAGATGCCCCATTAGAAACAATTTATATATTTGGCCTTATCTCATTCCAACTCATTTTAGCCAATAGGAAACCTACCTACCTTGTCTTCATGAAATGCTTAACTAATCTATATTAATAAAAATGTTACTAAAATATTCGTGAAACACTACAAGGCACATCATTTTGTGCTATAGAGACTCTTGAAATAATAGGATTTTTCTTTAAAGAAAATCTATGTTGAAAAAGATTCATGTGTGAAATGAAAATAGATGAACATTGACTAGAGTCTAATCCATATTCCTAAATATTAGAAAACTTGAGGGGACATATTAGAGTTAGTCACCACTTACCAGCTTAAGTTTTTAGCTTGCGATGCTGATAATGTTCCATCTCCATGTATGATGTAGTCCTAACTAGTTCAATTTAGAGTCATTCTATCAAGTAATTTAGTTCAATTTTGTGTGCTCAACGATGGGTAGACACGAATGAGTAGCAGTCACTAGTTTAACGTGATTATGATTATGATGACTAGTTGTAACCAAAGCATTATAGTTCTCTCTCTCTCTCTCTCTCTCTCTCTCTCTCTCTCTCTCTCCAGGCTCAACATAACAAGGAAAATTTGTCTGCTGGGGTGCTTTGAGCTGCTCATGAATCAGTCCCTTCACTGTTACCTTGCTTAGTGTGTTTGATGTTGAGACCTATTCTGTTCCAAAGCAGAACCAGGATGTGTGCTTTCTTGGTGGAATTATATGGCTGATCCACTGATGTCTATGACATCTTCTGTGGTAAGATCGAGTTTTATTTGCCTTCTTGGAATTTGAAAGCAGAAGCTAACAAGTAGACCTGCACCTGATTCAATGGTGCTGACTTTGATATAGACGAGCTATTAGAAACCATCTGTAAATTGAAGAGGCACCAAGAAACATGGAACATGATCGAGTGATTGATTCAAAGCTGCAATTTGATAGAGTAATTATCACTGTTATAAGCCCATACAAGAATCATCATTGAGAAATGGCACATAGATTGACACAAAAGAGTGCAAAACCAAGGAACAATTTTAGTTCATCCCAACTGGAACAGTGCGGATGTTTTGCCATAACATGAACAATATACGTACAAATAGGTTGAACAAAAGCAATCTCTCATCTCTCCTCTTTTACTTCACAGACATTCAACAAACTAGTATAAGCAACACACATCAGGTAGCTCTGAGAAAGATCCATTGTCCTACGAAGAATAATCTCGTGAAGTAGTTCATCACATCATATTGATATGCTGTTTGGGATCCCTCGCCCTGTCACTCCTGGGCCAGATAAGGGAAGAAGAAGTTCATATGGTGGAACACCTGCGCCGCTCCTGTTCTTCAGATAAAAGTTCTTGTTTCTTCTATTTATGATCTCCTCGATCTCTTCCAGCCTTGCAGAGAACTTCTCAAAGCAGCTCGCGATATGCCTGTTGTTCGTCCAATGTGCATGTGACTCGATCACCTGACCGAGGTACTCCTCATCTGGGGAGTGTGTTGATAACGTATCCTGAACCGCCATTATTTGAGTGGCTTGCAGCTGTGATGGCAGAGCCGATAGGAACATGTACTGAGGATTTAGAAGGAACTTCTCGTACTCTGGTTCGTCCTCTTGAGGAATGAGCTTCTTCATCAGCGTAGGTCGATTTGGCATGTAACCTCCGAAAGGGTATTGGCCAAAGTTTATTGCTGCATGTTGTCCAGATGCAGTCCACACAATTATAGTCAGTATGTGGATCAAGTTTTCCTTGGTGTTCAGGTTAGGCCACCATGGTTCATTTCTTTTGTCAGGGTGACCTTTGTTCTTTATCTCATCCCACCATGCTTGGAGCTCTACATCTGAAGTCACACTACTGTCATCTGAATAGTAGTGGGTGACATAATCCTTGACCCAGTCTTCAATTGCCGACCATACAAGGAGACCGTCCGCAGCATAAGGATAGTCCTCGATGACCAACTTTACTCCACAAGGCATCGAAGGATCCTCAATAGCCATGCCTCTGAATTTCACAGTTGCAAGAATCATCACATCCGAGCAAGATTGTTCCATAAGCACAAACAATTCAATGAAATGCAAGGAAATTAAAGAGTTCAAAGTATTACCCATAAGATTCTTTGTTCTAAACAACATGCCCATGAGCAGATTAATGTTGAAGGACTAAAAGCCAAAGTTTGCTTACCTCCGAATAAGGTCAGCTGGAAGAGCTTCCATGTCAAACCGCCAGAGACTCTTGTATGCAGCCGAACTCAGCTCCATGGAGTACTTCCCGGGACTGAAACAGTTTTCGATGATTCCTCCACCATTGATCAGACTTTGGCGAGCCAACGCATTTATTTCCAGTGTGTACCGCATGTGAGGATGCAACAGCATGAAAATTGGGTGCATCGAACTAAGCTGTCTATGAGTAGCAATGATGTAGGGCTCCATGGCAGCATGTGTCCTCAACCTAAAATTGAAAACCATATTCTTTTAGGAACAGCAATTGAACACATTACACCAGAATTTAAACTATGACCAACCATGAAAGTAATCATATGGGTGTTTGTGCATCTACATTTTTCGACAATTACTGTGACTGTGGGGGATGTGTATTTTGCCTTAATTTAGTCAACATGTACATTCGTGGTCTAAATTTTGCATGTTAGTTTTTTATGCTTAAAGTAGTTTCTGGTTTTTGATCAATTATCAAAAACACATAAAATGTCACTGAATATGGAGCAACACGTGTTGCATAAATCGACATTCATATCTGATTACTCTAATTCTACTAATATTAACCTATCCTAAATTGTGAGTATGCTTCAACACAAAAACAGCTCACCAGTGGTTCACTAGCTGATGGACACCAGCATCATTTGCGCAGGCATGAGCTTTGGCTAATTTCCAAATCCAGTTTGTTGTTGCATCATGCCCATGAGTGTATACCCTTTTCCTTGAAGCTGATGGAGTAGATGGCAGGCTAAGCTCAATTGCAATTGGTCTGAGTATGCCACTACGTGTGTAGAACAAAACTGTCCTTGAAGCATACATTTTCCTTTCTTTCAAGGAATTGATCTTCTTAACATATGGCAAAAGGATGTCATGGTAATCTATTATAAATAGTCTGTCATTATCCATTGCCTGCACGACGAGTTGCAAAGACAACCATCACGAGAGGACAACAGCATAAGAACCAAAAGAACAGTTTATAGGCTCCATCATTACCTCCTGAAGGCTCATTCCATTTAGTTCATGCTCCAGGCATTCTTTAGTTATTGCAGACTCTGGTGATCCATAGGTTTCAGGATCTAGCTTACTACGTATTGGAAATTCCTGCAACCAAGAAATACCATGTGAGTAATATTAAAAGATTTTTAGTTCTTTTCTTTTCTATTGCCTTTTTCTATTATTATTTGGGGTAGGAAGCAAAAAAAATGAGGTTTTGGCATAACAAAGCAGCATCCTGAAAATAGCATGTTCATACCCTTAATCTTTGAATATCTACAGGATTAACACCAGCTAGTGTCTGCCGAGCAAATTCATTGTCCCTCAACCAAGAAAATCTGTCTCCTGAAAATAGTCATGAAGCAAAGATATTTCAACAAAAGAAGCGGTTTATAAGATAATGGTACTAAAATGAGACATTTTTTAGGACAAAATATAAGCTAATATTTTTTAGTCACTTTAGCTAGGATATGAGTTTACGATAGTAAATATTGTCATTATGCTTACTTGATATGATTGATGGTATGTCATATTTCATCAGTTTTTCACCCATGCTCAACAAGTTGCCGAGAACCGTAGGAAGTAAAAGTTTCTGAGTAAGTTTTTGCTCCTCGCTCTTTATAAGCAAACCATCTTTGTATAGCCTGTCGATATCAGAAAAGCACTCGAATTGGCTATCTGAACTAGATAGTGCAGCCATCAAAGCTGGTATCAGATTGTGAAACAATGCTTTCAGAGCTCCAGCAGAAAATGTATTTTGCTTGATTTCCTCAAAAGTTTCATCGCGCGGAACATACACAGAATGAGGTTTCTCTACTCTACTCTCAGCACTTAGATCTGCATTTGAACACATCATATGTACATGATAAGCTTGTGTTTTAAGTTGGTAGCATTAAACAAAAGGAAGATTTTCCAAGCTTTAATCATTGACAAGTAGCAGAATTGCTAAATCTATAAAAAAAAGGGTCGACAATGCATGTAGAGAGTTATATGACCTGCAAGATTACCACAAAATAAAGTTAAATCGATTGCCATCAGCAAAGATAAACATGAAAAGACTGCCACTTTAACATAGTTGATTAATAAATCTTTTGCATACTGTTTATAAAGTTAAAATGAATGTAATTCATGATATAATAGTTCAATTAAATTGAATAAAGATATCAAAGTGCCATTTATTTTGCAGTCAAGGCAAGGTAATTGAAGATTTCTATCTTTTTCTCCATTCTTGCCATCCTCAATGAAGTCTCTGATTTCAAAGATTGATATGGCTGCTTTAGCTATGTTACAGGTGGAATGATATTGAATTTGACCCATTGGTAGAGGTTTAGCACCTTACTGAAGCATATAATATTTTTTCGTAAGAGAAAAAGATACTCAGAACTAAAAGGACCGTGCCTTTTCCATTTTCCTCTCATTTTTCTCATACTTGCTAATTCCTCCTTTACTTGAACTCAGTTAATTCATTAAGTTCTCTGGATACTCATGCATGGTTGGGTTGTTATATCCTCTTTGAAGACATGGTGGGGAGGAAGTGGATGATCTTGCCATGTTATGACGTTTTTATGATAAAATTGTTGGGAAGCCTTTCACACAAGCAACAAAACCAGTCCCAAGACAATAAATCTCTTAGATCAGATAACATAATTTTCACCATACTCCTATTTCTTTACTATTCCTTAGCAGATCGGTGTTAGGAAAGAGCGGCTCTTATTGCCATTTCCATAGCACAGTCCGATTTGAATTCTTGGAGTGTGACAGTGATGAGAAATGAATTTTTTTTCCATCCCCAGCTGAGAATAGGATTATATTGGAAGTGTTGGATATACTAGTTAAGACAAACCCATCTTATAGTCAGACTTGAGAAACCAACTTTGATTTCTATATAGTATGGGTTGAAGTGATGGCAGTGTATGCCAATGTGACAGTGCAGTGTTATGCATGCACTACAGAGCGGTGAGTGCATAAGCTGCTGTTGGCACAGGGTTCACTGAGGTTTCTGCAGGCCCGATGAGAGTGCTCATGAGGATGTTTTGAGTGAAGAAGAGAAAGAAAGAGAAGAAAAGGAGAAATATTGATGGTAGGAAGTTTTTGCGGAGTAGGCAAAACAGAAGTCACACTAGATTCTATTGCTCAGATTACTCAATTGCAGTGAAGAAAAGGATGAAAATTAAGCAGGCTAAAATTATTTTCTTTGTTCTTTTTTTGAAGGAAAAGTTGGAAAACACACCCTTTTGAGAAAATTTGGCCTATTTGGCATGGCTAAATTACAGTTGCTATACTCACTTGCAACAAAAAGTACCTGATTTTGTTGGTGGTCTACCCGTGCGACAGCGTCTGGGATATGGCCTTTTTGAACCACCTAGGACCGGTCTAGCAACATCTGGATCCTTATCAGGATTGCCCAAGTCATTATACAGAGCATAGTCATATATCATTTCAAATTTCTTTCTCTCGCCTTTGCCATTGCCACGCAGACCGAGTAAGATGTCCTGTCTGATGTTCTTTAAACCATCTGGGGTTTGTGATGGTAAATATGCCTGATCATATCAAGAATGGCATCAGATAACAAAATCAGTAGGTAATACTGACAATTAATTGCATCTTCGACCAGAGAAGAAAGCAAACTTCTTGAGTTTTTACTTCCTAGCTAATGATTCAGTAATTGGCGTTGCATAGATCGTACATAGATATTGTTTCTACTCTGTGTTTAAGCAGAATTTATCACCGCAACAATGTGATTGTTTTTTGATGAGTACAATGCTTACTTGCTTTCCATCTCACCTGATTGCTGAATATTATCCGGCTCTGAGGATTATCATTGCGAGTGTGGATCCATGTATTTGCAGGGAAGAAAAATGGTCCGTCATTAAAACCATGAACAACAATCTCCACCAGGTAGAACTCCTTTTTGTGGAGGTTGGTGATGCAAATGGCTCCCGGGCGACCAAAACCAGACGGCACAGTGAAATTGGCTGCATACTCAACAAGTGATGGATGGTTTGATGATCTTGGCAGAAAACCCCTTACAGCAACCTCTGCACTCCTTTTTCCTGATTCAGAATCTGACAACAACAAGGTACATGGATTAATCATCCGACACAGATCCTGAGTGTATCTAGATATTTTTCTTGATAATGTCAAAGCACACAATGAAAACCTTTCATGTTAGGTCACTGAAAAGTCAGAAAAAAAGCACCCATTTCATTGTCGAAGGAAAAAAAATTGTGCGTAGGACAATTAAGTTTTGTTTTACAAATCGTCAAGTCTGATAACACACTTGATGAGATTATTATCCCATGATAGCAGAAAAAAATTATATATCAACACCTTCCTAATACTACAAGACTGGTTTTCTTAGCTCTACCTTTTACCTTTTCGCATCTGAAACTTAGTGAAGGCTGAGCTCTGAGTCACATATGTGTCGCATCACATGCATCTCGGCAAAACTACTCAATGAAGAAAAGAGCAAAAAAACAAAAATGCATAAGGGAGTGACAAAGCTGGAAGTGGAATTCTACTGGTGGAAGCTTCATCAGATAATGTTGCCCTCCACTTGATGAAAAAGAATCACTTGACGAGAAGTTTAACCACAGTACTATGATTGAACATTCATCACCTAACAAGCATAGTTTTGACTTGCGTGAAGCCGTCATTTCCTCAATCAGAACTCATTCATGTTTGACACTCTACTGCAAATCACATTTCAGTAACAGTATAAAAGAGTAAAGAACTCAGTTCTGCGCTAGAAGAGAAAGGGATTGGCACTTGGAAACCATGACAGTGTCAGCTCAGCACCTAATATAACTATTCCCCACAGGAAAAGACACAGTCCTACAGAACTATCACAGACAAACTGAAACACTCCAGCATGAAACTGGCCATATCTGAAGTCCAAATCGAAAGGCAAAACAGAACAAATTTCTACCCTATTTAAACAATCCAGACATGAATCTGATCATTTGAAATGTTCGATTGGCTCACCGGGATCGATCTCCTCGCTGACGAGCTGGACAGTGATGCCCTGTCCGATCCCATTGACGAAGTACTCCAACTGGTCCCCAATCTTGCTCACCAGCTTCTCCTTGATCCTGTTCCTCACCGTGAGCACCACCCTGACGTCGATCGAGTCCCCCGGCGGCGCCGCGGCCCTCAGCGCAACGCCGACGGCCGCCGGCTGCGACGGGAGCGTGCCGACGCTCTTGTCGTCGCTGCTGATCACCGCGCGGACCGTCCGGCTGGCGATCGATCGCCGGCAGCTGCCAAGGTTGACCAAGCGAGTCCTGCTGCTCCTGCCGGCATCGAGCTGCGGGGCGATGGCGGGGAAGAAAGAGGTTGACTTGGCGGACAGCATCCCGGAGGCCAAAGTCCACAACCACAAGTGAAGAAAGGAGGGAACTTTACAAGATCTAGTGAATGTATATATCAGTCTCAGATAAGAAAAATCAAAAAGGAGGAAGCAGAAGACGATGAAGATGAAGATGAAGATGATGATGAGGAGGACCGAGGAACCGTCGAGCGGAACAGAGAGAGAGATGGCGATCGCAGTGGGTGTTTGATGGAGGGGAATTATATATTTGTAGCAGGATAGTATGTTGATGGAGAGTACACGCGAAGGTTCGCATGGAGATTAATGCATGTGAAGGTTTGTATATTTGCAAGGTTTTGAATTTTCAAAAACTTTTATGTTAAACTGAATTATAAAGAATCACATACAAAAAATCATTTATTTTGGGGATGTATATATGAATTTTTGCATGCTTTTGCATGTAAGATTTTGAGTTAGGCTAATTAGATTTTTATATATTTATAAAAATATTTTATTTTTTTTCTCATTGATTTTCTTAATATAAATACATATATTCTAATATAATTTTTAAAAATATAAATATCGTAACATTAAAATAATTAATTACAGAAATTAATACATAATTAGCCCTGTTGAGTCGGCATCAGCTTCGAGCAGCTCCAATGTGTCGGTCGAGTGACCAAACACGTAGTAGGGAACTCTCATTGGCCTCACAGCAGCGCTGTTGGGTCTTTCCATGGGACCCACGACTGCTGACCAATGGTAAGTGCCACGTGGCTATATGGTGGCTCGCCTGACCCATAGGATCCGTTTCCCACGTGACGTTTCAAATCGAAAAAGGTCCTTAGAAAGCTTATTTGTCGATGATATATATATATATATAACGCACAGAAATTATTATTTATAGGTGGAAAAAGGCACGTGCGTAAGACTATTTGCACGTGTAGACACATCTAATTAAGGGAAAAAAAGGCTATGATTAGGTTGTATTTCTTAGAATTTTACTTAGGAAGGACTTAAACAACGAGATACTTGTCATATTAAAAAGGAATAAAGGTAGGACTCAGATATAACAATAATAGGTAGGAAATCCAAATGGTATTTTCGATATCTTCATAAAAATGTTTCTTTTAGCCACTTGGTTTCCTGGGAATATCTATATTTGCCCTTTTCATCAGTACTTACCCCATGCAAATGCTTTGGCTGACCCACTTGATTGCAGAACAAACTTGACCGCCTGGTGCAAGTCATCTCCGAGCTTTCCCAGTCCTTTCAAGATGACAAGTGCCGCTCATTTTTCTGTTCTTGAGATTGTTCATTGTGGTCATCATCTCACCTTTTCCTCTCAGAAATGATGCAGGAGAAATAAATACTGGATTTCACTGATTGAACAACGACCTAAGTTCATACTTGGATATGCTCCTTTTATTTTAGCATGAAATAATGATATCTAATGCAAACTGTGTGGGGAAATGATTGTGCGTATTATTCACAGAGAAGGCTGTGAGATTGCATTGCTCCGATCATCTACAGTAAGTATTCCTCAAGTACTCAGACCCCCTTCTACGTGAACAGCACCTGCAGTTGGGACAGATAACTTTAAGCTCTCAGGTCTATTGCAGCACTACCTTTCTGCAGCCAAAGCCATGGAGGCTTAAAGGAGTCTGATGCTAATTGCTCAGCCTAGGATGGATGGATGGATAGAAGCATGATGTGGTGAGAAAGCAAATGACGCAAAACTATGTTACATCAATTGGAAGATGTCTTACTTTATGGTGAGATCATTTCAGAAAAATGATGGCCAGCAGAACAATGTCAGATGTGGTCTGAGTTATCTTTACATGTCTAATGATTGCAAGCAATGGACCCACAATCAGGTATAGAACTCATAATTCAGCATCCCATTTGTCAATGCTGATTGATAGAAGATAAGATTTCCCCACTATACGAGGAAATCTTATCTATTCTGTGAGGAAAATCCTCTATTCTGTTGAGGAAAATCCTCCCTCTTAATCCTATAAATAGGATAGGAACATGTTAATGTATTCAAACTAAAGCTATTTCATTTCTACAATAAAGCTTCTTATATTATATTGTTCTTATCTTCTATTATTTCTATCATGGTATCAGAGCCGCTTGCTTAGAGCAAGCTCTCTTCTTGCTGCCAATTCATCATTGGTGTTGCCACTCTACGTCAACGTCCGTTCCCTTCCGCTACGGCATTTCCGTTACGGCATCTCTAGTGCTGCTCATCAGCACTGCCCCACCTTTCTTCCTCGTTGTAGCTATTTTCCTTCCTCTTCTGCTACAGTTTCCTCTTCTACTACAGCTTCCTCCTCTGTTGCAGTTTTCTCCTTTGCTGTAGTAGCATCACTGCAACATTGCTGTAGATTTCTTCTCTACCGTCACAGCCGTCGTAATCGCAACCACGACCAACGTCGTTGAGAAAAGTGAAGCTTCGCTCTTGCCTTCGGCAAGCGACCAACGTCGCTGAGAAAAGTGAAGCTTCACCCTTCGGCCAGCGACCAACGCCGTGCATTCCTAAGAGGCTCCGTGGTCAATCCTCATCTTCCTCACCGCGGTAGTCTTCGCTGATCTGTCAACATTCGGCAGACTTAAGGAGAATGAAGGGAACGCCTGTGCCATCACAACAACAGCATTCGCAGCAACAGCAACAGCGATCTACACTTATCTTACTCACGAAGTCTCTTTCTTACCGATCCAAGATTGGTATCCTTGTCATGAGCACTATCTTGCGGGGGCATGATAGAAGATAAGATTTCCCCGATAGGAACATGTTAATGTATTCAAGCTAAAGCTATTTTATTTCTACAATAAAGCTTCTTATATTATATTGTTCTTATCTTCTATTATTTC
Source organism: Musa acuminata AAA Group (assembly GCF_036884655.1). NCBI lineage: Eukaryota > Viridiplantae > Streptophyta > Magnoliopsida > Zingiberales > Musaceae > Musa > Musa acuminata. The sequence goes on from NC_088354.1 coordinate 35,558,425, forward strand.
TATCATTGATAATATTAATAACAGTAATATTATACGAAACTTTTGCAAGTGACGCATGATGTGTAGTACAAGAACAGCAACATAACCTGTTATAGTCCTTCCTGATCATTAAATAATGGAAATAAGAGTTGTCGTAAACACCTTCTTGTACATTCTATTTGTCATGATGTGAATTCATTGGTTTCTTCCTCTGTTTTGTAGCATTATTTTTTCTTTGCTGTTTTACATGTGAATTTATATTGTATTGATCGAAGGAGTGTCAACATGATAAGAACCATACTAAATGGATGACAGCTTGAACCACATGCCGTGAAATGACAATAAATGTGAAGCATATGAAACGAAGAATTATTTTCATAATACGCCCAAGACCAGAAGAACAGGAAGACAATCTAATCTTGATTTGACCACTCTTAAATGGCACATCAAGAAAAAGTCAAGACGATGGGTAATTATAAGTATTTGAACTTGTTAGCATCACAATTTATATACCTCAAAAATTTATATTAAGATCTCTTTAATTCTAAAAGTAAAATAAATAATCTTATTTATTCATCAATTATATTGATAAAAATATAAATACATGATATGGAGCAATACAAAAATAATAAGTAAAAAGATAATTTTAATGTTTATATTGGATCGACGTAAAAGTAATGAGCAGAAATATAATTTTAACATTTCTTTCGTTTCTAGCAACAAGTAAGTAACTTTATGAGTGTGTCGTCATTTCTAGCAACAAGTAACTTTATGAGTGTGTCGTCGATCATGGAGAGAAACTAGATGATATTGAAGATCACCTAACCAAAGATAACCTCTATAGAGGATATTACATCGAGATCGACAAAGCAAAAGCTCTCATGAAAATGAGGAGGCCACTAGGCGTAGCGAGAGTGGTCACTATCGAGATGTTTAGTGTCGTCGTCACCCAATTGTTAATGTTGGTGATGATCAACGATAAGAAGAGTGCCTAGACCTTAGGTGGTGATAAATAGGGCGACAAAGAAAGCATGGGGCAGAATCTACTAACATTACTATATGCCTAGCCAAGAGCCAAGCAACAAAGAACAAGAGCTAAGAGCTTATGTTGCAATTTGATGTCATGCATTCCATTCCATGGTAGCATGAGCTAGGCCACCTAGAAGACTGATTACATTAAATTTGACAATAACAACTAAATTAATTCTGCAAGTCTGAAACATGATCCAATCTGACCTAGGTCCCTCCATGATATCATGTGGAGAGGGAGTCATTTGTAAATGGGAGGGTTGGGGAAAAATCAAACAGATAGCCTTAAAAAGTCCAAGTTGCAAATATATAACGCAAGCAAGAAGGGAGTTTCTCAACATGGCAGAGAACTGATTTACTGTATGACCTCATCATGTTATATTGTGCTAAACTCTCACATAAAAGTTGCAGGAATATGAGCACACAAATAGTCAGACAAAAGCAGAAACCATAGAGAATTATGCCATCCACCATGAGAAATTCCAAATTTTCCTTGCAATGAAAAAATTATAATACAAGAGACAAAAACATCAATGAACAGGTATAAAGAAATATCATACAGGTTCAGTTTGTCGGTGGAAGGCTTCAAGCCTTGACTTGAGCATTTCAACTGTGTCATCCTTCCTTTGGATCAAGGGTTCTCCTGACACCTTCAGAGAGCAAATAACATTAAATGTATAAGACGACTTATGACACTAGGACATTAAATACAAGGTTCCCGAGACCTGGCATATCTGATTACGAGAAACTTCGCTAGCATCAAATGCTGGAGTAAGTTGCATAGGCAATGAATGTAACAGCAAGTATATGACAGTCAAAGAGCTAAAAAATGACTCTGCTATTAGAGTAGACTGAATCAACCCAAATAATTGTCAGTGCCATGTCAGTTCTCATAGAACTGATGAGTTGCTTAGGTATGAGACAAAGACAAAATACAAGGTTCCAGACCTTGGAAAACCTGAGGACAAGAAACTTAGTTAGCATCAAATGCTGGACTAAGTTAAAGAATGTAACAGCAAATACATGACAGTCAAAATAAGCTTAGAAAGGTCTCTGCTACTTAGGTAGACTGAATCACGACTAGAAACTGCATAGGTCATGTCAGCTCTCATAAATATGACAAGTTGGACCCATACTTGTCAGTGTGATACATCAGGCACATGAGTAACGATATCGCACCTCGAAAAATTATCAGGGGAGATTCAGTCCACCTAAATAGCAATTACACCTCAGAAGACATACTAACTTGTGCAATTTACAAAGTAGTACTATGAATCATAGACAAGCGTAAGAATTTTTGCTTGCAACAATCAGTAATTAGAACATACAAACCTTCTGATTGTGTAAACTTGTAGTATTTATTTCCTGACAGTCAACGGTACCTTCTACCACAAAAATGAACACAATACTGCAGGTATTTCTTACACACTGCATACATGCACATTTCTCCACATATACATAAATACCTCTATGCATGTATATAGATGCATATAAACATACATGTATATGTGACAAAAATCTGATAAGATTAACCATTAATCTTAATACTACATGGTACATAGACTATGAGTAGAAATCTTTAGCCCAACAGGAAACTAAATGTTTTACTACTGATTCCTGGATTTACACAAACACTATAGCTTCCCACCTGTCTCTGCCAATGTCCCCAGGTTAGCCTAGGACAGTTCTTAGGTAAAAGTAACCTTCATATGCACTGGTTAAATGAGGTGAGTCAATTTTAGTTAATAGCACAAAGAGAGGAAGAACAAGAATTGATGGAACTATACCAGAAACAAGAAAAAGATATTTGATGGCTATTAGAGTGAACAGAGATATTCCCCATCGCAAAGCTCAATGACAGACTTCAGATCTTAAAGCTTCTTATTGATGTTGTTTTGTTTATATAAGACATCTGAACACTGAAATGTTCCTTCTTTATATAGACAAAAGTGTGTGCTTCCAAATTACCCAAGATATAGTAATAAAGGCAGGAAAAAGTGCCCATAATCTGAATCAAAAATCTCAAAGATTGTCATTAAAAGCTAAAAATATAAAAGTTACAATTCGATGTTTTCAGAATACCTCATGGAGTGAAACGATAAAGGGAAAAAATTATTTCTCGAATTCAGCTGTACATTAACCATTGTGTGTGCTAACCATCGCATGAGTATCCAGAAATAGCAAATGAAATCTGCCTCTATAGTTAAATTTGAAATAATGTTCTCAAACATAAAAGTGAAAAACATTTGTTGGCTCACAGAATGGAAAATTTTCAAGTAATGTTAATAACATAAAACACCAACAATATCTACATGGGTACCGTTGTTCACAGTGTCCACGTTGATAGAGCATGTCAGAAAGCATCTTGGTTACAGAATGCTTAACTAGAAATTTTGTATTTTTTGTCTTACTCACATCATCAATTCCAGGACCTTTGAAGGAGCAAATTTGGTGTGATAAGTCCTGCCATCATCAATTGCAAAATTGAGCACTTTATCAACTTTGACACCTTGTTTTGCCAGCATCTCATCGAGCTGCATGAAGAAGTTAAGAAATTGTAACAATGCTCCTAAGCCACAACAAAGAAATACTTAAACATCAGATAAAGCTCTCTTGTGCCTATCAATGTGAAGAGTGAACTTAGAATTAGGGGAAAAGAAACAAGATTTTAAACTTTTCAGCTTGGACAACCGTCCTTGGGAATCCATCCAGAATGATACCCTTTTGGCATGATAGTATTTTCATTGCCTCATCAATTATTCCAACAACCAAGTCATCATAGACCAACTTCCCTAGAAAATTTACAGCCAAAACAAGTAGTTGATCTTTAGAAGGTAGCCTTGCCATTTGTTCTCATTCCTTTTATCCTAGTTCATCAAGTGTTGTTGCCTGGATGCTATCGACTGGGAGTTGGCATGGCTTGGTCTTGACCCAAAGGCACGAGGCTATTCAAGTAACCCACGTGGTAGTCTCGCAAGGCTATTGATGTGGCACCAAGGTGATTCCGAGATGGCCTTCGGAGGGACTCCGAGTGTCCAAGGTGTCTCGAGGTGGGCCTCGGTCTCATCGGGAGATCTTGCACAACGTTTAGTGTCAGAGGGATGTTTATACTCCTCTGACGCTCAAGTTAGTTTTATGGTATTGTGTGGGTGTAAAAGATTTTCTCTGAGAGAGCTCCCACTCTTGGGCAAGCATCGAGGCCGACTTTTATACCTGGGCGGCCAAGGGGACCATCTGTAACCGTCACAACACCCTCCCCTTGGCATTTTGTCCACGTGGACGACAGACCCGAATGGTCCCCTGCGGCCAATCGTCCACAAAGGCCGATTGAGGGGGAGCAGATCTGATCGGCCACCCGGGGACCACTATCCCCGGCGGCCGACAGGATCGGCCCGAACGACCTCCAGTGAACTGTTGTCGACGGGGGCCGACAGGCCATTACCTCTCCCATGTTGCTGCCGAGTAGGGAGGTGACTCAACCTTTACCTTCCACGTCGGTGCCTTGGTGGTGGCCAACTGTCGGGCTGGTTTAGTCGCCAAGATATTACCTATCATCAAGCAATACCTTAACCAATGCCTATTTAATTTTAATTCCAAGAGGGGTTTTGGCTGCAACAGCAGCTCGCAACATATCACCGGTTGCCAAATGACACAAGCAATAGTCATCCTTTATAATACGTGACCGAGTGCCCTTCCCAGACCTCGGTGTCCCTGACAAGACTTAGAAGTTCATCACCGTTTTCTTGTCTTCTGTTTGAGGAAACCAAAAGTTTATTTCTTGTAATGTACGGTCTCAAAAGTGTGCTTCCTTATGATCATCATATTCACGTCACCAATTTCAAGAACTTACCCTAATTATCTCGCACAAGATTCAAAATATTGATGCTACGTGACATCAATGTAAGAACCAGATTCAAATTTCCGAGACAATGTGTCGAGAAATAATTTTCCGAAGCCGCTTTTCTTGAATACGCAACATTAGACAGCAAATTACCGAAACAATAGGCGCATCAAACCCTAACTACCAGCAAAATACTTGACTAAACAATCTTTCATCCTACATTGCAACCAACAGGAACGATGCTAAATTCTGACGCCAAAAGGAAAGGAACTGCATAATGGAGAAATCCAACGAGCGACTACCGGAGAGATGTAGAACCTATGAGAATGAGGCGCTTGTCAGGCTTGGAGGCGCACTTCATGCGGTGGAGGACCTCCGTCATGAGATCCAGCAACGGCACGTCCTCGAGATCCACTTGGCCGCCGCTCCCGATCTTCTTTCCTCCACCAATCTCCTCCGACGAAGCGCAGAGGGTCGCAGAATCGATCGAACTCAACGCCACAGAGATCAGTTCGAGGACACACTCGTGGCGGTTTAGGGACGGACGCAGAGCAAGCGCTTCAGAATCTCGACACGTCATACTTTGCAGATGACGTAAGGGATGCTTCGATGCCTTACGCTTGCGGGACCCGCTGTCGTCCCAATGACAAAACAGGTATTTTCGGGGTACAAATGACAAGTGTAGAATGGTTTAGTGTTGATTGTGCAATTTATTTTAAGAGGGTTTTTTTTTCTATTTTTATTTTTGAACGATTTTACTGAAAAACCTTCTTTTTTATTTTTTATTTTTCCAAAAGTACCCCTATTTTTATTTTTTTCCAAACTATACTCATATTTTAAATAATACTAAAAATATCTCTCACTAGTCTCAATGTTTTTTTCCTTTTAATTTTGGGGACATCTTATGGATTGGTCCATAAGGTGCATTGGTCCAAGTGGATAAACTATTATAGTGTTTTTATTTTACTTATCTATAGTATTTTTATTAAAATACTAGAAACACTATAAAGATATTAAAAAATACTATAAGTGACATTATATTATGGTGATTTCATTTTGCTCATCTATAGTGCTTTTTATTAAGATATTAAAAATACTCTTTAGTTGTCATTGTTTATAGATCATTACGGTATCATATTTTTATGCTTGTAGTTAATTTGGTTGAGACTAAGAGTTCGTTTGGATTTAAGTACATCTTATGGTATTTTTATTTTGATGACTAAAGCACTAGATCATTATGATATTAAATTTTTAGACTTAAATTTAGTTTGATTGAGGTTATGAGTCAATTTATATTTTTATTATGATGTCTAAAATCATATAATAAGTCACAACATTGCAACATTCATTTGGTTCAAAATTTACGAGAAAAATATATTGATGGTGAAGGATATTCTTAACATTATTCAAAATAGAAAACAGCATTTGAGAAAATAAAAAATATATGAAATCTTTTCGAGGGGAAAAAAAAGAAGGGACTTTCTCAGGAAAATCATCCTTTATTTTTATCACATAATGATCTAATCTTATTGCTTATTGAATTGATTTAAGAGGAAAAAAAAATGAAAAAGTGAACTGATCACTTAATTTGTTAATCCCTTAAATGATAAAAACAATAGCTTTCTATGATAGCAAGCCAAAAGGAAAGGCTTTTTTTTTTCCTATAATTTTCTCTAAAAAATAAATTTCTATCATGCACAATTAGTTGATCGATTTGTCGGTAGATGAGTCTACTATACTAAGATTATAAACTCTCAACCATTAGTAAGTGGATATAATATATTAATTTCGATATCGATATTCATATGCAAATAAGAATTCCATTTCTGTCTCCAAAAGAGAATTACTCTAATTTTAATAATGGGATTGGAGTTGGTGGGTTGATTAGGATGACAAAACTAAGGAGTTGGAGTGAGAATTAGAGAAAGGGAAGAAAATAAGGTTTTGAATAGGAGTTAATTTTATATTGTGATTCAAGTTTAATCTGAGATAGAGACAACTCACTTGTCTCTCTGACCACCACCAACCATGCATTACTTGTATGGAATGCTGAAAGAGTCAGGTTTGTTGATTAAAGTCAATATCTAATGCACATTTGATTAGAAATTTTGTCCCTAAGTTGTATAAATCATTGAATATGTGATACTAAATTAATATTATGTTTGAAACTTGGATAGGAAGAACAACTTCCTTGATTTGGCCATTCATATTTGTATTCCTACATCCATCTTTTTAACACCACTATCATTATATCTTGTTACCACACCCACCATAATGTTTTGCTCTATTAATGAGACCAGGTTCATACCAACAAGGCAAACTATCATCTCTCTCTCCCTCTCTCTCTCTCTCTCTCTCTCTCTATATATATATATATATATATATATATATATATATACATAGAGAGAGAGAGAGAGAGAGAGAGAGAGAGAGAGAGATTTATAAGCCTTCAAAAAATTAAAAGTGATCAAATATCAAATAATTGACTAAAGTAATAAAAAGCATAATTAGTAGTAGTTAAAACTGGCATCTATCATCTAAATTTGTAGAGAAATATATATATGTATACATATGAGTTAGAGAGGCGATACTCTTGCAGTAAAAGGATTTAGGATAAAAATATATTATGAATAATCTGTAGTCTCATCCTCTAACTTCTATCACAAATTATGATTTCCACAAGGATAACCATTTATTGGGTAAAAAATTTAGGGTTGTTGATCATCACATTACTCATAATCCATTATCTAATTCTTATAACAAAGGAGAGATGTTGATGATTCATGGCACTGATCTTATTGGAAACAAAATGGGAGAAACAATACTTGTTTCCAGCTCATCACATCAAAGTAAGTACATCATGGAGGGCATCACTAAAGCAAATGCTTTAGTTTGTCTGGAAATAATGATGCTTGGCATAGAGGACCCACAAATAATAATAAATATATGTGTATAATAAAAATATATATTCATAAATGAATCTAATAAAATTTATCTAATGGGACATCCATATTTTATACATCATAGGCCTATCAATGTTTAAAATATTGAAATTTATAGTCTTTTTGTAATGAGTTATCAGCAATACCAAAAAATATATTATTCTGCTTACATCCATCCACAGAGGACATGGAAGTGCCACCAGCCCCTTGAAGACACTAACATTTCATCTGCCTCATGTTGTGCTTGTTGTTGCTCACCTCATGGTGTTATTTGCATGACCATTTGTTTATTTTGTTGCTTAGAACATTACAGTGATGTACAATCCAATGAGAAGACAAAGGCATGGTCCTGTGGTGATCATTGAGGAGGGGCCATCAATTAACATAGCCAATGGAGAAATGGTGAGACACCATCATTGGGTTAGGCTCAGGACAATGAACACTCACCTCTCACCATCTACCTTGAAAGGTCCATCATAATGATTCTAAAATAATGTTACACCTGCAATTACCCTATCAACTAATTTTATCTCTTTCAGTGTTAGAGTAAACTCTCCATTTATGTTTACAAAAGATAAAAAGAAATTAATTTTATTACTTAGTGGATCTCATGTTCACATATATAATTTTTTAATATAATAATTAAGATATAATTTTTAAAATTATTAAAAAATATCAAATTAACTATTTTTAAAATACAACAAATATTTATGGGAAACAATAATTTTTTGAACATCCATTTGCTTGATAGAAAGTCAAAGGTATCGAGTAACTTAATTGATATATAAAATTTTAAGATCAAATCTTAAGGACAAATAATTTTATGAGCAATACTAACTAAATTAAAAAAAATATTCCATAAATAAATTCAATTAATTAGAAATATTTGTGGTGACAACAAAATGGACCACCAGCCACAATAGACAGCCGACACCGTGGACTCCTTCCAACGTTCCGAAACCCACCAACCCAATCACCAGCAGCAGCACGTCGTTACCCCTCCGTCACCCGTTCTCCGATTGGCCGAATGCCGCCGGGCCCACGGGGTGGCTCGGTGGTTGTTAAGGTACGTCTTTTGGACGGACGAGAGGCTCCTCTCGCGGAACTCCACCGTGGAGTGGGCCCGCCGGTCTTTTCCACTTGCGCATGGCGGAAGTTTGAACCGTCCGATGGGGATCGGACGGGTGTAGTGGTATCGGGTCGTCTCTTTCGGCTGATCTCTCTCCCACTCATGCCGTCGGCGAATACTTCCAGAGCACAAACGCATCCCCCTCTCTCTCGCCATGACCTCAGATGGAATGCGCTCTGACTAAATTAATATCCTATTCCTGCAAAGGCAGCTTCTTTTATTGAAAAATCTATTCTTCTTCTTCTTCTTGGCTCGTCTCTTTCTTTACTCTTGGAGGGCGGCCTTTGGTCGCCATTGTGCTCTGACCACCGACCTATTGGCGGAGGAGATATCTCGGAGGGAATGCTGAGAGTTGGCGGCGATCCGCAGCTATCGTAGACGATTTAAGTCCCTGTGCGAGGTGACCTTTCCTCTCTTTCCATGTAGGATTTTTTGGGGCCTTGGGTTGCTGAAAGATCTGATCTTTTTTGGTCTCTCCATTGCGTTTCTTGTGATTGGCTAGAGAATCTCCAGCTTGCGCTTTTTTGCTGGCCTCTAAATCACAGTGCTAGATGACCTTTACTCTCTCTGTTGTTTCAATAGGATATGTTTTGGTAGAAACTTTGATCTTTCTTTGGCTTTCGTAAACAATTGTTTGAATGAGATTGTATCCTTTGGATTTCTTTTAGAGCTTTTGTCGCATTTTGTGAATTCTCGGTTTTCTTTTACCTCAAAATTTGTTCTTGTATCTCTCTAAGTTGTCTTCTCCTCTCCTCATTGATTTGGTGTGTAAGCTGTGAAGAGTTGAATTGGATCGGCAACGAAGTAAGCAGTTTAGTCGTTACAGTTACACGAAAAAGATGGATTTCTTCTTTCTTTCTTCCTTTCTTTCTTTCTTTCTTTTCTCCTTTACTCATTTTTGTGGAGTTAGAACCATTTGGATGTGGGATAGTTCAAAACACTGCTCTTTTGGGGGTAAATTGGACACATTCTTGTGATCTCTTCATTTTGTGGCTGTGTGAACTAAAATGAGGTTTTCTTTGTGTTAAACTTGGTCAATAATTGATGCCTTGTGTGAATGAGTCCTTAATCTATTGTTTAATTGGATCTATCACGATCTACTGAATCAGCTAAGTAGGACTGTTTCTTTTAATTCTTGAGTTTCTAACATCGTATAACTTCTCCTTTCAATGTTGATATCTCAGAGGACAATTCTTGATCTGCATTTCCGGTGGCATTTGCCGAATACACCCTCCCACCATCAAAATCCAGTCTTGCAGCCATGGTGCTGGGCCTGCGGTCGAAGCACAAGAAAGGCGCTTCGGTTCACGTAGATTACATCATCCACATACTAGAAATAAAGCCATGGCCACCATCCCAATCGCTGAAATCCCTGCGTTCCGTGGTCCTGCACTGGGAGAACGGGGACCGTAGTTCTGGGTCCACGAGCATTGTTACTCCTAACCTTGGATCAAGCGCGACAGAAGGCAGGATTGAATTTAACGAATCATTCAAGCTTGATGTCACATTATTGAAGGATGGCTCAAGTAAAGTCAATGACAAGGGTGCATTTCAGAAGAACTTGCTTGAATTCAACTTGTATGAACCCAGGAGGGATAAATCAAAGGGGCAGCATTTGGGAAGTGCTCTGATAGACTTGGCAGATCATGGTGTCATTAAAGATACTATGAATGCTGGCATTCTGGTGAGCAGCAAGAGGAGCTTCAGGAACACAGCACAGCCGGTGCTCTATGTTAGGATCCAACCCCTCAATAATGGCAGCATCAGTTCCTCATCCAGAGAGACTCTCTCAAAAGAGGCATCATTAGATGGAAAGGAGTCAGTATCGGACTTGATGAATGAGGAGTATGCCGAGGAAGCTGAAATTGCATCCTTCACTGATGATGATGTGTCTTCACCTTCATCCCTTGCTAACTCATCATCTGCTCTGGAGGCAAATGCAGATTTCTCAGTTCACAATGGTCCTGATGTAGAAGACTACGAGGTACTTAATAAATGTCCTATGAACATGTACATTAGGAGATGGCTTTGGCAAATTAGTCACTGGTTCCTGATTTCTCTGGATAATACAATTTGTGCCCCCCATCAGTTTTTTTCTCAATGTATTTCATGCATGTCATTGCAATTTACATATTTGACAAAACATAATTTTTGATATGGTTTGAATATTGATGTTTGTATTTCAGCCTTGAAATTTCAGTTAAATATTTGGATGATAAATTATGTACCTATGTGTTGGTTTTACAGAATGTGCACCAGAAAGTGAAGGAGGATGAAGAGGTGCATGACAATGATTCCAAATTACTTTTGACATCTGAGCCTGCAAAGGTAGATGATGATGATTCCAACTTACTTTTGGCACCTGAGCCTGCAAAAGTCGAGTCACAAGTGACAGAAGTTTCCTGTGCAACAAATGTTGTCATCGATCAAAATGTGACTTTGCCTGATTCTTTGTTGGTAGGCTCATCTAATAATAACAAAATCTTAGAAGATTGTGATGGATCTGAATCCAAGTCTTCTCAAGAAAGTTCAATGCTCACCATGGAGAAGTCAGAAGCCCTGAGCATGGTGTCTTCATCTTTCACTCATATTATAAGTCCAGAGGGAGCAACTGGATTTCACACTGTAAAAGAGGCTGCAGATGAGAACCTTTTGATGCAAGAAATCCAAGAAAAGTCGATAGATTGCAAGAGCACAGAAAACATTGTAGAAGTCCTTGTACAGAATGAAGATAATAGTGTAATCACAGACATAGTTGAGCCTTCAGATTTTGCTTTTCAGATGAACAAGTCAGACATCTCTGAAGCCAAGCAAAATTTTGATCAGGAAGGAAAATCAGAAGAGAGTATAAATGAATCAGAGGAAGCTGATCATGGTGCACGTTACATGTCTGCAGAGACCGAAACTGAACCGTCAGTGGAAGCAAATGCAGTTGAAAGTCATCTTACTGAAAATGAAAATATAACTAGTGCCCTTGAGAATACTTCTATTGCTACAGCCGAAAGTGCTGAACATATTCAGCAGCATAGTATTTTGCAAAATACTGGCACCGTATCCACTGACTTGGCTATGTCTAGCCGGAGATCTTTTGGTGAGAAACATAGCAACACTTATGCCAGTGAAAGACTGAAGACTATGAAACTTTCAGTGCGGTCACCTCCACGATTGATGGGAAGTATTGCTTATGGTGCCAGTGACCAGTATAAAGAAGATGTTAAGGAAATTGACATCCAAGAAGATGCATGTAATAATGGCACAAACTCTAGCACAGATGATGGAAGGGATGACAATGAAAGCACTAGCTCAGGTTCAAGTAAAGTGAAACATGTTTCTAGAGTTAATGGAAGGGGCTTTTCCAATAACAAAGTCCATGAATTGGAGTTCAGAGTCAAGTTACTTGAAGCCGAGCTGAGAGAAGCAGCTGCCATAGAGATAGGCCTTTACTCCATAGTAGCAGAGCATGGGAGTTCAGCACATAAGGTCCATACTCCTGCTCGAAGGCTTTCTAGGTTGTATAATCATGCTTCAAGACAATGGTCAACCAAAAGGAGGGCAAGTGCAGCTAGAAGTATTGCATCAGGACTAGCTTTGGTTGCAAAAGCCTGTGGAAATGATGTAGCAAGGCATGTAGAATATTCCTTTTTGTTTAACAGAAGCAATTATCACTAGAAGATCAAACTGCAAAGTATAAAATAAATAATTTAATATCTAAATTCTGGAAAAATACTACCATAGAGACACTTAATTTCTGGCTTTCTTTTGTTTGTTCAATTATTCTATTGTTATTAGACATGCTGATTTTTGGATTTACCAAATTATGCCTTACATGTTAATTACTTGACTACATCATATATTAATAATTTTTTTTATTTCTGGTCAAAACAGGTTGACTTTTTGGTTATCAAACACAATTGTGTTGAGAGCCATTGTGACTGAAACCAGTAAGTATCCAGATATTCCAAAATCTGCTAGTATTCGCTCCACAAACAATGGTTCTGTAAAGTTACCAAAGAGCAAATCTTCTCCATTGAAATGGGAATCTATTTCTCACAAGAATGAGAAGTTTTATTTCTCTGAAGAGTTTGGCGATTGGGATGATCCAGATACGCTGATATCTGCACTGGAAAGGATTGAAAATTGGATATTCTCTCGAACTGTTGAGTCCGTCTGGTGGCAGGTACACACTTATTGGCTATGAACACACGAGCCTTATAAGATATATATGTTGTAAATTCCTGGACTTAGAATCTCTTTTTGGGCCTCTTGACATATATTTCCTTTTGTTTCAGACGTTAACTCCATGCATGCAGTCTGGCTATGAAGGCAGTGATCAACAGTTGGGTTCATACTCACAAAAATGCTATGGAAGGACACCAAGCATGGGTGATCAACAACAAGGAAACTTGTCTGTAGAAATTTGGAACAGGGCTTTTAGGGATGCCTCTGAGAGGCTTTGCCCCCTTAGGAGTGAAGGACATGAGTGTGGGTGCTTACATATGTTAGCTAGATTGGTAAGTACAACAAATATTATAGTTACTGGCTAGGCTTATCTAAGTGGTTGTATTGAGACATTTCTTTGGCATAGCTCACTAAAACCAAATTCATTGTTGGTGGCTAGCTATTATACAATGACCAAACAAGTTTAGAAGGTATATCCCATCTTAACAAAAATTTGATCTTGTCTATCTGAGCATTTAGTAGCTTATCCTGACTATAAATTTCAACCACAATTCAGGGTATGATAAGAGTGCCAATGCGCTCTACAATAGCTTAGATATACTACTACATGCATGATCATTTATAATATCTCTTTGAATCAAATTCTTAAGCTTCGTGTGTGGACAACAACATCCTGGGGTGGCAACAAGAAATTGCGTTAGTTCCAAACAAAGCAGGAAGCTTGAACCTTTTGTTTTAACAATAAAGCCCAAGGTTGTTCCAACCCCTTGTCAGGGGATATGCCAATCATCTTTCCTTTTTTATTTTTCTTTTTTGTTAACAGAGAACAGAGCCATGGGAGAAAAATCTTATCTTGCAAAGCTAAAATAGCGAATGAGATTTTATTGAAAAGATTTTAGACTATTTAAGTAGATATTTTAAACATTACAGAGTCCATCTGGAAATAATTTTCTTTTTTGTGATTTTGTCTTAAATTCAATATAATCTGGCGAATTTGGTGTTGATTCACTTTACTTGAACAGCAGGTGCATATTATTGGTCTCTATTTCATATGTACTGATGTGGGGAAAACATGGTGATACAGTGGCATGAAGTGTTGGTTATTCTGATCTTTCTGAAGTACAATATGTTTAGTGGTGCTTATGTGTGTTTAATCCATATTCTGGTCATTATGTGCAATATGAATGGAGCAATAAGGTTATTATATACAGTCTCCACAGAAGTACCAATTGGAGGTTGTATTGATACAGGAGTAATTGCCCTAACAAGATAGTGGATTCATCTGACTAGTGTTTTCTCCAATTTTTGTTTTAATTTTCTTGTGTTCTAGTCCTCGGACATGAAATTGCTTAAAATAAACATAGTCACTTTAATAATCAAAGGAACTTTTACAATTGAATCATCATTATCTAGCTATTTAAGTGTTGTTATGGTCCTTACCAGGTGATGGAACAATGTGTAGCACGACTTGATGTGGCTATGTTTAATGCTATCTTGCGTGAATCAGATGATGAAATTCCAACAGACCCAGTGTCAGACCCAATTGGTGACTCCAAGGTTCTTCCTATTCCTACTAGTGTATTAAGCTTTGGTGCTGGAGCTCAGCTGAAAAATGGCGTAAGTAACATCACGGCTTTATTATAGATCTGCGTATTCTGCTCATATAGAGAATTGACTTATTTTCAAAGTATTGTGCAAACAATTATAAGGCAATTAAACTTTATATTCAATCCTGTCAAAGATTTTTTTCGCTTTTTTCTTTTTGTATTTTCTCATTTGTGATTGGTGATATTCTAGAACTTTGGCTCAGTATCTTCTATATCACTTCTCTGAAAATCTAGTTTGAGCTTGATCTTGGTTCTTTTCTTTCTGTGAATAGATTGGTAACTGGTCTAGATGGCTGACTGACCTGTTTGGCATGGATGTGGATGACTTTGATACCGAAGAGAATGATCAAGATGATGACAAGATTCCTATCTCAGTGTCCTTTAAATCCTTCCATCTCCTGAATGCACTAAGTGATCTTCTCATGCTTCCAAAGGATTTGCTTTTGGAAAAGTCTATCAGAAAAGAGGTTTGTATACAAATTAGGACCGTCATCTATATTTCTAGAAATTTTGACTTTACCATATATTATATACTTTAATTGAATAATGTGTCCTATTTTGTGTTTGTTGTTGCTTTGTGAAGGTATGTCCGACATTTAGTGCATCAATGATCAAGCATATACTTAGCAGATTCCTACCAGATGAATTTTGTCCAGATCCAATTCCAGATGCTGTCCTACAGGCTCTAGAATCTGAGGTTAGTACTAAAGAACTTTGCCATACTCCAATCATGCCAATCTAAATAAACATTGCAGCCAGTTAAAAAAAAAGCCCAATGCACAAGGCAATGCAGAGTTTGTCGAGGGTCAATGCATGCAGTTTTATCATGTAAACAGAGGGATAAATCACTTTGGTCACTTAAATCGCAAAGGGAGAAACCTTACTATGACACCAAAGTTTATTATCATTACTGCAAGTTAGTTGATGATCATCATTGTTGTGATTTAGACCTTACTAGGGATAAACATCAATGAATGATGAGCATAATAAGTTTCCATACATTGTTGCTCATACTTGACCCTTGATTTGCAAAATCCCGTCTGGCCCGTGAGTTGCTCATCAGATAGTTTAAAATGCATACTTATTTTATGCTTTATGATTTCTGGAAATCCTTTCATTCTGATAAAGAACAATTAGCTTTTTCTTGCATGGCGTTCTGTTAAAATCACCACGTCAATACTATTTAAAGCTATTAGTTAATAAATATTGAATTAAACAATGCTGGATTCAAAGAAGAAAATTTAGTTAGTCTATGTACTCACTGCATCTCTTTGGGACTATATGTAATGCAGGCTTATTTTATATGTTCTTGATATCTTATGACTGGCTCTGAGAATTTTTGTTCTGATTTGCAAATATCATTAGGAACCTTTTGAGAGCAGCCAAGAAGAAATAAGAAATATCCCATGCGATGCATCTCCAATCATTTACTCTCCACCATCAGCTACTTCAATAAAGAACATCGTTGGAGAAGTACGAAGCACATCTTTTCTGAGGAGGATTGGATCATCTGTGCTACGGAAATGCCACACGAGCGACGACGAACTTGAAGAACTGGATTCACCCCTTGCCACCATCATCACTGACAATTTCTCTTCTCCGAAGATCGAGACCAAACATGCCAGTTCCAGCTTTATCAGGTACCAGTTGCTCCGAGAGGTTTGGAGAGACGATGATTAGTCTCTTCTTTTTCTTCTTACATCATTTTTTCTTTTTCTTTTTTTGCTTCTTGTATGTAAAATTCAAGCGAATAATCTTCTCTTGTGTATATTGTGCTTTGTGTCAACTTGAGTTGCAGAGAAATGCATGCTTTGTTTAGATTTGGCATAGAACTGCTATGTTGCTCTCAGAATTGGACAGATTCAAATGTATCCTTATTTGCTGTTATGTAGAAGCAGATTTTTATATTTAGGTAAAAATAATAATATAAATTTTGGATACAACACCCTAATTGATATTATAAAAAATAATAATATTTCTAAGCTATTGAATCCCTCAGATTTAATGCTTAAAAGTTTTTCCTCAATTTCCATTGTTATGTGGGAATCATGAAATGTAGGAATAAAGAGGTTGAGCAGTATTATGTCTCTCTTGCATTATAATTATTTATTTTGTGACACCAACATTTTCTTTGTAATTTGCATTTTGTATTATATAGTAAAATGATCAGATCAAAGTTAATCTCTAATAAGCAATTACTGACAAATCACAGAAATCTACTCCTAAAATTTAGATTAAACACAGAGTTGAGATATTTTTAGAAATAGTATTATTTGGGTCTATTTTTATATCCCACAAAAAGAGTTAAGATATTTTGTACACCACTAACTCATATTAGCCTTTTACTATATTTAGGTCCTCTTATTGGGTCAAGCTTTGGTTGACCTAATCTAAATATGGCAAAGTCCAAGTAACTCTTGTAGGGGTAGTGTCGGTATTCCGCGGTCCCTTAGAGATCAAATCCGTCCGATTAAGATATTTAATGTCGGCCGGCGCCGACCACCGTCGGTTCGAGTCGGCGACGCTTGCCCGATGGATCGGGAGAAGACGACCCTTTCTCCCATCGACGCCGCACACGTGGCTCGATGATGCGATCTCCGCCGTCCGATCCTTAAAGTCGCGATCCCGGACGCCCGTGACGGGTCCCTTAACTCCGAGCCACAGGAATAACGAGGGGCCCTTTCCAATCGACGTCCGTGATCTCGTCCTTTTCACCCAACCGACGGCTGAGATCCGTCGTGGGTGGGATTTGCTGACGCCGTGCTCGTCGCCGACCGATCTTTTCGAAAGAAATACTCTTCCTGACCGTGAGTCAAATACCCGTAGGTCTTCTACATTGGGTCCCGCATGGATCCGGCGTTTACATCTAATGATAAATCAGGTAAGTTAGCGGGTGGAAGACACGGCAGACTGTGGAATTATTATTTTATATAAACGCAAGGAATAATTTCTTTTTTAGCAACAAGAAATGCGCTTAAATATATTTCTTTTAAGTGTCGTATAAATAAGGCGATCCGTCTCCGTACGTCCCGATCCTAATCGCCTCCCTTCTCCCGAGAGATGGTGGAAACTGCTTTGCTCCGCGGATTCCGGAACGCCAATTTGGGGTCGCCCCAGGAGCTCTCGGTCTCGATCCTTTTTCCTTGCCTTCGGCACATGAATTAACGTTCACGGGCTGATTTCCGAATTGCTTTTGGGGTAGGTTTAGGATCGAATTCGTGGTTCGAAGCATTCATTGTTTTTTGGCTCATCCTTTGTGTGTTTAACGGCGTCCGAGCTGTGGATATGGTTTCGATCGTCATTCTCTTTCCTTTTTCTGGTGGTCGGTTCGGTGTCGCATCAGATGGATGAAATCTCAATTCTCAACGTGCTTTCTTTTTCTAACCAGGTCTTCTTTTAATGAGATTCTTGTAAGGATGACATCCGCTGACCTAATTGGGATGCTGGCGTGTGTCGCACTCGGAGAGGCATTGGCGCGGACTTCTTCTTTTGTTATCTCCAAAATTCAAATGTGAGATTCTCTTACCGTTGATTGGCTGTTGTGAACTTCATATTTCCTGGTCTTCCATTTCAATTTCATATTGTCTCTTGCAATGCTTTTGGCCCGAAGATTCCTCGATGGAGTCGATTGCCCCTTCCGTTCCTTTTCTGAGACTGGTTCGACAAGATCTTATATTTTCTTCTCGATGCTTTCAGCAGAGCGTAAGTTTCTTTGAGGATGATCATGGATTCGATTGAGGCTGAGGAGAACCTGTTTGCCGTCAGCGATGCAAAGGTTAAGACTAATCTGCTCTTTAGTTAGAACCGTCATGGAAGGTTAACTCCTGCAATGCCTAATGAATGGAGATTATAATTGCAATGTCAACAATTATTGTCACTGTAGGCTTGTAATTTTTTTTTATTTTGTTGTCTCACCATGCAAACTTTTTCATTCCATTTTTGTTTGTTGTTATTCTTATGCAAGCAATACAAGCTATATACTGACAATTAATCCTGTATACTGAAAAATATGTTCTTTATTTTTAAAATTTTCAGTTATTTTTCTATAAATCATGGAGGCAAATCTATGAGACCATTCCTTGTTAGGTTTGGTAGATGAGGAAGTAACATCTGAGAATAATCTCCTGCATCCTAGTTAGTGTAAAATTTATTGGAGTGCTTGTTTGGAAAGTGTTGGTATAACAGTTTTGCATGGTCTACAGTTGCATGGAGCAATGTGTAAACAACTTTCAAAAATTGTTTATAAAGTCTTGGGAATATTTCCTGTGCTGGAAGCAGCAAGGCCTAGAAGCAAGTCTGGAATACAGGCATTATGTTCATTGCATGTGGCTATAGACAAGGCCAAGGGTCTTCTTCAACATTGCTCAGAATGTAGCAAACTTTACTTGGTGAGCTTTTGTTCATAATCTTCATGTTGGCTATTTTGATATGTTTATTTTGAAAACTAATTTATTTCCACTATGGAAAGAGATGGTAATGGAACATGATTTATTTTAACGTAAGAATAGAATTGTGATAAAATAAAGCATAGGTAAGAAAATGCTTGCAAAATTCTGTTAGCACACTACTACAAATTATAATTGTCGTTATAATCTTTTTTAAATATCTTATGCTCTGAATCTTCATACACTATTCTTAGTTGAATAACTTTATAGCTATTATACTGTAAGTTACACTAGCAATATTGTGATTATGGTCGCATTTAATATGATAACTAGTATGTTAAGTCCAGATCTCTAGCCAGCCTACTTACTTTGGTTTAAACATATTTCAGTTTACCGAAAGCATTTTTAGGTCCAAAGAAAAGACAAATGAATAGCCACCACTGAAAGGTGGTTCGTAGGGGTCTAGGCAGCTGAGGACTTAACAAGCTCATCTGCACCAGCATTGATTGATTAGTCCAACTTATAATGACCATTATGTTATATATTTTTAAAAAGGATTCAGTACCTCTTTCACTTCTTTGGTAGCTAGTTCATTGAGTGGTGATGACCCCAAATCCAGGTCACAAGTCCAATTGCATGAACTTCAGGTGATTCTGCAACCACTGAAAGTCTGAATCGACATAAAAATGCATGTTAGGGATGCCAATAGCAGCATGTCTTGTAGGCAATTGTTACCATCTCTTGTTGAACAACCTATAAATATATGTTAGTAATGTCACTAGCTAGTATCGGACACATTACTTGGGCTTGTAACAGCCAGCTACATGCTACATGGCAACCAAAAAAGTAACAATATTGCCATAATTCAAATAAGTTTAAACTAGTCTTTAAACAATCTAAAATGTAAGGTATGTAATACCGTACTGTACCGGTGTTTCGAGATTGACTCGGTACGGTATGGTACCGGCGTACCAAGCGGTACACCCTGATGTACCAAACAATTTTATATATTTTTATTCATTACTGCAGCACTGTAGTACTGTAGCACTGTGGCGGTACCGGACGGTCCACGTATCGGTATGCCGTCAGACCGATACATACCTCCCGTACCGGGCGATATCATTCGGTACTGCATACCATGCTAAAATGTACATTGGTAATGTGGCTATGCATTATCAGACACATTACTTATGCTTGTGGCAACCAGCTACATGGCGAATAACAAAGTAATAAAGTTGCCAAAATTCAACAAAGATTAAACTAGTCTGGACTTATGAATATATCTATCTACTGCCCTCTATCTCTCCTTTGCATGTTCCTTTGGCTGACACCTTTTCTAATTCTTCAAATATGCACATAGATTTGTAGTTGATAAGATTACCAGCTTATTTACTAACATTTACTTTTCAACTTGCATGTGTTTTGGCAACCAATTCTATGAACCAAGGTAATAATAGATTCAGCAAAATGTTAATTTAAGTTGTTGATGATGAAAGGAATGTATTCCAAAAAACAAATCATAACAATCATTTGGCAATAAATTAAAATGGAACTCATCCTCCTTATATCATGTTAAACTATTGACATTGGTAGATGTTTGACTGGTTCAAAGTAACTAAATATCTCAACCATCCAAAAGTTAAAGGTCACTTTGTTTCCAAGAAATCAAAAATCCTTTCACGTGTGGTGTATTGGATGTTTGTGCTATATTATAAACCCTTGCATGGTCTTGATTTTGCACTTATGTGGTGTTAACATGTCAACACCAGGTTGGTGCTATATTGTGACATTATGTTGGCACATAGGTCACACTAAAATGGCATCTGAGTTGTGACCATGTGACACTTGCATGGTAACTATGTGGCTTATGTTGCAGGAATGTGGTCTCTTTTTTTGTATTGACATACCACTTGTCCTTTATGTGCATACTTTACAATAGTCTGGTGATTTTTAGGATTTTGTATGCAATATAGATTTTGCTACATGCAAAAGGTTAACATAGTAATGTCAGGCCTAACCAGAGGTGGGTGTTCTTTTTACTAAGCCTGAAATTTTTTAGAATGCCATATATTATATTGATTATATGCTTGATTTAATAACTATAGCCATAAGTAATAAGGATTGTGGAGGGTTCCTTGTTCTTTGTATAGTTGGCTTGCCCACCTAGGCATACAAGGTTCTTTCCGCCTAGTGATTGCTTGAGCATCTACATAACTTTAGTTGGGTGGTAATGCTGGTTTACAACTTGCATTATAGCTTGGGTCTGTTCCACTAGTTTAAATCAGCTCCACAGACCACAAATATGCTGATTATTAAGATTTAGTACAACATCGCCTCAGTTTGTAATTCTGCTCTATTCTGGCATGCAATGTCATTCATGGTAAGCTATTGCTCCATGTCCTTCGAATGAGGAACATGTGGAATACTGGACATCTATAAGGGAATGGAAAGATCCAAGCAAGCAGGATTCCATAGGGTGCTGGTCAGAGTGGATGCACTCAGTGTCACAAATTACATCAATGAACATGTGGTGTACCATGGCCCCTAAAATCCTTAGTTGCTGGCATCAAAAAAATGACAGTGACAGTTAATGCAATTAGACTTCGTTTCATACTCAGAAATGTAACAGGATGGAACACTATTTGGCCAAGTTTGGATGCCTATGTAGAACTCTGTAGCTGGGGAATGGACTTTAATAAACACGTTTTGGGGGACCTTCTAATTGATCTACAGACAGACAGTTAACGAAAGTTTCTTCTTCTTAAAAAAATGATTAGAATGAGCAAACATTATAGAAGTCCTTATTGGTTACAGTGTTCTATTGGTAAAATTTAATTGCAATATGTTTTATGCACTCTGATATTTCTCATTTAAATGAGACAATATGGCAATTGAAACTTCATGCTTCACAAATAACTGTATCTTTATGTGCATCTGTCCTTTAATTTACAGGCTATAACCGCGGACTCAATTCTTGTAAAATTTGAGAAAGCCAGAGGTGCTCTTGAACAGAGTCTTCGGCGAGTTGAGGACATAGTTCCACAAGCTATTGGTTGTCGGGTATGTCAATGACCTGTGTTCTTTGTACTCGTAAAGCACTCTAATATTCTGATCCTTGCTGCTGGTTACCATTCACCTCTTATAAACAATCTTCTACATATTGTATATACTACTTTTCTTCGTTCTTTTTCTAGTTTGTATGTCAAAGGTTCCCTCTGGTACCTTTCATTAGTTACCTTTCATCTATGTTCCCTGAACAAATCTTGGTTGTCCCTTCCAGAAAACCACCAGTGATCCAATGTTCTTTGCCTTTGATTGGCATGCATTACTTTGTGGTCTTATTCATTCTAGAAACCACATGTGTAATCTGATGGAAAATCCTTGCTTATGGAAAGCACATACACTAGTAATGTCAATTACTTGTATGTATGTCCGACAAGTCCCTGCAAGGTTGGACAGTTCTCAAATTCCCTACTCCACTTTTATGGCAGCACACCTTCTCTTGTAAACTCCACTTTTAGCAGTAGTCCTTTTTACTAGGATGGTTTATTTTGCTAAGTGAAAGCTGTGTAACATTCCATTTTTTGCTCTTTTTTCAGTTATTCAGTTTGGGTCAGTTTTTCATCTTAACAAGCTTCCCACTAATGAAATGAGGAAGTGACCTGCATCCATTTAAGGGTATCCTCTCATTTGTATGATCTTAAGATTGTGCACAGGCACAAATCACGAAGCCTGATGGAACTTTTAGTTATCTTACATTTATCTGTACATCTCTTACCTTGGATATTCTTCTAGTCTTTCTAATGTTTTTTTGTTACTTATGAATTTCTTTGTCATTTTTAGGTTTAGTAAGAATGTTTTTTATCATCATCTATAAGGTTCAAAGGTGTCATTAAATGATGCTGGGGTGTGGGTATGTCATTTGTCAGCTATATTTTATTATGTGCTTGTGTGGCTGTGCTATAGTATTTTTTACTTTCAAATGTCCAATCATTCTGCAGGTTATGTTGTTTAATGTTTATTTATCAGTTATATCTTGTTATCTCATGGAAGATTAATTTTTTGTTTCTTCTTCTGGTTACTTATGTGATTCAGATTATAGAGATCATCCGAGAGTTGGAGGTGACTGTCTTCACCTTGGATCAATCAGAGAAGCAAGTTGGTGATGAAGTGATCTCACTGCTGCAAAAGGAGAAAAGATTTAGCAGTAATTCCAATGATGGTGAAGAACTTGAAGTTTTCCACCAAGCTGCCTTAAAGCTGGGCATTATGTCATCTAGGGCAGCTCTGACAGAGAGAAGAGCTCTAAAGAGGCTGATAGAAAGGGCACGTGCCGAGGAAGACAAGAGGAAGGAATCGATTGTTGCATACTTATTGCATCTCATGAGAAAATATTCAAAACTTTTTAGAAATGAGGCAGCCCAGGACACTGACTCCCAAGGTTCTGCTCCATGTTCACCTACTGTCCTTGGTTCTATTGAGGATGTTGGCAAGAATGGCCAAGTGTTTGAGAGGCAGATATCAAAAGTCAGTTCTTTTGATTTCAAGAAAAATGGTGTGAAATCAAGTAACATGCCAATACCTCCTGAGGAGCTAAGATGTCCAATCTCCTTGCAACTCATGTATGACCCAGTCATTATATCATCTGGGCAGACATATGAACGGGTATGCATCGAGAAATGGTTCAAAGATGGACATAATACTTGCCCAAAGACCCAGCAACAACTGCCTCATCTCAGTCTTACACCGAATTATTGTGTTAAAGGCTTAATTGCAAGTTGGTGTGAACAGAATGGCGTCTCAGTACCTGAAGGTCCACCTGAATCTCTTGATTTGAACTATTGGAGGTTAGCATTATCAGAGCATGATGCCACATACTCGAGATCTATGGGAAGCAGTGGTTCTTGCCAAATGAAGAATGTGCAACCAGTTCCTATGGGGGAGAGTGGTGTAGTGGAGAAACTGAAGGTGGATCAGAGTGCAACTGTGGACAATGGCTCGTGTGGAGATGATGAAGTGGATGAATTTGAAAGATATGAGAACTTGCTGGCAGTGTTCAATGAAGGTGGAACAGTGGAGAAACGGTGCATAGTTGTCGAGCAGATAAGATTCCTTCTGAAGGATGATGAGGCAGCTAGGATCTATATGGGCGCAAATGGGTTTATGGAGGCACTTGTCCAGTTTTTGAGGTCAGCTGTTCATGAAGGAAACACAAAAGCCCAAGATTCTGGTGCAATGGCACTCTTCAACCTTGCTGTCAACAATAACAGGTGATTACGCCACGCCATTCATCCTCAAGTTCTGCCAGTATTTTGTTCCAATCTTTTTATTTTTCTTCCTAAATGCTAGCTCACACAGGTCAAATGTCATTGCATAAGGGTCTGTTTTCCTTGGGATGGCTAACATAACATCCTTGTGTATTCTACATTCAAATTGTGGAAGACAATTTTTTGGTGAATTCCAACAACAATTACTTGCTCCAGTATATTCTTACTGGTACTTGACCTAGTAATGGTAGATCTTTTCTTTTTAATATTTGTCCTCATGGCTCTATCATTCTCTGTGTACCATCAGGAACAAAGAAATGTTGCTGTCTGCCGGAGTGATACCCCTGCTTGAGGAGATGATTCAAAATTCTGATGCATATGAGGCGGCTGCTGCCCTCTACCTCAACTTATCATGCCTTGACGAGGCCAAGCCTATAATTGGCTCGAGCCAAGCTGTCCCTTTCCTCATTCAGCTCCTGCAGGCCCGTCATCATAGAAGATCTTGCAAGCACGACGCCCTCTATGCTTTATACAACCTCTCAACACACCCTGCAAATATTGCTTCCCTCCTTGCTGCTGGCATTATAAACTGTCTTCACTCCTTTACAGCTCCTTCAGGTTCCACTGGTAACATATGGTCTGAGAAGGCCTTGGCAATCTTAATAAACTTGGCATCAAGCGTCGAGGGAAAGAAGGAAATAGTCTCCACTGCAGGTATCATTGGAGCAATTGCAGGGATCCTGGACACTGCGGCACCAGCTGACCAAGAGCAGGCTGCGTCGTGCCTCTTAATTCTATGCGACGACGACAAGTGCATCCACATGGTACTACAGGAAGGAGTGATACCAGCTCTCGTGTCTATCTCAGCCAACGGAACACCGAGGGGGAGGGAGATGGCACAGAAGCTGCTGAAACTATTTCGAGAACAGAGGCAACGCGAACTGTCACCCATGCAGGAGCAACTGCACCAGGTGTATCGAACAATGTCTATTGGTGGTGCCAGTGCTCCTGAAGTGAGGCCACTGAGCAAATCAAGATCGCGAAGACTTGGGCGGGCGTTGACTTCAATGTGGAAGAACAGGAATTCTTCATGGAATCACTGCTAGAACCGGGTACGAAGAAATCACTCATGTAAACTTTGATCATTAATCCTCCTGTAGCAGTTTTCCCCTTGCCTTCAGCGAGGTATAGGAATAAAGCCCGGAAATGTACAGGTCTCTTCCATTTGGGAAGTTGTAGGTATTGCTTGTATATCCCTCACTACTTGTACAACAGTGCAGTCTTTCCAATGCAATGTCAGTTCGTCGCTTGTTGCCACTGTCAAATGCCGCCTTCTGTTCTTTGAGGATTACACAGATTTATTGAGATAAATATTGACTGGTTCGCATTTTATGGAATTATTGAATCCAGATTGTAAATTCCTGTAAATTAAACAGTCACATACATTGTATACTGCGCTCTCTTTGATGAGCTATCGGATGTAGACCGAGGAGACAAACCGATCCGAAGAGCCTTTCTGATGGACAAAATGGGTCGGGTTAACGGATTATTCGAATCCAAAAGTTATCAGGAGCGAACAGTGCGGTCTAACTCTTACATGGGCGTAGACCCGATTAGGCTCGTTAACCATGTTTACGCACTCTGCGGTACGGGTCGGATCTTTTCTGCCTTCCCTCTCAGCAAATCCCCCCTCGTTTGGCTCCTCCTCTTTCCCATCTAGGGTTTCCTGTCGCAGCTTCCGACGCATATTCTCTGTCTCTCGTTTATCACGAAGCACGATTTGAGTGGTCGTCGATCGTTTCCCTGGATGCCTGGGCGCACCGTCGACGATCTCAGCGAGGACCTCTTCGCACCCCCTTTCTTTTCAGCTACCGGCCTGTTCTGATGTGTGTCCATGATGGGTTGGTTAGCTTTCTTCTTGGTGGCGCTCCCATTGTTGAGATTATTGCTCTATTGTTATATTGCATCTTTTCTATTGGCTGTATCAGATGGACGCGATCCAAATGGTGAAGCCAGTGAAGGGGACGACCACGGTCTTCTTCGTTCTCAAAGGAAGGCGTCATTGTCGCCTCCGATTCTCGCGCTAGCATGGGACGATATATTTGTAAGCACTTAGTGTATTGGATGCTAATTGCATGCCTTTTCCTTTCTTTTTTTTTTTGTTGACATTGTTGTTTATGCCGACCTAGCATCTGGGAAAATATGGTTGTGCTATCTGGAGATGAACACAGTTGGCCATTTGGGTGGTCTACCTTACTGTTTACAGAATATGAATTTAGTTACTTCTGGTCAATGTGTCAACTTGGAAGAAAGGTGGTATATGGTATTGCTAAATGCATGGAATTATGTCTGTATGAACGGGAAAAAAAATTTGGACAAAGATAAAAATTGCAATATCAGAGATTGTAAATCACACTTTTTGTTCGTATAGATGAGCCCATAAAATATGATTTATGTTAACTCTGATTTTGATCTTCTTTAGCTGTCTTTCTTCAGTAAACTTTTTCTGAAGTGAGTGCATTAACTTGCATGTAGATGTTCTACCTTAAACACAAAGAAACTGTAACCCCCAAGGAGTGAAAAAAATGCATTCTTCCATGACCAAGCTGACTGAAAGATGGAACTTCATTTTGAGAAATAAAAGGAAACTAAGGTCAATGTATGAGTTGTCCTTATGTAAGCTAGTATATGATTATTGCTGCATGGTTGACATAGAAACTAGCTTATTTGACATTGATATTTCACATAATACTATTAAGATGACTAATTGAGTTATAGACAGGTATTGTGTTGTCTGCGTATATTCTGTGCTGATGAAGAACTGGCATGAAATATACAACTGTGTGAGCGGACGATGATGTTTGTGAATGTTTCCATGTGTGCCCACAATTGCCTATACTTTGCCTTTTCATGATGGACGCAAAGTTGGCAAGTTCTATGTCACTGTTTGGATCCATCAACTCAGTCTCGTTATTGGATTTTTAGTCTGAGGAGAATTTACTTCTTTCTCATGCTTAGTATTTTTCAAAGTTTGCTGCACGTGTTATTTAAATTTGTCTTGGGTGAGTTTTGGTGTGGAAATTTTGCATATTCTGATACATGCTTTTTATATGTTTAATTTTGAAGGACTTCAGATTTTCTAGCATTCCTCATTGAGCTGATTATTGTTTAATGAATTTTCATGTGAAGAGTCATTACTAGTGTATGAATTAGAGTTCACCATAAGCTTAATATGGAATGCTGAAGAAATTGATTTCTGACCCACCGGTCGTGTTCTCAACATGATCCTTATTCCTCTTCTTAATGTTTTATTTACATTTTCTATTTTCTACATTTTTTCCTTTTTTGTTTGTTGTGAAGCTCATGGGCTAGTTTGTATATATTAAATTGGACCAGTCCCTTAATTTTTGATAATTGGCATTGCCTTCATCCCCTACCACTCCACTTCCATCATCCACTCCATTATTGCCTCCCTGCACTCCCCAATTGCTTTGTGGATCACCACGCTCCAATCTGTGCAACCTGCTGCAGCCTAGCATAGGCCTGGTATTATACCAGCCAATCTTTTTATTGTTTTCATGACAATTATGGCCAGAAACTCATTTAACTGTGAGAAAATGATAGAGAACTAATAGAATAAAAAGTTCCAAAGAAGAGGAGAAAGTTAGGATGAGAATCAGGATGAATACAGGCCCTTGGCCTGATAACTTCCATTAGTTCTTATAACTTATTGGTCTAGACACAACTATTCTCTTTTATAGCATACCTACCAACTATTTACCATAGTTAGGTTTTATGAGTTATGACATATTTAGAATGTCTCAGAGCTAATCTAAAGAACTCTTGCGAGTTTGGGTGGGCTCAGACTTTCCATCCTGCAGTTGGAGTTTCTGGGTACTGCCACGTACATGTAAATGTTGGTGAACATTTTTTATAACATGATTGAGATAATCTACATTTTTATCATAAATGCAAAGTGAAAAAGTACCAACACCTAATATTTTGCGTCATGATGTACTTGTACATTACTTTCAGTATCTTCCTGTGGCACAGATTAGTTCGATAGATTATTCCTAGACATCACTATAAGCTTTTGCCTTGTCTCTTTTCAGGAACTTCTAATTTGACTGTTGCTCGACAGTATGTATATAAGACATGCTTAAACATATCATTTATTCCTTGGTGGGACTATGACTTCTTGTCAACATGCTTAAAATGAGTGATCAATTGGATGAGTACCAAGCTGCTTAACAAACATTGTTCACTTGACTAGTTTTCTTACTGAACCTTTTTAACTTTTTGTCTCTTTCATCTGCGCCTTCTCAGAGTGTGATGAAAATAATCGAGATCAATCCATGTATGCTCGGTACAATTGCTGGAGGTGTTGCAGATTGCCAATTCTGGCACAGGAATGAAGGTATCAAGGCATTGCTGTTACCTGTCCACACATATTTGTCTACATTGTACATTTGATAGTCTGTTTATACAATTGTGATTTCTACCTTAGTTATGCTGTTATTTGTCCATGACTATCGAAATTTTGGGTTATAATCCATTAAATCTTTTAATGGTCATCATTTTCATCTTGTGAACTGATGCGTACATGCACTGGCAAACATGAGAATGATCTCAGTTGCAGGTGCTTCAAAGCTATTAGCAAACATTCTTTACTCTTCATTGAGGAATGGGTACTGAACTCTTATCCCGGAATGGGCCCTTCAGTAGGGACCATGACTGCTGGATGGAACGAAAAGGTGTAAGCTAGTTGTTTGTTTCTTTCTCCTGTTTCCACTTAAGCTGTATTCCTGGTTCTCTTTGATTTTAGGGGCCTGGATTGTACTATGTTGACAGTTAAGGTGGAAGGCTCAAGGGAACACACTTTTAAGTTGGCCCAGGAAGTCCATAAGCATATGGTGTTCTGGATAATGGGTAGGCATATTTTCATGGTTGTTTAAGCTCAGTTAAATTTTGTTTATTTAATATTTAGACATCGTTATGACATGACAATCCAGGAAGCTGCAGAACTGGCACAGTGGACCATTTATCGTGCAACTTTTTGTGATGGTGCTAGTGGTGGAGTGGCCAGTGGTACATCTTCAAGACACAAGTATTTTCTAGATTCTGTCAATGGACTTGATCTTTTTTTGGTGATTCTGTTTTTAACTAAGCTTATTTGTTAGAGATTTACAATCTTGTTGCATTATTATTTCCTATCATTGTCACCATCTGTTGATAAGGGTTTCCTTGGTTACATTGAATGGTACAGACAAGTGGATCAACTTTATCTGATGAAACTATCTTTATCAAATCCCAAATATCATTTGATTGTGCTACATTTCACATATGGTAAAATGACATTAACTAGTTATTCCATGATCTTTTCCACTGAAATTCTGATACTGCTTCTATCTCGTCATTCTATACTAGATTTCAGCCTCATTTCCATTTGAGACACTGGTGCTTTTAGTACAGTTTACCATGCTGGGACTGATGGTTGGAAGAAGCTCTCTGGAGATGATGTTGTTGAGCTTCATTACAAGTATCATCCTGTGGTCCAAACCCCCCTGTTAGCAAGAAATGGCAAGACGAACCAGCAGCCTGAATGGCCCAGCCTTTTGCTTTGTCAACTTTATGGAGGGGTGTGTCTCCAGCAGCTTGAATGACCAGCCTTTTGTTTTGTCAACTTTATGTTGGGTGGGTAGTTGATTGAGCCCTGGCAGCAGCTGAGCATGCATATAATCTGGACGAGTTGTTGAATTCTGATAAGATTTTGTTAGTCTTTCATTCATGCACGAGAACAAGAAACTTGCAGCATTAAATGGCCGGCCGTTACTATCAAACTGTCGATGAATTTACTCATTTTATGATCAGCCATTTTTGTTGAAGCACAACACAGTCTCATGTAGAAGTCAGAAAGAAGCTGGATGCCATTTTCTTGTCTGGTGTCCGCAGATTGATGTTCATGTCTTAGCATTATGCCATGGTCGACCAGCCTGATCATCTTCGGATACCGTGTTCTGATGCAGTTGTTTCCTGGATGCAGATGTTACCATCCGTTCAACCTTGCTGCAGTAGATGATTCAGAATGGATTGCGTGGATTCAGAAGCACCAACACAGGTACGCCCATGTTAGTTCCTCTACTTTCTGCTCTCAGTTGGAACACTTATGTATTGTAAACTATATAGCCTACACCAACTCAACAAGAGTTGGAAAGCCAACTTTACATGCTCCACCGGCAATGGATGGCTCATGATGCTAATGAGAGCTACACAGATCACGGAGAAGACAAGCGTCTCCGGCCATGACATTACTTTAACATGGAAACGTGATCTTTACTCCATGAACAGCACCGCAAGGAAAGCGAGGCACTAACAAAAGTATCCCGCGGGATCGCAGGAAACTGGAAAAAGTACCATCACTTTAACATCCAAAAAAGTAGAGCCCAAGGTAAAGATATCACACCGTCTCCACCCGACTACTCTCCGCTCCTCTTCTCGTGGTCTCCTTAATTACAACACCAAACCATGCCCCACCCTCCTCTTCCTTCATAACCTTTGCTTTCCTGAGACTCCCCTTTGCTCCCACGCGTACCACAACCATCGATGGCTTAAAGAATATGTATGCAACTCTTCTTCCCCACCCTGTGCTATCGCCACTTCGTCGGAGTAGCAGCAGCAGCAGAGAATTGAATACACTGAGGTTAGATGAGGAGGAGGAGGTATCTCTTCACCGTCATTTTTTGGGTAGTTCATATAATTCATGTGGCGAGGAGATGCCCGGCATTGTCGTCCGACGGGGTCTCCCTTCTCGCCTTCAAGGCTGCGGTGTCCGACGACCCGTGGGCGTTCCTCGCGGGGTGGAACGAGGAAGACGAGGACCCCTGCCGGTGGCCGGGCGTCTCCTGCGTCAATTTCACCGGCTTCATCCACCCCCGCGTCGTCGGCGTCTCCGTCTCCGGCAAGAACCTCACCGGCTACATCCCCCCCGAGCTTGGCGCGCTACCTTTTCTCCGCCGCCTCAACCTCCACGGCAACCGCCTCTCTGGCGCCATCCCGCCCCAGCTCTTCAACGCCTACTCCCTCCGCTCGCTCTTCCTCTACGACAACTTCCTCTCCGGCCCCTTCCCCGCTGCCGCCTGCGTCGTGCCACGTCTCCAGATCCTCGACCTCTCCCAGAACGCCTTCTCAGGACCGCTTCCGCTGGCGTTGCGCGGCTGCCGCCAGCTCCAGCACTTGCTGCTAGAGGAGAACCGATTTTCCGGCAAAATCCCCGCCGGGGTCTGGGCGGAGATGTCGAAGCTCGTCCAGCTTGACCTCTCTTCCAACGAGTTCGAGGGGCCTATCCCGCCGGACCTTGGCGAGCTCGACTCCCTCGGCGGCACGCTCAACCTCTCGCGCAACCGTCTCTCCGGCGCGATCCCCAGCGAGCTAGGGAACCTGCCGTCGACAGTCATCCTTGACCTGCGCTACAACAACCTCTCTGGGGAGATCCCCGGGGCGGGGTCGCTGGCTAACCAGTACCCGACGGCGTTCCTCGACAACCCGGGGCTGTGCGGGTTCCCGCTCACGATCACCTGCGAGGGGCCGGTAGGGGCGCCCTCAGCGGCGGAGGAGGAGGAGGGCCGAAGGGGAATGAAGGCAGGGTTGATCGCGGTGATCTCGGTGGCGGACGCGGCCGGGGTGGCGCTGGTGGGGCTGGTGCTGGTGTGCGCGTACTGGAAGGTGAAAAATCAACAGAAAGGCCGAGCGAAGCTGGGCCACGGCGGCGCAGGACTTGGCCGGCGGTGGTGCTTGTTTCCGTGCGGGGCGGCGATGGCTGAGAAGAAGGATGGCACGTCGTCCTCGGAAGAGGAGGATGATCAGGGGGGAGGCGTCGAGGGGGAGCTGGTGGCGATGGACAAGGGTTTCAAGGTGGAGCTGGAGGAGCTGCTTCGGGCGTCGGCGTACGTGCTGGGGAAGGGGGGGAAGGGCATCGTGTACAAGGTGGTGGTGGGGGATGGGATGGCGGTGGCGGTGAGAAGGCTGGGAGAGGGCGTTGGCGGAAAGTACAAGGAGTTCGCGGCGGAGGTGAGGGCGATGGGGCGGGTGCGGCACCCCAATGTGGTGCGGCTTCGTGCCTTCTACTGGGCGCCTGACGAGAAGCTGCTCATCACCGACTTCATCTCCAACGGCAATCTCGCCGCCGTTCTTCGCGGTCAGTAGCATCTCCCCGCCATCTCTCTCTCTCTCTCTCTCCCTCCCATCATAATTAAACTGTATTAAGTAGCTATTAGACACTATAGCTTCCCCTCCACACGGATCTTAAGGCGGGGGAACGCGATTGAATTGCCCATATGCACGAATCTGGATGCAATAAATTATTGTGTCACCTCCAGGCACCAATCGTAAGGCGGCGGACAGTGCACCTCCGATCCAAGACAGCATCTGTGGGAGTTAATTAGAAATAGATAATGCTTTATAGCTAATTTTATAATATCAATCTTGAGCTGCTCCACTGACTCGAGTAGTGGGTGTGTGTGTGTGTGAGTGCAGGCCGGTCGGGGCAGCCGAATTTGTCATGGGCGGTGCGGCTGCGCATCGTCAGGGGCGCCGCCCGCGGCCTCGCCCACCTCCACGACTGTAGCCCCCGCAAGCTCGTCCACGGCGATCTCAAGCCCTCCAACATCCTCCTCGACGCCGACTTCAACCCTTACATCTCCGACTTCGGCCTCCTCCGTCTCCTCCCCCTCACCTCCTCCGCCGCCACCAACCCCACCTCGGCCCCCTCCTACTCCTCCACCGCCGGCCTCTTCGGACCGGTGCCGTCCTCCGTCCAACCCACCCTCCTCGACCGCCCCAACCCCTACCGCGCCCCCGAGAGTCGCGCTACGGGCCACCCGACGCACAAGTCCGACGTGTACTCCTTCGGCGTCGTGCTGCTGGAGATACTGACCGGTAAGCAGCCGGAGATGCCGTCCTCTTCGGCGGAGCAGGTGGCGGGGCTAGTGAAGTGGGTTAGGAAGGGGTTCGAGGAGGCGAGGCCGCCGTCGGAGCTGGTGGACCCGGCTTTGCTGCAGGATGTGCGCGCGAGGGAGGAGGTCGTGGCGGCGTTCCACGTGGCGCTGGCGTGCACGGAGACGGACCCGGACGTGAGGCCGAGGATGAAGGCGGCGTCGGAAGACCTCGACCGGATCGGGTCAGGGAGGAAGTGATCAAGAACACATATACCATCCAGACAAGGAGGAGAAGTCTTCTTGATCGTATATAATACTAGCAGTAGGGTCAAAATGTATTCTTTCCTTTCTGGAGGAGGTGGGAGTGAAATAAATATAGGAGAAGGTGATGATGTCTTCCATCTCTTCCGTCTTCTTCTTCGTACCTTCGGCAGGGAAAGACCAGTCGAGTCAGAAACGTAAAAGCAGAGTCGCTGGTGGACGAGGATGGACAGGAAATGCATGAACGTGCATCTCCTACGACTCTCAGAAACGCTGGTGGACGAGGATGAACAGGCATTATATATATAAAGATTCTCAGAAAAAAAAAAAGGACATGAAACATAATTGTTGTCTTCCAAAACTAATTATGTTTCTCTCGTCTTCATAATGCAGCTTGGAATCCAGAGGCAGATGACCTTTTGGCTCCTGGAAAAGGTTGAGAGAGTCCTTCCAAATGTAGTACAAAAAGTAAACAGGGAGAAGAAAGGGGAAAACATAAAAGAAGAGGGAACACTGCTGGTGTTGATAATATCACGGAGGACACAACCGTTGGATCCTGATCCAACGGATGGGCATCACTTGCAATCTCACACGTCAATTGTGATTTGGTTTGGTGTGTCATGTGCGGGTGGGCGTTGGGTCAGAAAGGATGGCTGATGGAGCAAATGAGCACACCAAGATCACAAGATCCACTCAGTGATGGGTGGCTCCGATTCAGCCATGTCAGTCCCAACGCTACCATAAATATTGTTTGTGCTTAAAGATATATATATATATATATATATATATAATATTTTGGAGTAATTGTTTATTAGGATTTTTTTGGCACCGCGTTCGAAGATGCAACCTTTACCATTCCGTGGCCCCTGTTTCGACCCATCTTCTCGCCATTCCTCTGATTTCTCGCTCCGATCGATCGAGCTCGATCGGCGTCTACAATTTTAGACGTTCTCCAGCTTCGATTTCTTCGAAGCATGTGGAAATTTTTTATCCTTTCGTCCTGATTTCAGGTTCGGCTCGCTGTTCATCGGTCTCGTTTCCTCTGGTTTCTTCTTTGCGATCCGACCAAACAATCCTATTTTTCTTCGTTGTTTTCCTTTTTCACTGATCTGTGGAATTTTCTGGCGTTGATTCGTACTTCTTTGATGTTCGCTTATTGACAAGTTTGATTTCTCGGTGGTGGATCGGATATCTTTCGAGAATTTCTCAATGGCTCGAGAAAGCTGTAATCTTGACAAAGATGAAGCGGAGATCTTTAAGGCCTCCTCCTCCTCTTCCCCTTCTGCTTCGCCACCCTCTCCCCCATCATCATCATCATCACCACCACCACCCCCATCTTCCACCGGTCTCCTGAAATCGTGCGAGGAATCCACTACTGAGAGGCGCGAGAGGCCGGAGATCCCGGCTCCTGCGATGACATTCACGGCTTCTTCCTCCTCGAAGCTTGACGAGGAGTCGGAGTCGTCGAAGCCAGACGAGGAGTCACATACTCCTGTAAGATTCAGTAAAAGGTGTTCCACTTGCCGCAAAAAGGTCGGTCTCACCGGGTTCCGGTGCCGGTGCGGCGACCTCTTCTGCGGTCGCCACCGCTACTCCGATGCCCATGAATGCTCCTTCGATTACAAGGCCGCGGGGAGGGAGGAAATCGCCAAGGCCAACCCTTTAATCAGAGCTGCCAAGATCATCAAGATCTGAGGTATAAAGCTGGCATCTTTCTCGCTTTCTTCTTCATCAGAGCTGTTATTAATTTTCTCTTCATCATTAGAACAAAAAATACACATTATATTATTTGGATTTGTTTGACGCAATTATTGTTGTAATAGATCCTTTGATTTTATTTCTTTTTGATAATTCATTTTCAGCAAAATAAGCATAATAAGTTTAGATATAGCTTTTTTATTTGGAATAATGTGTTTGCAGATGTTTGATGGTATGAATTCTGAACTAGGATGAGTTTTCTCTTGAGTTTCTTTTTTCCTTTTTTGAAAAGGGAGGGTCAAGAAAATTGCGGTGGGTAAGCCATTAGATTCATTCTCTTCAGCATGTGGCTTCAGATTATCTGTAGTTTATGAGATAACGCAGCATGTGTGAAGCTAATTCTCTTGAAAATTGCATTCATTGAATCATCAATACATTTGATTATTTCATGTAGATCCTCTCAAGGGGGTTTGGTTGAAGAGTCGATATAATTTATATAGTTCTGAAGGGAATAAAATTCCTTCTGATATCCAGCAAGAAATTTTAAATTGGCATATACAGGTGGAGGAAAAGTGAACTAACAAATAGAAGACAGTGAGTTCCACAATCTGGTACTAGTGGTAAAAGAGCAAGGGTTTAGAGAAAACTATGTGGAACATGAGTTTCATGCTTCTTTATTATTCATGCTATTGTCTTTTTCGCCAGAGCTTAACTTTATATAATTAGCTTTCAGGCAGAAGCAATCAACTATGTAACTTTAAAGTAAACACCGATCGATGCATTGTTGTATTAGGTTCGTGATACATCTTTGATAGCTACTTTTTCTTGTAACATTGTCACATAACAAGTAACCGATTGAAGATATTGTTTTTCTTTTTTAATCTTGCTCTTTGGCTAAACAGTGGAAGACTCATGAAAGTTTTACAGATCGGTTCTCCATCAAGATAGTCTAACAAATTGCGTGTTAATTATGCCTTTGCACCTAACTGTATGTTACTGGGATCAATTAGCTCTTAAAAGAGAAAACATGAAGTTGCTGCCAATATTGGATCAAATGGACATACTAGTCCAGCTCCTGCAAATAGTATTGTTGTCTCCACAAGTTTGTACCCTAATCACCTAGTCATGAAATAGCAACCATTCCATGAAGCCAGAGCTTTCTGTCTGAAACCAATTAGCTTTGCAACTTCGAAGTAGCAAATCTATGGACAATCGAATGGTCATCTGCACTTTCTCATGTACTTTGTCGCTGTCAAACTAGTAGGTGGTAGTTCATTGACAGAGATATTGTGTTGATTTTTCTACCTTCCTTTATTATGAATCATGAGTTGGTTCCTCAACTTTATTGACATGGCCAATTTCTTTTCGTTGACATGCAATGTAGGTTAGGTGATCATAAAGTGTGTGTGGAAGGCCAACCTGGAAACTACTTCAAGTGGGCTCAAGCTACCCTGATGATGTGAAACAAAAGCTTTTGGAAGCATGCTTCTCTATGTGGCAGTCTCAAGAAATTGCTGCACTTGCAGCCCTTTCTCCTGTCAAAAAACAAACAGTCTAATTTGGAGGCTATTAAGTTGTGATCTCAAAAGCTCAGGGCTAGCAAGACCAGATCATAGTCTTTCATCTCCTCTCCCAAGATGGGTTTGGAATTATATTTCTGCTGATGAATTAAGCAAATGAACTTTGGTCTAACTTTCATTTACTTTGACCATCAGTTGTTCTACCATTCTCGACTTTTATCTGGTGTCTATTGGACTATACACTGTTGCTTGCCTCCTGTATGTTGGCTATGTCAGCTTGTGGTGCTATTAGAGATGACTTATAACTGCATGCACATTGACATGATCATGAGACAAGCTATGCTTGTAATCATGGATATGACATGGTGTAGACTTTGCATACCAAGGCTGGGATATGATTCTGAGATATATAACCTGTGCATGAGAGAATATTTTTTTCATTTTTTAAAGATAAACATTGAAGACAGAGTATATCATAGTCAAAATCTTTATCGATTAAATTAGTGAGGTTTTATTATCCATAGTCAAAAATTTTATATGAGATATGAAACTTCAATTCATCATCATTCATGAGTGAGCTAATATTTAGTTGAAATCATTATAAAAAAAGAAAGAAAATATATATTTGGATGACATGTTTGTCACCAGGAAATTAGTATACTTGTTTCGTAGTGGATGATTTGCATTGTTGAATCATACAAACTCATGAAGCTTTTCAATTGATCCCATTCCATGCATTCAGAAGCTTCCTTTTAAAGATAATATAAAATATCAATGTGTTGCTAAGTAGCAGCTTTAAGAATCCATAAAAAAGAGCAAATAGAATAAGTTAATGAAAAGCTGGAAAGTTACAAAGACCATATCTGAGGAGAAATGTGGTGTTGTTTTCTTCAAAGAGTGGAAATATTTTCACAGTGACATGACATGACACTTTGCAGCACTCTGACAATTATATGCTTCTGAGCTTCTCAGGAAAGAAGGGATATGGCAACGCATAAAGCGAGAGCCCGATTTCATGCCAAAAAAGGGGGACTCATTTTCCCACCCTTTACTTTGATTTGACTACTCTTTCAAAAGGGCGAATATATATATATATATATATATATATATATATATATATATATATATATATATATATATATATATATATATATATATATATTCGCCCTTTTGAAATTTGAGTTAATTCCAAGAAAAAAAGAGTTTTTTTATTTTAAGATATTTTATAATTTTCATATTTCTCAAAAGATGATTTTTATTTATCATAATCTCCTTGACGATATAACTTACAATGAATTATTGTTGTTATGTCATGGATCAGTCTAATCCACATATATAAAATTTACGATATCACTTATTTTAAAATAAGATTACAGTATGTTTAATATTTTTCATCAAAACACTATAATCTATTAAAAATACAAATGTACCCAAAACCCAATAGAAATCCGTTCGTATAAAAAAAATAAGCCTATTTGTTTAGAAACAAAAATAATCAAATATGAAGAATTATATATCAGTCACAATGTTTTTTAATATACTTGAATTTTTTTTAATAATATAAATCTATTTAAAAATATTATAATTAATAAATTGAATTGATTCACTAAAGACCAATTATTTTGTCAGAGAATATTCTATTTTGTCAGAGAATATTCTAACTATTTTGTCAGAGAATATGCACCCGCGTCAAAAGAAGCTCCTCACGATAAGAAACATAAGACAAAATATGTCTGAAGTGCATGAGCTGAGAAAACATGACATGCATTAAAAGAAACTCGTCACGACGGGAGGTGCAAGACAAAATGTGTCTAAGACGCGTGAGTCAGGAAAACCTGACTCGTATCAGAAGAAACCCATCACGACAAGAGATACAAGACAAAATGTGCTTAAGATGCGTGAGTTGAGAAAACTTAACCCGTCACGGTAGGAGGCACAAGACAAAATGTGCCCAAGGCACATGAATAGGGAAAACCTAATCTACGTTAGAAGAAACTCACCATGATAAGAGACATAAGACAAAATATACTTGAAGCACATGAGACTGAAAATCTAACTCGCGTAATACCCACCACACGGGAGGTATAAAGCAAAATATACACCCAAAGCACGTGAGTTGAGAAAACCCGACTTGCGTAATAAGAATACTACCATGGCGGAAGGCACAAAATAAAATATACTCGAGTCGCACAAGTCAATAAAGCCCGACCTTAGTAAGAAGAAACTTACTACGACGACAGGTATAATGCGAGATGTGTCGAAGGCTCATGAATGGAAAAACTCGACCTGCATAATATTAAGTCTACCATAATGGGAGACACATAGGAAAGAATATCCGAAGTAGGGAGATAGAGTATCGACCCCCTCCTTTACTCAAAGTGGGTAGGTCACTACCTAACGTAGCTCATCACTTTATAGGCCCATGAATTATAAAAAAAAAAGGGAGAGATATGGGTGCCTCGAGTAGAAACTAAGCCTCCGCATAATAAGAAAAGAGATGCGAATCCCACCTTCGCCCGAGGCATGGAGGTCAAGAAACATAACTCTCGCCTCTGCCCGAGGCATGGCGGTTGGGAAGCTCGACCCTCGCCTACGCCAAAGATGAAGAGGTCAAGAAACTCAACCCCCATCTTCGAGAGGTATGGAGGTCAAAAAACCTAACCCCCCCCCCCCCACCTTCGCCAAAGATGGGGAGGTCAGAAAACCTAACTCCCACCTTATGCCAAGGCGTGGAGGTCAAAAAGCTCAACCCCCGCCTCCACGAAAGATAGGAGGTCGAGAAACCCGACCTTTGCCTCTGCTTAAGGCAGAGATGTCGGGAAACCTGACTCCCACTTTCACCGAGGCGTGGAGGTCAAGAAGCTCGACACCCGCCTTCACCAAAGATGAGGAGGTCAAGAAGCCCAACCCCTACCTTCAT
The DNA here is from genome assembly GCF_036884655.1 of Musa acuminata AAA Group. Lineage (NCBI taxonomy): Eukaryota > Viridiplantae > Streptophyta > Magnoliopsida > Zingiberales > Musaceae > Musa > Musa acuminata. The sequence continues at coordinate 35,598,115 of NC_088354.1, forward strand.
TGAGGTGTAGAGGTCGAGAAACCCAACCCCATTTGAACTAGATGTATCACCACCAATAATGCTCGGGTACAATAAACTAGATGTGCCGAGCAAACTAGACCTGCCACCAGGTCAACAATAGATCGAAGGGGTATAAGCTTGATGTCTCGTATGAACTAGACGTCGCATTTTGAACCCCTCTCACGGGAGTCTCAAAGCACACATTAGGGGGGATAAATGATATGGAGTATATCGTCAGTCAATCTTTATCCGACACATGGTTACTATGTGGTGTCCAGGGTGGCTAGAGAAGACAAAGGTCACCCTCCACCAGACTACCCACATGGGCAAGGGTCCAAGGCAAGCAGTTATAGGCTATTCTTCCTTGTTGCCCACGTAAACAAGAGGCCAAGGAAAGGCTGTTGAAGGCGGTTAGAGATTTTTTTTCCCGTGGAATATTTTACGAAATATTATAATCCTTTATAATCATGTATAAAAGCTCATATTCAACACAATAAAAAAAGGAGAGATTATCTTTTTAGAGCACTCGTGTCTACACTCATATGCCTTATGTTATTAACTTTGATATAAGAGGGACTCGATTAGGAAACCTCTTTGGACTTCGATCTTCAGATGGTACCGAATGAGCTGACGTTTCTACCTTGAATGCACCTCGAACAGTGTTATATCTCTATCGAGCTTGGGCATGATATTTTTAATTATGTTATGTCAATATTTGATCAATTTGGATGTTACATAAAAATCGCCCATCATAAGGGGCCTATGAAAGTTCCTCGTTAGCGGGAGAACAAAGGAAATTGCAGCATTGGTAAGATTATGAGCAGATACGAGGCATTTGGATGATGAATTGGTTCCAATATAATATGCTCAGATGAAAACTCATTACAAAAACATATTAGCTTTTTTTAGAACAAGACGAGCAAAATTGAGCAACCAATCAGAACAACGAATTCCTGCGAAGTATGTCTTGGATTCCAGCGACGCATTGAATTCCGTCCAATCTTACAGGGTCGGGGGGGATCATCGAATTCGCAACGTACGTCTGACATAAGAGGGATCGAATCACCCTGGAAGTTTTTCGGGGGCGACGCCGGGGATATCGCATCGAGTCATACGCATGGGTCCTAGTGCCAAGAAGATTTCAGGGGTGGTTCAGCCAGGGCTTTCACTTTTGCCTTGTTGCGATTGTTTTCATGGGAGAAAAGGGCCTTACATCTAATTGCGGAACCGTCGTCACCTTCTTCCCGACGAACAGGGGAACGCTGCTTACCTTCTCCAGGAAGCGGTAGACCCCATTCCCTACTCCTCCGATGGACCAACTGCTGCCGCCGCCGCCGTCATTGGACCTGCGTGACCTGAAGGCCCTCTCCATCCTCGGCCGCGGCGCCAAGGGCGTCGTCTTCCTCGTCCGTGTCGCCGACGCTTCCTCTGCCGGCGACGCCCTCGCCCTCAAGGCCGTCTCCCGCTCCTCCATCGAGCGCAGGGCATCCGGCGGCGACGCCTACCGCCGCGTATGGCTCGAGCGCGACGTCCTCCTCTCGCTTCGCCACCCCCTCCTCCCCTCCCTCCGCGGGGTCGTCTCCACCGATAGGATCGTCGGCTTCGCCATCGACCGCTGCTCCGGTGGCGATCTCGCCTCCCTCCGCCGCCGCCAGAGCGAGAAGATGTTCTCTGAAGATATCATCCGGTGCGTTTCTCCCCACCTCCCTCTTCCTCCTCCCCGACGCCTTACTCAAACTAGGTGCGGTCGCTCCGCAGATTCTATGCCGCCGAGTTGGTGCTGGCGCTGGAGTACCTCCACGGACTGGGGATCGTCTACCGAGACCTGAAGCCAGAGAACGTCCTGATCCAAGACAACGGCCACCTCATGCTCGTCGACTTCGATC